>NC_132808.1:10310465-10915465 GCF_048594095.1 Paramormyrops kingsleyae | reverse complement strand
GTATGTTAGAACCTGCAGCATCACTAACTGGTCAGTGTGATGTCCTGATTGCACGAGTGGTGTGTCGTCTGAATAGAGGGATTTGGGTGATTGTGAGAGAAGAGGACCGTATTCTTCACCGGGGGGATGAAAGTGGGTTCGCTGGTGGCTTATATCGAGGTGGGGAGGGTAGCTACCCATAGCCAGCATAGGGGGACCAGATACAGTGGACCGGTACTGAACTCTGTCAGCTTAGTGTCTCTGAGGTCCATGCTGTTTGGGCGACGTTATATCAGCATGCCACAGTGTTTAGTACCAGTGAGGCAGATCTGGGTAGAACCTGGCTGGCAGTGCATACAGTTGACACCAGTGATGCCCAGCCCATAAAAATGTTGGCTTGGCTTGGATCTCAAGCATGCCATTATACAGTGTATTGATTTTTTGGAAGCAGGAAAAAAAGGCAAGGGTACGGATCTGAGTGACTTTGACAACCAATTCTGCAAAAAAAAACAACCATGTTATAAGGTTACCCATATTCAATTTTAATTATTTAATCTCAATAATTTGTCATTTTATATTAAATTCTACGGTGGTCCAGCTGGGTCACACAATGCAAAAGCCACAATACGAATACAAAACCCACAGCAGAAGTGCAGCAGCCATCTATATTATTGGTCTAGGATTCCCGGTACTGTTGCTGATAGCAGACAGCTGGGCTGCAGGGGAACTTTTCAAAGAGGTTTCAGAAGGAAGTGAAATGTTGTTATTGCTTGTTATATGATTTTTTTCCATGTTTGATTTGAGCACAAAATTGGAAATGGAAAATTCACTGTTATAGTGAATTTAGATATTTTTCTGTAAACAAATCTAACGTGCTAACTCATTTTACACAACATCGTTCGAATGTGCGCTTTTTCCATTAAATCAGACCGGGCTAAAAAAGTAATAAAAGTTTAAGTAATGTTTATTATGTGATTTATTATATACAAACTCTATTATATTATACATTATACATACAAACTATTATATTTTATTTTATTTATTTATCTATTTTTTCTTTCTCCTTGCTTTTCTCGTCCGTGTTCAGTTCAGACTCCCTACCGATGGGGGGCGCTGGACCACGAGTGTTGGGTATATATAATCCTGGGCGGGAAATTCATCTTGAATAGATTGTGCACGGCAGCACTGTTGTTTAAACGTATGCTGTTTTTTTTTCCTCCCAACACAGGTTAGGAAATATCTGGGTTTAATACTCATATATGCCCAATATCAGGTGTAAATACCATTCCTATTTATTTTGTTTTATTAATCTGTACCGAGTTGTTGTTTAAAGCCAGAAATATATCTTTTCCTTCAGGAAATGCTAAACGCTAGTTAGCGGTAACAAGCCATCCGCTTAGTTCTATATAGCATGGTTAGCTGGGCGCGGGAGTTTGTTTTAAGTACAAAAGAAAACGATACAATGCAGCCTTTAAATAAATGGGTTTATTCCTTAATAGGAAAACTTATATTTGTGTTTTTGTACGCCTCGTTGATTGTACCATCTCTAGTGTAGGTTTATTTTATCCATTTGTGAATATGTCAGTGCGAGAAAGAAACGCAGCCCCATTTCGGTCTCTCTCTCTCTCTCTCTATATATATATATGTATATACATATATATATATATATATATATATGTGTGTATATATATGTATATATATATATGTATATATATATATAAACACTCACCTAAAGGATTATTAGAAACACCATTCTAATACGGTGTTTGACCCCCTTTCGCCTTCAGAACTGCCTTAATTCTACGTGGCATTGATTCAACAAGGTGCTGAAAGCATTCTTTAGAAATGTTGGCCCATATTGATAGGATAGCATCTTGCAGTTGATGGAGATTTGTGGGATGCACATCCAGGGCATGAAGCTCCCGTTCCACCACATCCCAAAGATGCTCTATTGGGTTGAGATCTGGTGACTGTGGGGGGCATTTTAGTACAGTGAACTCGTTGTCATGTTCAAGAAACCAATTTGAAATGATTCAAGCTTTGTGACATAGTGCATTATCCTGCTGGAAGTAGCCATCAGAGTATGGGTACATGGTGGTCATAAAGGGATGGACATGGTCAGAAACAATGCTCAGGTAGGCCGTGGCATTTAAACGATGCCCAATTGGCACTAAGGGGCCTAAAGTGTGCCAAGAAAACATCCCCCACACCATTACACCACCACCACCAGCCTGCACAGTGGTAACAAGGCATGATGGATCCATGTTCTCATTCTGTTTACGCCAAATTCTGTCTCTACCATTTGAATGTCTCAACAGAAATCGAGACTCATCAGACCAGGCAACATTTTTCCAGTCTTCAACTGTCCAATTTTGGTGAGCTCGTGCAAATTGTAGCCTCTTTGTCCTATTTGTAGTGGAGATGAGTGGTACCCGGTGGGGTCTTCTGCTGTTGTAGCCCATCCGCCTCAAGGTTGTGCGTGTTGTGGCTTCACAAATGCTTTGCTGCATACCTCGGTTGTAACGAGTGGTTGTTTCAGTCAAAGTTGCTCTTCTATCAGCTTGAATCAGTCGGCCCATTCTCCTCTGACCTCTAGCATCAACAAGGCATTTTCGCCCACAGGACTGCCGCATACTGGATGTTTTTCCCTTTGCACACCATTCTTTGTAAACCCTAGAAATGGTTGTGCGTGAAAATCCCAGTAACTGAGCAGATTGTGAAATACTCAGACCGGCCCGTCTGGCACCAACAACCATGCCATGCTCAAAATTGCTTAAATCACCTTTCTTTCCCATTCTGACATTCAGTTTGGAGTTCAGGAGATTGTCTTGACCAGGACCACACCCCTAAATGCATTGATTCAACTGCCATGTGATTGGTTGATTAAATAATTGCATTAATGAGAAATTGAACAGGTGTTCCTAATAATCCTTTAGGTCAGTGTATATACATACACACACACACATATATATATGTTTTATCGTTTGAATTGTGATTATTGTGATTGTACCAGAGGGTTATTGTAATCTTTTCATAATAATTGAAATGTGATTAATGCTTACACATCTATTACAGTATTTCAATATTTACATACTGTTGTGCAGATATATTGCATTTTCTTTTTTTTGTATTAAGCTGTTTCTAAGTTTAAGAAATGATTTAGAAAAAATCCTGCACGGAAGCACTGTTGCTTAAACATGTCCTGTTTTTCTCTCCCAACACAGAACTCTGTCCCTTTATTTCTTTTTGGAGTACACTGGCCTAGCCTTGCAGCTAGGTTGGTTACAAATTTGGGGGCTCGTCCGGGATGAGCATGGTCCTGCGAATGCTAACCTAAGAATTGTGGGATCCAGATTTTTTTATTGAATCGATCACCTGACAGATTTCGCGGACAACAATGACTACTCTTCAAGAAGTGTGACAAGACATCCAGAGTCAACTGCTCCCGTTGATCCATGCTGCAGACACGGAGGTCCTTTATCGCCTTGCAGCATCCTGTAAAGATGAGGTGGCGGAGGAATTGCCAGAAAGAGACGCAGCAACAGTGGAACTCTTCGACTACATTATGGGGTTCCTTAGGAGTGAGGAACTGCGTAGTCTGGAGGACTAAGGGCTGTCCCGTCTGCTTGCTTTCCATGATCTCATCCATGATCTCATCAATGATCTGCAACCACTAGGTAAAGATGCTGATCCTGTTATACAGGATGACATGGGGTCTGCAGTGATACAAGAGGTTACAGTTGTGGAAGCAGCTGCAGCTCATCAGAGGAAGTCAACACTTGTCAGTTTTGCACAGTCACCAATAGACACTGTATCCAGCGCACTGACCCTAACAGAGGCAGCCGCTTTGTTGCCGCGCCAGGAATTTAGGATACATGGAGGAATGATTTCTGATTCCGATTCTTGATTTAAGTTATGGTAATGTCCGCAGGCAAATTGATGAGGGGTTGGCTGAGAGGTTTACTGAAGCAGAAGTTATTAGAACGGTCCTTAAGGTTATCAAGCCTGGAGTATTCAAAGAGATGCTGGTAATTAGAGAAAATCTCCCCATAGCTATACTTAAACGTCTCTTACGAGTCAACCTTAGGGACAAAGGTAGTACTGAGTTGTTCCAGGAACTCAGCAGTGCTAAGCAAAATGACAAGGAAACCCCACAACAGTTTGGCTATAGACTGGTTGGATTAAAGCAGCGAGTACTATTTGCTTCACAACAGAGTAGATCTGAGTTTCAATATGACAGTAATTTGGTACAGGGAGTTTTTCTCCATTCGCTTTATCAGGGTCTTGGTGACAAATATGCCTATGTTAGGCGAGAAATGAGACCCCATGTTTGGAATTTAACAATCACTGATGACTTTATACTAGACCTAGTAACACAATTAGTGAAAAATCAGAGCGGTAGAAACACCTAGGCCACGCACAAAAAGCTAAGACTGCCAGTGTCAGTGTGAAGCCGTGAGAAGGGGTTGACACAGGGAGTTGGCCTGAAACTCAACCTGAAATCAAAGTCAGTCATGAAGCCATCCATGAACTGACGGCACAAGTCTCAGCTCTGACTAGGAGCATCGAGAGAGTCATTACCACTACACCAGCGCTGACACTAGCCTCGAACCTCAAAGACCTTGTTACAGCCAGGTGGATGGGAAAACAGGACTCAGGGTACAGTGGATGAAGTAGAAAGAGAGGTGAATATTGTGGATAGGGAGGAAAACCTCATTCAAGACCATGGGGTAGAAGAAATGGTAGAGGAACAACCAGAAATGCATTGTGGGCAGGAGGAAGTAAACATAAGAGGTGATGAAGAGAATGTGAGTGAGAAGTTGGAGAGTGTGAGAAGGATCTTGAAAAAATCCTGCACGGAAGCACTGTTGCTTAAACATGTCCTGTTTTTCTCTCCCAACACACAACTCTGCCGCCTTATTTCTTTTCTTTTTTTTGGAGTACACTGGTCTAGCCTTTCAGCTAGGTTGGTTACATATACATACAAACTATTATATTATACATTATACATACAAACTATTATATTATACATTCCATTATTTACAAAGGTCTCAGGCTTCATGTTGTCCTGGTCTGGACTGGGTTATACAAACTAGTATATTATACATTCCATTATTCACAAAGGTCTCAGGCTTCATGCTGTACTGGGTCACTTCATCTTAGACAGTATCCAGGTCATATCATCCCTGTGCGTGATATAACCTGCAGGGCATCAGGGAAATCCAGTTTGCCATAATTTCATGCTCCCCCTCTTTCAGCTCCTCATATCGTCTCCTCTTCTCATTTAAAATGAGCTCCAGTAATGTTTAAGTAATGTTTATTATGTGAATTATTATATACAAACTATTATATTATACATTATATACACAAACTATTACATTATTATTATTATATTATATTATATTATATATTACATTATTTACAAAGGTCTCAGGCTTCATTATGTTCTGGTCTGGACTGGGTCACTTAATCTGGGATAGTGTCCAGGTCATATTGTCCATGGGCCCGGTATAACCGGCAGGGCGTCAGGGAAATACAGCTGGCCATTGCTTCATTTTCCTCCCCCTCTTTCAGCTCCTCATAACGTCTCCTTTTCTCATTTAATATGAGCTCCAGACACCTGCGTAGACGGTGCACATAGAAAGACAGTTATGTGGTGGGGGTTCGACGCAGCCTACAGCCTTTTGGGGGAACAAGCCCAGAAGCCTTGGTGGCCTGTGCCTGAAGGGTAAGCGAGGTACTCACATCGTGATTTTGCTCATGTCCTTCAAAATATCGAGCGGGTTTGTGTTGTTTGGAAGGCGAAGGATGGAGGGGGCAAAGACTAAGGCCAGCGAATGTGTGGACATTCGGTTTTGGCCTTCCTCACTGGCCACCCTGAGAAGGAGAAGATTGTCAGAGGTCAGAGAAGATGGTGGCTCTGCGGTGGGGGTGGAGATATGTTTCATTTCATCATTTGGTACTGGATAGGAGAACTGACCTCCCTGCCCCATCCAGAAGCAGTCAGGCCTCACCCATGGCATGCAGGAAGCCACTGTATTGGCTGAACGTCGTTAGAGGTTCAGGCAGGTTCCGGAGCCATTCACTGACCAGGCCGGTGATACTATGGATGGGGTAGTCCTCCAGACATACCGCCATTGGTATGTGTGGACATTCGGTTTTGGCCTTCCTCACTGGCCACCCTGAGAAGGAGAAGATTGTCAGAGGTCAGGGAAGGCAGAGGTGGAGTCCAGCTTTGCAATTCAATTCAATTCAATACAATACAATTCATTGTGAAGGATATCTGGGAAGTGAGCAAGGGATGCCATCCCACCTGACTAAGTGGAAGAGGAGTCTCTCCAGCATGTCCAGCACCTGGTAGATTCTCCACAGTTGTTGTGACTTTTCTGGTGGCTCTGCGGTGGGGGTGGAGATATGTTTAATTTCATCATTTGGTACTGGATAGGAGAACTGACCTCCCTGCCCCATCCAGAAGCAGTCAGGCCTCACCCATGGCATGCAGGAAGCCACTGTATTGGCTGAACGTTATTAGTGGTTCAGGCAGGTTCCGGAGCCATTCACTGACCAGGCCGGTGATACTATGCATGGGGTAGTCCTCCAGACATACCGCCATTGGTATGTGTGGACATTCTATTATGGCCTTCCTCACTGGCCACCCTGAGAAGGAGAAGATTGTCAGAGGTCAGGGAAGGCAGAGGTGGAGTCCAGCTTTGCAATTCAATTCAATACAATACAATTCATTGTGAAGGATATCTGGGAAGTGAGCAAGGGATGCCATCCCACCTGACTAAATGGAAAAGGAGTCTCTCCAGCATGTCGATGCTGGCTGGAGGGAGCATGTCCAGCACCTGGTAGATTCTAGCCAGTTGCTGTGACTTTTCTGGTGGCTCTGCGGTGGGGGTGGAGATATGTTTCATTTCATCATTTGGTACTGGATAGGAGAACTGACCTCCCTGCCCCATCCAGAAGCAGTCAGGCCTAAATGATTATCGCCCTGTGGCCCTCACTCCGGTAATTATGAAGTGCTTTGTGAGACTGGTTCTCCAGCACATCAAGGACCATCTCCCCCAAGACTTCGATCCCTACCAGTTCGCATATCGTGCTAACAGGTCCACAGAAGATGCCATCGCCGTAGCTCTCCACTCTGTGCTGAGCCATCTGGAGCGGCAGCAGAGCTATGTCCGGATGCTCGTTGTGGATTATAGCAGTTTTCTCATCACCAAACTGGTCACTCTCAGCCTCCCCCCTCTCACATGTGTCTGGATAAAAGGCTTTCTTACCAACCGGCTCCAGACTGTGAGACTCGGCCCCTACCTCTCCTCCATTCGCACACTGAACACCGGATCCCCACAAGGCTGTGCGCTGAGCCCCCTCCTAAACTGTCTCTATACCCACGACTGTAGTCCGGCCCACAGCAACAACCTCATAGTCAAGTTTGCTGACGACACCACACTGGTCGGACTCATCTCAAAGGGAGACGAGGCAGCTTACAGAGAGGAGGTCCTGAAGTTGGCAACCTGGTTTTCAAAGAACAATCTGGCTTGGAACACCAAGAAAACCAAGGAGATCATAGTCGACTTCAGGAGGCACAGCACCGACGTAGCCCCCCTCTACATCAACGGCGAGTGTGTGGAGAGGGTCCATACCTTCCAGTTTCTCGGCATCCTTATCGCCGCTGACATCTCCTAGACAGACATCACAGCAGTTACCAAGAAGGCTCAGCAGCGGTAACACTTCCTGAGGGTCCTCAGGAAGCACAACTTGGACTTCAACTCTCCCCTCCCTGATGGATATTTACACCTCCCGCTGCCCCAGCAGAGCAAAAAACATCATCAAGAACAGCTCCCACCCTGGCTCTGATCTGTTTGACCTGCTGCAGGTGCATCACAGCAAGGACAAACAGACTCAAGAACAGTTTTTTCCCAAAAAGCCATAGCCATCCTAAACGTACACATGCATTGACTGGACAGTAGACTACACAGTCCAACACCCAATCCCTGGACTTCCGTCTATCAACTGGGGCAATATCCATTACCTAAATGGTGTTGATAACTGTGCAATATCTGTATACTGTGCAATATCACATGATCATTATTACCGTGTAATACCTAAATAATGTGCGATAACCCACACTGCATATCACATTGTAAATTCATACATTTAAAACCCTACTTACATAAATTTACAAACGACAGGGGGCCATTCGGCCCATAAAGCTCGTTTGGGGAGAACTTAACTAATAGCTCAGAGTTGTTAAAATCTTATCTAGCTCTGATTTAAAGGAACAAAACTCAGACATTATTCTCAAGGAGAATTTACATTAAAAAAAAAAAAAACCTACCTTTCCTATTTTGTCCAAAAAAACAAGTAGAATTAAAGTAGTGAATGTCTTTTTTAAATAGAAATATATACATACAAAAATCTCAAATGCTTATTTACAAGAAACCATATGAAAGAGTGTCCATCACTTTGCCGTGCAAAGTCATTTATTCCAAATGTACATAGCGCTGCAGAACTTTTGCACTGTTTGTTTATTGTTTGTCTTGTGTACATCTTTGCACTGAAGGTGCTGCTCTTAATCTCATTATACACGTGTATAGTGACAATAAAAGGCATTCATTCATTCAACCTGCTGGCGCAGCTCCCTCATGCTGTTGACGCTACCAGACTTGCGGTAAATGCCCTCAGTGTGGAGGCCATGCAGCTCTATGTGCTCCAGTAGCCGGTCAATGTTCTTCTCCAAGGGCTGCGATACACAAAAATGCGAGTGCAATCATGTGTGAAACGTGTGACTCATATGCAGGCATAACTGCTAGGTAACGTCTCCCTGCAGATCACAATAAAGACGGTTTACCTTTCTCCCCTGGTCTGACAACTGGACTTTTCTATGGGGATGCTTCTTCAGAAGAGTCCTGAAAAAGCTGCACTTAGTTGCAAGATGAAAAGATGATGCTGACAAACCCATGTTTTCAACAAACCACTAGTGATAACATATAAAAAGGCAGAAACTTTTAAATGTAAAAAAAAAAATGTGTTTGCCTTTGTTTTGTTAAAAAATGTACAGGGCAGGAGAGAGTCAGACATAAATAACAAATAATCAGTAACCAACTAAAATGACAATACAACAGTCAATATCCTTTTCACACATAACCGATCATGCTCATTACTGGCTAGGCAGATTCCGTGCAAGAAACACTAACATGTTCACTTTATCTGGTTTAAGGCCACATCTCACTGGGGTCACAAGGTTTCCTGCTGTACTAAACATTCTCTCAGAGGCACTACTTGTCGCACAAATGCAGAGGTACTTCCGAGCTAACTTTGCAACCGAAGGGAACCTTGCTTGGTTATCACGTCACCACATTAGGGGATCCCTTGAAGGATTCAACACCTGTTCCTGCAAGTACCGAGTTAGTTCAGGATCAATATGCACTAATTATGCCACAGTCTGGGTAGTAATTTCTTTTCGACAGTATTGAACGGCAGCATTTCTTTCGCTATATGTCTCCTTACGCTGTCTGCTAACGAGCGCGATTTGGCTCCGCCATTTTTATATTTAGTAACTCGATCAAAAGCATTAGTGATAGCCAGTTGCGGAGGAGCCGCAGCTGAGGTTGTTTTACCTAGTGTGTGGGATGATAAATCCGGAGGTGGTTTTGTAGATTTGTTGTATTGGCGCTTTTGACCGACAGTTTTCTTCCACACATTCGGCAAATCGCTTCAGTCAGGTTACCAGGCTCCCCTTTTTCATTTGGCTTGAAACCTAAATGCGCAAACCGCAGAGCTGTCGTGTTTAGCTTTGAAACTAAGTCCTCCATGATTACTCTGCTAGAGCGGGACGGCGCGCGGCTAAACAATAGCAGCGTGAAGAAAAGACGTCATTGATCGAACCAATCAAACGGGAATAACCGAACGAGAAAGAAGGATACTAGCACAAATCCAAAACTGTACTGCCAAAACTATTAAATAGTGATTAAAACATTTCAATTTCTAGGTGTATAACGATTATGACAGTTATCCAAAAAATGATCGCGGTCAGGGGCGCCGCAGAAGGGTCGCGGACAGGGGGGCCTTCGGAGTCCTGTCTGGGTCTGTAGAAAGGACGAGCTCCTCTCGTCTGCGGCAGCCGAGGGAAGAACGGCATCGGTAGACAGCGAGGGGTCGGCAGAGGCGGAGGGCGCCAATTAAGGAGTGTTAATTTTGACAGCAAATTTTGATTTAGTTTTAGTCATAGCCTTTTGACGAAAATGTCATTAGTTTTAGTCATAATTTAGTCATCTAAATTGTTTTTGATTTAGTCTAGTTTTAGGCGGCAAAAAATCATAGGATTTTAGTCGACTAAATCTACAATAGTTTTAGTCAGCTAAAATATAAAGTGTAAACAGTAATCCATGTTTTAGTTTCCCTTGTATTTCTGAACATGAAATAAAAACGTTATCAATTTGTTATGGAATGGTATTAAGGTTTAAATGTGCAATACACATTGGCATAGATTTTACTCATTCTGTTTGAACCAGCTGCATATTATGAAATGAAATAGCAAATGAAAGTAGCAGTGCAGAACTAAAGCAATACAAAAATTAGAGATAACAAAATAAGAAAAACCAGAAATAAATTTTTAATCTGTATTTCAACTGTTGAAACTCAGTTTCAAAGAAAAAGTGCAAAGAAAATGCCATCAGGGATCATGCTCTGTCTGAACATGTACAATTCTTAAATAATAAAATTTATATATATATATATATATATATATATATAGAAATTACCCAGTGAACACACTAAGCTACAGCTCGTTAAACTAACCAGAGTTGCTGATTGTTGCACCTGACCAAAGATAGTCATGACATGGATTTTATTTTTACAATCTGCAGAAATTTTAGTGCTAACGTGACTTTAGCAAGCTTACCTTCGCGTGGATTTCAGGATGACTCACTTGCAAGTGTCGCTTCAAGTGCGTTGTGTTTTTACCAGTGATGGTGACTCCACATGGCTTACAAAGCGTCTTGTTTTCTGTAATATTAAACTGGAAATGTGTCCATATGTCTTCTCTTCGCTTCGCTTTCTTCCTGGCACTGACATATTGTCGTGTTAATTTTATGAAAACAGCCTGTTTCAAACCAGGTACATACGATGATCGTCTATCAATCGCCTACAGTTATGTGCATCTGAGCGTATCACCGCTCTCGGGAGTTTGTTCTGATTGGATGTCTATTCAAGTCGTCCCGCTTAAACAAAATAGAGTAGTTCTGATTGGATCTCGTCTTTGGCAAATATTTTAGTCTCGTTTTTATTCGTTTACAGAAATGTCAATAACTTTCGTCATAGTTCCAGTCTTTGAGTATATTTTTTTTATTTAGTTATCGTCTCGTTTTCATCAAAGAAAAAAGGTCGTTAATTAAAACTATGACGAAAATTTTTCGTCAACGAAATTAACAGGCAGGACAGGAACCGGACCACACCGTGGACCCTGCAGAACAAAAGCACAGGGCAGTACCAGTGCCATGAGGAGACCGCAGGTGGTTCCTTTCGGGAACCAATGGATGGGGTACCCCGAAAGACCCCCTTGGACCAAGCCGGGATCAGGCGGTAAGTCTGGGTAGCATACCCCCGTTCTTTCGATAGCCTCCTCGGCTGGGGAAACTCTGGTCACTGGGCTGACACCACAACAAAACATGTCTTTTGCATTTAACCCATATGTGACATAGCAGGGGGCAGCTAATTCAGCAGCCAGGGAGTAAATCTTGGGGGTGGTACCTTGCTCAGGGTACTTCAATGGTGCCTTGCTGGTCGGGGATTTGAACCAGCAAACATTGAACTATAAATGCAGTTTTCTAACCATTAGGCCACCGCTGATTATCAAAAGCTTTTCTAAATGTGCCTCACAATAATCCACAATAATCCAATAATAATTATACATGATAAATGAAGCTATTACAACATGTAACAATGCCAATAAGGGAGGTGTTCACTTTAACCAGCATGGTGACATTCTCAGGCATGAATGATTTGAATGATGACCTAATAATGGGACCAGAGTGTAGCACAGTGGGTTGGGATGCTGTGCCTGTGATTGAAAGATGAAGTTCAAATCGTATGGTTGGCAGGGTGATCTCACTGTTGGGCCCTTGAGCAAGACCCTTAATCCCCAGCTGTTCCAGGAGCTGTCTGATCTTGATTTGTTATGAGTTCATTGCTTTGGAAAAAAGCATCAATAAGTAAATTTAATGTTTGCATTTTTGTGACAGACCTACAGGGGGAGCTACGTGACCTGGAACAGTTTTTCTGAGTATACAGCTCAAGTCTGTGATTAGAAGGAGCTTGTAAAAGTGATTTACAGATTTTTTCTTCTTATTCTTTTTCAATTTTTTATGTATATACCTTATATAAAGTGAGATGACTTTAGATCAATGTGATATGTCGTTATTGTCTCCACTACAAAAGCAGTCCTCTGAAAAGCATCATTTTGAAATAGCTACATTATGCCAAAATACGGGCGGACAAGTGCAAATTTCATCAGTAGTGGTTCTGAAGACCTAAAACTCTTAAAAACAAGTAGATAAGTATGGCCCACTAGCTGACCAGGTCCTTCTTGTGAAACAGGATTGTAGTAACGGAGGGAGAAAATGGCAGATTTTTCATCCTCTTTGCATATTGTCCAATAATGAGTTATTCTTTCAAGCAAAAACACAATATTACAATTCAATACCAAACTGACCTATGAGGCTTTATGAAATTCTTCCCACTGCCTCCAGTGGCAGATTGACAGCATGTCATAGTCGGTCCTCATCCATCCCTGTCCCTTATGTTTAGTCCCCAATTGGCCAGCAGGTGTTGCTGGCCATCCTGTTCCCTATGGGAAGGAATCTCCTCGTCAGCACCTCTCTCGTGTGGAGTTCCTCAAGGTTCTATTTCAGCACGCACCCATTTCTCTCTGTACATAGCTGTCAGCCAAGCTTCCATTGCACGCCTACTGCTGGTCCAAAATGCAGCAGCTCGACCACTAACAGGATGATGTAAGTGTGATCGTATTTCTCCTATACCTGCCTCTCTGCACTGGCTTCCAATGCGCTATAGGATAGAGTTCAAGATATTAAGATCTGCTTGATATTTCCTTGTGGTTCGGAAATCCAGGCTAAAGCATAGTGGAAATCAGGTGTTCATAGCTGCAGCTCCAAAGCTGTGGAATGAGCTGTCCCTGCATATTCCTCAGGCACCAACACTTTCCACATTTAAAGTTTAAAAATTTGTTTTTATTCTTAGAATTTTAACTCAGTATAGCAGTTCTCTGTCATCAAAATACACAAACTCAAACACTAAGAGACACTTTAAGTGTTTATGTTTAAGTGTCTTTAAGTGTTTGTGTATTTTGATAGTATAGCACTTTGTTTCAACTGCAGTTGTGTGAAATTGCAGTTGTGCCTCAGAAATAAACTGAGCTTTAACTAAATTATTAGTAGTTAGCTTAATATCCACCTCTAAACTCTTCTCACAATCACTAGTTTTCCCATCACTGCAGGATCCACACCGGGACTCTCCACTGGCCACTCCAGAGCCGTCCAAAGATTCCTGTCCTGGCATTCCTGGGATCCTTAGGGTCACTATAATGCTGGAGCTCCCAGCCCCCAGATACTGGGCTCCAAAATGCCTTGATCATCATTAGATCTCTTGACACCATAATCCCTAGTTACAGTGTTTACACCACAGCAAACACCTAATTTGACTCAACTGACTACAGTAAGTGTGCATTTTTTTAAATGACTTCAAAGTCAGTCAATTTTATGTGGTGTTTCCATTATTTTGTCCAGCCCCTATGTATGATGCATTCAACAAAATATTGAAATTATAACCACTGTGTTGGCATAATACACTGCCCAGCCAAATAAAAAGTCGCCATGTGAATTAATTTCAGCAAATACTTAAGAGCCAATGACTGGATCATTATTACAGCCCAGCAACGTTATGCAGCAGTAAAGTAAAGTCAGCTGAGTACCTGAATCTACTGAATAATCAGGTTACACCTCCATCCATCATAAATGGATTTTTTCTTCCCTGTTGGCATGGGCATATTCCAGGACAAGAATGCCAAGATTCATTGGGTTCGAATTGTCCAGGAGTGGTTCATGAGATGTTGCATAAGCTTGTGGAAACAATGCCATGACAAATGTGCACCATAGTCAAAGCTAAAGGTGGTCCAATGAAAAATTCAAATGAAAACCTTTTTTTTGGCCAGGCACAGTTCTTAAGACACTACACAGCTACGAAATAAAACAAGGCTGTTAGGTATGAGTCTGTATATAAAGTAAACCTGCAAGATAAAGTTAAACCATAGGGTTTGCAGAGCACTCTTAAAGAAAGTGAAACTGAAAGGTGTGCTATACTTCATTATGGAATATGATAAAGAAAAATTGAAAAATGTATTCCTGTGTGACAGTATTTCCCATTTATGCTTTAAATACAATTTCCTTATAGTAAATCAATAATTTGTATCCCCAGGTCAGTCCTGTTACACTAACACATTTCTGCCCCTATGGCAGAATGTTCATTAGGAACTTGCATCATCTCAGTAAATGTAAAGAACGTTACAAATAAAATCTATTATTATTATTAAGGTGGAAACATCCAAAACATTGAATCCAGCAGAATAAAATGTGTTAATCATGACCAGTATTATTAATATAGTGAATTATTTTCTTCCATATGAAGTTAAAGAATTTTATCTATCCTTTCACACAACTCCTCTGATACCTTAGGAGTCATAGATGCATAGATCAAACTGGAAAAACCTTCAACTTTGGCTAACAAGGTTCGACCTGTAATGGAGAGATCCCTCATACCTCTGTGATCCCTCTGAAGCCAGAGAGTCTTTTTTCCAGGGAAGTAATCAAGGGTGTAAAATTATCCAGCATTCTCGCAGTCTTAATAATAAAGTCTTTATTCAGATCATTTTTTAAAATAATTACTTAAATTTAGTCGTAGTCCAGATGTCTGTGGGGGAAAAAATTGAAGGTTTTGATGCTAAATTGAGATTTGTATTTTAAGAAGAGGGTTGTATCATCAGCCAATTGACTTATGAATGTTTGGCCAGTTCTAGACTTGTAGCCCTGGGGAACCCATGAGGTCATATATGACCCTTCCTTTCATTTCCACCTTTCATTCAACCCACTCATCAAAGTTAAGAATTTTTTTTTTGCTTTACAGCCCATTGTACTATATACCACCCAGTAACGGTGACATTTAGTGATTACTGACTGAATTAACCAGACTTTTTCCCACATTAAATATGGCCCCCACCACGTTTTGAGGTTGTTGCTGTACATGCTGCAAAGATTCACCTGTCAAGCTGTGAATAGGTAAGTGGCAGAAATTTTGCACCATCAGTTATAATGTTTAGATGTTATAGAACATGTACAACGTCGTTGCCAAAATACAAGCGCTGGGAGTAAAGCAAGTTTATTTGTTATTTAATTTAATAGCGCAATAAATAATATAGCCTAATAAGTAACATTATTATATAATAAAATTAAATAGCTACTACTACTAAGTCATTTTCAAAATGTAGTGAGAAACATGTCCCTTGAATTTTCAGTTATGTAAATGCTTTAAGGCCCATATAACTGACATAATTTTATAAGCCAACTTTTCGTCCAGTTATATATAAGGGTTTGTCCCCTGCGTCATGCATACTGCTTCAGTGAATTTGCAGGTGTTAAAAAAATCTTTACTTATTACTTATTTTATTTTCTCAGACTTAATATAAATATGAAACGTCTATTAAACGTAAATAAACTAAATAAATAATTAAGATAGAAAATTATTGCAAAATAATGTGTGTCCTTTAATTTGATGTCCTGGGTGTCATTGATAGTAAAACTGACATTTTGAAAGTATAAAAAGTGGTAGATAAGTGCTTCCTATAGGTCAAAGACCACAGGACAAAGAGACTGTTGAAATGAGCTTCATAGTCAGTATCACCTCATTCTATAAGTTACAAATTTACCTTTAAATGCGTTTTCTGGAAACGCATTTTTTTTACATGGTTCATTTAATTGTGTCATTGGTGTTATAAAATTATTTTACAAGAACATAAAATCATGTAACAAAAAAACAATGTAATGGGATAATTATTAATTGATGTTAGTGTCTTTAATGATGGATAGGTCAAGATGCTATTAATGCCATCTTGTAAAATGCACTTTTTATGCAAGTTTGTCATTGGCATTATTATCACTGAAGTTACATCTCAAGCATGCCATCATACAGTGTATTAGGCAAGTGGACCATGATTTTTTGGAAACAGGAAAAAAGGCAAGGGTACGGATCTGAGTGACTTTGACAACCAATTCTGCAAAAAAAGGTTTGATTTGAACAACCATGTTATAAGGTTACCCATATTCAATTTTAATTATTTAATCTCAATAATTTGTCGTTTTATATTAAATTCTACGGTGGTCCAGATGGGTCACACAATGCCAAAGCCACAACACGAATACAAAACCCACAACGGAAGTGCAGCGGCCATCTATATTATTGGTCTAGGATTCCCGGTACTGTTGCTGCTAATGTTTGATTTGAGCACAAAATTGGAAATGGAAAAACTAGTCATTATCTATTTTCTTATATTGGTTGACATTTATTTCACCTTTATTACATCATACATGTACATCATATGACGCATTATGGATGTTTATAATTATAAATGGTGTGTTTACATATGAAGTTAATAAATTTGATTTACTGGAAACTGTCAAGATCCCTTATCATTCTTCCTGTTATTACCAATGTCTATGTTATTTCTATGTTCTGGTCAGCCTGCTTTAATGCAACTGATAGTGTCCAGGTCATATTGTCCATGGGCCCGGTATAACCGGCAGGGCGTCAGGGAAATACAGCTGGCCATTGCTTCATTTTCCTCCCCCTCTTTCAGCTCCTCATATCGTCTCCTTTTCTCATTTAATATGAGCTCCAGACACCTGCGTAGACGGTGCACATAGAAAGACAGTTATGTGGTGGGGGTTCGACGCAGCCTACAGCCTTTTGGGGGAACAAGCCCAGAAGCCTTGGTGGCCTGTGCCTGAAGGGTAAGCGAGGTACTCACATCGTGATTTTGCTCATGTCCTTCAAAATATCGAGCGGGTTTGTGTTGTTTGGAAGGCGAAGGATGGAGGGGGCAAAGACTAAGGCCAGCGAATGTGTGGACATTCGGTTTTGGCCTTCCTCACTGGCCACCCTGAGAAGGAGAAGATTGTCAGAGGTCAGGGAAGGTGGTGGCTCTGCGGTGGGGGTGGAGATATGTTTCATTTCATCATTTGGTACTGGATAGGAGAACTGACCTCCCTGCCCCATCCAGAAGCAGTCAGGCCTCACCCATGGCATGCAGGAAGCCACTGTATTGGCTGAACGTCGTTAGAGGTTCAGGCAGGTTCCGGAGCCATTCACTGACCAGGCCGGTGATACTATGGATGGGGTAGTCCTCCAGACATACCGCCATTGGTATGTGTGGACATTCTATTATGGCCTTCCTCACTGGCCACCCTGAGAAGGAGAAGATTGTCAGAGGTCAGGGAAGGTGGTGGCTCTGCGGTGGGGGTGGAGATATGTTTCATTTCATCATTTGGTACTGGATAGGAGAACTGACCTCCCTGCCCCATCCAGAAGCAGTCAGGCCTCACCCATGGCATGCAGGAAGCCACTGTATTGGCTGAACGTCGTTAGAGGTTCAGGCAGGTTCCGGAGCCATTCACTGACCAGGCCGGTGATACTATGGATGGGGTAGTCCTCCAGACATACCGCCATTGGTATGTGTGGACATTCTATTATGGCCTTCCTCACTGGCCACCCTGAGAAGGAGAAGATTGTCAGAGGTCAGGGAAGGCAGAGGTGGAGTCCAGCTTTGCAATTCAATTCAATACAATACAATTCATTGTGAAGGATATCTGGGAAGTGAGCAAGGGATGCCATCCCACCTGACTAAATGGAAAAGGAGTCTCTCCAGCATGTCGATGCTGGCTGGAGGGAGCATGTCCAGCACCTGGTAGATTCTAGCCAGTTGCTGTGACTTTTCTGGTGGCTCTGCGGTGGGGGTGGAGATATGTTTCATTTCATCATTTGGTACTGGATAGGAGAACTGACCTCCCTGCCCCATCCAGAAGCAGTCAGGCCTCACCCATGGCATGCAGGAAGCCACTGTATTGGCTGAACGTTATTAGTGGTTCAGGCAGGTTCCGGAGCCATTCACTGACCAGGCCGGTGATACTATGCATGGGGTAGTCCTCCAGACATACCGCCATTGGTATGTGTGGACATTCTATTATGGCCTTCCTCACTGGCCACCCTGAGAAGGAGAAGATTGTCAGAGGTCAGGGAAGGCAGAGGTGGAGTCCAGCTTTGCAATTCAATTCAATACAATACAATTCATTGTGAAGGATATCTGGGAAGTGAGCAAGGGATGCCATCCCACCTGACTAAATGGAAAAGGAGTCTCTCCAGCATGTCGATGCTGGCTGGAGGGAGCATGTCCAGCACCTGGTAGATTCTAGCCAGTTGCTGTGACTTTTCTGGTGGCTCTGCGGTGGGGGTGGAGATATGTTTCATTTCATCATTTGGTACTGGATAGGAGAACTGACCTCCCTGCCCCATCCAGAAGCAGTCAGGCCTAAATGATTATCGCCCTGTGGCCCTCACTCCGGTAATTATGAAGTGCTTTGTGAGACTGGTTCTCCAGCACATCAAGGACCATCTCCCCCAAGACTTCGATCCCTACCAGTTCGCATATCGTGCTAACAGGTCCACAGAAGATGCCATCGCCGTAGCTCTCCACTCTGTGCTGAGCCATCTGGAGCGGCAGCAGAGCTATGTCCGGATGCTCGTTGTGGATTATAGCAGTTTTCTCATCACCAAACTGGTCACTCTCAGCCTCCCCCCTCTCACATGTGCCTGGATAAAAGGCTTTCTTACCAACCGGCTCCAGACTGTGAGACTCGGCCCCTACCTCTCCTCCATTCGCACACTGAACACCGGATCCCCACAAGGCTGTGCGCTGAGCCCCCTCCTAAACTGTCTCTATACCCACGACTGTAGTCCGGCCCACAGCAACAACCTCATAGTCAAGTTTGCTGACGACACCACACTGGTCGGACTCATCTCAAAGGGAGACGAGGCAGCTTACAGAGAGGAGGTCCTGAAGTTGGCAACCTGGTTTTCAAAGAACAATCTGGCTTGGAACACCAAGAAAACCAAGGAGATCATAGTCGACTTCAGGAGGCACAGCACCGACGTAGCCCCCCTCTACATCAACGGCGAGTGTGTGGAGAGGGTCCATACCTTCCAGTTTCTCGGCATCCTTATCGCCGCTGACATCTCCTAGACAGACATCACAGCAGTTACCAAGAAGGCTCAGCAGCGGTAAAACTTCCTGAGGGTCCTCAGGAAGCACAACTTGGACTTCAACCTACTACTGACCTTCTACCGCTCGTCCATCGAGAGCCTGCTGACGTACTGTATCACAGTATGGTATCGCAGCTGCACCACAGCAGACAGGGAGAGGCTCCAGAGAGTAGTAAAGGCAGCACAGAATATCATCGGCTGCCCTCTCCCCTCCCTGATGGATATTTACACCTCCCGCTGCCCCAGCAGAGCAAAAAACATCATCAAGAACAGCTCCCACCCTGGCTCTGATCTGTTTGACCTGCTGCAGGTGCATCACAGCAAGGACAAACAGACTCAAGAACAGTTTTTTCCCCAAAAGCCATAGCCATCCTAAACGTACACATGCACTGACTGGACAGTAGACTACACAGTCCAACACCCAATCCCTGGACTTCCGTCTATCAACTGGGGCAATATCCATTACCTAAATGGTGTTGATAACTGTGCAATATCTGTATACTGTGCAATATCACATGATCATTATTACCGTGTAATACCTAAATAATGTGCGATAACCCACACTGCATATCACATTGTAAATTCATACATTTAAAACCCTACTTACATAAATTTACAAACGACAGGGGGCCATTCGGCCCATAAAGCTCGTTTGGGGAGAACTTAACTAATAGCTCAGAGTTGTTAAAATCTTATCTAGCTCTGATTTAAAGGAACAAAACTCAGACATTATTCTCAAGGAGAATTTACATTAAAAAAAAAAAAACCTACCTTTCCTATTTTGTCCAAAAAAACAAGTAGAATTAAAGTAGTGAATGTCTTTTTTAAATAGAAATATATACATACAAAAATCTCAAATGCTTATTTACAAGAAACCATATGAAAGAGTGTCCATCACTTTGCCGTGCAAAGTCATTTATTCCAAATGTACATAGCGCTGCAGAACTTTTGCACTGTTTGTTTATTGTTTGTCTTGTGTACATCTTTGCACTGAAGGTGCTGCTCTTAATCTCATTATACACGTGTATAGTGACAATAAAAGGCATTCATTCATTCATTCAACCTGCTGGCGCAGCTCCCTCATGCTGTTGACACTACCAGACTGCTAGGTAACGTCTCCCTGCAGATCACAATAAAGACGGTTTACCTTTCTCCCCTGGTCTGACAACTGGACTTTTCTATGGGGATGCTTCTTCAGAAGAGTCCTGAAAAAGCTGCACTTAGTTGCAAGATGAAAAGATGATGCTGACAAACCCATGTTTTCAACAAACCACTAGTGATAACATATAAAAAGGCAGAAACTTTTAAATGTAAAAAAAAAAATGTGTTTGCCTTTGTTTTGTTAAAAAATGTACAGGGCAGGAGAGAGTCAGACATAAATAACAAATAATCAGTAACCAACTAAAATGACAATACAACAGTCAATATCCTTTTCACACATAACCGATCATGCTCATTACTGGCTAGGCAGATTCCGTGCAAGAAACACTAACATGTTCACTTTATCTGGTTTAAGGCCACATCTCACTGGGGTCACAAGGTTTCCTGCTGTACTAAACATTCTCTCAGAGGCACTACTTGTCGCACAAATGCAGAGGTACTTCCGAGCTAACTTTGCAACCGAAGGGAACCTTGCTTGGTTATCACGTCACCACATTAGGGGATCCCTTGAAGGATTCAACACCTGTTCCTGCAAGTACCGAGTTAGTTCAGGATCAATATGCACTAATTATGCCACAGTCTGGGTAGTAATTTCTTTTCGACAGTATTGAACGGCAGCATTTCTTTCGCTATATGTCTCCTTACGCTGTCTGCTAACGAGCGCGATTTGGCTCCGCCATTTTTATATTTAGTAACTCGATCAAAAGCATTAGTGATAGCCAGTTGCGGAGGAGCCGCAGCTGAGGTTGTTTTACCTAGTGTGTGGGATGATAAATCCGGAGGTGGTTTTGTAGATTTGTTGTATTGGCGCTTTTGACCGACAGTTTTCTTCCACACATTCGGCAAATCGCTTCAGTCAGGTTACCAGGCTCCCCTTTTTCATTTGGCTTGAAACCTAAATGCGCAAACCGCAGAGCTGTCGTGTTTAGCTTTGAAACTAAGTCCTCCATGATTACTCTGCTAGAGCGGGACGGCGCGCGGCTAAACAATAGCAGCGTGAAGAAAAGACGTCATTGATCGAACCAATCAAACGGGAATAACCGAACGAGAAAGAAGGATACTAGCACAAATCCAAAACTGTACTGCCAAAACTATTAAATAGTGATTACAACATTTCAATTTCTAGGTGTATAACGATTATGACAGTTATCCAAAAAATGATCGCGGTCAGGGGCGCCGCAGAAGGGTCGCGGACAGGGGGGCCTTCGGAGTCCTGTCTGGGTCTGTAGAAAGGACGAGCTCCTCTCGTCTGCGGCAGCCGAGGGAAGAACGGCATCGGTAGACAGCGAGGGGTCGGCAGAGGCGGAGGGCGCCAATTAAGGAGTGTTAATTTTGACAGCAAATTTTGATTTAGTTTTAGTCATAGCCTTTTGACGAAAATGTCATTAGTTTTAGTCATAATTTAGTCATATAAATTGTTTTTGATTTAGTCTAGTTTTAGGCGGCAAAAAATCATAGGATTTTAGTCGACTAAATCTACAATAGTTTTAGTCAGCTAAAATATAAAGTGTAAACAGTAATCCATGTTTTAGTTTCCCTTGTATTTCTGAACATGAAATAAAAACGTTATCAATTTGTTATGGAATGGTATTAAGGTTTAAATGTGCAATACACATTGGCATAGATTTTACTCATTCTGTTTGAACCAGCTGCATATTATGAAATGAAATAGCAAATGAAAGTAGCAGTGCAGAACTAAAGCAATACAAAAATTAGAGATAACAAAATAAGAAAAACCAGAAATAAATTTTTAATCTGTATTTCAACTGTTGAAACTCAGTTTCAAAGAAAAAGTGCAAAGAAAATGCCATCAGGGATCATGCTCTGTCTGAACATGTACAATTCTTAAATAATAAAATTTTATATATATATATATATATAGAAATTACCCAGTGAACACACTAAGCTACAGCTCGTTAAACTAACCAGAGTTGCTGATTGTTGCACCTGACCAAAGATAGTCATGACATGGATTTTATTTTTACAATCTGCAGAAATTTTAGTGCTAACGTGACTTTAGCAAGCTTACCTTCGCCTGGATTTCAGGATGACTCACTTGCAAGTGTCGCTTCAAGTGCGTTGTGTTTTTACCAGTGATGGTGACTCCACATGGCTTACAAAGCGTCTTGTTTTCTGTAATATTAAACTGGAAATGTGTCCATATGTCTTCTCTTCGCTTCGCTTTCTTCCTGGCACTGACATATTGTCGTGTTAATTTTATGAAAACAGCCTGTTTCAAACCAGGTACATACGATGATCGTCTATCAATCGCCTACAGTTATGTGCATCTGAGCGTATCACCGCTCTCGGGAGTTTGTTCTGATTGGATGTCTATTCAAGTCGTCCCGCTTAAACAAAATAGAGTAGTTCTGATTGGATCTCGTCTTTGGCAAATATTTTAGTCTCGTTTTTATTCGTTTACAGAAATGTCAATAACTTTCGTCATAGTTCCAGTCTTTGAGTATATTTTTTTTATTTAGTTATCGTCTCGTTTTCATCAAAGAAAAAAGGTCGTTAATTAAAACTATGACGAAAATTTTTCGTCAACGAAATTAACAGGCAGGACAGGAACCGGACCACACCGTGGACCCTGCAGAACAAAAGCACAGGGCAGTACCAGTGCCATGAGGAGACCGCAGGTGGTTCCTTTCGGGAACCAATGGATGGGGTACCCCGAAAGACCCCCTTGGACCAAGCCGGGATCAGGCGGTAAGTCTGGGTAGCATACCCCCGTTCTTTCGATAGCCTCCTCGGCTGGGGAAACTCTGGTCACTGGGCTGACACCACAACAAAACATGTCTTTTGCATTTAACCCATATGTGACATAGCAGGGGGCAGCTAATTCAGCAGCCAGGGAGTAAATCTTGGGGGTGGTACCTTGCTCAGGGTACTTCAATGGTGCCTTGCTGGTCGGGGATTTGAACCAGCAAACATTGAACTATAAATGCAGTTTTCTAACCATTAGGCCACCGCTGATTATCAAAAGCTTTTCTAAATGTGCCTCACAATAATCCAGAGGCTGCCTTTATACATGATAAATGAAGCTATTACAACATGTAACAATGCCAATAAGGGAGGTGTTCACTTTAACCAGCATGGTGACATTCTCAGGCATGAATGATTTGAATGATGACCTAATGATGGGGACAGTGTGTAGCACAGTGGGTTGGGATGCTGTGCCTGTGATTGAAAGATGAAGTTCAAATCGTATGGTTGGCAAGGTGATCTCACTGTTGGGCCCTTGAGCAAGGCCCTTAATCCCCAGCTGTTCCAGGAGCTGTCTGATCTTGATTTGTTATGAGTTCATTGCTTTGGAAAAAAGCGTCAATAAGTAAATTTAATGTTTGCATTTTTGTGACAGACCTACAGGGGGAGCTACGTGACCTGGAACAGTTTTTCTGAGTATACAGCTCAAGTCTGTGATTAGAAGGAGCTTGTAAAAGTGATTTACAGATTTTTTTTTCTTATTCTTTTTGGATTTTTTATGTATATACCTTATATAAAGTGAGATGACTTTAGATCAATGTGATATGTCGTTATTGTCTCGACTACAAAAGCAGTCCTCTGAAAAGCATCATTTTGAAATAGCTACATTATGCCAAAATACAGGCGGACAAGTGCAAATTTCATCAGTAGTGGTTCTGAAGACCTAAAACTCTTAAAAACAAGTAGATAAGTATGGCCCACTAGCTGACCAGGTCCTTCTTGTGAAACAGGATTGTAGTAACGGAGGGAGAAAATGGCAGATTTTTCATCCTCTTTGCATATTGTCCAATAATGAGTTATTCTTTCAAGCAAAAACACAATATTACAATTCAATACCAAACTGACCTATGAGGCTTTATGAAATTCTTCTCACTGCCTCCAGTGGCAGATTGACAGCATGTCATAGTCGGTCCTCATCCATCCCTGTCCCTTATGTTTCGTCCCCATTTGGCCAGCAGGTGTTGCTGGCCATCCTGTTCCCTATGGGAAGGAATCTCCTCGTCAGCACCTCTCTCGTGTGGAGTTCCTCAAGGTTCTATTTTAGCACGCACCCATTTCTCTCTGTACATAGCTGTCAGCCAAGCTTCCATTGCACACCTACTGCTGGTCCAAAATGCAGCAGCTCGACCACTAACAGGATGATGTAAGTGTGATCGTATTTCTCCTATACCTGCCTCTCTGCACTGGCTTCCAATGTGCTATAGGATAGAGTTCAAGATATTAAGATCTGCTTGATATTTCCTTGTGGTTCGGAAATCCAGGCTAAAGCATAGTGGAAATCAGGTGTTCATAGCTGCAGCTCCAAAGCTGTGGAATGAGCTGTCCCTGCATATTCCTCAGGCACCAACACTTTCCACATTTAAAGTTTAAAAATTTGTTTTTATTCTTAGAATTTTAACTCAGTATAGCAGTTCTCTGTCATCAAAATACACAAACTCAAACACTAAGAGACACTTTAAGTGTTTATGTTTAAGTGTCTTTAAGTGTTTGTGTATTTTGATAGTATAGCACTTTGTTTCAACTGCAGTTGTGTGAAATTGCAGTTGTGCCTCAGAAATAAACTGAGCTTTAACTAAATTATTAGTAGTTAGCTTAATATCCACCTCTAAACTCTTCTCACAATCACTAGTTTTCCCATCACTGCAGGATCCACACCGGGACTCTCCACTGGCCACTCCAGAGCCGTCCAAAGATTCCTGTCCTGGCATTCCTGGGATCCTTAGGGTCACTATAATGCTGGAGCTCCCAGCCCCCAGATACTGGGCTCCAAAATGCCTTGATCATCATTAGATCTCTTGACACCATAATCCCTAGTTACAGTGTTTACACCACAGCAAACACCTAATATGACTCAACTGACTACAGTAAGTGTGCATTTTTTTAAATGACTTCAAAGTCAGTCAATTTTATGTGGTGTTTCCATTATTTTGTCCAGCCCCTATGTATGATGCATTCAACAAAATATTGAAATTATAACCACTGTGTTGGCATAATACACTGCCCAGCCAAATAAAAAGTCACCATGTGAATTAATTTCAGCAAATACTTAAGAGCCAATGACTGGATCATTATTACAGCCCAGCAACGTTATGCAGCAGTAAAGTAAAGTCAGCTGAGTACCTGAATCTACTGAATAATCAGGTTACACCTCCATCCATCATAAATGGATTTTTTCTTCCCTGTTGGCATGGGCATATTCCAGGACAAGAATGCCAAGATTCATTGGGTTCGAATTGTCCAGGAGTGGTTCATGAGATGTTGCATAAGCTTGTGGAAACAATGCCATGACAAATGTGCACCATAGTCAAAGCTAAAGGTGGTCCAATGAAAAATTCAAATGAAAACCTTTTTTTTTGCCAGGCACAGTTCTTAAGACACTACACAGCTACGAAATAAAACAAGGCTGTTAGGTATGAGTCTGTATATAAAGTAAACCTGCAAGATAAAAAGTTAAACCATAGGGTTTGCAGAGCACTATTAAAGAAAGTGAAACTGAAAGGTGTGCTATACTTCATTATGGAATATGATAAAAAAAAATTGAAAAATGTATTCCTGTGTGACAGTATTTCCCATTTATGCTTTAAATACAATTTCCTTATAGTAAATCAATAATTTGTATCCCCAGGTCAGTCCTGTTACACTAACACATTTCTACCCCTATGGCAGAATGTTCATTGGGAACTTGCATCATCTCAGTAAATGTAAAGTACGTTACAAATAAAATCTATTATTATTAATATTATTATTATTATTAAGGTGGAAACATCCAAAACATTGAATCCAGCAGAATAAAATGTGTTAATCATGACCAGTATTATTAATATAGTGAATTATTTTCTTCCATATGAAGTTAAAGAATATTATCTATCCTTTCACACAACTCCTCTGATACCTTAGGAGTCATAGATGCATAGATCAAACTGGAAAAACCTTCAACTTTGGCTAACAAGGTTCGACCTGTAATGGAGAGATCCCTCATACCTCTGTGATCCCTCTGAAGCCAGAGAGTCTTTTTTCCAGGGAAGTAATCAAGGGTGTAAAATTATCCAGCATTCTCGCAGTCTTAATAATAAACAATCTTTATTCAGATCATTTTTTTAAATAATTACTTAAATTTAGTCGTAGTCCAGATGTCTGTGGGGAAAAAAATTGAAGGTTTTGATGCTAATTTGAGATTTGTATTTTAAGAAGAGGGTTGTATCATCAGCCAATTGACTTATTATGAATGTTTGGCCAGTTCTAGACTTGTAGCCCTGGGGAACCCATGAGGTCATATATGACCCTTCCTTTCATTTCCACCTTTCAGTAAAGCTAGTTTATTTGTTATTTAATTTAATAGCGCAATAAATAATATAGCCTAATAAGTAACATTATTATATAATAAAATTAAATAGCTACTACTACTAAGTCATTTTCAAAATGTAGTGAGAAACATGTCCCTTGAATTTTCAGTTATGTAAATGCTTTAAGGCCCATATAACTGACATAATTCTATAAGCCAACTTTTCGCCCAGTTATATATAAGGGTTTGTCCCCTGCGTCATGCATACTGCTTCAGTGAATTTGCAGGTGTTAAAAAAATCTTTACTTATTACTTATTTTATTTTCTCAGACTTAATATAAATATGAAACGTCTATTAAACGTAAATAAACTAAATAAAATAATTAAGATAGAAAATTATTGCAAAATAATGTGTGTCCTTTAATTTGATGTCCTGGGTGTCATTGATAGTAAAACTGACATTTTGAAAGTATAAAAAGTGGTAGATAAGTGCTTCCTATAGGTCAAAGACCACAGGACAAAGAGACTGTTGAAATGAGCTTCATAGTCAGTATCACCTCATTCTATAAGTTACAAATTTACCTTTAAAAGCGTTTTCTGGAAACACATTTTTTTTACATGGTTCATTTAATTGTGTCATTGGTGTTACATGATTTTATGTTCTTGTAAAATAATTTTATAACAAAAAAACAATGTAATGGGATAATTATTAATTGATGTTAGTGTCTTTAATGATGGATAGGTCAAGATGCTATTAATGCCATCTTGTAAAATGCACTTTTTATGCAAGTTTGTCATTGGCATTATTATCACTGAAGTTACATCTCAAGCATGCGATCATACAGTGTATTAGGCAAGTGGACCATGATTTTTTGGAAACAGGAAAAAAGGCAAGGGTACGGATCTGAGTGACTTTGACAACCAATTCTGCAAAAAAAGGTTTGATTTGAACAACCATGTTATAAGGTTACCCATATTCAATTTTAATTATTTAATCTCAATAATTTGTCACTTTATATTACATTCTACGGTGGTCCAGATGGGTCACACAATGCCAAAGCCACAACACGAATACAAAACCCACAACGGAAGTGCAGCGGCCATCTATATTATTGGTCTAGGATTCCCGGTACTGTTGCTGCTAATGTTTGATTTGAGCACAAAATTGGAAATGGAAAAACTAGTCATTATCTATTTTCTTATATTGGTTGACATTTATTTCACCTTTATTACATCATACATGTACATCATATGACGCATTATGGATGTTTATAATTATAAATGGTGTGTTTACATATGAAGTTAATAAATTTGATTTACTGGAAACTGTCAAGATCCCTTATCATTCTTCCTGTTATTACCAATGTCTATGTTATTTCTATGTTCTGGTCAGCCTGCTTTAATGCAACTCAATTCTCACAATTTTGTGGTCGCAAAGAGGCTCTGCAGAGCATGGAAAACGTTGTGCTAATCGTGGCTTCCCAATAAATTATGCCAACACCAGAGAGAGGGCGTAGTTAATAAGACTGTCTGTTCACCCTGTTATAGTGAATTTGGATATTTTTCTGGAAACGCATCTAATGTGCCAACTCATTTTACACAACATCGTTCAAATGTGTGCTTTTGAAAAAATCAGACCGGACTAAAAAAGTAACAAAAGTTTAAGTAATGTTTATTATGTGAATTATTATATACAAACTCTATTATATTATACATTATACACACAAACTATTACATTATTATTATATTATATTATATTATTTACAAAGGTCTCATTATGTTCTGGACTGGGTGACTTAATGTGGGATAGTGTCCAGGTCATTCTGTCCCTGTGCACGGTATAACCGGCAGGGCGTCAGGGAAATACAGTTTGCCATAATTTCATTTTCCTCCCCCTCATTCAGCTCCTCATAGCGTCTCTTCTGCTCGTTTAAAATGAGCTCCAGACACCTGCGTAGACGGTGCACATAGAAAGACAGTTATGTGGTGGGGGTTCGACGCAGCCTACAGCCTTTTGGGGGAACAAGCCCAGAAGCCTTGGTGGCCTGTGCCTGAAGGGTAAGCGAGGTACTCACATCGTGATTTTGCTCATGTCCTTCATAATGTCAAGCGGGTTTGTGGTGTTAGGAGGGCGAAGGATGGAGGGGGCAAAGACTATGGCCAGCGAATGGGTGGACATGCGATTATGGCCTTCCTCACTGGCCACCCTGAGAAGGAGAAGATTGTCAGAGGTCAGGGAAGGCAGAGGTGGAGTCCAGCTTTACAATTCAATTCAATACAATACAATTCATTGTGAAGGATATCTGGGAAGTGAGCAAGGGATGCCATCCCACCTGACTAAGTGGAAGAAGAGTCTCTCCAGCATGTCGATGCTGGCTGGAGGGAGCATGTCCAGCACCTGGGAGATTCTCCCCAGTTGTTCTGACTTTTCTGGTGGCTCTGCGGTGGGGGTGGAGATATGTTTCATTTCATCATTTGGTACTGGATAGGAGAACTGACCTCCCTGCCCCATCCAGAAGCAGTCAGGCCTTACCCATGGCATGCAGGAAGCCACTGTACTGGCTGAAGGTTGTCAATGGTTCAGGCAGGTTCCGGAGCCATTCACTGACCAGGCCAGTGACACAATGGATGGGGTAGTCCTCCAGACATACCGCCATTGGGTCTGGATGGTGCACAGAACCAGCATTGTTATGGATCCAGAAATGAGCAGCCCAGCTCTGAGAGGGCCTTTCCAGAAGGGGAAGCAGTGCCGGCTGACTCACCTTTCTCCAGCTGCTGGCGCAGCTCCCTCATGCCCTTGACGCTACCAGGCTTGCGGTAAATGCCCTCAGTTTGGAGGCCATGCAGCTCTATGTGCTCTAGTAGCCGGTGAATGCTCTCCTTCTCCATGGGCTGCAATACACAAAGATGCGAGTGCAATCATATGTGTGAAACGTGTGACTCATATGCACGCATAACTGCTAGGTAACGTCTCCCTGCAGATCACAATAAAGACGGTTTACCTTTTTCCCCTGGTCTGACAACTGGACATCTTTACGAGGACGCTTCTTCAGAAGCTTCCTAAAAAAACGGCACTTGGTTGCAAAACGACAAGAGGATGCTGACAAACCCATGATAGAACAAGAACAAACCACTAGTGATAACTGTTCAGAGCTGCACAAGATTTAAATGTAAAAAAAAAAAAAAATGTACTGCGTTCTAGAACCCCTAACCGGCTTGTCATTGGTTGTACTCAAGCACAAGGTCATTTGCTGATTGGTCGAAGAAAATGCAAATGTCCACAGTATATCTTGATATATCGCAACTGGTTTGGGTGTTTTATGCGTTTTATTTCGGGATGGTTCAATCATTAGTGCTATTTTCAAATGGGGGGCGGGGGCGCCAGCCAAAGGATAAAGAGAAGGTGAAAAATTCTGGAATATCGCTCCAAATACTCATTTTGTCTTCTTTATTAAACCATACATGTATATGATATGGCTCATTATAGATGTGTATCATTTTAAATGGTGTGTTTACATATGAAGTTAATATGTTTGATTTATTGGAAACCGTCAAGATCACTTGTCCTTCTTCCTGTTATCAATTTCTATGTTATTTCTATGTTCTGGTCAGCCTGCTTTAATGCAACTGAATTGTCAATCGCACAGAGCAGGGCTGCCCAAACAGTCGGTCGCGATCGCAGATTAATTCTCAATTGCTCCGTGCACGTGCGCGCGCCCGCCCTTTTTTCAGTGTGCAGCTAATCGTGTACTGTAAACATTTAGCACGCAAACATGTGAGAAGCCAAACGATCAAAAACGTATCATTTCATTCAGAGTGGGTAGAGGATACTTTTTTTGTTTACTCAAATTCGAAGTCCATATGTCTTAAATGCAACGCGAGCCTGGCTTTACCAAAGAAGGGCAGTTTGGAGCGGCGTTTCAAAACGGTGCACAAAAGCTAGGAGACCGAGTTCCCCGCTAAAACAGCCACAAGCAGCCGATAAGTGCCAGAACTGAAAAGTCAGTCAGCAGCACGGCAGTCAGTTTTTACCCAGCTGCATCTTCCCAGTGCCAGTGTTCCCGCTAAGGTAGAAAAATATATTTATTCATTATATTTATATTTATTGGAGTTACCAAATTGCCCATAGGCGTGAATGGTGTGTGACTGTGCCCTGTGATGGGCTGCCCACCGTCCTGGGTCGTTCCCCGCCTCGTGCCCGTAGCTTCCGCGATAGACTCCGGACCCCCCGCTACCCAGAAGGATGGATGGATATTATTTAGCATAGAGAATGTAATCATTAGGACTCTATTAAGAAGCTGATGTAGACCTTCAGAGAATGCAGACCATGCAATTACTGTTATGAATGCAGACCATGCACAATGTTATGAAAAACAAGTATGAATTAGCACCTGTTAGAAGAATCTGTTACCTATTTTATATTATTTGTATTGTATATTATTTATGTTAGCCTTTGATGTATGAATTTGTACTTTATTAGTGCTACAGCTTATCACTATACTGTATATGTTGAAGGACAAATATATTATTAACCCTGTAGCCAGACAATGCACAACAAGCTGAAGCTGCCAAGGTTTGCTACTGAAGGGAGGGATTCGCCTGAGTTCACCAAAAGTAAAAGGGACCAAACCGTAAAAGAGATGATTGGCAAACTTGTCACCTAGGGGTGTGACCAAGGGAGAAAACAATGATGGTGAATGGTTGAAGAAATGATGGTGCTTAAATGATAAGAAAATGTATAAACATTAGTGTAAAACAGTATTGCACACACTCCTGCAGGGTGTCCAGCCTTGGCTGTAACCCCGCTGTTGCAATAAAGACTTAATCTGAAGATCAACACAAGCGGTTCCTGACTCCTGATTGGTGGGGGAAGAAAAAAAACACAACATAATTTGACCTCAATAACAGGATCAGAGAAGAGACCCTGGGAGGCGACCAGCTGGCAGAGGATCCGGAGCATACCTGTCTGCCCTGAAGGGGGCGCCCTAAGGATAGGTAAGAAAGGGTTTTCTGAAAAGATAGGGAACTAGAACAGGGAAAAGGAGATGGGTGTGTCTCACAGGACGCCAGGCAGGACCTCCTGGTAAGGGGACTTGCTGACTGGGGGAGGAGAAAACCACTTGGGTAGAATTCAGTGGGCCCAGTGTGTGTGTGTGGTGTGAGAGAAATCCCCAACGGAAGGGTCACGTGTGAATATTGCCCCAGAGATAACACTGTAGACGAGGGGACAGTTTAATCTGAGGGTTTGGGAGAGAAGAAGGTCTGCTGGAGCAGACTGGTTGTGTTATATAAAATACTGTAGGAGGAAAAGGTCCCAGAGCGCGTTTAGTTTAATGGGGAAAATTTATGAGCCAGTGGAGAAAGCGGGCAGACATGGTTTTGGGCCAAGACAGAGGAAGAGTGCGTACAATTAGCAGATAAGTTGAGCGTTAAATGTGCATAAATAGTTGTTTCAGTAATAAAAATTGTATGGAGTCTAAATTGGTAGGAGGTGAATTGATAGGGACGCAGAAAGAAGTATTCGCAAGCTTTTTTTTAAACTTTATTAAAGTTTAACATAGATTTTTTTTCAGTACATTAGCAGTCAAATGTCCAACAAAAATACAAGAATATATCTCTGGGCAGTCTGCGATCTACACATCAATATACATACAGGCCAGTCTGTGCACATCATTCCATCCATATAATCATAAAACCAGAATGGGTTGGGTGCTGCCACCTTTAATTGAATAACACTGTCAATCAACTAAGCCTGCCAACTTTCAAAGAGTACTGTATACACAATGAAATCAGACCATAGGCTGCTAAACAGGTGGAAATTAGCGGGAGAACATTTTAATTTGAGTCTCAATTCAACCCTATCCTTTGTTAGGTGTCATACATCTGTTGAAAAAAGAAAATTATAGACTGGAAGTCATTTAGTCAAGAAACACTCCGTTCTCAGTAACAATTTTGCAGTTATAAATTCCATGATATACACTTTCTTTACTCTGTTTCCATTGTACTATCGTGGGGGGCTGTGGTTTTAGCTAGGAGATCGTTATCATCTTCTTGGCAATTAAAAGAAAACTCTCAGTAATAAAACCTTATTTTCATGCACTATATTATGTGGTATAATTCCTAGTATGAAATGAGCTGGTTCAAATGGTAATTTTATGTTCAAGCATTTTTTAGAATAGAATAGAATAGAATAGAATAGAATAGAATAGTTACTTTATTGTCATTCAGAGATACACGGGTTAGTGCACAACAGAACGAAATTGCGTTGCATTATTTTGCTCAACATCAGCCTGGCAGAGTGTGTAATAAATATATATAAAAAGATGTATATATAAATATATAAATAGGAGCAGAAGTACAAGTACCACAATTTAGCAGCAAAAAACACAGTGTACATCACCACAAGACATAGTGCAAGACAGTAGACAGTGCAAGACACAGTGCAAGTTCTTGAAAAGTGACATGTGCATGGATGGAGAGACACGGAGTGTGGGGGAGAGGTGTGTAGGGGAGGGGCTGTTATGAGTTCAGGAGTCTGATGGCTTGAGGAATGAAACTGTTGCAGAATCTGGCTGTTCTGGTCTTAATACTGCAAAGCCTCTTCCCCGAAGGCAGCAGGGAGAACAGACCGTGGTGCGGGTGGGTGGAATCCCCGATGATGTCACGGGCTCTCCTCAGACAGCGTTTAAGTGCAATGTCCTGGATGGATGGAAGAGAAGTCCCGATGATCCTCTCTGCAGTCCTCACCACTCTCTGCAGCAATTTTCTGTCTGAGGCTTTTGAGCTGCCAAACCAGATGGAGATACAGCTGGTTAGCACGCTCTCTATGGTGCCTCGGTAGAAAGTGGTGAGTATGGGAGAGGAAAGGTGTTCTCTCTTCATCCTGCGCAGGAAATGCAACCTCTGCTGAGCCCGTTTTACCTGAGAAGTTGTATTTGGTGACCAGTCCAGGTTTCCAGTCATCTGCACACCCAGAAATTTTATGCTGCTGACCACCTCCACGACATTGTTGTCAATGACGAGTGGTGAATGACTGGGCTGTTTTCTCCTGAAGTCGATGATCATCTCCTTTTAATCTTTTCCTGTATATTTTGCCAGTACTCTGACAGTTTTGGACAATCCAAAAAATGTAGGTGTGGTCTCCTACCAGGTCACAACCCCTCCAACATTGATTAGAGGTGTTGCCAAACATAGAGATGAGAAGAGGAGTCTTAAAGTATCTCATTTTAACTTTCCTATCAGATTCCCTCCATGTAGGACTGTTTGTTATTCTGTGTCCTTCTTTACATGAATGAGTCCAGTCTTGCTCTTTAATGATAGTATTCATCTTTAGTTCCCATTTCTCATTGATATCAATACTATTGTTCTCTGACTCTTTTTGTAATATTTTATAAATATATGATGAAATGTTCATTTTAACCAATCCTTTAATTGTTAATATAAACAAGTTCTCCATATTGGTTGGCTATATGTATCTAAAAAAATGCCACATTTGTTTCTAAGTTGTTCAAAGGACATTAGATCTCCTCCATCAAACAACTGATCCAACTGCTTAAACCCTTTTCTTCCCATGTCTTAAACCCTGTATCCAATTTAGATGGTAGAAAATCAACATTATGTGCAATTTTCATTGCTCTTGATATTGATGAAGGGAGTCCCAGCCTCTCTCTCATTTTTCAGAGCGTTTCTCATCCAAATGTTATTGATTTTATTTACTTTCCATGTTTTTGATTTAAAAAATTGCTATGTCCAGAGGCAAATTTGGGCAGTTACTCTGCTCCATTCCCACCCACTGAGCCTCCCTACCCTGGCTTATCCATGCCACTACTGATCTAAGTTGGGCTGCCAAGTAATACATTTTTAATTTAGGTAAGTGCAGACCCCCATTCTCTTTTGAGTTTAACAGTCTCTTCAGTTTAATCCTGGGTCTTTAATTTTGCCAGATATATTTGGATAACCATTTATCGAGCATTTTGAATGTGGATATGGGGACCTCTATGGGCAGGGAGTGGAACATCAAGAGAAGCCTAGGTAGTATGTTCATTCTAATACTCTGCACTCTCCCTAATAAGGATAGAGGGAGGATTTCCCATCTTTGGAGATCATTCTTTATTTCACATAGAAATTTACCATAATCAGATTTGTATAAGTGTGATATATCAGGATCCCTAGGTAGTATGTTCATTCTAATACTCTGCACTCTCCCTAATAAGGATAGAGGGAGGATTTCCCATCTTTGGAGATCATTCTTTATTTCACATAGTAATTTACCATAATCAGATTTGTATAAGTGTGATATATCAGGATCCCTAGGTATCTAAAGCCATAACTGGGGAATCGAAATGTAATATTCGCGAGCTTTGATGCAAAAACATTCTCTCTAGTATAAGTGTGGGTAGGTTACTGTAAAATTTGGACAAATCTTAACCTTAAAGCACCGGTAAGGTGTTGTGATCGGGGAGTACAGTATATGATTAAGCATGCAAGGGAAGAAGTAGATTATTAGTGAAACTTTTGACCGGGCTGGAGATCTGAGGAGTCATACATAGATGTATGGCACAGCAGATATTTTTGTCTGCTTTTCAGGTGATTCACGCGACATATTTTCCGATGCGCTCACTGTCCGCTGGTGGGAGTGTGCTCACCTGTGTATACGCACACATGTCTGTGCACACGCATCGGGGCGAAACTCCGCTATGCGCGATACAGAGCGCAGAGGAGAATTGTAAACACGTAGAATTGTAAACCATGTAGAGACAAAAATGACAAGCTGTTGTGTAAATAAGATAAATAACATAATGCTATTTAGTTTGTTTAATAAAAGGACAATGTATAGACCTGTTCTATAGGAAAGGTAACCTTAAATGACTTCTGTTGTGATCTGGAGCTATATAGAAAATAGAATTAAATAAAATTAACTTGACCTTCAAGGGGGGGGCGGGATGTGCCGTTGGGGGGGGGGGGGGGCGCCCCCTAATATAATGGTTGGGGAAACACTGCATTGTGTGAGAGAGCAGGAGCACATAAAACATAGAAAATCAAAGTTAGCTTTTGCCCAGGAGAGGGAGTGAGTAGTAAACAAATAAATAATCTAGGGATGTGGCGGCGGGTGAGGAGATGGAGACTCTGATAAAGTATCATAAGGCTAATAAGAAGACAGAAAGGCGTAACGAGAAAAGGAGTGAGGACCTGGAGGGTCTGAGGTTAAGGCAAAGGGAGAGGCCTGGAGAAGAGAGCAGAAAGCGATGAGAAAGGTGATGAGTGAGAAGCAGGGGGGAGTCAAAGGTAAACAGAGCAGGAGGAGTTACGACCTCCGCAGTATCAGGGACAGTACAGTGGTACTTCGGTTCTCGAACTCACTAGAACTCAAACTTCTTGAAAGTCGAACAAACCAGTTTGACCTAGAACTCGATCTGAATATCAGAAGTCGAACCGTGAACGCTGACCTAATATAAATTGTACGCGCCAGGAAATGAGTCATACTACAATGCAATTCTTACTTGAATGCCTTCTTCACAGGCTGGACGATTAACCAAATAAAGCAGCGCAATATTACAGCAACCAACAATAAACAAACCACTAACTTACGTGTACTATTAGAGCATTTATGTCATTTATTTAAACTTTATTTTACCAGGTAAATTAACTCAGTTAACTGCTCCTCAGACTCCCAGTTCTGGCAGACGGGGCTGGAAAATGGATGAATGTATTTGAGGAGGAAACTATAGGACGACTCCTAGCGATGGGGGACATAAAGGCGGTTCAGGCATGTGTCCTGGTGGGGGGGGGGCATTCAGATTCGGAGGACGGGAATAGTTGGAGAATGGAACAACATACCAGACGTGGAGCCCCACTTAGCTGTGCCTTTTAATCAGCCCACGCTGGATCTGGGAGAAATGATGGGGCGAGCAAAGCAGGTGGTTTGGGTGCCGACGGAAGGCGAAGGAGTGCAGGCAGCGGCAGGAGAAGAGTTGGTAAGGAGTCAGTGGAGTGCAGAGAGTGCAGGAGATTCAGAGGTTTGTGGCTGTGAAGCATGATAGGAGTGCAGTGTGAAGGGAAATAAAGTGCAGAGGAATGTTGGCAGGAGATGGAAAGGGAAGTGCCTGAGGAGGTGTGGACCATCCGTGATATGGATGTAGGCCTAGTAAAGACAGGTAACCTGGGTATAAGGAAGACGATAGAAGGGTTACCCCTTCTCCATCTGCTATGTCTCCAACGGACCTGAGGTCACAGCGCCATCTATTGGTAAGGTGTATAAACAACTAAGGGCTGTACATAACACATGGCTTTTAGCAAAGCTTTCTGTCACCGTCCCTGTAGTTATTTGGTTTCCTTGCCTTGATGTATTTGACGTCAGCTTAATACGACCCATTGATCCCTATGAAGTATGTGGCCAATGACCTCCCTATCACGGACCACTCTGGGGACCCCCCTTCAACATCTCAACATCCACATCCCTCCGGGGAAATCACACTGATAGGACACGCCTGTTCGGGGAAGCCCGGTCCATCAAGGTCCGTGATGACACTGGTGGTTCCGCGTTGGAACCACGCCCCGCCCATCTGTTTTCAATCTTCCCCTTGTCAGTCTCCTATTTCTGGGTGAGCCAGACGCGAGATCTTCATGGTTTATCCAGTGTGTAAGCGTGTTTCCCCTCCTTGTGTTCCTGTCCTCCTGTGTACCGATCTCTGCTTCGCCTCCTAGGCTCTGAGTCATGCCTAGACCACCAGCTACATGGATGGATGGATGGACTTAAGCTTATATTTGAAATATAAACATCACAACGGTTCTCAGGCAAGAGTTGGACATATTTATTTTTCAACCTGGAGTTGTCTGGCTTTAAACGATTACCTTCACATTGAAGCAGAGGTACTTGTTTTTGGCAAAAGCAAGAAATATACACTCTGTACTCTGGTCTTACTCCCTGCGCACATTGATGGCACAGAAAGACAGTCACTACAGTCACCTATTCTCCCAGACTGCATTTCTCATTTAAGTGCTGATACTGCAGAAGAAGACAGATCATTTGCTTGCTTGCTTCCTCTACTTGACAAATAATAAGACAAATAATATTCAATCTGATTTTTTTTAATCTTTCCTGCTCAACTCGAAGAGGTTGTCTCTTAAGGCCTTTATTGTTTGTACTGAGTGTTTTACTGTAAGAGAAAACAAGGAGCCATGTTTTACTGTAATGTATAAATACATGATAGATAAATGAATCACAAATGCAAACAGTGTAATTCAGTGGACTTTTTTTTTTGTCCACAGAGTGCAATATCTACTGTATTACCCACCCAAAAAAAATTAAAAAATACGATCAATTACACCAACAAAAAATACAAGTCCTGTTTATCAATGGCTCAGAACGTAGAACTGCTGGACTGATCTAATCCATTCTGTCCTCAGCATTTGGCTATAGATTTTCGTCAACATCACATCAGATGTTGTCCTCTGCCATACACCTAGGAAAGAATCTCTTAGAGTGTCTTATCCAGCCCTGGATGTCCTCTGCAGTTATGTCCATACACCCAGCCACCATTGCCTCTAGTTATGACATATGGTCATGTGGGCGGTGGTCATACACTTTCCATCTTCATGCAGAAAACAATTCCTAAATTGGGTTGAGGAAAGGTGAGTAGGGTGGCAGGAATAATGGCATCATCCTGGGGTGGTCTGTAAACCATGCAGTGACCTGTCGAGAGGTGAAAGGCCACACTGTCCCATACAATCGCATATGTTGGTAAATTTTGCCTTTCTTGATCTCTTGGGGCAGTAAGTTTTTCCCACAGTTCATCAAGAAAAGTAACCAGGAGGGCTGTGTTGTATGCCCCAATTACAGCCCTGTGCAGGTGCGGTCCTTCTGCAGATACTGCTGCACACATAGTGATGTTAGCGCCCCTCTGGCCTGGAGCATCAATGGTGGCTCTCCTTCCTATCACATTTCTTCCACGGCGGCGGGAGTTCAATCCCAGGGGCTGCCACCATTGTTCCCCTGAGCAAGGCCCTTGACCCCAACTTGCTCCAGGGGGACTGTAGTTACAGTACTTCACTGTGAGTCGCTTTGGATAAAAGTGCCTGCTAAATGAATAAATGTAAATGTTTTACTGTAATATACAGTACAGGCCAAAGGTTTGGACACACCTTCTCATTCAATGTGTTGTCTTTATTTTTGGTAGATTCTCACTGAAGGCATCAAAACTATGAATGAACACATGTGGAGTTATGTACTTACAGTTTTTCCCAATCATTTTCACACTTGTCTCAATACCATGTCCACTTTTTCAAAACACTTAACACAGTGGGCTGTACCAATACACAACTGAGCACACCACTTAACCTTTGGTGCAAAATGCCCTACAACCACCAAAACGTTTCACAATTCACCCAAAAGTGACTCATGCTGCCATAACCATGACAAATGCTGTCAGCCAACAACACTACTGGGGCACTCAATGTTCATTGGGCTAAAAAACACTAACAACTTTCAGCATTGCAAATTACATATATAAAGTGTGGCTGTATCCTCCAGTTTGGCACAAATTACTGTCATGTTGCATTGTAAAAATAAAATAAACAAGAGCTACTTTTGCATATGAAAATTGTAATACCAACCAATTCTGAAATGCTGCAATATATTTAATTAGAAATCATGTAAGTGTTGCTGTTTCTTTTTTGCAGTATGTAAATATTTCATTCCTAGCAGAAAATACCAATCCAAAGATGGCCCCTTTTGCAGGGACGGATTATGGGTTGTGTGGACCCCTGGGCAAAACGCCAAAAAAAAAAAAAAAAACACCAGCATTGTCTGGGATGGCTAGTTGCTACGTAAATGACTACATGTGTACCGTGTCCAGCTGAACCATGCCAGAATCCACCTGTGTACCATATCCCCTTACAGAACGAAGTGATCAGGGGTGTAGTGGTAAAATAAGAGGTGGGTGAACTACGAATTCTGTGATCACATTTTGTGCATAAACTATACTATGATGTGCATTTAGATCAATTGAGAAGTGGGTAAACTCTAATTCTGAAATTTCAGAGGTGGGTAAACCGTGTTTACTTGCGTTTAGCCTCCACTACAGCCCTGGGAATGATTACACTGGTCAAACTCTTACACTGCTACACTGGTCTGGGGGCCACTCAGCAGGCAGGTTAACCACCTCCATCCCACCATGCTACCGCTCCCTAGTCAGAGGGCCTTCTGTAAGGCTGTTACAGTAACATGCCCCCCTCCCTTCCCCCCAGAAGCAGGGGCCCCATGATAGGGGCCCTTGTAATCAGATGGCCCTCTAAAGGTACACTACACCCTCCTCCCTAGGGCCTCCTAGTAGGGCCCTCATAATCAGAGGGCCCTCTAAAAGCCCCCAAAACCCCCATCCTCCCTAGGACCCCCTGGTAGCCAGAAGCCAGGACCATAATAGGAGGGCCTAAGAGGGCCTTCTAAAAGTAGGCTCCCATGCACCCATTTCCCTTTAAAGTTCCTATAGCAGGGCCGGGGGCCCCCTGAAAGCACCGAACCCCCCCACCACCAGCACCACCACCACAACCACCACAATTCAAGGGCCCTTGGCAGCCAAACGCCCTCCCTCCATGTTTCCATCAGAGGCCCTATAGGGTCAGGGGCCCTTGTAGGCAGAGGATCAAAGAATGTAGGCCCTCCAAAATAGACAAACGAAAATACATTGTTGATAAGCGTTGCAAATTGTTTTGGGATAGGGGCCCCACGGGCCCCCTGCACCCCAAGGGCCCCAGGGCAGCGGCCCCGCTGGCCCGGTCCGTAATCCGTCCCTGCCCTTTTGTACATATGGCAAATTTGCACTAACCAAACAAATTCCTAGATAGGTTCTTAGCTGAAATTTCAGGCTGGTGTGTGTTTTCATTCAGCTTTCCAGCTTCAACCATTGTAAAATGCTTGGGGTGATCTAGGGCAGGGGTCTCCAACTCCAGTCCTGGAGAGCTACTGTCCAGTAGGTTTTTCTATCCTACCTGGCTTCTGATGAGTCACACCTATACTCAAGTAAATACCAGGAACAGGTGTGGCTCATCAGAAGCCAGGTAGGATAGAAAACCTACTGGACAGTAGCTCTCCAGGACCGGACTTGGAGATCTCTGATGTAGGGGGATGGTGGTGGTCTAGTAGTTAGGGATCTGGCTGGGCTCCCATTAGGAACCCCAGAAGATTGTGAGGTCACTCCCAGGAGGTGCCATCATTGTGCCCCTGAGCAAGGCCCTTGACCCCAACTTGCTCCAGGGGGACTGTCTCTGTAGATATAGTACGTCACTGTAAGTCGCTTTGGATAAAAGTGCCTGCTAAATAAATACATGTAAATGTTGTACTGTAATATATGTGTTGCCATACCCACTGTTTTTGCACAGATTACATTGTGTTGCCTTGCAAAAAGGAAAGGGACACTCCATGGCCTCATTCGTATAGATAATGTAGATGGTAACGAAGCAGCAAACAAAAACAAAATTAGGAAATTTCTGCTAAAAGCACAATTATTTGTGTTAGTGCAAGTGCATAGTGTCCTTTGTCTGTGAAAATGCAGCATATTTCAATTGACAGTGCTCTAAATTTCATTAGGTTTTGACCTGAAAGTTAACTGTTTTGAACAGATTATCTAAACGTCTGAAAAATCGGCTGTAGTTGTACAAAGTTTTGCTGGTGGCGAACACTGACTGAGAGAAGTATTCATGAAATTTGGGGGAAGTGGTGATTGAATGCATATTGTGTCAAAGCAATGCAAACGTATACATAGTTTAGCTCACGTGGTTCAATGGTATGGTGCATGGGTTAAGTGTTTTGAAAAAGTGGACATGGTATTGAGACACGCGTTAAAATGACTGGAAAAAACTGTAACAAAAAAAGGTGAAATAACTGAAAACATGTTTTATATTCTAGTTTCTTCAAAATAGCCACCCTTTGCTCTGATTACTGCTTTGCACACTCTTGGCATTCTCTCGATGAGCTTCAAGAGGTAGTCACCTGAAATGGTTTTCCAACAGTCTTGAAGGAGTTCCCAGAGGTGTTTAGTAAAGTAAAGCAGTAATCAGAGCAAAGGGTGGCTATTTTGAAGAAACTAGAATATAAAACATGTTTTCAGTTATTCCACCTTTTTTGTTAAGTACTTAACTCCACATGTGTTCATTCATAGTTTTGATGCCTTCAGTGAGAATCTTCAGTGAGAATGGTCATGAAAATAAAGACAACACATTGAATGAGAAGGTGTGTCCAAACTTTTGGCCTGTACTGTATGTGTTGCCATACCCACTGTTTTTTCACAGATTACATTGTGTTGCCTTGCAAAAAGGAAAGGGACACTTCATGGCCTCATTTGTATAAATGGTAACAAAGCAGCAAACAAAAACAAAAATACGAAATTTCTGCTAAAAACATAATTATTTGTGTTAGTAGAAGTGCATAGTGTCCTTTGTCTGTCAAAATGCAGCATATTTCAATTTACAGTGCTCTAAATTTCATTAGGTTTTGACCTGAAAGTTAACCTGTTTTGAACAGATTATCTAAACATCTGAAAAATCGGCTGTGGTTGTACAAAGTTTTGCTGGTGACGAACACTGACTGCGAGAAGTATTCATGAAATTTGGGGGAAGTGGTGATTGAATGCATATTGTGACAAAGCCATGCAAACATATAAATAGTTTAGCTCACATGGTCCAATGGTATGGTGCATGTGTTAAGTGTTGTGAAAAAGTGGACATGGTATTGAGATATGTATTATAATGACTGAAAAAACTGTAATACTTCATTACGTTTGGTCACTTTAAGTAACAAATACAATAACTGCTTGAGATAAAACAGGTGTCACAATTCATTAATGATGAGTTAACATGAGTTTAGTATGTAACTAAGACTTAGTATGTGTTAATTGATGCATAAGTAATAGCATAATACTATATTATGTGTGTCCTGTCAAGTAAAGTGTTACTAAATATCCGTTATACTTTATCTTCTCTTGTCTTATTTTTTCTCTCTGAGATTCACTGAGTGTAGGTTCAGACCTGCATCACCACCTCCCACTGCCTCCAGTCCAAACAGCAGATTATGATAAAGGTAACCTTAGGGTGGGGCTGAGTCTGCTCTGCTTTTAATTCACTCACTTATTTAGTAGTTTAGCATTTTTAAGGGGACTTGTCTAGGACAGTATGAAGGAAATGGATGAAGAGGCTTGCCTCAGTATTGCTGTTCAGGTACCTATGATGGAGATGTGGTCCAGACTCAGTTTACCATGCATGTGATTCTGTCTTTCCATGTTCCAACAACTGCACGGCTCAAATGGACTGAAGAAATGCAGCCGGAAAACCTTTATGAGTCTCCGGATTCCGTGTCACCTGGAACCTACGTCGCCATGCACAGCCCTGTGAACTGGTCACACGGTACAGAGTACCTAATTAATACCTAATTAAGGCAGTAACATTATTAGACCCGAGTCTTACCCTATGTAGCAGCTCGCTGATGTTTGTTCAGTCCTCATTTTGAAGCAGGAAGTTTGGATGTTCAGCCTTGAAGGTTCTCTATACATATTTAACATTTCATATTAATTGACTCTAAAATTGGAATCCCTTGTACATGCCCTAAAGTTAAATTAATTACTTAATACTAATAGTGCCAATGCATACATTTCCTTCTTCTAATCAGGCATCTCATTTTTCTTAGGTTCCAAGAGGACTGCTGGGAAAGCAAGAAAACACTTTAAGTGTTTATGTTTAAGTGTCTTTAAGTGTTTTAAGTGTTGTGTTTGTGTATTTTGATAGTATAGCACTTTGTTTCAACTGCAGTTGTGTGAAATGTGCCTCAGAAATAAACTGAGCTTGAACTCAATTATTAGTAGTTAGCTTAATATCCACCTTTAAACTCTTCTCACAATCACTAGTTTTCCCATCACTGCAGGATCCACACCGGGACTCTCCACTGGCCACTCCAGAGCCGTCCAAAGATTCCTGTCCTGGCATTCCTGGGATCCTTAGGGTCACTATACTGCTGGAGCTCCCAGCCCCCAGATACTGGGCTCCAAAATGCCTTGATCATCATTAGATCTCTTGACACCATAATCCCTAGTTACAGTGTTTACACCACAGCAAACACCTAATATGACTCAACTGACTAAGTGTGCATTTTTACTATTTCTTCAAAGTCAGTCAATTTTATGTGGTGTTTCCATTATTTTGTCCAGCCCCTATGTATGATGCATTCAACAAAATATTGAAATTATAACCACTGTGTTGGCATAATACACTGCCCAGCCAAATAAAAAGTCGCCATGTGAATTTCATTGCTGACAGCCCTCTGGTGGGGTATGTTAGAACCTGCAGCATCACTAACTGGTCAGTGTGATGTCCTGATTGCACGAGTGGTGTGTCGTCTGAATAGAGGGATTTGGGTGATTGTGAGAGAAGAGGACCGTATTCTTCACCGGGGAGATGAAAGTGGGTTCACTGGTGGCTTATATCGAGGTGGGGAGGGTAGCTACCCATAGCCAGCATAGGGGGACCAGATACAGTGGACCAGTACTGAACTCTGTCAGCTTAGTGTCTCTGAGGTCCATGCTGTTTGGGCGACGTTATATCAGCATGTCACAGTGTTTAGTACCAGTGAGGCAGATCTGGGTAGAACCTGGCTGGCAGTGCATACAATTGACACCAGTGATGCCCAGCCCATAAAAATGTTGGCTTGGCTTGGATCTCAAGCATGCCATTATACAGTGTATTAGGCAAGTGGACCATTGATTTTTTGGAAGCAGGAAAAAAAGGCAAGGGTACGGATCTGAGTGACTTTGACAACCAATTCTGCAAAAAAAACAACCATGTTATAAGGTTACCCATATTCAATTTTAATTATTTAATCTCAATAATTTGTCATTTACAGACAGCTGGGCTGCAGGGGAACTTTTCAAAGAGGTTTCAGAAGGAAGTGAAATGTTGTTATTGCTTGTTATATGATTTTTTTCCATGTTTGATTTGAGCACAAAATTGGAAATGGAAAAACTAGTCATTATCTATTTTCTCTTATTGGTTAATTTATTTATTATACCATACATGTACATGATATGGCGCATTATGGATGTATATAATTATAAATGGTGTGTTTACATATGAAGTTAATAAATTTGATTTATTGGAAAGTGTCAAGATCCCTTGTCATTCTTCCTGTTATTACCAATTTCTATGTTATTTCTACAGTATGTTCTGGTCAGCCTGCTTTGATGCAACTGAATTCTCCCAATTTCGCGATCGCAAAGAGGCTCTGCAGAGCTAATTGTGGCTTCCCGATAAATTACGCCAACACCAGAGAGAGGGCGTAGTTAATAAGACTGTCTGTTCACCCTGTTATAGTGAATTTAGATATTTTTCTGTAAACAAATCTAATGTGCTAACTCATTTTACACAACATCGTTCGAATGTGCGCTTTTTCCATTAAATCAGACCGGGCTAAAAAAGTAATAAAAGTTTAAGTAATGTTTATTATGTGATTTATTATATACAAACTCTATTATATTATACATTATACATACAAACTATTATATTTTTATTTATTTATTTATTTATTTATTTATTTTTTCTTTCTCCTTGCTTTTCTCGTCCGTGTTCAGTTCAGACTCCCTACCGATGGGGGGCGCTGGACCACGAGTGTTGGGTATATATAATCCTGGGCGGGAAATTCATCTTGAATAGATCCTGCACGGCCGCACTGTTGTTTAAACGTATGCTGTTTTTTTTTCCCTCCCAACACAGGTTAGGAAATATCTGGGTTTAATACTCATATATGCCCAATATCAGGTGTAAATACCATTCCTATTTATTTTGTTTTATTAATCTGTACCGAGTTGTTGTTTAAAGCCAGAAATATATCTTTTCCTTCAGGAAATGCTAAACGCTAGTTAGCGGTAACAAGCCATCCGCTTAGTTCTATATAGCATGGTTAGCTGGGCGCGGGAGTTTGTTTTAAGTACAAAAGACCACGATACAATGCAGCCTTTAAATAAATGGGTTTATTCCTTAATAGGAAAACTTATATTTGTGTTTTTGTACGCCTCGTTGATTGTACCATCTGTAGTGTAGGTTTATTTTATCCTTTGTGAATAGGTCAGTGCGAGAAAGAAACGCAGCCCCATTTCGGTCTCTCTCTCTCTCTCTCTCTCTCTCTCTATATATATATATATGTATATATGTATGTATGTATGTATGTATGTATGTATATAAACTCACCTAAAGGATTATTAGGAACACCATTCTAATACGGTGTTTGACCCCCTTTCGCCTTCAGAACTGCCTTAATTCTACGTGGCATTGATTCAACAAGGTGCTGAAAGCATTCTTTAGAAATGTTGGCCCATATTGATAGGATAGCATCTTGCAGTTGATGGAGATTTGTGGGATGCATGAAGCTCCCGTTCCACCACATCCCAAAGATGCTCTATTGGGTTGAGATCTGGTGACTGTGGGGGGCATTTTAGTGCAGTGAACTCATTGTCATGTTCAAGAAACCAATTTGAAATGATTCAAGCTTTGTGACATGGTGCATTATCCTGCTGGAAGTAGCCATCAGAGGATGGGTACATGGTAGTCATAAAGAGATGGACATGGTCAGAAATAATGCTCAGGTAGGCCGTGGCATTTAAACGATGCCCAATTGGCACTAAGGGGCCTAAAGTGTGCCAAGAAAACATCCCCCACACCATTACACCACCACCAGCAGCCTGCACAGTGGTAACAAGGCATGATGGATCCATGTTCTCATTCTGTTTACGCCAAATTCTGACTCTACCATTTGAATGTCTCAACAGAAATCGAGACTCATCAGACCAGGCAACATTTTTCCAGTCTTCAACTGTCCAATTTTGGTGAGCTCGTGCAAATTGTAGCCTCTTTTTCCTATTTGTAGTGGAGATGAGTGGTACCCGGTGGGGTCTTCTGCTGTTGTAGCCCATCTGCCTCAAGGTTGTGCGTGTTGTGGCTTCACAAATGCTTTGCTGCATACCTCGGTTGTAACGAGTGGTTATTTCAGTCAAAGTTGCTCTTCTATCAGCTTGAATCAGTCGGCCCATTCTCCTCTGACCTCTAGCATCAACAAGGCATTTTCGCCCACAGGACTGCCGCATACTGGATGTTTTTCCCTTTGCACACCATTCTTTGTAAACCCTAGAAATGGTTGTGTGTGAAAATCCCAGTAACTGAGCAGATTGTGAAATACTCAGACCGGCCCGTCAGGCACCAACAACCATGCCATGCTCAAAATTGCTTAAATCACCTTTCTTTCCCATTCTCACATTCAGTTTGGAGTTCAGGAGATTGTCTTGACCAGGACCACACCCCTAAATGCATTGATTCAACTGCCATGTGATTGGTTGATTAATTAATTGCATTAATGAGAAATTGAACAGGTGTTCCTAATAATCCTTTAGGTCAGTGTATATACATACACACACACATATATATATGTTTTATCGTTTGAATTGTGATTATTGTGATTGTACCAGAGGGTTATTGTAATCTTTTCATAATAATTGAAATGTGATTAATGCTTCCACATCTATTACAGTATTTCAATATTTACATACTGTTGTGCAGATATATTGCATTTTCTTTTTTTTGTATTAAGCTGTTTCTAAGTTTGAGAAATGATTTAGAAAAAATCCTGCACGGAAGCACTGTTGCTTAAACATGTCCTGTTTTTCTCTCCCAACACAGAACTCTGTCCCCTTATTTCTTTTTGGAGTACACTGGCCTAGCCTTGCAGCTAGGTTGGTTACAAATTTGGGGCCTCGTCCGGGATTAGCATGGTCCTGCGAATGCTAACCTAAGAATTGTGGGATCCAGATTTTTTTATTGAATCGATCACCTGACAGATTTCGCGGACAACAATGACTACTCTTCAAGAAGTGTGACAAGACATCCAGAGTCAACTGCTCCCGTTGATCCATGCTGCAGACACGGAGGTCCTTTATCGCCTTGCAGCATCCTGTAAAGATGAGGTGGCGGAGGAATTGCCAGAAAGAGACGCAGCAACAGTGGAACTCTGCGACTACATTATGGGGTTCCTTAGGAGTGAGGAACTGCGTAGTCTGGAGGACTAAGGGCTGTCCCGTCTGCTTGCTTTCCATGATCTCATCCATGATCTCATCAATGATCTGCAACCACTAGGTAAAGATGCTGATCCTGTTATACAGGATGACATGGGGTCTGCAGTGATACAAGAGGTTACAGTTGTGGAAGCAGCTGCAGCTCATCAGAGGAAGTCAACACTTGTCAGTTTTGCACAGTCACCAATAGACTCTGTATCCAGCGCACTGACCCTAACAGAGGCAGCCGCTTTGTTGCCGCGCCAGGAATTTAGGATACATGGAGGAATGATTTCTGATTCCGATTCTTGATTTAAGTTATGGTAATGTCCGCAGGCAAATTGATGAGGGGTTGGCTGAGAGGTTTACTGAAGCAGAAGTTATTAGAACGGTCCTTAAGGTTATCAAGCCTGGAGTATTCAAAGAGATGCTGGTAATTAGAGAAAATCTCCCCATAGCTATACTTAAACGTCTAAGCTAAGACTGCCAAAAAGCTAAGACTGCCAGTGTCAGTGTGAAGCCGTGAGAAGGGGTTGACACAGGGAGTTGGCCTGAAACTCAACCTGAAATCAAAGTCAGTCATGAAGCCATCCATGAACTGACGGCACAAGTCTCAGCTCTGACTAGGAGCATCGAGAGAGTCATTACCACTACACCAGCGCTGACACTAGCCTCGAACCTCAAAGACCTTGTTACAGCCAGGTGGATGGGAAAACAGGACTCAGGGTACAGTGGATGAAGTAGAAAGAGAGGTGAATATTGTGGATAGGGAGGAAAACCTCATTCAAGACCATGGGGTAGAAGAAATGGTAGAGGAACAACCAGAAATGCATTGTGGGCAGGAGGAAGTAAACATAAGAGGTGATGAAGAGAATGTGAGTGAGAAGTTGGAGAGTGTGAGAAGGATCTTGAAAAAATCCTGCACGGAAGCACTGTTGCTTAAACATGTCCTGTTTTTCTCTCCCAACACACAACTCTGCCGCCTTATTTTTTTTTTTGGAGTACACTGGTCTAGCCTTTCAGCTAGGTTGGTTACATATACATACAAACTATTATATTATACATACAAACTATTATATTATACATTCCATTATTTACAAAGGTCTCAGGCTTCATGTTGTCCTGGTCTGGACTGGGTTATACAAACTAGTATATTATACATTCCATTATTTACAAAGGTCTCAGGCTTCATGTTGTCCTGGTCTGGACTGGGTTATACAAACTAGTATATTATACATTCCATTATTCACAAAGGTCTCAGGCTTCATGCTGGACTGGGTCACTTCATCTTAGACAGTATCCAGGTCATATCATCCCTGTGCGTGATATAACCTGCAGGGCATCAGGGAAATCCAGTTCGCCATAATTTCATGCTCCCCCTCTTTCAGCTCCTCATATCGTCTCCTCTTCTCATTTAAAATGAGCTCCAGTAATGTTTAATATTACCAATGTCTATGTTATTTCTATGTTCTGGTCAGCCTGCTTTAATGCAACTGATAGTGTCCAGGTCATATTGTCCATGGGCCCGGTATAACCGGCAGGGCGTCAGGGAAATCCAGCTGGCCATTGCTTCATTTTCCTCCCCCTCTTTCAGCTCCTCATAACGTCTCCTTTTCTCATTTAATATGAGCTCCAGACACCTGCGTAGACGGTGCACATAGAAAGACAGTTATGTGGTGGGGGTTCGACGCAGCCTACAGCCTTTTGGGGGAACAAGCCCAGAAGCCTTGGTGGCCTGTGCCTGAAGGGTAAGCGAGGTACTCACATCGTGATTTTGCTCATGTCCTTCAAAATATCGAGCGGGTTTGTGTTGTTTGGAAGGCGAAGGATGGAGGGGGCAAAGACTAAGGCCAGCGAATGTGTGGACATTCGGTTTTGGCCTTCCTCACTGGCCACCCTGAGAAGGAGAAGATTGTCAGAGGTCAGGGAAGGTGGTGGCTCTGCGGTGGGGGTGGAGATATGTTTAATTTCATCATTTGGTACTGGATAGGAGAACTGACCTCCCTGCCCCATCCAGAAGCAGTCAGGCCTCACCCATGGCATGCAGGAAGCCACTGTATTGGCTGAACGTCATTAGTGGTTCAGGCAGGTTCCGGAGCCATTCACTGACCAGGCCGGTGATACTATGCATGGGGTAGTCCTCCAGACATACCGCCATTGGTATGTGTGGACATTCGGTTTTGGCCTTCCTCACTGGCCACCCTGAGAAGGAGAAGATTGTCAGAGGTCAGGGAAGGCAGAGGTGGAGTCCAGCTTTGCAATTCAATTCAATTCAATACAATACAATTCATTGTGAAGGATATCTGGGAAGTGAGCAAGGGATGCCATCCCACCTGACTAAGTGGAAGAGGAGTCTCTCCAGCATGTCCAGCACCTGGTAGATTCTCCCCAGTTGTTGTGACTTTTCTGGTGGCTCTGCGGTGGGGGTGGAGATATGTTTAATTTCATCATTTGGTACTGGATAGGAGAACTGACCTCCCTGCCCCATCCAGAAGCAGTCAGGCCTCACCCATGGCATGCAGGAAGCCACTGTATTGGCTGAACGTTATTAGTGGTTCAGGCAGGTTCCGGAGCCATTCACTGACCAGGCCGGTGATACTATGCATGGGGTAGTCCTCCAGACATACCGCCATTGGTATGTGTGGACATTCTATTATGGCCTTCCTCACTGGCCACCCTGAGAAGGAGAAGATTGTCAGAGGTCAGGGAAGGCAGAGGTGGAGTCCAGCTTTGCAATTCAATTCAATACAATACAATTCATTGTGAAGGATATCTGGGAAGTGAGCAAGGGATGCCATCCCACCTGACTAAATGGAAAAGGAGTCTCTCCAGCATGTCGATGCTGGCTGGAGGGAGCATGTCCAGCACCTGGTAGATTCTAGCCAGTTGCTGTGACTTTTCTGGTGGCTCTGCGGTGGGGGTGGAGATATGTTTCATTTCATCATTTGGTACTGGATAGGAGAACTGACCTCCCTGCCCCATCCAGAAGCAGTCAGGCCTAAATGATTATCGCCCTGTGGCCCTCACTCCGGTAATTATGAAGTGCTTTGTGAGACTGGTTCTCCAGCACATCAAGGACCATCTCCCCCAAGACTTCGATCCCTACCAGTTCGCATATCGTGCTAACAGGTCCACAGAAGATGCCATCGCCGTAGCTCTCCACTCTGTGCTGAGCCATCTGGAGCGGCAGCAGAGCTATGTCCGGATGCTCGTTGTGGATTATAGCAGTTTTCTCATCACCAAACTGGTCACTCTCAGCCTCCCCCCTCTCACATGTGCCTGGATAAAAGGCTTTCTTACCAACCGGCTCCAGACTGTGAGACTCGGCCCCTACCTCTCCTCCATTCGCACACTGAACACCGGATCCCCACAAGGCTGTGCGCTGAGCCCCCTCCTAAACTGTCTCTATACCCACGACTGTAGTCCGGCCCACAGCAACAACCTCATAGTCAAGTTTGCTGACGACACCACACTGGTCGGACTCATCTCAAAGGGAGACGAGGCAGCTTACAGAGAGGAGGTCCTGAAGTTGGCAACCTGGTTTTCAAAGAACAATCTGGCTTGGAACACCAAGAAAACCAAGGAGATCATAGTCGACTTCAGGAGGCACAGCACCGACGTAGCCCCCCTCTACATCAACGGCGAGTGTGTGGAGAGGGTCCATACCTTCCAGTTTCTCGGCATCCTTATCGCCGCTGACATCTCCTAGACAGACATCACAGCAGTTACCAAGAAGGCTCAGCAGCGGTAACACTTCCTGAGGGTCCTCAGGAAGCACAACTTGGACTTCAACCTACTACTGACCTTCTACCGCTCGTCCATCGAGAGCCTGCTGACGTACTGTATCACAGTATGGTATCACAGTATGGTATCGCAGCTGCACCACAGCAGACAGGGAGAGGCTCCGGAGAGTAGTAAAGGCAGCACAGAATATCATCGGCTGCCCTCTCCCCTCCCTGATGGATATTTACACCTCCCGCTGCCCCAGCAGAGCAAAAAACATCATCAAGAACAGCTCCCACCCTGGCTCTGATCTGTTTGACCTGCTGCAGGTGCATCACAGCAAGGACAAACAGACTCAAGAACAGTTTTTTCCCCAAAAGCCATAGCCATCCTAAACGTACACATGCATTGACTGGACAGTAGACTACACAGTCCAACACCCAATCCCTGGACTTCCGTCTATCAACTGGGGCAATATCCATTACCTAAATGGTGTTGATAACTGTGCAATATCTGTATACTGTGCAATATCACATGATCATTATTACCGTGTAATACCTAAATAATGTGCGATAACCCACACTGCATATCACATTGTAAATTCATACATTTAAAACCCTACTTACATAAATTTACAAACGACAGGGGGCCATTCGGCCCATAAAGCTCGTTTGGGGAGAACTTAACTAATAGCTCAGAGTTGTTAAAATCTTATCTAGCTCTGATTTAAAGGAACAAAACTCAGACATTATTCTCAAGGAGAATTTACATTAAAAAAAAAAAAACCTACCTTTCCTATTTTGTCCAAAAAAACAAGTAGAATTAAAGTAGTGAATGTCTTTTTTAAATAGAAATATATACATACAAAAATCTCAAATGCTTATTTACAAGAAACCATATGAAAGAGTGTCCATCACTTTGCCGTGCAAAGTCATTTATTCCAAATGTACATAGCGCTGCAGAACTTTTGCACTGTTTGTTTATTGTTTGTCTTGTGTATATCTTTGCACTGAAGGTGCTGCTCTTAATCTCATTATACACGTGTATAGTGACAATAAAAGGCATTCATTCATTCATTCAACCTGCTGGCGCAGCTCCCTCATGCTGTTGACGCTACCAGACTTGCGGTAAATGCCCTCAGTGTGGAGGCCATGCAGCTCTATGTGCTCCAGTAGCCGGTCAATGTTCTTCTCCAAGGGCTGCGATACACAAAAATGCGAGTGCAATCATGTGTGAAACGTGTGACTCATATGCAGGCATAACTGCTAGGTAACGTCTCCCTGCAGATCACAATAAAGACGGTTTACCTTTCTCCCCTGGTCTGACAACTGGACTTTTCTATGGGGATGCTTCTTCAGAAGAGTCCTGAAAAAGCTGCACTTAGTTGCAAGATGAAAAGATGATGCTGACAAACCCATGTTTTCAACAAACCACTAGTGATAACATATAAAAAGGCAGAAACTTTTAAATGTAAAAAAAAAAATGTGTTTGCCTTTGTTTTGTTAAAAAATGTACAGGGCAGGAGAGAGTCAGACATAACAAATAATCAGTAACCAACTAAAATGACAATACAACAGTCAATATCCTTTTCACACATAACCGATCATGCTCATTACTGGCTAGGCAGATTCCGTGCAAGAAACACTAACATGTTCACTTTATCTGGTTTAAGGCCACATCTCACTGGGGTCACAAGGTTTCCTGCTGTACTAAACATTCTCTCAGAGGCACTACTTGTCGCACAAATGCAGAGGTACTTCCGAGCTAACTTTGCAACCGAAGGGAACCTTGCTTGGTTATCACGTCACCACATTAGGTTAGGGGAGCCCTTGAAGGATTCAACACCTGTTCCTGCAAGTACCGAGTTAGTTCAGGATCAATATGCACTAATTATGCCACAGTCTGGGTAGTAATTTCTTTTCGACAGTATTGAACGGCAGCATTTCTTTCGCTATATGTCTCCTTACGCTGTCTGCTAACGAGCGCGATTTGGCTCCGCCATTTTTATATTTAGTAACTCGATCAAAAGCATTAGTGATAGCCAGTTGCGGAGGAGCCGCAGCTGCGGTTGTTTTACCTAGTGTGTGGAATGATAAATCCGGAGGTGGTTTTGCAGATTTGTTGTATTGGCGCTTTTGACCGACAGTTTTCTTCCACACATTCGGCAAATCGCTTCAGTCAGGTTACCAGGCTCCCCTTTTTCATTTGGCTTGAAACCTAAATGCGCAAACTGCAGAGCTGTCGTGTTTAGCTTTGAAACTAAGTCCTCCATGATTACTCTGCTAGAGCGGGACGGCGCGCGGCTAAACAATAGCAGCGTGAAGAAAAGACGTCATTGATCGAACCAATCAAACGGGAATAACCGAACGAGAAAGAAGGATACTAGCACAAATCCAAAACTGTACTGCCAAAACTATTAAATAGTGATTAAAACATTTCAATTTCTAGGTGTATAACGATTATGACAGTTATCCAAAAAATGATCGCGGTCAGGGGCGCCGCAGAAGGGTCGCGGACAGGGGGGCCTTCGGAGTCCTGTCTGGGTCTGTAGAAAGGACGAGCTCCTCTCGTCTGCGGCAGCCGAGGGAAGAACGGCATCGGTAGACAGCGAGGGGTCGGCAGAGGCGGAGGGCGCCAATTAAGGAGTGTTAATTTTGACAGCAAATTTTGATTTAGTTTTAGTAATAGCCTTTTGACGAAAATGTCATTAGTTTTAGTCATCTAAATTGTCTTTGATTTAGTCTAGTTTTAGGCGGCTAAAAATCATAGGATTTTAGTCGACTAAATCTACAATAGTTTTAGTCAGCTAAAATATAAAGTGTAAACAGTAATCCATGTTTTAGTTTCCCTTGTATTTCTGAACATGAAATAAAAACGTTATCAATTTGTTATGGAATGGTATTAAGGTTTAAATGTGCAATACACATTGGCATAGATTTTACTCATTCTGTTTGAACCAGCTGCATATTATGAAATGAAATAGCAAATGAAAGTAGCAGTGCAGAACTAAAGCAATACAAAAATTAGAGATAACGAAATAAGAAAAACCAGAAATAAATTTTTAATCTGTATTTCAACTGTTGAAACTCAGTTTCAAAGAAAAAGTGCAAAGAAAATGCCATCAGGGATCATGCTCTGTCTGAACATGTATATAAATTTTTATTTATATATATATATATATATATATATATATATATATATATATATATATATATATATATATATATATATATATATATATATATATATATAGAAATTACCCAGTGAACACACTAAGCTACAGCTCGTTAAACTAACCAGAGTTGCTGATTGTTGCACCTGACCAAAGATAGTCATGACATGGATTTTATTTTTACAATCTGCAGAAATTTTAGTGCTAACGTGACTTTAGCAAGCTTACCTTCGCGTGGATTTCAGGATGACTCACTTGCAAGTGTCGCTTCAAGTGCGTTGTGTTTTTACCAGTGATGGTGACTCCACATGGCTTACAAAGCGTCTTGTTTTCTCTAATATTAAACTGGAAATGTGTCCATATGTCTTCTCTTCGCTTCGCTTTCTTCCTGGCACTGACATATTGTCGTGTTAATTTTATGAAAACAGCCTGTTTCAAACCAGGTACATACGATGATCGTCTATCAATCGCCTACAGTTATGTGCATCTGAGCGTATCACCGCTCTCGGGAGTTTGTTCTGATTGGATGTCTATTCAAGTCGTCCCGCTTAAACAAAATAGAGTAGTTCTGATTGGATCTCGTCTTTGGCAAATATTTTAGTCTCGTTTTTATTCGTTTACAGAAATGTCAATAACTTTCGTCATAGTTCCAGTCTTTGAGTATATTTTTTTTATTTAGTTATCGTCTCGTTTTCATCAAAGAAAAAAGGTCGTTAATTAAAACTATGACGAAAATTTTTCGTCAACGAAATTAACAGGCAGGACAGGAACCGGACCACACCGTGGACCCTGCAGAACAAAAGCACAGGGCAGTACCAGTGCCATGAGGAGACCGCAGGTGGTTCCTTTCGGGAACCAATGGATGGGGTACCCCGAAAGACCCCCTTGGACCAAGCCGGGATCAGGCGGTAAGTCTGGGTAGCATACCCCCGTTCTTTCGATAGCCTCCTCGGCTGGGGAAACTCTGGTCACTGGGCTGACACCACAACAAAACATGTCTTTTGCATTTAACCCATATGTGACATAGCAGGGGGCAGCTAATTCAGCAGCCAGGGAGTAAATCTTGGGGGTGGTACCTTGCTCAGGGTACTTCAATGGTGCCTTGCTGGTCGGGGATTTGAACCAGCAAACATTGAACTATAAATGCAGTTTTCTAACCATTAGGCCACCGCTGATTATCAAAAGCTTTTCTAAATGTGCCTCACAATAATCCACAATAATCCAATAATAATTATACATGATAAATGAAGCTATTACAACATGTAACAATGCCAATAAGGGAGGTGTTCACTTTAACCAGCATGGTGACATTCTCAGGCATGAATGATTTGAATGATGACCTAATGATGGGGACAGTGTGTAGCACAGTGGGTTGGGATGCTGTGCCTGTGATTGAAAGATGAAGTTCAAATCGTATGGTTGGCAAGGTGATCTCACTGTTGGGCCCTTGAGCAAGGCCCTTAATCCCCAGCTGTTCCAGGAGCTGTCTGATCTTGATTTGTTATGAGTTCATTGCTTTGGAAAAAAGCGTCAATAAGTAAATTTAATGTTTGCATTTTTGTGACAGACCTACAGGGGGAGCTACGTGACCTGGAACAGTTTTTCTGAGTATACAGCTCAAGTCTGTGATTAGAAGGAGCTTGTAAAAGTGATTTACAGATTTTTTTTTTCTTATTCTTTTTGGATTTTTTATGTATATACCTTATATAAAGTGAGATGACTTTAGATCAATGTGATATGTCGTTATTGTCTCGACTACAAAAGCAGTCCTCTGAAAAGCATCATTTTGAAATAGCTACATTATGCCAAAATACAGGCGGACAAGTGCAAATTTCATCAGTAGTGGTTCTGAAGACCTAAAACTCTTAAAAACAAGTAGATAAGTATGGCCCACTAGCTGACCAGGTCCTTCTTGTGAAACAGGATTGTAGTAACGGAGGGAGAAAATGGCAGATTTTTCATCCTCTTTGCATATTGTCCAATAATGAGTTATTCTTTCAAGCAAAAACACAATATTACAATTCAATACCAAACTGACCTATGAGGCTTTATGAAATTCTTCTCACTGCCTCCAGTGGCAGATTGACAGCATGTCATGGTCGGTCCTCATCCATCCCTGTCCCTTATGTTTAGTCCCCATTTGGCCAGCAGGTGTTGCTGGCCATCCTGTTCCCTATGGGAAGGAATCTCCTCGTCAGCACCTCTCTCGTGTGGAGTTCCTCAAGGTTCTATTTTAGCACGCACCCATTTCTCTCTGTACATAGCTGTCAGCCAAGCTTCCATTGCACGCCTACTGCTGGTCCAAAATGCAGCAGCTCGACCACTAACAGGATGATGTAAGTGTGATCGTATTTCTCCTATACCTGCCTCTCTGCACTGGCTTCCAATGCGCTATAGGATAGAGTTCAAGATATTAAGATCTGCTTGATATTTCCTTGTGGTTCGGAAATCCAGGCTAAAGCATAGTGGAAATCAGGTGTTCATAGCTGCAGCTCCAAAGCTGTGGAATGAGCTGTCCCTGCATATTCCTCAGGCACCAACACTTTCCATATTTAAAGTATCAATAAATTTGTTTTTATTCTTAGAGTTTTAACTCAGTATAGCTGTTCTCTATCATCAACATACACAAACTCAAACACTAAAAGACACTTTAAGTGTTTATGTTTAAGTGTTTGTGTTTGTGTATTTTGATAGTATAGCACTTTGTTTCAACTGCAGTTGTGTGAAATGTGCCTCAGAAATAAACTGAGCTTGAACTCAATTATTAGTAGTTAGCTTAATATCCACCTTTAAACTCTTCTCACAATCACTAGTTTTCCCATCACTGCAGGATCCACACCGGGACTCTCCACTGGCCACTCCAGAGCCGTCCAAAGATTCCTGTCCTGGCATTCCTGGGATCCTTAGGGTCACTATAATGCTGGAGCTCCCAGCCCCCAGATACTGGGCTCCAAAATGCCTTGATCATCATTAGATCTCTTGACACCATAATCCCTAGTTACAGTGTTTACACCACAGCAAACACCTAATATGACTCAACTGACTACAGTAAGTGTGCATTTTTATTAATTACTTCAAAGTCAGTCAATTTTATGTGGTGTTTCCATTATTTTGTCCAGCTCCTATGTAATAATAATAATAATAATTGATACTTTATTGATCCCCGTGGGGAAATTGTTTTTTACGCCTCCCTCAACTTGCTCTTTGTAGAGTAAGTTGCCCGCGAAGGGCAGCCACCTGTAGCGGCGCCCAGGGAGCTGGGGGTTAAGGGTCTTGCTCAAGGACCCACAGACGTGCTGAGGCTGGGTTTGAACCGGCGATCTTGTGATTACAGGCACACAGGCTTAGCCCACTGAGCCACACGCTGCTATGTATGATGCATTCAACAAAATATTGAAATTATAACCACTGTGTTGGCATAATACACTGCCTGGCCAAATAAAAAGTCGCCATGTGAATTTCATTGCTGACAGCCCTCTGGTGGGGTATGTTAGAACCTGCAGCATCACTAACTGGTCAGTGTGATGTCCTGATTGCACGAGTGGTGTGTCGTCTGAATAGAGGGATTTGGGTGATTGTGAGAGAAGAGGACCGTATTCTTCACCGGGGGGATGAAAGTGGGTTCGCTGGTGGCTTATATCGAGGTGGGGAGGGTAGCTACCCATAGCCAGCATAGGGGGACCAGATACAGTGGACCGGTACTGAACTCTGTCAGCTTAGTGTCTCTGAGGTCCATGCTGTTTGGGCGACGTTATATCAGCATGCCACAGTGTTTAGTACCAGTGAGGCAGATCTGGGTAGAACCTGGCTGGCAGTGCATACAGTTGACACCAGTGATGCCCAGCCCATAAAAATGTTGGCTTGGCTTGGATCTCAAGCATGCCATTATACAGTGTATTGATTTTTTGGAAGCAGGAAAAAAAGGCAAGGGTACGGATCTGAGTGACTTTGACAACCAATTCTGCAAAAAAAAACAACCATGTTATAAGGTTACCCATATTCAATTTTAATTATTTAATCTCAATAATTTGTCATTTTATATTAAATTCTACGGTGGTCCAGCTGGGTCACACAATGCAAAAGCCACAATACGAATACAAAACCCACAGCAGAAGTGCAGCAGCCATCTATATTATTGGTCTAGGATTCCCGGTACTGTTGCTGATAGCAGACAGCTGGGCTGCAGGGGAACTTTTCAAAGAGGTTTCAGAAGGAAGTGAAATGTTGTTATTGCTTGTTATATGATTTTTTTCCATGTTTGATTTGAGCACAAAATTGGAAATGGAAAATTCACTGTTATAGTGAATTTAGATATTTTTCTGTAAACAAATCTAACGTGCTAACTCATTTTACACAACATCGTTCGAATGTGCGCTTTTTCCATTAAATCAGACCGGGCTAAAAAAGTAATAAAAGTTTAAGTAATGTTTATTATGTGATTTATTATATACAAACTCTATTATATTATACATTATACATACAAACTATTATATTTTATTTTATTTATTTATCTATTTTTTCTTTCTCCTTGCTTTTCTCGTCCGTGTTCAGTTCAGACTCCCTACCGATGGGGGGCGCTGGACCACGAGTGTTGGGTATATATAATCCTGGGCGGGAAATTCATCTTGAATAGATTGTGCACGGCAGCACTGTTGTTTAAACGTATGCTGTTTTTTTTTCCTCCCAACACAGGTTAGGAAATATCTGGGTTTAATACTCATATATGCCCAATATCAGGTGTAAATACCATTCCTATTTATTTTGTTTTATTAATCTGTACCGAGTTGTTGTTTAAAGCCAGAAATATATCTTTTCCTTCAGGAAATGCTAAACGCTAGTTAGCGGTAACAAGCCATCCGCTTAGTTCTATATAGCATGGTTAGCTGGGCGCGGGAGTTTGTTTTAAGTACAAAAGAAAACGATACAATGCAGCCTTTAAATAAATGGGTTTATTCCTTAATAGGAAAACTTATATTTGTGTTTTTGTACGCCTCGTTGATTGTACCATCTCTAGTGTAGGTTTATTTTATCCATTTGTGAATATGTCAGTGCGAGAAAGAAACGCAGCCCCATTTCGGTCTCTCTCTCTCTCTCTCTATATATATATATGTATATACATATATATATATATATATATGTGTGTATATATATGTATATATATATATATGTATATATATATATAAACTGTATATACATACACACACACACATATATATATGTTTTATCGTTTGAATTGTGATTATTGTGATTGTACCAGAGGGTTATTGTAATCTTTTCATAATAATTGAAATGTGATTAATGCTTACACATCTATTACAGTATTTCAATATTTACATACTGTTGTGCAGATATATTGCATTTTCTTTTTTTTGTATTAAGCTGTTTCTAAGTTTAAGAAATGATTTAGAAAAAATCCTGCACGGAAGCACTGTTGCTTAAACATGTCCTGTTTTTCTCTCCCAACACAGAACTCTGTCCCCTTATTTCTTTTTGGAGTACACTGGCCTAGCCTTGCAGCTAGGTTGGTTACAAATTTGGGGCCTCGTCCGGGATTAGCATGGTCCTGCGAATGCTAACCTAAGAATTGTGGGATCCAGATTTTTTTATTGAATCGATCACCTGACAGATTTCACGGACAACAATGACTACTCTTCAAGAAGTGTGACAAGACATCCAGAGTCAACTGCTCCCGTTGATCCATGCTGCAGACACGGAGGTCCTTTATCGCCTTGCAGCATCCTGTAAAGATGAGGTGGCGGAGGAATTGCCAGAAAGAGACGCAGCAACAGTGGAACTCTTCGACTACATTATGGGGTTCCTTAGGAGTGAGGAACTGCGTAGTCTGGAGGACTAAGGGCTGTCCCGTCTGCTTGCTTTCCATGATCTCATCCATGATCTCATCAATGATCTGCAACCACTAGGTAAAGATGCTGATCCTGTTATACAGGATGACATGGGGTCTGCAGTGATACAAGAGGTTACAGTTGTGGAAGCAGCTGCAGCTCATCAGAGGAAGTCAACACTTGTCAGTTTTGCACAGTCACCAATAGACTCTGTATCCAGCGCACTGACCCTAACAGAGGCAGCCGCTTTGTTGCCGCGCCAGGAATTTAGGATACATGGAGGAATGATTTCTGATTCCGATTCTTGATTTAAGTTATGGTAATGTCCGCAGGCAAATTGATGAGGGGTTGGCTGAGAGGTTTACTGAAGCAGAAGTTATTAGAACGGTCCTTAAGGTTATCAAGCCTGGAGTATTCAAAGAGATGCTGGTAATTAGAGAAAATCTCCCCATAGCTATACTTAAACGTCTCTTACGAGTCAACCTTAGGGACAAAGGTAGTACTGAGTTGTTCCAGGAACTCAGCAGTGCTAAGCAAAATGACAAGGAAACCCCACAACAGTTTGGCTATAGACTGGTTGGATTAAAGCAGCGAGTACTATTTGCTTCACAACAGAGTAGATCTGAGTTTCAATATGACAGTAATTTGGTACAGGGAGTTTTTCTCCATTCGCTTTATCAGGGTCTTGGTGACAAATATGCCTATGTTAGGCGAGAAATGAGACCCCATGTTTGGAATTTAACAATCACTGATGACTTTATACTAGACCTAGTAACACAATTAGTGAAAAATCAGAGCGGTAGAAACACCTAGGCCACGCACAAAAAGCTAAGACTGCCAGTGTCAGTGTGAAGCCGTGAGAAGGGGTTGACACAGGGAGTTGGCCTGAAACTCAACCTGAAATCAAAGTCAGTCATGAAGCCATCCATGAACTGACGGCACAAGTCTCAGCTCTGACTAGGAGCATCGAGAGAGTCATTACCACTACACCAGCGCTGACACTAGCCTCGAACCTCAAAGACCTTGTTACAGCCAGGTGGATGGGAAAACAGGACTCAGGGTACAGTGGATGAAGTAGAAAGAGAGGAGAATATTGTGGATAGGGAGGAAAACCTCATTCAAGACCATGGGGTAGAAGAAATGGTAGAGGAACAACCAGAAATGCATTGTGGGCAGGAGGAAGTAAACATAAGAGGTGATGAAGAGAATGTGAGTGAGAAGTTGGAGAGTGTGAGAAGGATCTTGAAAAAATCCTGCACGGAAGCACTGTTGCTTAAACATGTCCTGTTTTTCTCTCCCAACACACAACTCTGCCGCCTTATTTCTTTTCTTTTTTTTGGAGTACACTGGTCTAGCCTTTCAGCTAGGTTGGTTACATATACATACAAACTATTATATTATACATTATACATACAAACTATTATATTATACATTATACATACAAACTATTATATTATACATTCCATTATTTACAAAGGTCTCAGGCTTCATGTTGTCCTGGTCTGGACTGGGTTATACAAACTAGTATATTATACATTCCATTATTCACAAAGGTCTCAGGCTTCATGCTGTACTGGGTCACTTCATCTTAGACAGTATCCAGGTCATATCATCCCTGTGCGTGATATAACCTGCAGGGCATCAGGGAAATCCAGTTTGCCATAATTTCATGCTCCCCCTCTTTCAGCTCCTCATATCGTCTCCTCTTCTCATTTAAAATGAGCTCCAGTAATGTTTAAGTAATGTTTATTATGTGAATTATTATATACAAACTATTATATTATACATTATATACACAAACTATTACATTATTATTATTATATTATATTATATTATATATTACATTATTTACAAAGGTCTCAGGCTTCATTATGTTCTGGTCTGGACTGGGTCACTTAATCTGGGATAGTGTCCAGGTCATATTGTCCATGGGCCCGGTATAACCGGCAGGGCGTCAGGGAAATACAGCTGGCCATTGCTTCATTTTCCTCCCCCTCTTTCAGCTCCTCATAACGTCTCCTTTTCTCATTTAATATGAGCTCCAGACACCTGCGTAGACGGTGCACATAGAAAGACAGTTATGTGGTGGGGGTTCGACGCAGCCTACAGCCTTTTGGGGGAACAAGCCCAGAAGCCTTGGTGGCCTGTGCCTGAAGGGTAAGCGAGGTACTCACATCGTGATTTTGCTCATGTCCTTCAAAATATCGAGCGGGTTTGTGTTGTTTGGAAGGCGAAGGATGGAGGGGGCAAAGACTAAGGCCAGCGAATGTGTGGACATTCGGTTTTGGCCTTCCTCACTGGCCACCCTGAGAAGGAGAAGATTGTCAGAGGTCAGAGAAGATGGTGGCTCTGCGGTGGGGGTGGAGATATGTTTCATTTCATCATTTGGTACTGGATAGGAGAACTGACCTCCCTGCCCCATCCAGAAGCAGTCAGGCCTCACCCATGGCATGCAGGAAGCCACTGTATTGGCTGAACGTCGTTAGAGGTTCAGGCAGGTTCCGGAGCCATTCACTGACCAGGCCGGTGATACTATGGATGGGGTAGTCCTCCAGACATACCGCCATTGGTATGTGTGGACATTCGGTTTTGGCCTTCCTCACTGGCCACCCTGAGAAGGAGAAGATTGTCAGAGGTCAGGGAAGGCAGAGGTGGAGTCCAGCTTTGCAATTCAATTCAATTCAATACAATACAATTCATTGTGAAGGATATCTGGGAAGTGAGCAAGGGATGCCATCCCACCTGACTAAGTGGAAGAGGAGTCTCTCCAGCATGTCCAGCACCTGGTAGATTCTCCCCAGTTGTTGTGACTTTTCTGGTGGCTCTGCGGTGGGGGTGGAGATATGTTTAATTTCATCATTTGGTACTGGATAGGAGAACTGACCTCCCTGCCCCATCCAGAAGCAGTCAGGCCTCACCCATGGCATGCAGGAAGCCACTGTATTGGCTGAACGTTATTAGTGGTTCAGGCAGGTTCCGGAGCCATTCACTGACCAGGCCGGTGATACTATGCATGGGGTAGTCCTCCAGACATACCGCCATTGGTATGTGTGGACATTCTATTATGGCCTTCCTCACTGGCCACCCTGAGAAGGAGAAGATTGTCAGAGGTCAGGGAAGGCAGAGGTGGAGTCCAGCTTTGCAATTCAATTCAATACAATACAATTCATTGTGAAGGATATCTGGGAAGTGAGCAAGGGATGCCATCCCACCTGACTAAATGGAAAAGGAGTCTCTCCAGCATGTCGATGCTGGCTGGAGGGAGCATGTCCAGCACCTGGTAGATTCTAGCCAGTTGCTGTGACTTTTCTGGTGGCTCTGCGGTGGGGGTGGAGATATGTTTCATTTCATCATTTGGTACTGGATAGGAGAACTGACCTCCCTGCCCCATCCAGAAGCAGTCAGGCCTAAATGATTATCGCCCTGTGGCCCTCACTCCGGTAATTATGAAGTGCTTTGTGAGACTGGTTCTCCAGCACATCAAGGACCATCTCCCCCAAGACTTCGATCCCTACCAGTTCGCATATCGTGCTAACAGGTCCACAGAAGATGCCATCGCCGTAGCTCTCCACTCTGTGCTGAGCCATCTGGAGCGGCAGCAGAGCTATGTCCGGATGCTCGTTGTGGATTATAGCAGTTTTCTCATCACCAAACTGGTCACTCTCAGCCTCCCCCCTCTCACATGTGCCTGGATAAAAGGCTTTCTTACCAACCGGCTCCAGACTGTGAGACTCGGCCCCTACCTCTCCTCCATTCGCACACTGAACACCGGATCCCCACAAGGCTGTGCGCTGAGCCCCCTCCTAAACTGTCTCTATACCCACGACTGTAGTCCGGCCCACAGCAACAACCTCATAGTCAAGTTTGCTGACGACACCACACTGGTCGGACTCATCTCAAAGGGAGACGAGGCAGCTTACAGAGAGGAGGTCCTGAAGTTGGCAACCTGGTTTTCAAAGAACAATCTGGCTTGGAACACCAAGAAAACCAAGGAGATCATAGTCGACTTCAGGAGGCACAGCACCGACGTAGCCCCCCTCTACATCAACGGCGAGTGTGTGGAGAGGGTCCATACCTTCCAGTTTCTCGGCATCCTTATCGCCGCTGACATCTCCTAGACAGACATCACAGCAGTTACCAAGAAGGCTCAGCAGCGGTAACACTTCCTGAGGGTCCTCAGGAAGCACAACTTGGACTTCAACTCTCCCCTCCCTGATGGATATTTACACCTCCCGCTGCCCCAGCAGAGCAAAAAACATCATCAAGAACAGCTCCCACCCTGGCTCTGATCTGTTTGACCTGCTGCAGGTGCATCACAGCAAGGACAAACAGACTCAAGAACAGTTTTTTCCCAAAAAGCCATAGCCATCCTAAACGTACACATGCATTGACTGGACAGTAGACTACACAGTCCAACACCCAATCCCTGGACTTCCGTCTATCAACTGGGGCAATATCCATTACCTAAATGGTGTTGATAACTGTGCAATATCTGTATACTGTGCAATATCACATGATCATTATTACCGTGTAATACCTAAATAATGTGCGATAACCCACACTGCATATCACATTGTAAATTCATACATTTAAAACCCTACTTACATAAATTTACAAACGACAGGGGGCCATTCGGCCCATAAAGCTCGTTTGGGGAGAACTTAACTAATAGCTCAGAGTTGTTAAAATCTTATCTAGCTCTGATTTAAAGGAACAAAACTCAGACATTATTCTCAAGGAGAATTTACATTAAAAAAAAAAAAACCTACCTTTCCTATTTTGTCCAAAAAAACAAGTAGAATTAAAGTAGTGAATGTCTTTTTTAAATAGAAATATATACATACAAAAATCTCAAATGCTTATTTACAAGAAACCATATGAAAGAGTGTCCATCACTTTGCCGTGCAAAGTCATTTATTCCAAATGTACATAGCGCTGCAGAACTTTTGCACTGTTTGTTTATTGTTTGTCTTGTGTACATCTTTGCACTGAAGGTGCTGCTCTTAATCTCATTATACACGTGTATAGTGACAATAAAAGGCATTCATTCATTCAACCTGCTGGCGCAGCTCCCTCATGCTGTTGACGCTACCAGACTTGCGGTAAATGCCCTCAGTGTGGAGGCCATGCAGCTCTATGTGCTCCAGTAGCCGGTCAATGTTCTTCTCCAAGGGCTGCGATACACAAAAATGCGAGTGCAATCATGTGTGAAACGTGTGACTCATATGCAGGCATAACTGCTAGGTAACGTCTCCCTGCAGATCACAATAAAGACGGTTTACCTTTCTCCCCTGGTCTGACAACTGGACTTTTCTATGGGGATGCTTCTTCAGAAGAGTCCTGAAAAAGCTGCACTTAGTTGCAAGATGAAAAGATGATGCTGACAAACCCATGTTTTCAACAAACCACTAGTGATAACATATAAAAAGGCAGAAACTTTTAAATGTAAAAAAAAAAATGTGTTTGCCTTTGTTTTGTTAAAAAATGTACAGGGCAGGAGAGAGTCAGACATAAATAACAAATAATCAGTAACCAACTAAAATGACAATACAACAGTCAATATCCTTTTCACACATAACCGATCATGCTCATTACTGGCTAGGCAGATTCCGTGCAAGAAACACTAACATGTTCACTTTATCTGGTTTAAGGCCACATCTCACTGGGGTCACAAGGTTTCCTGCTGTACTAAACATTCTCTCAGAGGCACTACTTGTCGCACAAATGCAGAGGTACTTCCGAGCTAACTTTGCAACCGAAGGGAACCTTGCTTGGTTATCACGTCACCACATTAGGGGATCCCTTGAAGGATTCAACACCTGTTCCTGCAAGTACCGAGTTAGTTCAGGATCAATATGCACTAATTATGCCACAGTCTGGGTAGTAATTTCTTTTCGACAGTATTGAACGGCAGCATTTCTTTCGCTATATGTCTCCTTACGCTGTCTGCTAACGAGCGCGATTTGGCTCCGCCATTTTTATATTTAGTAACTCGATCAAAAGCATTAGTGATAGCCAGTTGCGGAGGAGCCGCAGCTGAGGTTGTTTTACCTAGTGTGTGGGATGATAAATCCGGAGGTGGTTTTGTAGATTTGTTGTATTGGCGCTTTTGACCGACAGTTTTCTTCCACACATTCGGCAAATCGCTTCAGTCAGGTTACCAGGCTCCCCTTTTTCATTTGGCTTGAAACCTAAATGCGCAAACCGCAGAGCTGTCGTGTTTAGCTTTGAAACTAAGTCCTCCATGATTACTCTGCTAGAGCGGGACGGCGCGCGGCTAAACAATAGCAGCGTGAAGAAAAGACGTCATTGATCGAACCAATCAAACGGGAATAACCGAACGAGAAAGAAGGATACTAGCACAAATCCAAAACTGTACTGCCAAAACTATTAAATAGTGATTAAAACATTTCAATTTCTAGGTGTATAACGATTATGACAGTTATCCAAAAAATGATCGCGGTCAGGGGCGCCGCAGAAGGGTCGCGGACAGGGGGGCCTTCGGAGTCCTGTCTGGGTCTGTAGAAAGGACGAGCTCCTCTCGTCTGCGGCAGCCGAGGGAAGAACGGCATCGGTAGACAGCGAGGGGTCGGCAGAGGCGGAGGGCGCCAATTAAGGAGTGTTAATTTTGACAGCAAATTTTGATTTAGTTTTAGTCATAGCCTTTTGACGAAAATGTCATTAGTTTTAGTCATAATTTAGTCATCTAAATTGTTTTTGATTTAGTCTAGTTTTAGGCGGCAAAAAATCATAGGATTTTAGTCGACTAAATCTACAATAGTTTTAGTCAGCTAAAATATAAAGTGTAAACAGTAATCCATGTTTTAGTTTCCCTTGTATTTCTGAACATGAAATAAAAACGTTATCAATTTGTTATGGAATGGTATTAAGGTTTAAATGTGCAATACACATTGGCATAGATTTTACTCATTCTGTTTGAACCAGCTGCATATTATGAAATGAAATAGCAAATGAAAGTAGCAGTGCAGAACTAAAGCAATACAAAAATTAGAGATAACAAAATAAGAAAAACCAGAAATAAATTTTTAATCTGTATTTCAACTGTTGAAACTCAGTTTCAAAGAAAAAGTGCAAAGAAAATGCCATCAGGGATCATGCTCTGTCTGAACATGTACAATTCTTAAATAATAAAATTTATATATATATATATATATATATAGAAATTACCCAGTGAACACACTAAGCTACAGCTCGTTAAACTAACCAGAGTTGCTGATTGTTGCACCTGACCAAAGATAGTCATGACATGGATTTTATTTTTACAATCTGCAGAAATTTTAGTGCTAACGTGACTTTAGCAAGCTTACCTTCGCGTGGATTTCAGGATGACTCACTTGCAAGTGTCGCTTCAAGTGCGTTGTGTTTTTACCAGTGATGGTGACTCCACATGGCTTACAAAGCGTCTTGTTTTCTGTAATATTAAACTGGAAATGTGTCCATATGTCTTCTCTTCGCTTCGCTTTCTTCCTGGCACTGACATATTGTCGTGTTAATTTTATGAAAACAGCCTGTTTCAAACCAGGTACATACGATGATCGTCTATCAATCGCCTACAGTTATGTGCATCTGAGCGTATCACCGCTCTCGGGAGTTTGTTCTGATTGGATGTCTATTCAAGTCGTCCCGCTTAAACAAAATAGAGTAGTTCTGATTGGATCTCGTCTTTGGCAAATATTTTAGTCTCGTTTTTATTCGTTTACAGAAATGTCAATAACTTTCGTCATAGTTCCAGTCTTTGAGTATATTTTTTTTATTTAGTTATCGTCTCGTTTTCATCAAAGAAAAAAGGTCGTTAATTAAAACTATGACGAAAATTTTTCGTCAACGAAATTAACAGGCAGGACAGGAACCGGACCACACCGTGGACCCTGCAGAACAAAAGCACAGGGCAGTACCAGTGCCATGAGGAGACCGCAGGTGGTTCCTTTCGGGAACCAATGGATGGGGTACCCCGAAAGACCCCCTTGGACCAAGCCGGGATCAGGCGGTAAGTCTGGGTAGCATACCCCCGTTCTTTCGATAGCCTCCTCGGCTGGGGAAACTCTGGTCACTGGGCTGACACCACAACAAAACATGTCTTTTGCATTTAACCCATATGTGACATAGCAGGGGGCAGCTAATTCAGCAGCCAGGGAGTAAATCTTGGGGGTGGTACCTTGCTCAGGGTACTTCAATGGTGCCTTGCTGGTCGGGGATTTGAACCAGCAAACATTGAACTATAAATGCAGTTTTCTAACCATTAGGCCACCGCTGATTATCAAAAGCTTTTCTAAATGTGCCTCACAATAATCCACAATAATCCAATAATAATTATACATGATAAATGAAGCTATTACAACATGTAACAATGCCAATAAGGGAGGTGTTCACTTTAACCAGCATGGTGACATTCTCAGGCATGAATGATTTGAATGATGACCTAATAATGGGACCAGAGTGTAGCACAGTGGGTTGGGATGCTGTGCCTGTGATTGAAAGATGAAGTTCAAATCGTATGGTTGGCAGGGTGATCTCACTGTTGGGCCCTTGAGCAAGACCCTTAATCCCCAGCTGTTCCAGGAGCTGTCTGATCTTGATTTGTTATGAGTTCATTGCTTTGGAAAAAAGCATCAATAAGTAAATTTAATGTTTGCATTTTTGTGACAGACCTACAGGGGGAGCTACGTGACCTGGAACAGTTTTTCTGAGTATACAGCTCAAGTCTGTGATTAGAAGGAGCTTGTAAAAGTGATTTACAGATTTTTTCTTCTTATTCTTTTTCAATTTTTTATGTATATACCTTATATAAAGTGAGATGACTTTAGATCAATGTGATATGTCGTTATTGTCTCCACTACAAAAGCAGTCCTCTGAAAAGCATCATTTTGAAATAGCTACATTATGCCAAAATACGGGCGGACAAGTGCAAATTTCATCAGTAGTGGTTCTGAAGACCTAAAACTCTTAAAAACAAGTAGATAAGTATGGCCCACTAGCTGACCAGGTCCTTCTTGTGAAACAGGATTGTAGTAACGGAGGGAGAAAATGGCAGATTTTTCATCCTCTTTGCATATTGTCCAATAATGAGTTATTCTTTCAAGCAAAAACACAATATTACAATTCAATACCAAACTGACCTATGAGGCTTTATGAAATTCTTCCCATTGCCTCCAGTGGCAGATTGACAGCATGTCATAGTCGGTCCTCATCCATCCCTGTCCCTTATGTTTAGTCCCCAATTGGCCAGCAGGTGTTGCTGGCCATCCTGTTCCCTATGGGAAGGAATCTCCTCGTCAGCACCTCTCTCGTGTGGAGTTCCTCAAGGTTCTATTTCAGCACGCACCCATTTCTCTCTGTACATAGCTGTCAGCCAAGCTTCCATTGCACGCCTACTGCTGGTCCAAAATGCAGCAGCTCGACCACTAACAGGATGATGTAAGTGTGATCGTATTTCTCCTATACCTGCCTCTCTGCACTGGCTTCCAATGCGCTATAGGATAGAGTTCAAGATATTAAGATCTGCTTGATATTTCCTTGTGGTTCGGAAATCCAGGCTAAAGCATAGTGGAAATCAGGTGTTCATAGCTGCAGCTCCAAAGCTGTGGAATGAGCTGTCCCTGCATATTCCTCAGGCACCAACACTTTCCACATTTAAAGTTTAAAAATTTGTTTTTATTCTTAGAATTTTAACTCAGTATAGCAGTTCTCTGTCATCAAAATACACAAACTCAAACACTAAGAGACACTTTAAGTGTTTATGTTTAAGTGTCTTTAAGTGTTTGTGTATTTTGATAGTATAGCACTTTGTTTCAACTGCAGTTGTGTGAAATTGCAGTTGTGCCTCAGAAATAAACTGAGCTTTAACTAAATTATTAGTAGTTAGCTTAATATCCACCTCTAAACTCTTCTCACAATCACTAGTTTTCCCATCACTGCAGGATCCACACCGGGACTCTCCACTGGCCACTCCAGAGCCGTCCAAAGATTCCTGTCCTGGCATTCCTGGGATCCTTAGGGTCACTATAATGCTGGAGCTCCCAGCCCCCAGATACTGGGCTCCAAAATGCCTTGATCATCATTAGATCTCTTGACACCATAATCCCTAGTTACAGTGTTTACACCACAGCAAACACCTAATTTGACTCAACTGACTACAGTAAGTGTGCATTTTTTTAAATGACTTCAAAGTCAGTCAATTTTATGTGGTGTTTCCATTATTTTGTCCAGCCCCTATGTATGATGCATTCAACAAAATATTGAAATTATAACCACTGTGTTGGCATAATACACTGCCCAGCCAAATAAAAAGTCGCCATGTGAATTAATTTCAGCAAATACTTAAGAGCCAATGACTGGATCATTATTACAGCCCAGCAACGTTATGCAGCAGTAAAGTAAAGTCAGCTGAGTACCTGAATCTACTGAATAATCAGGTTACACCTCCATCCATCATAAATGGATTTTTTCTTCCCTGTTGGCATGGGCATATTCCAGGACAAGAATGCCAAGATTCATTGGGTTCGAATTGTCCAGGAGTGGTTCATGAGATGTTGCATAAGCTTGTGGAAACAATGCCATGACAAATGTGCACCATAGTCAAAGCTAAAGGTGGTCCAATGAAAAATTCAAATGAAAACCTTTTTTTTGGCCAGGCACAGTTCTTAAGACACTACACAGCTACGAAATAAAACAAGGCTGTTAGGTATGAGTCTGTATATAAAGTAAACCTGCAAGATAAAGTTAAACCATAGGGTTTGCAGAGCACTCTTAAAGAAAGTGAAACTGAAAGGTGTGCTATACTTCATTATGGAATATGATAAAGAAAAATTGAAAAATGTATTCCTGTGTGACAGTATTTCCCATTTATGCTTTAAATACAATTTCCTTATAGTAAATCAATAATTTGTATCCCCAGGTCAGTCCTGTTACACTAACACATTTCTGCCCCTATGGCAGAATGTTCATTAGGAACTTGCATCATCTCAGTAAATGTAAAGAACGTTACAAATAAAATCTATTATTATTATTAAGGTGGAAACATCCAAAACATTGAATCCAGCAGAATAAAATGTGTTAATCATGACCAGTATTATTAATATAGTGAATTATTTTCTTCCATATGAAGTTAAAGAATTTTATCTATCCTTTCACACAACTCCTCTGATACCTTAGGAGTCATAGATGCATAGATCAAACTGGAAAAACCTTCAACTTTGGCTAACAAGGTTCGACCTGTAATGGAGAGATCCCTCATACCTCTGTGATCCCTCTGAAGCCAGAGAGTCTTTTTTCCAGGGAAGTAATCAAGGGTGTAAAATTATCCAGCATTCTCGCAGTCTTAATAATAAAGTCTTTATTCAGATCATTTTTTAAAATAATTACTTAAATTTAGTCGTAGTCCAGATGTCTGTGGGGGAAAAAATTGAAGGTTTTGATGCTAAATTGAGATTTGTATTTTAAGAAGAGGGTTGTATCATCAGCCAATTGACTTATGAATGTTTGGCCAGTTCTAGACTTGTAGCCCTGGGGAACCCATGAGGTCATATATGACCCTTCCTTTCATTTCCACCTTTCATTCAACCCACTCATCAAAGTTAAGAATTTTTTTTTTGCTTTACAGCCCATTGTACTATATACCACCCAGTAACGGTGACATTTAGTGATTACTGACTGAATTAACCAGACTTTTTCCCACATTAAATATGGCCCCCACCACGTTTTGAGGTTGTTGCTGTACATGCTGCAAAGATTCACCTGTCAAGCTGTGAATAGGTAAGTGGCAGAAATTTTGCACCATCAGTTATAATGTTTAGATGTTATAGAACATGTACAACGTCGTTGCCAAAATACAAGCGCTGGGAGTAAAGCAAGTTTATTTGTTATTTAATTTAATAGCGCAATAAATAATATAGCCTAATAAGTAACATTATTATATAATAAAATTAAATAGCTACTACTACTAAGTCATTTTCAAAATGTAGTGAGAAACATGTCCCTTGAATTTTCAGTTATGTAAATGCTTTAAGGCCCATATAACTGACATAATTTTATAAGCCAACTTTTCGTCCAGTTATATATAAGGGTTTGTCCCCTGCGTCATGCATACTGCTTCAGTGAATTTGCAGGTGTTAAAAAAATCTTTACTTATTACTTATTTTATTTTCTCAGACTTAATATAAATATGAAACGTCTATTAAACGTAAATAAACTAAATAAATAATTAAGATAGAAAATTATTGCAAAATAATGTGTGTCCTTTAATTTGATGTCCTGGGTGTCATTGATAGTAAAACTGACATTTTGAAAGTATAAAAAGTGGTAGATAAGTGCTTCCTATAGGTCAAAGACCACAGGACAAAGAGACTGTTGAAATGAGCTTCATAGTCAGTATCACCTCATTCTATAAGTTACAAATTTACCTTTAAATGCGTTTTCTGGAAACGCATTTTTTTTACATGGTTCATTTAATTGTGTCATTGGTGTTATAAAATTATTTTACAAGAACATAAAATCATGTAACAAAAAAACAATGTAATGGGATAATTATTAATTGACGTTAGTGTCTTTAATGATGGATAGGTCAAGATGCTATTAATGCCATCTTGTAAAATGCACTTTTTATGCAAGTTTGTCATTGGCATTATTATCACTGAAGTTACATCTCAAGCATGCCATCATACAGTGTATTAGGCAAGTGGACCATGATTTTTTGGAAACAGGAAAAAAGGCAAGGGTACGGATCTGAGTGACTTTGACAACCAATTCTGCAAAAAAAGGTTTGATTTGAACAACCATGTTATAAGGTTACCCATATTCAATTTTAATTATTTAATCTCAATAATTTGTCGTTTTATATTAAATTCTACGGTGGTCCAGATGGGTCACACAATGCCAAAGCCACAACACGAATACAAAACCCACAACGGAAGTGCAGCGGCCATCTATATTATTGGTCTAGGATTCCCGGTACTGTTGCTGCTAATGTTTGATTTGAGCACAAAATTGGAAATGGAAAAACTAGTCATTATCTATTTTCTTATATTGGTTGACATTTATTTCACCTTTATTACATCATACATGTACATCATATGACGCATTATGGATGTTTATAATTATAAATGGTGTGTTTACATATGAAGTTAATAAATTTGATTTACTGGAAACTGTCAAGATCCCTTATCATTCTTCCTGTTATTACCAATGTCTATGTTATTTCTATGTTCTGGTCAGCCTGCTTTAATGCAACTGATAGTGTCCAGGTCATATTGTCCATGGGCCCGGTATAACCGGCAGGGCGTCAGGGAAATACAGCTGGCCATTGCTTCATTTTCCTCCCCCTCTTTCAGCTCCTCATATCGTCTCCTTTTCTCATTTAATATGAGCTCCAGACACCTGCGTAGACGGTGCACATAGAAAGACAGTTATGTGGTGGGGGTTCGACGCAGCCTACAGCCTTTTGGGGGAACAAGCCCAGAAGCCTTGGTGGCCTGTGCCTGAAGGGTAAGCGAGGTACTCACATCGTGATTTTGCTCATGTCCTTCAAAATATCGAGCGGGTTTGTGTTGTTTGGAAGGCGAAGGATGGAGGGGGCAAAGACTAAGGCCAGCGAATGTGTGGACATTCGGTTTTGGCCTTCCTCACTGGCCACCCTGAGAAGGAGAAGATTGTCAGAGGTCAGGGAAGGTGGTGGCTCTGCGGTGGGGGTGGAGATATGTTTCATTTCATCATTTGGTACTGGATAGGAGAACTGACCTCCCTGCCCCATCCAGAAGCAGTCAGGCCTCACCCATGGCATGCAGGAAGCCACTGTATTGGCTGAACGTCGTTAGAGGTTCAGGCAGGTTCCGGAGCCATTCACTGACCAGGCCGGTGATACTATGGATGGGGTAGTCCTCCAGACATACCGCCATTGGTATGTGTGGACATTCTATTATGGCCTTCCTCACTGGCCACCCTGAGAAGGAGAAGATTGTCAGAGGTCAGGGAAGGCAGAGGTGGAGTCCAGCTTTGCAATTCAATTCAATACAATACAATTCATTGTGAAGGATATCTGGGAAGTGAGCAAGGGATGCCATCCCACCTGACTAAATGGAAAAGGAGTCTCTCCAGCATGTCGATGCTGGCTGGAGGGAGCATGTCCAGCACCTGGTAGATTCTAGCCAGTTGCTGTGACTTTTCTGGTGGCTCTGCGGTGGGGGTGGAGATATGTTTCATTTCATCATTTGGTACTGGATAGGAGAACTGACCTCCCTGCCCCATCCAGAAGCAGTCAGGCCTCACCCATGGCATGCAGGAAGCCACTGTATTGGCTGAACGTTATTAGTGGTTCAGGCAGGTTCCGGAGCCATTCACTGACCAGGCCGGTGATACTATGCATGGGGTAGTCCTCCAGACATACCGCCATTGGTATGTGTGGACATTCTATTATGGCCTTCCTCACTGGCCACCCTGAGAAGGAGAAGATTGTCAGAGGTCAGGGAAGGCAGAGGTGGAGTCCAGCTTTGCAATTCAATTCAATACAATACAATTCATTGTGAAGGATATCTGGGAAGTGAGCAAGGGATGCCATCCCACCTGACTAAATGGAAAAGGAGTCTCTCCAGCATGTCGATGCTGGCTGGAGGGAGCATGTCCAGCACCTGGTAGATTCTAGCCAGTTGCTGTGACTTTTCTGGTGGCTCTGCGGTGGGGGTGGAGATATGTTTCATTTCATCATTTGGTACTGGATAGGAGAACTGACCTCCCTGCCCCATCCAGAAGCAGTCAGGCCTAAATGATTATCGCCCTGTGGCCCTCACTCCGGTAATTATGAAGTGCTTTGTGAGACTGGTTCTCCAGCACATCAAGGACCATCTCCCCCAAGACTTCGATCCCTACCAGTTCGCATATCGTGCTAACAGGTCCACAGAAGATGCCATCGCCGTAGCTCTCCACTCTGTGCTGAGCCATCTGGAGCGGCAGCAGAGCTATGTCCGGATGCTCGTTGTGGATTATAGCAGTTTTCTCATCACCAAACTGGTCACTCTCAGCCTCCCCCCTCTCACATGTGTCTGGATAAAAGGCTTTCTTACCAACCGGCTCCAGACTGTGAGACTCGGCCCCTACCTCTCCTCCATTCGCACACTGAACACCGGATCCCCACAAGGCTGTGCGCTGAGCCCCCTCCTAAACTGTCTCTATACCCACGACTGTAGTCCGGCCCACAGCAACAACCTCATAGTCAAGTTTGCTGACGACACCACACTGGTCGGACTCATCTCAAAGGGAGACGAGGCAGCTTACAGAGAGGAGGTCCTGAAGTTGGCAACCTGGTTTTCAAAGAACAATCTGGCTTGGAACACCAAGAAAACCAAGGAGATCATAGTCGACTTCAGGAGGCACAGCACCGACGTAGCCCCCCTCTACATCAACGGCGAGTGTGTGGAGAGGGTCCATACCTTCCAGTTTCTCGGCATCCTTATCGCCGCTGACATCTCCTAGACAGACATCACAGCAGTTACCAAGAAGGCTCAGCAGCGGTAAAACTTCCTGAGGGTCCTCAGGAAGCACAACTTGGACTTCAACCTACTACTGACCTTCTACCGCTCGTCCATCGAGAGCCTGCTGACGTACTGTATCACAGTATGGTATCGCAGCTGCACCACAGCAGACAGGGAGAGGCTCCAGAGAGTAGTAAAGGCAGCACAGAATATCATCGGCTGCCCTCTCCCCTCCCTGATGGATATTTACACCTCCCGCTGCCCCAGCAGAGCAAAAAACATCATCAAGAACAGCTCCCACCCTGGCTCTGATCTGTTTGACCTGCTGCAGGTGCATCACAGCAAGGACAAACAGACTCAAGAACAGTTTTTTCCCCAAAAGCCATAGCCATCCTAAACGTACACATGCACTGACTGGACAGTAGACTACACAGTCCAACACCCAATCCCTGGACTTCCGTCTATCAACTGGGGCAATATCCATTACCTAAATGGTGTTGATAACTGTGCAATATCTGTATACTGTGCAATATCACATGATCATTATTACCGTGTAATACCTAAATAATGTGCGATAACTCACACTGCATATCACATTGTAAATTCATACATTTAAAACCCTACTTACATAAATTTACAAACGACAGGGGGCCATTCGGCCCATAAAGCTCGTTTGGGGAGAACTTAACTAATAGCTCAGAGTTGTTAAAATCTTATCTAGCTCTGATTTAAAGGAACAAAACTCAGACATTATTCTCAAGGAGAATTTACATTAAAAAAAAAAAAACCTACCTTTCCTATTTTGTCCAAAAAAACAAGTAGAATTAAAGTAGTGAATGTCTTTTTTAAATAGAAATATATACATACAAAAATCTCAAATGCTTATTTACAAGAAACCATATGAAAGAGTGTCCATCACTTTGCCGTGCAAAGTCATTTATTCCAAATGTACATAGCGCTGCAGAACTTTTGCACTGTTTGTTTATTGTTTGTCTTGTGTACATCTTTGCACTGAAGGTGCTGCTCTTAATCTCATTATACACGTGTATAGTGACAATAAAAGGCATTCATTCATTCATTCAACCTGCTGGCGCAGCTCCCTCATGCTGTTGACACTACCAGACTGCTAGGTAACGTCTCCCTGCAGATCACAATAAAGACGGTTTACCTTTCTCCCCTGGTCTGACAACTGGACTTTTCTATGGGGATGCTTCTTCAGAAGAGTCCTGAAAAAGCTGCACTTAGTTGCAAGATGAAAAGATGATGCTGACAAACCCATGTTTTCAACAAACCACTAGTGATAACATATAAAAAGGCAGAAACTTTTAAATGTAAAAAAAAAATGTGTTTGCCTTTGTTTTGTTAAAAAATGTACAGGGCAGGAGAGAGTCAGACATAAATAACAAATAATCAGTAACCAACTAAAATGACAATACAACAGTCAATATCCTTTTCACACATAACCGATCATGCTCATTACTGGCTAGGCAGATTCCGTGCAAGAAACACTAACATGTTCACTTTATCTGGTTTAAGGCCACATCTCACTGGGGTCACAAGGTTTCCTGCTGTACTAAACATTCTCTCAGAGGCACTACTTGTCGCACAAATGCAGAGGTACTTCCGAGCTAACTTTGCAACCGAAGGGAACCTTGCTTGGTTATCACGTCACCACATTAGGGGATCCCTTGAAGGATTCAACACCTGTTCCTGCAAGTACCGAGTTAGTTCAGGATCAATATGCACTAATTATGCCACAGTCTGGGTAGTAATTTCTTTTCGACAGTATTGAACGGCAGCATTTCTTTCGCTATATGTCTCTTTACGCTGTCTGCTAACGAGCGCAATTTGGCTCCGCCATTTTTATATTTAGTAACTCGATCAAAAGCATTAGTGATAGCCAGTTGCGGAGGAGCCGCAGCTGAGGTTGTTTTACCTAGTGTGTGGGATGATAAATCCGGAGGTGGTTTTGTAGATTTGTTGTATTGGCGCTTTTGACCGACAGTTTTCTTCCACACATTCGGCAAATCGCTTCAGTCAGGTTACCAGGCTCCCCTTTTTCATTTGGCTTGAAACCTAAATGCGCAAACCGCAGAGCTGTCGTGTTTAGCTTTGAAACTAAGTCCTCCATGATTACTCTGCTAGAGCGGGACGGCGCGCGGCTAAACAATAGCAGCGTGAAGAAAAGACGTCATTGATCGAACCAATCAAACGGGAATAACCGAACGAGAAAGAAGGATACTAGCACAAATCCAAAACTGTACTGCCAAAACTATTAAATAGTGATTACAACATTTCAATTTCTAGGTGTATAACGATTATGACAGTTATCCAAAAAATGATCGCGGTCAGGGGCGCCGCAGAAGGGTCGCGGACAGGGGGGCCTTCGGAGTCCTGTCTGGGTCTGTAGAAAGGACGAGCTCCTCTCGTCTGCGGCAGCCGAGGGAAGAACGGCATCGGTAGACAGCGAGGGGTCGGCAGAGGCGGAGGGCGCCAATTAAGGAGTGTTAATTTTGACAGCAAATTTTGATTTAGTTTTAGTCATAGCCTTTTGACGAAAATGTCATTAGTTTTAGTCATAATTTAGTCATATAAATTGTTTTTGATTTAGTCTAGTTTTAGGCGGCAAAAAATCATAGGATTTTAGTCGACTAAATCTACAATAGTTTTAGTCAGCTAAAATATAAAGTGTAAACAGTAATCCATGTTTTAGTTTCCCTTGTATTTCTGAACATGAAATAAAAACGTTATCAATTTGTTATGGAATGGTATTAAGGTTTAAATGTGCAATACACATTGGCATAGATTTTACTCATTCTGTTTGAACCAGCTGCATATTATGAAATGAAATAGCAAATGAAAGTAGCAGTGCAGAACTAAAGCAATACAAAAATTAGAGATAACAAAATAAGAAAAACCAGAAATAAATTTTTAATCTGTATTTCAACTGTTGAAACTCAGTTTCAAAGAAAAAGTGCAAAGAAAATGCCATCAGGGATCATGCTCTGTCTGAACATGTACAATTCTTAAATAATAAAATTTTATATATATATATATATATAGAAATTACCCAGTGAACACACTAAGCTACAGCTCGTTAAACTAACCAGAGTTGCTGATTGTTGCACCTGACCAAAGATAGTCATGACATGGATTTTATTTTTACAATCTGCAGAAATTTTAGTGCTAACGTGACTTTAGCAAGCTTACCTTCGCCTGGATTTCAGGATGACTCACTTGCAAGTGTCGCTTCAAGTGCGTTGTGTTTTTACCAGTGATGGTGACTCCACATGGCTTACAAAGCGTCTTGTTTTCTGTAATATTAAACTGGAAATGTGTCCATATGTCTTCTCTTCGCTTCGCTTTCTTCCTGGCACTGACATATTGTCGTGTTAATTTTATGAAAACAGCCTGTTTCAAACCAGGTACATACGATGATCGTCTATCAATCGCCTACAGTTATGTGCATCTGAGCGTATCACCGCTCTCGGGAGTTTGTTCTGATTGGATGTCTATTCAAGTCGTCCCGCTTAAACAAAATAGAGTAGTTCTGATTGGATCTCGTCTTTGGCAAATATTTTAGTCTCGTTTTTATTCGTTTACAGAAATGTCAATAACTTTCGTCATAGTTCCAGTCTTTGAGTATATTTTTTTTATTTAGTTATCGTCTCGTTTTCATCAAAGAAAAAAGGTCGTTAATTAAAACTATGACGAAAATTTTTCGTCAACGAAATTAACAGGCAGGACAGGAACCGGACCACACCGTGGACCCTGCAGAACAAAAGCACAGGGCAGTACCAGTGCCATGAGGAGACCGCAGGTGGTTCCTTTCGGGAACCAATGGATGGGGTACCCCGAAAGACCCCCTTGGACCAAGCCGGGATCAGGCGGTAAGTCTGGGTAGCATACCCCCGTTCTTTCGATAGCCTCCTCGGCTGGGGAAACTCTGGTCACTGGGCTGACACCACAACAAAACATGTCTTTTGCATTTAACCCATATGTGACATAGCAGGGGGCAGCTAATTCAGCAGCCAGGGAGTAAATCTTGGGGGTGGTACCTTGCTCAGGGTACTTCAATGGTGCCTTGCTGGTCGGGGATTTGAACCAGCAAACATTGAACTATAAATGCAGTTTTCTAACCATTAGGCCACCGCTGATTATCAAAAGCTTTTCTAAATGTGCCTCACAATAATCCAGAGGCTGCCTTTATACATGATAAATGAAGCTATTACAACATGTAACAATGCCAATAAGGGAGGTGTTCACTTTAACCAGCATGGTGACATTCTCAGGCATGAATGATTTGAATGATGACCTAATGATGGGGACAGTGTGTAGCACAGTGGGTTGGGATGCTGTGCCTGTGATTGAAAGATGAAGTTCAAATCGTATGGTTGGCAAGGTGATCTCACTGTTGGGCCCTTGAGCAAGGCCCTTAATCCCCAGCTGTTCCAGGAGCTGTCTGATCTTGATTTGTTATGAGTTCATTGCTTTGGAAAAAAGCGTCAATAAGTAAATTTAATGTTTGCATTTTTGTGACAGACCTACAGGGGGAGCTACGTGACCTGGAACAGTTTTTCTGAGTATACAGCTCAAGTCTGTGATTAGAAGGAGCTTGTAAAAGTGATTTACAGATTTTTTTTTCTTATTCTTTTTGGATTTTTTATGTATATACCTTATATAAAGTGAGATGACTTTAGATCAATGTGATATGTCGTTATTGTCTCGACTACAAAAGCAGTCCTCTGAAAAGCATCATTTTGAAATAGCTACATTATGCCAAAATACAGGCGGACAAGTGCAAATTTCATCAGTAGTGGTTCTGAAGACCTAAAACTCTTAAAAACAAGTAGATAAGTATGGCCCACTAGCTGACCAGGTCCTTCTTGTGAAACAGGATTGTAGTAACGGAGGGAGAAAATGGCAGATTTTTCATCCTCTTTGCATATTGTCCAATAATGAGTTATTCTTTCAAGCAAAAACACAATATTACAATTCAATACCAAACTGACCTATGAGGCTTTATGAAATTCTTCTCACTGCCTCCAGTGGCAGATTGACAGCATGTCATAGTCGGTCCTCATCCATCCCTGTCCCTTATGTTTCGTCCCCATTTGGCCAGCAGGTGTTGCTGGCCATCCTGTTCCCTATGGGAAGGAATCTCCTCGTCAGCACCTCTCTCGTGTGGAGTTCCTCAAGGTTCTATTTTAGCACGCACCCATTTCTCTCTGTACATAGCTGTCAGCCAAGCTTCCATTGCACACCTACTGCTGGTCCAAAATGCAGCAGCTCGACCACTAACAGGATGATGTAAGTGTGATCGTATTTCTCCTATACCTGCCTCTCTGCACTGGCTTCCAATGTGCTATAGGATAGAGTTCAAGATATTAAGATCTGCTTGATATTTCCTTGTGGTTCGGAAATCCAGGCTAAAGCATAGTGGAAATCAGGTGTTCATAGCTGCAGCTCCAAAGCTGTGGAATGAGCTGTCCCTGCATATTCCTCAGGCACCAACACTTTCCACATTTAAAGTTTAAAAATTTGTTTTTATTCTTAGAATTTTAACTCAGTATAGCAGTTCTCTGTCATCAAAATACACAAACTCAAACACTAAGAGACACTTTAAGTGTTTATGTTTAAGTGTCTTTAAGTGTTTGTGTATTTTGATAGTATAGCACTTTGTTTCAACTGCAGTTGTGTGAAATTGCAGTTGTGCCTCAGAAATAAACTGAGCTTTAACTAAATTATTAGTAGTTAGCTTAATATCCACCTCTAAACTCTTCTCACAATCACTAGTTTTCCCATCACTGCAGGATCCACACCGGGACTCTCCACTGGCCACTCCAGAGCCGTCCAAAGATTCCTGTCCTGGCATTCCTGGGATCCTTAGGGTCACTATAATGCTGGAGCTCCCAGCCCCCAGATACTGGGCTCCAAAATGCCTTGATCATCATTAGATCTCTTGACACCATAATCCCTAGTTACAGTGTTTACACCACAGCAAACACCTAATATGACTCAACTGACTACAGTAAGTGTGCATTTTTTTAAATGACTTCAAAGTCAGTCAATTTTATGTGGTGTTTCCATTATTTTGTCCAGCCCCTATGTATGATGCATTCAACAAAATATTGAAATTATAACCACTGTGTTGGCATAATACACTGCCCAGCCAAATAAAAAGTCACCATGTGAATTAATTTCAGCAAATACTTAAGAGCCAATGACTGGATCATTATTACAGCCCAGCAACGTTATGCAGCAGTAAAGTAAAGTCAGCTGAGTACCTGAATCTACTGAATAATCAGGTTACACCTCCATCCATCATAAATGGATTTTTTCTTCCCTGTTGGCATGGGCATATTCCAGGACAAGAATGCCAAGATTCATTGGGTTCGAATTGTCCAGGAGTGGTTCATGAGATGTTGCATAAGCTTGTGGAAACAATGCCATGACAAATGTGCACCATAGTCAAAGCTAAAGGTGGTCCAATGAAAAATTCAAATGAAAACCTTTTTTTTTGCCAGGCACAGTTCTTAAGACACTACACAGCTACGAAATAAAACAAGGCTGTTAGGTATGAGTCTGTATATAAAGTAAACCTGCAAGATAAAAAGTTAAACCATAGGGTTTGCAGAGCACTATTAAAGAAAGTGAAACTGAAAGGTGTGCTATACTTCATTATGGAATATGATAAAAAAAAAATTGAAAAATGTATTCCTGTGTGACAGTATTTCCCATTTATGCTTTAAATACAATTTCCTTATAGTAAATCAATAATTTGTATCCCCAGGTCAGTCCTGTTACACTAACACATTTCTACCCCTATGGCAGAATGTTCATTGGGAACTTGCATCATCTCAGTAAATGTAAAGTACGTTACAAATAAAATCTATTATTATTAATATTATTATTATTATTAAGGTGGAAACATCCAAAACATTGAATCCAGCAGAATAAAATGTGTTAATCATGACCAGTATTATTAATATAGTGAATTATTTTCTTCCATATGAAGTTAAAGAATATTATCTATCCTTTCACACAACTCCTCTGATACCTTAGGAGTCATAGATGCATAGATCAAACTGGAAAAACCTTCAACTTTGGCTAACAAGGTTCGACCTGTAATGGAGAGATCCCTCATACCTCTGTGATCCCTCTGAAGCCAGAGAGTCTTTTTTCCAGGGAAGTAATCAAGGGTGTAAAATTATCCAGCATTCTCGCAGTCTTAATAATAAACAATCTTTATTCAGATCATTTTTTTAAATAATTACTTAAATTTAGTCGTAGTCCAGATGTCTGTGGGGAAAAAAATTGAAGGTTTTGATGCTAATTTGAGATTTGTATTTTAAGAAGAGGGTTGTATCATCAGCCAATTGACTTATTATGAATGTTTGGCCAGTTCTAGACTTGTAGCCCTGGGGAACCCATGAGGTCATATATGACCCTTCCTTTCATTTCCACCTTTCAGTAAAGCTAGTTTATTTGTTATTTAATTTAATAGCGCAATAAATAATATAGCCTAATAAGTAACATTATTATATAATAAAATTAAATAGCTACTACTACTAAGTCATTTTCAAAATGTAGTGAGAAACATGTCCCTTGAATTTTCAGTTATGTAAATGCTTTAAGGCCCATATAACTGACATAATTCTATAAGCCAACTTTTCGCCCAGTTATATATAAGGGTTTGTCCCCTGCGTCATGCATACTGCTTCAGTGAATTTGCAGGTGTTAAAAAAATCTTTACTTATTACTTATTTTATTTTCTCAGACTTAATATAAATATGAAACGTCTATTAAACGTAAATAAACTAAATAAAATAATTAAGATAGAAAATTATTGCAAAATAATGTGTGTCCTTTAATTTGATGTCCTGGGTGTCATTGATAGTAAAACTGACATTTTGAAAGTATAAAAAGTGGTAGATAAGTGCTTCCTATAGGTCAAAGACCACAGGACAAAGAGACTGTTGAAATGAGCTTCATAGTCAGTATCACCTCATTCTATAAGTTACAAATTTACCTTTAAAAGCGTTTTCTGGAAACACATTTTTTTTACATGGTTCATTTAATTGTGTCATTGGTGTTACATGATTTTATGTTCTTGTAAAATAATTTTATAACAAAAAAACAATGTAATGGGATAATTATTAATTGATGTTAGTGTCTTTAATGATGGATAGGTCAAGATGCTATTAATGCCATCTTGTAAAATGCACTTTTTATGCAAGTTTGTCATTGGCATTATTATCACTGAAGTTACATCTCAAGCATGCGATCATACAGTGTATTAGGCAAGTGGACCATGATTTTTTGGAAACAGGAAAAAAGGCAAGGGTACGGATCTGAGTGACTTTGACAACCAATTCTGCAAAAAAAGGTTTGATTTGAACAACCATGTTATAAGGTTACCCATATTCAATTTTAATTATTTAATCTCAATAATTTGTCACTTTATATTACATTCTACGGTGGTCCAGATGGGTCACACAATGCCAAAGCCACAACACGAATACAAAACCCACAACGGAAGTGCAGCGGCCATCTATATTATTGGTCTAGGATTCCCGGTACTGTTGCTGCTAATGTTTGATTTGAGCACAAAATTGGAAATGGAAAAACTAGTCATTATCTATTTTCTTATATTGGTTGACATTTATTTCACCTTTATTACATCATACATGTACATCATATGACGCATTATGGATGTTTATAATTATAAATGGTGTGTTTACATATGAAGTTAATAAATTTGATTTACTGGAAACTGTCAAGATCCCTTATCATTCTTCCTGTTATTACCAATGTCTATGTTATTTCTATGTTCTGGTCAGCCTGCTTTAATGCAACTCAATTCTCACAATTTTGTGGTCGCAAAGAGGCTCTGCAGAGCATGGAAAACGTGCTAATCGTGGCTTCCCAATAAATTATGCCAACACCAGAGAGAGGGCGTAGTTAATAAGACTGTCTGTTCACCCTGTTATAGTGAATTTGGATATTTTTCTGGAAACGCATCTAATGTGCCAACTCATTTTACACAACATCGTTCAAATGTGTGCTTTTGAAAAAATCAGACCGGACTAAAAAAGTAACAAAAGTTTAAGTAATGTTTATTATGTGAATTATTATATACAAACTCTATTATATTATACATTATACACACAAACTATTACATTATTATTATATTATATTATATTATTTACAAAGGTCTCATTATGTTCTGGACTGGGTGACTTAATGTTGGATAGTGTCCAGGTCATTCTGTCCCTGTGCACGGTATAACCGGCAGGGCGTCAGGGAAATACAGTTTGCCATAATTTCATTTTCCTCCCCCTCATTCAGCTCCTCATAGCGTCTCTTCTGCTCGTTTAAAATGAGCTCCAGACACCTGCGTAGACGGTGCACATAGAAAGACAGTTATGTGGTGGGGGTTCGACGCAGCCTACAGCCTTTTGGGGGAACAAGCCCAGAAGCCTTGGTGGCCTGTGCCTGAAGGGTAAGCGAGGTACTCACATCGTGATTTTGCTCATGTCCTTCATAATGTCAAGCGGGTTTGTGGTGTTAGGAGGGCGAAGGATGGAGGGGGCAAAGACTATGGCCAGCGAATGGGTGGACATGCGATTATGGCCTTCCTCACTGGCCACCCTGAGAAGGAGAAGATTGTCAGAGGTCAGGGAAGGCAGAGGTGGAGTCCAGCTTTACAATTCAATTCAATACAATACAATTCATTGTGAAGGATATCTGGGAAGTGAGCAAGGGATGCCATCCCACCTGACTAAGTGGAAGAAGAGTCTCTCCAGCATGTCGATGCTGGCTGGAGGGAGCATGTCCAGCACCTGGGAGATTCTCCCCAGTTGTTCTGACTTTTCTGGTGGCTCTGCGGTGGGGGTGGAGATATGTTTCATTTCATCATTTGGTACTGGATAGGAGAACTGACCTCCCTGCCCCATCCAGAAGCAGTCAGGCCTTACCCATGGCATGCAGGAAGCCACTGTACTGGCTGAAGGTTGTCAATGGTTCAGGCAGGTTCCGGAGCCATTCACTGACCAGGCCAGTGACACAATGGATGGGGTAGTCCTCCAGACATACCGCCATTGGGTCTGGATGGTGCACAGAACCAGCATTGTTATGGATCCAGAAATGAGCAGCCCAGCTCTGAGAGGGCCTTTCCAGAAGGGGAAGCAGTGCCGGCTGACTCACCTTTCTCCAGCTGCTGGCGCAGCTCCCTCATGCCCTTGACGCTACCAGGCTTGCGGTAAATGCCCTCAGTTTGGAGGCCATGCAGCTCTATGTGCTCTAGTAGCCGGTGAATGCTCTCCTTCTCCATGGGCTGCAATACACAAAGATGCGAGTGCAATCATATGTGTGAAACGTGTGACTCATATGCACGCATAACTGCTAGGTAACGTCTCCCTGCAGATCACAATAAAGACGGTTTACCTTTTTCCCCTGGTCTGACAACTGGACATCTTTACGAGGACGCTTCTTCAGAAGCTTCCTAAAAAAACGGCACTTGGTTGCAAAACGACAAGAGGATGCTGACAAACCCATGATAGAACAAGAACAAACCACTAGTGATAACTGTTCAGAGCTGCACAAGATTTAAATGTAAAAAAAAAAAAAAATGTACTGCGTTCTAGAACCCCTAACCGGCTTGTCATTGGTTGTACTCAAGCACAAGGTCATTTGCTGATTGGTCGAAGAAAATGCAAATGTCCACAGTATATCTTGATATATCGCAACTGGTTTGGGTGTTTTATGCGTTTTATTTCGGGATGGTTCAATCATTAGTGCTATTTTCAAATGGGGGGCGGGGGCGCCAGCCAAAGGATAAAGAGAAGGTGAAAAATTCTGGAATATCGCTCCAAATACTCATTTTGTCTTCTTTATTAAACCATACATGTATATGATATGGCTCATTATAGATGTGTATCATTTTAAATGGTGTGTTTACATATGAAGTTAATATGTTTGATTTATTGGAAACCGTCAAGATCACTTGTCCTTCTTCCTGTTATCAATTTCTATGTTATTTCTATGTTCTGGTCAGCCTGCTTTAATGCAACTGAATTGTCAATCGCACAGAGCAGGGCTGCCCAAACAGTCGGTCGCGATCGCAGATTAATTCTCAATTGCTCCGTGCACGTGCGCGCGCCCGCCCTTTTTTCAGTGTGCAGCTAATCGTGTACTGTAAACATTTAGCACGCAAACATGTGAGAAGCCAAACGATCAAAAACGTATCATTTCATTCAGAGTGGGTAGAGGATACTTTTTTTGTTTACTCAAATTCGAAGTCCATATGTCTTAAATGCAACGCGAGCCTGGCTTTACCAAAGAAGGGCAGTTTGGAGCGGCGTTTCAAAACGGTGCACAAAAGCTAGGAGACCGAGTTCCCCGCTAAAACAGCCACAAGCAGCCGATAAGTGCCAGAACTGAAAAGTCAGTCAGCAGCACGGCAGTCAGTTTTTACCCAGCTGCATCTTCCCAGTGCCAGTGTTCCCGCTAAGGTAGAAAAATATATTTATTCATTATATTTATATTTATTGGAGTTACCAAATTGCCCATAGGCGTGAATGGTGTGTGACTGTGCCCTGTGATGGGCTGCCCACCGTCCTGGGTCGTTCCCCGCCTCGTGCCCGTAGCTTCCGCGATAGACTCCGGACCCCCCGCTACCCAGAAGGATGGATGGATATTATTTAGCATAGAGAATGTAATCATTAGGACTCTATTAAGAAGCTGATGTAGACCTTCAGAGAATGCAGACCATGCAATTACTGTTATGAATGCAGACCATGCACAATGTTATGAAAAACAAGTATGAATTAGCACCTGTTAGAAGAATCTGTTACCTATTTTATATTATTTGTATTGTATATTATTTATGTTAGCCTTTGATGTATGAATTTGTACTTTATTAGTGCTACAGCTTATCACTATACTGTATATGTTGAAGGACAAATATATTATTAACCCTGTAGCCAGACAATGCACAACAAGCTGAAGCTGCCAAGGTTTGCTACTGAAGGGAGGGATTCGCCTGAGTTCACCAAAAGTAAAAGGGACCAAACCGTAAAAGAGATGATTGGCAAACTTGTCACCTAGGGGTGTGACCAAGGGAGAAAACAATGATGGTGAATGGTTGAAGAAATGATGGTGCTTAAATGATAAGAAAATGTATAAACATTAGTGTAAAACAGTATTGCACACACTCCTGCAGGGTGTCCAGCCTTGGCTGTAACCCCGCTGTTGCAATAAAGACTTAATCTGAAGATCAACACAAGCGGTTCCTGACTCCTGATTGGTGGGGGAAGAAAAAAAACACAACATAATTTGACCTCAATAACAGGATCAGAGAAGAGACCCTGGGAGGCGACCAGCTGGCAGAGGATCCGGAGCATACCTGTCTGCCCTGAAGGGGGCGCCCTAAGGATAGGTAAGAAAGGGTTTTCATTATTGCCTGAAAAGATAGGGAACTAGAACAGGGAAAAGGAGATGGGTGTGTCTCACAGGACGCCAGGCAGGACCTCCTGGTAAGGGGACTTGCTGACTGGGGGAGGAGAAAACCACTTGGGTAGAATTCAGTGGGCCCAGTGTGTGTGTGTGGTGTGAGAGAAATCCCCAACGGAAGGGTCACGTGTGAATATTGCCCCAGAGATAACACTGTAGACGAGGGGACAGTTTAATCTGAGGGTTTGGGAGAGAAGAAGGTCTGCTGGAGCAGACTGGTTGTGTTATATAAAATACTGTAGGAGGAAAAGGTCCCAGAGCGCGTTTAGTTTAATGGGGAAAATTTATGAGCCAGTGGAGAAAGCGGGCAGACATGGTTTTGGGCCAAGACAGAGGAAGAGTGCGTACAATTAGCAGATAAGTTGAGCGTTAAATGTGCATAAATAGTTGTTTCAGTAATAAAAATTGTATGGAGTCTAAATTGGTAGGAGGTGAATTGATAGGGACGCAGAAAGAAGTATTCGCAAGCTTTTTTTTAAACTTTATTAAAGTTTAACATAGATTTTTTTTCAGTACATTAGCAGTCAAATGTCCAACAAAAATACAAGAATATATCTCTGGGCAGTCTGCGATCTACACATCAATATACATACAGGCCAGTCTGTGCACATCATTCCATCCATATAATCATAAAACCAGAATGGGTTGGGTGCTGCCACCTTTAATTGAATAACACTGTCAATCAACTAAGCCTGCCAACTTTCAAAGAGTATACACAATGAAATCAGACCATAGGCTGCTAAACAGGTGGAAATTAGCGGGAGAACATTTTAATTTGAGTCTCAATTCAACCCTATCCTTTGTTAGGTGTCATACATCTGTTGAAAAAAGAAAATTATAGACTGGAAGTCATTTAGTCAAGAAACACTCCGTTCTCAGTAACAATTTTGCAGTTATAAATTCCATGATATACACTTTCTTTACTCTGTTTCCATTGTACTATCGTGGGGGGCTGTGGTTTTAGCTAGGAGATCGTTATCATCTTCTTGGCAATTAAAAGAAAACTCTCAGTAATAAAACCTTATTTTCATGCACTATATTATGTGGTATAATTCCTAGTATGAAATGAGCTGGTTCAAATGGTAATTTTATGTTCAAGCATTTTTTAGAATAGAATAGAATAGAATAGAATAGAATAGAATAGAATAGTTACTTTATTGTCATTCAGAGATACACGGGTTAGTGCACAACAGAACGAAATTGCGTTGCATTATTTTGCTCAACATCAGCCTGGTAGAGTGTGTAATAAATATATATAAAAAGATGTATATATAAATATATAAATAGGAGCAGAAGTACAAGTACCACAATTTAGCAGCAAAAAACACAGTGTACATCACCACAAGACATAGTGCAAGACAGTAGACAGTGCAAGACACAGTGCAAGTTCTTGAAAAGTGACATGTGCATGGATGGAGAGACACGGAGTGTGGGGGAGAGGTGTGTAGGGGAGGGGCTGTTATGAGTTCAGGAGTCTGATGGCTTGAGGAATGAAACTGTTGCAGAATCTGGCTGTTCTGGTCTTAATACTGCAAAGCCTCTTCCCCGAAGGCAGCAGGGAGAACAGACCGTGGTGCGGGTGGGTGGAATCCCCGATGATGTCACGGGCTCTCCTCAGACAGCGTTTAAGTGCAATGTCCTGGATGGATGGAAGAGAAGTCCCGATGATCCTCTCTGCAGTCCTCACCACTCTCTGCAGCAATTTTCTGTCTGAGGCTTTTGAGCTGCCAAACCAGATGGAGATACAGCTGGTTAGCACGCTCTCTATGGTGCCTCGGTAGAAAGTGGTGAGTATGGGAGAGGAAAGGTGTTCTCTCTTCATCCTGCGCAGGAAATGCAACCTCTGCTGAGCCCGTTTTACCTGAGAAGTTGTATTTGGTGACCAGTCCAGGTTTCCAGTCATCTGCACACCCAGAAATTTTATGCTGCTGACCACCTCCACGACATTGTTGTCAATGACGAGTGGTGAATGACTGGGCTGTTTTCTCCTGAAGTCGATGATCATCTCCTTTTAATCTTTTCCTGTATATTTTGCCAGTACTCTGACAGTTTTGGACAATCCAAAAAATGTAGGTGTGGTCTCCTACCAGGTCACAACCCCTCCAACATTGATTAGAGGTGTTGCCAAACATAGAGATGAGAAGAGGAGTCTTAAAGTATCTCATTTTAACTTTCCTATCAGATTCCCTCCATGTAGGACTGTTTGTTATTCTGTGTCCTTCTTTACATGAATGAGTCCAGTCTTGCTCTTTAATGATAGTATTCATCTCTAGTTCCCATTTCTCATTGATATCAATACTATTGTTCTCTGACTCTTTTTGTAATATTTTATAAATATATGATGAAATGTTCATTTTAACCAATCCTTTAATTGTTAATATAAACAAGTTCTCCATATTGGTTGGCTATATGTATCTAAAAAAATGCCACATTTGTTTCTAAGTTGTTCAAAGGACATTAGATCTCCTCCATCAAACAACTGATCCAACTGCTTAAACCCTTTTCTTCCCATGTCTTAAACCCTGTATCCAATTTAGATGGTAGAAAATCAACATTATGTGCAATTTTCATTGCTCTTGATATTGATGAAGGGAGTCCCAGCCTCTCTCTCATTTTTCAGAGCGTTTCTCATCCAAATGTTATTGATTTTATTTACTTTCCATGTTTTTGATTAAAAAAATTGCTATGTCCAGAGGCAAATTTGGGCAGTTACTCTGCTCCATTCCCACCCACTGAGCCTCCCTACCCTGGCTTATCCATGCCACTACTGATCTAAGTTGGGCTGCCAAGTAATACATTTTTAATTTAGGTAAGTGCAGACCCCCATTCTCTTTTGAGTTTAACAGTCTCTTCAGTTTAATCCTGGGTCTTTAATTTTGCCAGATATATTTGGATAACCATTTATCGAGCATTTTGAATGTGGATATGGGGACCTCTATGGGCAGGGAGTGGAACATCAAGAGAAGCCTAGGTAGTATGTTCATTCTAATACTCTGCACTCTCCCTAATAAGGATAGAGGGAGGATTTCCCATCTTTGGAGATCATTCTTTATTTCACATAGAAATTTACCATAATCAGATTTGTATAAGTGTGATATATCAGGATCCCTAGGTAGTATGTTCATTCTAATACTCTGCACTCTCCCTAATAAGGATAGAGGGAGGATTTCCCATCTTTGGAGATCATTCTTTATTTCACATAGAAATTTACCATAATCAGATTTGTATAAGTGTGATATATCAGGATCCCTAGGTAGTATGTTCATTCTAATACTCTGCACTCTCCCTAATAAGGATAGAGGGAGGATTTCCCATCTTTGGAGATCATTCTTTATTTCACATAGTAATTTACCATAATCAGATTTGTATAAGTGTGATATATCAGGATCCCTAGGTATCTAAAGCCATAACTGGGGAATCGAAATGTAATATTCGCGAGCTTTGATGCAAAAACATTCTCTCTAGTATAAGTGTGGGTAGGTTACTGTAAAATTTGGACAAATCTTAACCTTAAAGCACCGGTAAGGTGTTGTGATCGGGGAGTACAGTATATGATTAAGCATGCAAGGGAAGAAGTAGATTATTAGTGAAACTTTTGACCGGGCTGGAGATCTGAGGAGTCATACATAGATGTATGGCACAGCAGATATTTTTGTCTGCTTTTCAGGTGATTCACGCGACATATTTTCCGATGCGCTCACTGTCCGCTGGTGGGAGTGTGCTCACCTGTGTATACGCACACATGTCTGTGCACACGCATCGGGGCGAAACTCCGCTATGCGCGATACAGAGCGCAGAGGAGAATTGTAAACACGTAGAATTGTAAACCATGTAGAGACAAAAATGACAAGCTGTTGTGTAAATAAGATAAATAACATAATGCTATTTAGTTTGTTTAATAAAAGGACAATGTATAGACCTGTTCTATAGGAAAGGTAACCTTAAATGACTTCTGTTGTGATCTGGAGCTATATAGAAAATAGAATTAAATAAAATTAACTTGACCTTCAAGGGGGGGGCGGGATGTGCCGTTGGGGGGGGGGGGGCGCCCCCTAATATAATGGTTGGGGAAACACTGCATTGTGTGAGAGAGCAGGAGCACATAAAACATAGAAAATCAAAGTTAGCTTTTGCCCAGGAGAGGGAGTGAGTAGTAAACAAATAAATAATCTAGGGATGTGGCGGCGGGTGAGGAGATGGAGACTCTGATAAAGTATCATAAGGCTAATAAGAAGACAGAAAGGCGTAACGAGAAAAGGAGTGAGGACCTGGAGGGTCTGAGGTTAAGGCAAAGGGAGAGGCCTGGAGAAGAGAGCAGAAAGCGATGAGAAAGGTGATGAGTGAGAAGCAGGGGGGAGTCAAAGGTAAACAGAGCAGGAGGAGTTACGACCTCCGCAGTATCAGGGACAGTACAGTGGTACTTCGGTTCTCGAACTCACTAGAACTCAAACTTCTTGAAAGTCGAACAAACCAGTTTGACCTAGAACTCGATCTGAATATCAGAAGTCGAACCGTGAACGCTGACCTAATATAAATTGTACGCGCCAGGAAATGAGTCATACTACAATGCAATTCTTACTTGAATGCCTTCTTCACAGGCTGGACGATTAACCAAATAAAGCAGCGCAATATTACAGCAACCAACAATAAACAAACCACTAACTTACGTGTACTATTAGAGCATTTATGTCATTTATTTAAACTTTATTTTACCAGGTAAATTAACTCAGTTAACTGCTCCTCAGACTCCCAGTTCTGGCAGACGGGGCTGGAAAATGGATGAATGTATTTGAGGAGGAAACTATAGGACGACTCCTAGCGATGGGGGACATAAAGGCGGTTCAGGCATGTGTCCTGGTGGGGGGGGGGCATTCAGATTCGGAGGACGGGAATAGTTGGAGAATGGAACAACATACCAGACGTGGAGCCCCACTTAGCTGTGCCTTTTAATCAGCCCACGCTGGATCTGGGAGAAATGATGGGGCGAGCAAAGCAGGTGGTTTGGGTGCCGACGGAAGGCGAAGGAGTGCAGGCAGCGGCGGGAGAAGAGTTGGTAAGGAGTCAGTGGAGTGCAGAGAGTGCAGGAGATTCAGAGGTTTGTGGCTGTGAAGCATGATAGGAGTGCAGTGTGAAGGGAAATAAAGTGCAGAGGAATGTTGGCAGGAGATGGAAAGGGAAGTGCCTGAGGAGGTGTGGACCATCCGTGATATGGATGTAGGCCTAGTAAAGACAGGTAACCTGGGTATAAGGAAGACGATAGAAGGGTTACCCCTTCTCCATCTGCTATGTCTCCAACGGACCTGAGGTCACAGCGCCATCTATTGGTAAGGTGTATAAACAACTAAGGGCTGTACATAACACATGGCTTTTAGCAAAGCTTTCTGTCACCGTCCCTGTAGTTATTTGGTTTCCTTGCCTTGATGTATTTGACGTCAGCTTAATACGACCCATTGATCCCTATGAAGTATGTGGCCAATGACCTCCCTATCACGGACCACTCTGGGGACCCCCCTTCAACATCTCAACATCCACATCCCTCCGGGGAAATCACACTGATAGGACACGCCTGTTCGGGGAAGCCCGGTCCATCAAGGTCCGTGATGACACTGGTGGTTCCGCGTTGGAACCACGCCCCGCCCATCTGTTTTCAATCTTCCCCTTGTCAGTCTCCTATTTCTGGGTGAGCCAGACGCGAGATCTTCATGGTTTATCCAGTGTGTAAGCGTGTTTCCCCTCCTTGTGTTCCTGTCCTCCTGTGTACCGATCTCTGCTTCGCCTCCTAGGCTCTGAGTCATGCCTAGACCACCAGCTACATGGATGGATGGATGGACTTAAGCTTATATTTGAAATATAAACATCACAACGGTTCTCAGGCAAGAGTTGGACATATTTATTTTTCAACCTGGAGTTGTCTGGCTTTAAACGATTACCTTCACATTGAAGCAGAGGTACTTGTTTTTGGCAAAAGCAAGAAATATACACTCTGTACTCTGGTCTTACTCCCTGCGCACATTGATGGCACAGAAAGACAGTCACTACAGTCACCTATTCTCCCAGACTGCATTTCTCATTTAAGTGCTGATACTGCAGAAGAAGACAGATCATTTGCTTGCTTGCTTCCTCTACTTGACAAATAATAAGACAAATAATATTCAATCTGATTTTTTTTAATCTTTCCTGCTCAACTCGAAGAGGTTGTCTCTTAAGGCCTTTATTGTTTGTACTGAGTGTTTTACTGTAAGAGAAAACAAGGAGCCATGTTTTACTGTAATGTATAAATACATGATAGATAAATGAATCACAAATGCAAACAGTGTAATTCAGTGGACTTTTTTTTTTGTCCACAGAGTGCAATATCTACTGTATTACCCACCCAAAAAAAATTAAAAAATACGATCAATTACACCAACAAAAAATACAAGTCCTGTTTATCAATGGCTCAGAACGTAGAACTGCTGGACTGATCTAATCCATTCTGTCCTCAGCATTTGGCTATAGATTTTCGTCAACATCACATCAGATGTTGTCCTCTGCCATACACCTAGGAAAGAATCTCTTAGAGTGTCTTATCCAGCCCTGGATGTCCTCTGCAGTTATGTCCATACACCCAGCCACCATTGCCTCTAGTTATGACATATGGTCATGTGGGCGGTGGTCATACACTTTCCATCTTCATGCAGAAAACAATTCCTAAATTGGGTTGAGGAAAGGTGAGTAGGGTGGCAGGAATAATGGCATCATCCTGGGGTGGTCTGTAAACCATGCAGTGACCTGTCGAGAGGTGAAAGGCCACACTGTCCCATACAATCGCATATGTTGGTAAATTTTGCCTTTCTTGATCTCTTGGGGCAGTAAGTTTTTCCCACAGTTCATCAAGAAAAGTAACCAGGAGGGCTGTGTTGTATGCCCCAATTACAGCCCTGTGCAGGTGCGGTCCTTCTGCAGATACTGCTGCACACATAGTGATGTTAGCGCCCCTCTGGCCTGGAGCATCAATGGTGGCTCTCCTTCCTATCACATTTCTTCCACGGCGGCGGGAGTTCAATCCCAGGGGCTGCCACCATTGTTCCCCTGAGCAAGGCCCTTGACCCCAACTTGCTCCAGGGGGACTGTAGTTACAGTACTTCACTGTGAGTCGCTTTGGATAAAAGTGCCTGCTAAATGAATAAATGTAAATGTTTTACTGTAATATACAGTACAGGCCAAAGGTTTGGACACACCTTCTCATTCAATGTGTTGTCTTTATTTTTGGTAGATTCTCACTGAAGGCATCAAAACTATGAATGAACACATGTGGAGTTATGTACTTACAGTTTTTCCCAATCATTTTCACACTTGTCTCAATACCATGTCCACTTTTTCAAAACACTTAACACAGTGGGCTGTACCAATACACAACTGAGCACACCACTTAACCTTTGGTGCAAAATGCCCTACAACCACCAAAACGTTTCACAATTCACCCAAAAGTGACTCATGCTGCCATAACCATGACAAATGCTGTCAGCCAACAACACTACTGGGGCACTCAATGTTCATTGGGCTAAAAAACACTAACAACTTTCAGCATTGCAAATTACATATATAAAGTGTGGCTGTATCCTCCAGTTTGGCACAAATTACTGTCATGTTGCATTGTAAAAATAAAATAAACAAGAGCTACTTTTGCATATGAAAATTGTAATACCAACCAATTCTGAAATGCTGCAATATATTTAATTAGAAATCATGTAAGTGTTGCTGTTTCTTTTTTGCAGTATGTAAATATTTCATTCCTAGCAGAAAATACCAATCCAAAGATGGCCCCTTTTGCAGGGACGGATTATGGGTTGTGTGGGCCCCTGGGCAAAACGCCAAAAAAAAAAAAAAAAACACCAGCATTGTCTGGGATGGCTAGTTGCTACGTAAATGACTACATGTGTACCGTGTCCAGCTGAACCATGCCAGAATCCACCTGTGTACCATATCCCCTTACAGAACGAAGTGATCAGGGGTGTAGTGGTAAAATAAGAGGTGGGTGAACTACGAATTCTGTGATCACATTTTGTGCATAAACTATACTATGATGTGCATTTAGATCAATTGAGAAGTGGGTAAACTCTAATTCTGAAATTTCAGAGGTGGGTAAACCGTGTTTACTTGCGTTTAGCCTCCACTACAGCCCTGGGAATGATTACACTGGTCAAACTCTTACACTGCTACACTGGTCTGGGGGCCACTCAGCAGGCAGGTTAACCACCTCCATCCCACCATGCTACCGCTCCCTAGTCAGAGGGCCTTCTGTAAGGCTGTTACAGTAACATGCCCCCCTCCCTTCCCCCCAGAAGCCAGGGGCCCCATGATAGGGGCCCTTGTAATCAGATGGCCCTCTAAAGGTACACTACACCCTCCTCCCTAGGGCCTCCTAGTAGGGCCCTCATAATCAGAGGGCCCTCTAAAAGCCCCCAAAACCCCCATCCTCCCTAGGACCCCCTGGTAGCCAGAAGCCAGGACCATAATAGGAGGGCCTAAGAGGGCCTTCTAAAAGTAGGCTCCCATGCACCCATTTCCCTTTAAAGTTCCTATAGCAGGGCCGGGGGCCCCCTGAAAGCACCGAACCCCCCCACCACCAGCACCACCACCACAACCACCACAATTCAAGGGCCCTTGGCAGCCAAACGCCCTCCCTCCATGTTTCCATCAGAGGCCCTATAGGGTCAGGGGCCCTTGTAGGCAGAGGATCAAAGAATGTAGGCCCTCCAAAATAGACAAACGAAAATACATTGTTGATAAGCGTTGCAAATTGTTTTGGGATAGGGGCCCCACGGGCCCCCTGCACCCCAAGGGCCCCAGGGCAGCGGCCCCGCTGGCCCGGTCCGTAATCCGTCCCTGCCCTTTTGTACATATGGCAAATTTGCACTAACCAAACAAATTCCTAGATAGGTTCTTAGCTGAAATTTCAGGCTGGTGTGTGTTTTCATTCAGCTTTCCAGCTTCAACCATTGTAAAATGCTTGGGGTGATCTAGGGCAGGGGTCTCCAACTCCAGTCCTGGAGAGCTACTGTCCAGTAGGTTTTTCTATCCTACCTGGCTTCTGATGAGTCACACCTATACTCAAGTAAATACCAGGAACAGGTGTGGCTCATCAGAAGCCAGGTAGGATAGAAAACCTACTGGACAGTAGCTCTCCAGGACCGGACTTGGAGATCTCTGATGTAGGGGGATGGTGGTGGTCTAGTAGTTAGGGATCTGGCTGGGCTCCCATTAGGAACCCCAGAAGATTGTGAGTTCACTCCCAGGAGGTGCCATCATTGTGCCCCTGAGCAAGGCCCTTGACCCCAACTTGCTCCAGGGGGACTGTCTCTGTAGATATAGTACGTCACTGTAAGTCGCTTTGGATAAAAGTGCCTGCTAAATAAATACATGTAAATGTTGTACTGTAATATATGTGTTGCCATACCCACTGTTTTTGCACAGATTACATTGTGTTGCCTTGCAAAAAGGAAAGGGACACTCCATGGCCTCATTCGTATAGATAATGTAGATGGTAACGAAGCAGCAAACAAAAACAAAATTAGGAAATTTCTGCTAAAAGCACAATTATTTGTGTTAGTGCAAGTGCATAGTGTCCTTTGTCTGTGAAAATGCAGCATATTTCAATTGACAGTGCTCTAAATTTCATTAGGTTTTGACCTGAAAGTTAACTGTTTTGAACAGATTATCTAAACGTCTGAAAAATCGGCTGTAGTTGTACAAAGTTTTGCTGGTGGCGAACACTGACTGAGAGAAGTATTCATGAAATTTGGGGGAAGTGGTGATTGAATGCATATTGTGTCAAAGCAATGCAAACGTATACATAGTTTAGCTCACGTGGTTCAATGGTATGGTGCATGGGTTAAGTGTTTTGAAAAAGTGGACATGGTATTGAGACACGCGTTAAAATGACTGGAAAAAACTGTAACAAAAAAAGGTGAAATAACTGAAAACATGTTTTATATTCTAGTTTCTTCAAAATAGCCACCCTTTGCTCTGATTACTGCTTTGCACACTCTTGGCATTCTCTCGATGAGCTTCAAGAGGTAGTCACCTGAAATGGTTTTCCAACAGTCTTGAAGGAGTTCCCAGAGGTGTTTAGTAAAGTAAAGCAGTAATCAGAGCAAAGGGTGGCTATTTTGAAGAAACTAGAATATAAAACATGTTTTCAGTTATTCCACCTTTTTTGTTAAGTACTTAACTCCACATGTGTTCATTCATAGTTTTGATGCCTTCAGTGAGAATCTTCAGTGAGAATGGTCATGAAAATAAAGACAACACATTGAATGAGAAGGTGTGTCCAAACTTTTGGCCTGTACTGTATGTGTTGCCATACCCACTGTTTTTTCACAGATTACATTGTGTTGCCTTGCAAAAAGGAAAGGGACACTTCATGGCCTCATTTGTATAAATGGTAACAAAGCAGCAAACAAAAATAAAAATACGAAATTTCTGCTAAAAACATAATTATTTGTGTTAGTAGAAGTGCATAGTGTCCTTTGTCTGTCAAAATGCAGCATATTTCAATTTACAGTGCTCTAAATTTCATTAGGTTTTGACCTGAAAGTTAACCTGTTTTGAACAGATTATCTAAACATCTGAAAAATCGGCTGTGGTTGTACAAAGTTTTGCTGGTGACGAACACTGACTGCGAGAAGTATTCATGAAATTTGGGGGAAGTGGTGATTGAATGCATATTGTGACAAAGCCATGCAAACATATAAATAGTTTAGCTCACATGGTCCAATGGTATGGTGCATGTGTTAAGTGTTGTGAAAAAGTGGACATGGTATTGAGATATGTATTATAATGACTGAAAAAACTGTAATACTTCATTACGTTTGGTCACTTTAAGTAACAAATACAATAACTGCTTGAGATAAAACAGGTGTCACAATTCATTAATGATGAGTTAACATGAGTTTAGTATGTAACTAAGACTTAGTATGTGTTAATTGATGCATAAGTAATAGCATAATACTATATTATGTGTGTCCTGTCAAGTAAAGTGTTACTAAATATCCGTTATACTTTATCTTCTCTTGTCTTATTTTTTCTCTCTGAGATTCACTGAGTGTAGGTTCAGACCTGCATCACCACCTCCCACTGTCTCCAGTCCAAACAGCAGATTATGATAAAGGTAACCTTAGGGTGGGGCTGAGTCTGCTCTGCTTTTAATTCACTCACTTATTTAGTAGTTTAGCATTTTTAAGGGGACTTGTCTAGGACAGTATGAAGGAAATGGATGAAGAGGCTTGCCTCAGTATTGCTGTTCAGGTACCTATGATGGAGATGTGGTCCAGACTCAGTTTACCATGCATGTGATTCTGTCTTTCCATGTTCCAACAACTGCACGGCTCAAATGGACTGAAGAAATGCAGCCGGAAAACCTTTATGAGTCTCCGGATTCCGTGTCACCTGGAACCTACGTCGCCATGCACAGCCCTGTGAACTGGTCACATGGTACAGAGTACCTAATTAATACCTAATTAAGGCAGTAACATTATTAGACCCGAGTCTTACCCTATGTAGCAGCTCGCTGATGTTTGTTCAGTCCTCATTTTGAAGCAGGAAGTTTGGATGTTCAGCCTTGAAGGTTCTCTATACATATTTAACATTTCATATTAATTGACTCTAAAATTGGAATCCCTTGTACATGCCCTAAAGTTAAATTAATTACTTAATACTAATAGTGCCAATGCATACATTTCCTTCTTCTAATCAGGCATCTCATTTTTCTTAGGTTCCAAGAGGACTGCTGGGAAAGCAAGAAAACACTTTAAGTGTTTATGTTTAAGTGTCTTTAAGTGTTTTAAGTGTTGTGTTTGTGTATTTTGATAGTATAGCACTTTGTTTCAACTGCAGTTGTGTGAAATGTGCCTCAGAAATAAACTGAGCTTGAACTCAATTATTAGTAGTTAGCTTAATATCCACCTTTAAACTCTTCTCACAATCACTAGTTTTCCCATCACTGCAGGATCCACACCGGGACTCTCCACTGGCCACTCCAGAGCCGTCCAAAGATTCCTGTCCTGGCATTCCTGGGATCCTTAGGGTCACTATACTGCTGGAGCTCCCAGCCCCCAGATACTGGGCTCCAAAATGCCTTGATCATCATTAGATCTCTTGACACCATAATCCCTAGTTACAGTGTTTACACCACAGCAAACACCTAATATGACTCAACTGACTAAGTGTGCATTTTTACTATTTCTTCAAAGTCAGTCAATTTTATGTGGTGTTTCCATTATTTTGTCCAGCCCCTATGTATGATGCATTCAACAAAATATTGAAATTATAACCACTGTGTTGGCATAATACACTGCCCAGCCAAATAAAAAGTCGCCATGTGAATTTCATTGCTGACAGCCCTCTGGTGGGGTATGTTAGAACCTGCAGCATCACTAACTGGTCAGTGTGATGTCCTGATTGCACGAGTGGTGTGTCGTCTGAATAGAGGGATTTGGGTGATTGTGAGAGAAGAGGACCGTATTCTTCACCGGGGAGATGAAAGTGGGTTCACTGGTGGCTTATATCGAGGTGGGGAGGGTAGCTACCCATAGCCAGCATAGGGGGACCAGATACAGTGGACCGGTACTGAACTCTGTCAGCTTAGTGTCTCTGAGGTCCATGCTGTTTGGGCGACGTTATATCAGCATGTCACAGTGTTTAGTACCAGTGAGGCAGATCTGGGTAGAACCTGGCTGGCAGTGCATACAATTGACACCAGTGATGCCCAGCCCATAAAAATGTTGGCTTGGCTTGGATCTCAAGCATGCCATTATACAGTGTATTAGGCAAGTGGACCATTGATTTTTTGGAAGCAGGAAAAAAAGGCAAGGGTACGGATCTGAGTGAATTTGACAACCAATTCTGCAAAAAAAAACAACCATGTTATAAGGTTACCCATATTCAATTTTAATTATTTAATCTCAATAATTTGTCATTTACAGACAGCTGGGCTGCAGGGGAACTTTTCAAAGAGGTTTCAGAAGGAAGTGAAATGTTGTTATTGCTTGTTATATGATTTTTTTCCATGTTTGATTTGAGCACAAAATTGGAAATGGAAAAACTAGTCATTATCTATTTTCTCTTATTGGTTAATTTATTTATTATACCATACATGTACATGATATGGCGCATTATGGATGTATATAATTATAAATGGTGTGTTTACATATGAAGTTAATAAATTTGATTTATTGGAAAGTGTCAAGATCCCTTGTCATTCTTCCTGTTATTACCAATTTCTATGTTATTTCTACAGTATGTTCTGGTCAGCCTGCTTTGATGCAACTGAATTCTCCCAATTTCGCGATCGCAAAGAGGCTCTGCAGAGCTAATTGTGGCTTCCCGATAAATTACGCCAACACCAGAGAGAGGGCGTAGTTAATAAGACTGTCTGTTCACCCTGTTATAGTGAATTTAGATATTTTTCTGTAAACAAATCTAATGTGCTAACTCATTTTACACAACATCGTTCGAATGTGCGCTTTTTCCATTAAATCAGACCGGGCTAAAAAAGTAATAAAAGTTTAAGTAATGTTTATTATGTGATTTATTATATACAAACTCTATTATATTATACATTATACATACAAACTATCATATTTTATTTTATTTATTTATTTATTTATTTATTTTTTCTTTCTCCTTGCTTTTCTCGTCCGTGTTCAGTTCAGACTCCCTACCGATGGGGGGCGCTGGACCACGAGTGTTGGGTATATATAATCCTGGGCAGGAAATTCATCTTGAATAGATCCTGCACGGCAGCACTGTTGTTTAAACGTATGCTGTTTTTTTTTCCTCCCAACACAGGTTAGGAAATATCTGGGTTTAATACTCATATATGCCCAATATCAGGTGTAAATACCATTCCTATTTATTTTGTTTTATTAATCTGTACCGAGTTGTTGTTTAAAGCCAGAAATATATCTTTTCCTTCAGGAAATGCTAAACGCTAGTTAGCGGTAACAAGCCATCCGCTTAGTTCTATATAGCATGGTTAGCTGGGCGCGGGAGTTTGTTTTAAGTACAAAAGAAAACGATACAATGCAGCCTTTAAATAAATGGGTTTATTCCTTAATAGGAAAACTTATATTTGTGTTTTTGTACGCCTCGTTGATTGTACCATCTCTAGTGTAGGTTTATTTTATCCTTTGTGAATAGGTCAGTGCGAGAAAGAAACGCAGCCCCATTTCGGTCTCTCTCTCTCTCTCTCTCGCTCTCTCTCTCTCTCTCTCTCTCTCTCTCTCTCTCTCTCTCTCTCTCTCTATATATATATATATATATATATATATATATATATAATGTATATGTGTATATATATGTATATATATGTATATGTGTATATATATGTATATATATGTATATATATGTATATGTGTATATATGTATATATATATGTATATATATATATATATATATATGTGTGTGTATATATATGTATATATGTATGTATGTATGTATGTATGTATGTATATAAACTCACCTAAAGGATTATTAGGAACACCATTCTAATACGGTGTTTGACCCCCTTTCGCCTTCAGAACTGCCTTAATTCTACGTGGCATTGATTCAACAAGGTGCTGAAAGCATTCTTTAGAAATGTTGGCCCATATTGATAGGATAGCATCTTGCAGTTGATGGAGATTTGTGGGATGCACATCCAGGGCATGAAGCTCCCGTTCCACCACATCCCAAAGATGCTCTATTGGGTTGAGATCTGGTGACTGTGGGGGGCATTTTAGTACAGTGAACTCATTGTCATGTTCAAGAAACCAATTTGAAATGATTCGAGCTTTGTGACATGGTGCATTATCCTGCTGGAAGTAGCCATCAGAGGATGGGTACATGGTGGTCATAAAGGGATGGACATGGTCAGAAACAATGCTCAGGTAGGCCGTGGCATTTAAACGATGCCCAATCGGCACTAAGGGGCCTAAAGTGTGCCAAGAAAACATCCCCCACACCATTACACCACCACCACCAGCCTGCACAGTGGTAACAAGGCATGATGGATCCATGTTCTCATTCTGTTTACGCCAAATTCTGACTCTACCATTTGAATGTCTCAACAGAAATCGAGACTCATCAGACCAGGCAACATTTTTCCAGTCTTCAACTGTCCAATTTTGGTGAGCTCGTGCAAATTGTAGCCTCTTTTTCCTATTTGTAGTGGAGATGAGTGGTACCCGGTGGGGTCTTCTGCTGTTGTAGCCCATCCGCCTCAAGGTTGTGCGTGTTGTGGCTTCACAAATGCTTTGCTGCATACCTCGGTTGTAACGAGTGGTTATTTCAGTCAAAGTTGCTCTTCTATCAGCTTGAATCAGTCGGCCCATTCTCCTCTGACCTCTAGCATCAACAAGGCATTTTCGCCCACAGGACTGCCGCATACTGGATGTTTTTCCCTTTGCACACCATTCTTTGTAAACCCTAGAAATGGTTGTGTGTGAAAATCCCAGTAACTGAGCAGATTGTGAAATACTCAGACCGGCCCGTCAGGCACCAACAACCATGCCATGCTCAAAATTGCTTAAATCACCTTTCTTTCCCATTCTCACATTCAGTTTGGAGTTCAGGAGATTGTCTTGACCAGGACCACACCCCTAAATGCATTGATTCAACTGCCATGTGATTGGTTGATTAAATAATTGCATTAATGAGAAATTGAACAGGTGTTCCTAATAATCCTTTAGGTCAGTGTATATACATACACACACACATATATATATGTTTTATCGTTTGAATTGTGATTATTGTGATTGTACCAGAGGGTTATTGTAATCTTTTCATAATAATTGAAATGTGATTAATGCTTCCACATCTATTACAGTATTTCAATATTTACATACTGTTGTGCAGATATATTGCATTTTCTTTTTTTGTATTAAGCTGTTTCTAAGTTTGAGAAATGATTTAGAAAAAATCCTGCACGGAAGCACTGTTGCTTAAACATGTCCTGTTTTTCTCTCCCAACACAGAACTCTGTCCCCTTATTTCTTTTTGGAGTACACTGGCCTAGCCTTGCAGCTAGGTTGGTTACAAATTTGGGGCCTCGTCCGGGATTAGCATGGTCCTGCGAATGCTAACCTAAGAATTGTGGGATCCAGATTTTTTTATTGAATCGATCACCTGACAGATTTCGCGGACAACAATGACTACTCTTCAAGAAGTGTGACAAGACATCCAGAGTCAACTGCTCCCGTTGATCCATGCTGCAGACACGGAGGTCCTTTATCGCCTTGCAGCATCCTGTAAAGATGAGGTGGCGGAGGAATTGCCAGAAAGAGACGCAGCAACAGTGGAACTCTTCGACTACATTATGGGGTTCCTTAGGAGTGAGGAACTGCGTAGTCTGGAGGACTAAGGGCTGTCCCGTCTGCTTGCTTTCCATGATCTCATCCATGATCTCATCAATGATCTGCAACCACTAGGTAAAGATGCTGATCCTGTTATACAGGATGACATGGGGTCTGCAGTGATACAAGAGGTTACAGTTGTGGAAGCAGCTGCAGCTCATCAGAGGAAGTCAACACTTGTCAGTTTTGCACAGTCACCAATAGACTCTGTATCCAGCGCACTGACCCTAACAGAGGCAGCCGCTTTGTTGCCGCGCCAGGAATTTAGGATACATGGAGGAATGATTTCTGATTCCGATTCTTGATTTAAGTTATGGTAATGTCCGCAGGCAAATTGATGAGGGGTTGGCTGAGAGGTTTACTGAAGCAGAAGTTATTAGAACGGTCCTTAAGGTTATCAAGCCTGGAGTATTCAAAGAGATGCTGGTAATTAGAGAAAATCTCCCCATAGCTATACTTAAACGTCTCTTACGAGTCAACCTTAGGGACAAAGGTAGTACTGAGTTGTTCCAGGAACTCAGCAGTGCTAAGCAAAATGACAAGGAAACCCCACAACAGTTTGGCTATAGACTGGTTGGATTAAAGCAGCGAGTACTATTTGCTTCACAACAGAGTAGATCTGAGTTTCAATATGACAGTAATTTGGTACAGGGAGTTTTTCTCCATTCGCTTTATCAGGGTCTTGGTGACAAATATGCCTATGTTAGGCGAGAAATGAGACCCCATGTTTGGAATTTAACAATCACTGATGACTTTATACTAGACCTAGTAACACAATTAGTGAAAAATCAGAGCGGTAGAAACACCTAGGCCATGCACAAAAAGCTAAGACTGCCAGTGTCAGTGTGAAGCCGTGAGAAGGGGTTGACACAGGGAGTTGGCCTGAAACTCAACCTGAAATCAAAGTCAGTCATGAAGCCATCCATGAACTGACGGCACAAGTCTCAGCTCTGACTAGGAGCATCGAGAGAGTCATTACCACTACACCAGCGCTGACACTAGCCTCGAACCTCAAAGACCTTGTTACAGCCAGGTGGATGGGAAAACAGGACTCAGGGTACAGTGGATGAAGTAGAAAGAGAGGAGAATATTGTGGATAGGGAGGAAAACCTCATTCAAGACCATGGGGTAGAAGAAATGGTAGAGGAACAACCAGAAATGCATTGTGGGCAGGAGGAAGTAAACATAAGAGGTGATGAAGAGAATGTGAGTGAAGTTGGAGAGTGTGAGAAGGATCTTGAAAAAATCCTGCACGGAAGCACTGTTGCTTAAACATGTCCTGTTTTTCTCTCCCAACACACAACTCTGCCGCCTTATTTCTTTTCTTTTTTTTGGAGTACACTGGTCTAGCCTTTCAGCTAGGTTGGTTACATATACATACAAACTATTATATTATACATACAAACTATTATACTATACATTCCATTATTTACAAAGGTATCAGGCTTTATGTTGTCCTGGTCTGGACTGGGTTATACAAACTAGTATATTATACATTCCATTATTCACAAAGGTCTCAGGCTTCATGCTGGACTGGGTCACTTCATCTTAGACAGTATCCAGGTCATATCATCCCTGTGCGTAATATAACCTGCAGGGCATCAGGGAAATCCAGTTCGCCATAATTTCATGCTCCCCCTCTTTCAGCTCCTCATATCGTCTCCTCTTCTCATTTAAAATGAGCTCCAGTAATGTTTAAGTAATGTTTATTATGTGAATTATTATATACAAACTATTATATTATACATTATATACACAAACTATTACATTATTATTATTATATTATATTATATATTACATTATTTACAAAGGTCTCAGGCTTCATTATGTTCTGGTCTGGACTGGGTCACTTAATCTGGGATAGTGTCCAGGTCATATTGTCCATGGGCCCGGTATAACCGGCAGGGCGTCAGGGAAATCCAGCTGGCCATTGCTTCATTTTCCTCCCCCTCTTTCAGCTCCTCATAACGTCTCCTTTTCTCATTTAATATGAGCTCCAGACACCTGCGTAGACGGTGCACATAGAAAGACAGTTATGTGGTGGGGGTTCGACGCAGCCTACAGCCTTTTGGGGGAACAAGCCCAGAAGCCTTGGTGGCCTGTGCCTGAAGGGTAAGCGAGGTACTCACATCGTGATTTTGCTCATGTCCTTCAAAATATCGAGCGGGTTTGTGTTGTTTGGAAGGCGAAGGATGGAGGGGGCAAAGACTAAGGCCAGCGAATGTGTGGACATTCGGTTTTGGCCTTCCTCACTGGCCACCCTGAGAAGGAGAAGATTGTCAGAGGTCAGGGAAGGTGGTGGCTCTGCGGTGGGGGTGGAGATATGTTTCATTTCATCATTTGGTACTGGATAGGAGAACTGACCTCCCTGCCCCATCCAGAAGCAGTCAGGCCTCACCCATGGCATGCAGGAAGCCACTGTATTGGCTGAACGTCGTTAGAGGTTCAGGCAGGTTCCGGAGCCATTCACTGACCAGGCCGGTGATACTATGGATGGGGTAGTCCTCCAGACATACCGCCATTGGTATGTGTGGACATTCGGTTTTGGCCTTCCTCACTGGCCACCCTGAGAAGGAGAAGATTGTCAGAGGTCAGGGAAGGCAGAGGTGGAGTCCAGCTTTGCAATTCAATTCAATACAATACAATTCATTGTGAAGGATATCTGGGAAGTGAGCAAGGGATGCCATCCCACCTGACTAAGTGGAAGAGGAGTCTCTCCAGCATGTCCAGCACCTGGTAGATTCTCCCCAGTTGTTGTGACTTTTCTGGTGGCTCTGCGGTGGGGGTGGAGATATGTTTAATTTCATCATTTGGTACTGGATAGGAGAACTGACCTCCCTGCCCCATCCAGAAGCAGTCAGGCCTCACCCATGGCATGCAGGAAGCCACTGTATTGGCTGAACGTCGTTAGAGGTTCAGGCAGGTTCCGGAGCCATTCACTGACCAGGCCGGTGATACTATGGATGGGGTAGTCCTCCAGACATACCGCCATTGGTATGTGTGGACATTCGGTTTTGGCCTTCCTCACTGGCCACCCTGAGAAGGAGAAGATTGTCAGAGGTCAGGGAAGGCAGAGGTGGAGTCCAGCTTTGCAATTCAATTCAATACAATACAATTCATTGTGAAGGATATCTGGGAAGTGAGCAAGGGATGCCATCCCACCTGACTAAGTGGAAGAGGAGTCTCTCCAGCATGTCCAGCACCTGGTAGATTCTCCCCAGTTCTTGTGACTTTTCTGGTGGCTCTGCGGTGGGGGTGGAGATATGTTTAATTTCATCATTTGGTACTGGATAGGAGAACTGACCTCCCTGCCCCATCCAGAAGCAGTCAGGCCTCACCCATGGCATGCAGGAAGCCACTGTATTGGCTGAACGTTATTAGTGGTTCAGGCAGGTTCCGGAGCCATTCACTGACCAGGCAGGTGATACTATGCATGGGGTAGTCCTCCAGACATACCGCCATTGGTATGTGTGGACATTCTATTATGGCCTTCCTCACTGGCCACCCTGAGAAGGAGAAGATTGTCAGAGGTCAGGGAAGGCAGAGGTGGAGTCCAGCTTTGCAATTCAATTCAATACAATACAATTCATTGTGAAGGATATCTGGGAAGTGAGCAAGGGATGCCATCCCACCTGACTAAATGGAAAAGGAGTCTCTCCAGCATGTCGATGCTGGCTGGAGGGAGCATGTCCAGCACCTGGTAGATTCTAGCCAGTTGCTGTGACTTTTCTGGTGGCTCTGCGGTGGGGGTGGAGATATGTTTCATTTCATCATTTGGTACTGGATAGGAGAACTGACCTCCCTGCCCCATCCAGAAGCAGTCAGGCCTAAATGATTAAATCGCCCTGTGGCCCTCACTCCGGTAATTATGAAGTGCTTTGTGAGACTGGTTCTCCAGCACATCAAGGACCATCTCCCCCAAGACTTCGATCCCTACCAGTTCGCATATCGTGCTAACAGGTCCACAGAAGATGCCATCGCCGTAGCTCTCCACTCTGTGCTGAGCCATCTGGAGCGGCAGCAGAGCTATGTCCGGATGCTCGTTGTGGATTATAGCAGTTTTCTCATCACCAAACTGGTCACTCTCAGCCTCCCCCCTCTCACATGTGCCTGAATAAAAGGCTTTCTTACCAACCGGCTCCAGACTGTGAGACTCGGCCCCTACCTCTCCTCCATTCGCACACTGAACACCGGATCCCCACAAGGCTGTGCGCTGAGCCCCCTCCTAAACTGTCTCTATACCCACGACTGTAGTCCGGCCCACAGCAACAACCTCATAGTCAAGTTTGCTGACGACACCACACTGGTCGGACTCATCTCAAAGGGAGACGAGGCAGCTTACAGAGAGGAGGTCCTGAAGTTGGCAACCTGGTTTTCAAAGAACAATCTGGCTTGGAACACCAAGAAAACCAAGGAGATCATAGTCGACTTCAGGAGGCACAGCACCGACTTAGCCCCCCTCTACATCAACGGCGAGTGTGTGGAGAGGGTCCATACCTTCCAGTTTCTCGGCATCCTTATCGCCGCTGACATCTCCTAGACAGACATCACAGCAGTTACCAAGAAGGCTCAGCAGCGGTAACACTTCCTGAGGGTCCTCAGGAAGCACAACTTGGACTTCAACCTACTACTGACCTTCTACCGCTCGTCCATCGAGAGCCTGCTGACGTACTGTATCACAGTATGGTATCACAGTATGTATCGCAGCTGCACCACAGCAGACAGGGAGAGGCTCCAGAGAGTAATAAAGGCAGCACAGAATATCATCGGCTGCCCTCTCCCCTCCCTGATGGATATTTACACCTCCCGCTGCCCCAGCAGAGCAAAAAACATCATCAAGAACAGCTCCCACCCTGGCTCTGATCTGTTTGACCTGCTGCAGGTGCATCACAGCAAGGACAAACAGACTCAAGAACAGTTTTTTCCCCAAAAGCCATAGCCATCCTAAACGTACACATGCACTGACTGGACAGTAGACTACACAGTCCAACACCCAATCCCTGGACTTCCGTCTATCAACTGGGGCAATATCCATTACCTAAATGGTGTTGATAACTGTGCAATATCTTTATACTGTGCAATATCACATGATCATTATTACCGTGCAATACCTAAATAATGTGCGATAACCCACACTGCATATCACATTGTATATTCATACATTTAAAACCCTACTTACATAAATTTACAAACGACAGGGGGCCATTCGGCCCATAAAGCTCGTTTGGGGAGAACTTAACTAATAGCTCAGAGTTGTTAAAATCTTATCTAGCTCTGATTTAAAGGAATAAAACTCAGACATTATTCTCAAGGAGAATTTACATTAAAAAAAAAAAAACCTACCTTTCCTATTTTGTCCAAAAAAACAAGTAGAATTAAAGTAGTGAATGTCTTTTTTTAAATAGAAATATATACATACAAAAATCTCAAATGCTTATTTACAAGAAACCATATGAAAGAGTGTCCATCACTTTGCCGTGCAAAGTTATTTATTCCAAATGTACATAGCGCTGCAGAACTTTTGCACTGTTTGTTTATTGTTTGTCTTGTGTACATCTTTGCACTGAAGGTGCTGCTCTTAATCTCATTATACACGTGTATAGTGACAATAAAAGGCATTCATTCATTCAACCTGCAGCTCTATGTGCTCCAGTAGCCGGTCAATGTTCTTCTCCAAGGGCTGCCATACACAAAAATGCGAGTGCAATCATGTGTGAAACGTGTGACTCATATGCAGGCATAACTGCTAGGTAACGTCTCCCTGCAGATCACAATAAAGACGGTTTACCTTTCTCCCCTGGTCTGACAACTGGACTTTTCTATGGGTATATATATATAGAAACTTTTAAATGTAAAAAAAAAAAAAAAATTGTTTGCCTTTGTTTTGTTAAAAAATGTACAGGGCAGGAGAAAGTCAGACATAAATAACAAATAATCAGTAACCAGTAACCAACTAAAATGACAATACAACAGTCAATATCCTTTTCACACATAACCGATCATGCTCATTACTGGCTAGGCAGATTCCGTGCAAGAAACACTAACATGTTCACTTTATCTGGTTTAAGGCCACATCTCACTGGGGTCACAAGGTTTCCTGCTGTACTAAACATTCTCTCAGAGGCACTACTTGTCGCACAAATGCAGAGGTACTTCCGAGCTAACTTTGCAACCGAAGGGAACCTTGCTTGGTTATCACGTCACCACATTAGGGGAGCCCTTGAAGGATTCAACACCTGTTCCTGCAAGTACCGAGTTAGTTCAGGATCAATATGCACTAATTATGCCACAGTCTGGGTAGTAATTTCTTTTCGACAGTATTGAACGGCAGCATTTCTTTCGCTATATGTCTCCTTACGCTGTCTGCTAACGAGCGCGATTTGGCTCCGCCATTTTTATATTTAGTAACTCGATCAAAAGCATTAGTGATAGCCAGTTGCGGAGGAGCCGCAGCTGAGGTTGTTTTACCTAGTGTGTGGGATGATAAATCCGGAGGTGGTTTTGTAGATTTGTTGTATTGGCGCTTTTGACCGACAGTTTTCTTCCACACATTCGGCAAATCGCTTCAGTCAGGTTACCAGGCTCCCCTTTTTCATTTGGCTTGAAACCTAAATGCGCAAACCGCAGAGCTGTCGTGTTTAGCTTTGAAACTAAGTCCTCCATGATTACTCTGCTAGAGCGGGACGGCGCGCGGCTAAACAATAGCAGCGTGAAGAAAAGACGTCATTGATCGAACCAATCAAACGGGAATAACCGAACGAGAAAGAAGGATACTAGCACAAATCCAAAACTGTACTGCCAAAACTATTAAATAGTGATTAAAACATTTCAATTTCTAGGTGTATAACGATTATGACAGTTATCCAAAAAATGATCGCGGTCAGGGGCGCCGCAGAAGGGTCGCGGACAGGGGGGCCTTCGGAGTCCTGTCTGGGTCTGTAGAAAGGACGAGCTCCTCTCGTCTGCGGCAGCCGAGGGAAGAACGGCATCGGTAGACAGCGAGGGGTCGGCAGAGGCGGAGGGCGCCAATTAAGGAGTGTTAATTTTGACAGCAAATTTTGATTTAGTTTTAGTCATAGCCTTTTGACGAAAATGTCATTAGTTTTAGTCATCTAAATTGTTTTTGATTTAGTCTAGTTTTAGGCGACTAAAAATCATAGGATTTTAGTCGACTAAATCTACAATAGTTTTAGTCAGCTAAAATATAAAGTGTAAACAGTAATCCATGTTTTAGTTTCCCTTGTATTTCTGAACATGAAATAAAAACGTTATCAATTTGTTATGGAATGGTATTAAGGTTTAAATGTGCAATACACATTGGCATAGATTTTACTCATTCTGTTTGAACCAGCTGCATATTATGAAATGAAATAGCAAATGAAAGTAGCAATGCAGAACTAAAGCAATACAAAAATTAGAGAACAAAATAAGAAAAACAAGAAATAAATTTTTATCTGTATTTCAACTGTTGAAACTCAGTTTCAAAGAAAAAGTGCAAAGAAAATGGCATCAGGGATCATGCTCTGTCTGAACATGTACAATTCTCAAATAATAAAATAATATAAATTATATATATATATACATACATATTGAAATTACCCAGTGAACACGCTAAGCTACAGCTCCTTAAACTAACCAGAGTCAGAGTTGCTGATTGTTGCACCTGACCAAAGGTAGTCATGACATGGATTTTATTTTTACAATCTGCAGAAATTTTAGTGCTAACGTGACTTTAGCAAGCTTACCTTCGCGTGGATTTCAGGATGACTCACTTGCAAGTGTCGCTTCAAGTGCGTTGTGTTTTTACCAGTGATGGTGACTCCACACGGCTTACAAAGCGTCTTGTTTTCTGTAATATTAAACTGGAAATGTGTCCATATGTCATGTCTTCGCTTCGCTTTCTTCCTGGCACTGACATATTGTCGTGTTAATTTTATGAAAACAGCCTGTTTCAAACCAGGTACATACGATGATCGTCTATCAATCGCCTACAGTTATGTGCATCTGAGCGTATCACCGCTCTCGGGAGTTTGTTCTGATTGGATGTCTATTCAAGTCGTCCCGCTTAAACAAAATAGAGTAGTTCTGATTGGATCTCGTCTTTGGCAAATATTTTAGTCTCGTTTTTATTCGTTTACAGAAATGTCAATAACTTTCGTCATAGTTCCAGTCTTTGAGTATATTTTTTTTATTTAGTTATCGTCTCGTTTTCATCAAAGAAAAAAGGTCGTTAATTAAAACTATGACGAAAATTTTTCGTCAACGAAATTAACAGGCAGGACAGGAACCGGACCACACCGTGGACCCTGCAGAACAAAAGCACAGGGCAGTACCAGTGCCATGAGGAGACCGCAGGTGGTTCCTTTCGGGAACCAATGGATGGGGTACCCCGAAAGACCCCCTTGGACCAAGCCGGGATCAGGCGGTAAGTCTGGGTAGCATACCCCCGTTCTTTCGATAGCCTCCTCGGCTGGGGAAACTCTGGTCACTGGGCTGACACCACAACAAAACATGTCTTTTGCATTTAACCCATATGTGACATAGCAGGGGGCAGCTAATTCAGCAGCCAGGGAGTAAATCTTGGGGGTGGTACCTTGCTCAGGGTACTTCAATGGTGCCTTGCTGGTCGGGGATTTGAACCAGCAAACATTGAACTATACAGTAAATGCAGTTTTCTAACCATTAGGTCACCACTGATTATCAAAAGCTTTTCTAAATGTGCCTCACAATAATCCACAATAATCCAATAATAATTATACATGATAAATGAAGCTATTACAACATGTAACAATGCCAATAAGGGAGGTGTTCACTTTAACCAGCATGGTGACATTCTCAGGCATGAATGATTTGAATGATGACCTAATGATGGGACCAGAGTGTAGCACAGTGGGTTGGGATGCTGTGCCTGTGATTGAAAGATGAAGTTCAAATCGTATGGTTGGCAGGGTGATCTCACTGTTGGGCCCTTGAGCAAGACCCTTAATCCCCAGCTGTTCCAGGAGCTGTCTGATCTTGATTTGTTATGAGTTCATTGCTTTGGAAAAAAGCATCAATAAGTAAATTTAATGTTTGCATTTTTGTGACAGACCTACAGGGGGAGCTACGTGACCTGGAACAGTTTTTCTGAGTATACAGCTCAAGTCTGTGATTAGAAGGAGCTTGTAAAAGTGATTTACAGATTTTTTCTTCTTATTCTTTTTCAATTTTTTATGTATATACCTTATATAAAGTGAGATGACTTTAGATCAATGTGATATGTCGTTATTGTCTCCACTACAAAAGCAGTCCTCTGAAAAGCATCATTTTGAAATAGCTACATTATGCCAAAATACGGGCGGACAAGTGCAAATTTCATCAGTAGTGGTTCTGAAGACCTAAAACTCTTAAAAACAAGTAGATAAGTATGGCCCACTAGCTGACCAGGTCCTTCTTGTGAAACAGGATTGTAGTAACGGAAGGAGGAAATGGCAGATTTTTCATCCTCTTTGCATATTGTCCAATAATGAGTTATTCTTTCAAGCAAAAACACAATATTACAATTCAATACCAAACTGACCTATGAGGCTTTATGAAATTCTTCTCACTGCCTCCAGTGGCAGATTGACAGCATGTCATAGTCGGTCCTCATCCATCCCTGTCCCTTATGTTTAGTCCCCAATTGGCCAGCAGGTGTTGCTGGCCATCCTGTTCCCTATGGGAAGGAATCTCCTCGTCAGCACCTCTCTCGTGTGGAGTTCCTCAAGGTTCTATTTCAGCACGCACCCATTTCTCTCTGTACATAGCTGTCAGCCAAGCTTCCATTGCACGCCTACTGCTGGTCCAAAATGCAGCAGCTCGACCACTAACAGGATGATGTAAGTGTGATCGTATTTCTCCTATACCTGCCTCTCTGCACTGGCTTCCAATGCGCTATAGGATAGAGTTCAAGATATTAAGATCTGCTTGATATTTCCTTGTGGTTCGGAAATCCAGGCTAAAGCATAGTGGAAATCAGGTGTTCATAGCTGCAGCTCCAAAGCTGTGGAATGAGCTGTCCCTGCATATTCCTCAGGCACCAACACTTTCCACATTTAAAGTTTAAAAATTTGTTTTTATTCTTAGAATTTTAACTCAGTATAGCAGTTCTCTGTCATCAAAATACACAAACTCAAACACTAAGAGACACTTTAAGTGTTTATGTTTAAGTGTCTTTAAGTGTTTGTGTATTTTGATAGTATAGCACTTTGTTTCAACTGCAGTTGTGTGAAATGTGCCTCAGAAATAAACTGAGCTTTAACTAAATTATTAGTAGTTAGCTTAATATCCACCTCTAAACTCTTCTCACAATCACTAGTTTTCCCATCACTGCAGGATCCACACCGGGACTCTCCACTGGCCACTCCAGAGCTGTCCAAAGATTCCTGTCCTGGCATTCCTGGGATCCTTAGGGTCACTATAATGCTGGAGCTCCCAGCCCCCAGATACTGGGCTCCAAAATGCCTTGATCATCATTAGATCTCTTGACACCATAATCCCTAGTTACAGTGTTTACACCACAGCAAACACCTAATATGACTCAACTGACTACAGTAAGTGTGCATTTTTTTAAATGACTTCAAAGTCAGTCAATTTTATGTGGTGTTTCCATTATTTTGTCCAGCCCCTATGTATGATGCATTCAACAAAATATTGAAATTATAACCACTGTGTTGGCATAATACACTGCCCAGCCAAATAAAAAGTCGCCATGTGAATTAATTTCAGCAAATACTTAAGAGCCAATGACTGGATCATTATTACAGCCCAGCAACGTTATGCAGCAGTAAAGTAAAGTCAGCTGAGTACCTGAATCTACTGAATAATCAGGTTACACCTCCATCCATCATAAATGGATTTTTTCTTCCCTGTTGGCATGGGCATATTCCAGGACAAGAATGCCAAGATTCATTGGGTTCGAATTGTCCAGGAGTGGTTCATGAGATGTTGCATAAGCTTGTGGAAACAATGCCATGACAAATGTGCACCATAGTCAAAGCTAAAGGTGGTCCAATGAAAAATTCAAATGAAAACCTTTTTTTTGGCCAGGCACAGCTCTTAAGACACTACACAGCTACGAAATAAAACAAGGCTGTTAGGTATGAGTCTGTATATAAAGTAAACCTGCAAGATAAAGTTAAACCATAGGGTTTGCAGAGCACTATTAAAGAAAGTGAAACTGAAAGGTGTGCTATACTTCATTATGGAATATGATAAAAAAAAAATTGAAAAATGTATTCCTGTGTGACAGTATTTCCCATTTATGCTTTAAATACAATTTCCTTATAGTAAATCAATAATTTGTATCCCCAGGTCAGTCCTGTTACACTAACACATTTCTGCCCCTATGGCAGAATGTTCATTAGGAACTTGCATCATCTCAGTAAATGTAAAGAACGTTACAAATAAAATCTATTATTATTATTAAGGTGGAAACATCCAAAACATTGAATCCAGCAGAATAAAATGTGTTAATCATGACCAGTATTATTAATATAGTGAATTATTTTCTTCCATATGAAGTTAAAGAATTTTATCTATCCTTTCACACAACTCCTCTGATACCTTAGGAGTCATAGATGCATAGATCAAACTGGAAAAACCTTCAACTTTGGCTAACAAGGTTCGACCTGTAATGGAGAGATCCCTCATACCTCTGTGATCCCTCTGAAGCCAGAGAGTCTTTTTTCCAGGGAAGTAATCAAGGGTGTAAAATTATCCAGCATTCTCGCAGTCTTAATAATAAAGTCTTTATTCAGATCATTTTTAAAAATAATTACTTAAATTTAGTCGTAGTCCAGATGTCTGTGGGGGAAAAAATTGAAGGTTTTGATGCTAATTTGAGATTTGTATTTTAAGAAGAGGGTTGTATCATCAGCCAATTGACTTATGAGTGTTTGGCCAGTTCTAGACTTGTAGCCCTGGGGAACCCATGAGGTCATATATGACCCTTCCTTTCATTTCCACCTTTCATTCAACCCACTCATCAAAGTTAAGAATTTTTTTTTTGCTTTACAGCCCATTGTACTATATACCACCCAGTAACGGTGACATTTAGTGATTACTGACTGAATTAACCAGACTTTTTCCCACATTAAATATGGCCCCCACCACGTTTTGAGGCTGTTGCTGTACATGCTGCAAAGATTCACCTGTCAAGCTGTGAATAGGTAAGTGGCAGAAATTTTGCACCATCAGTTATAATGTTTAGATGTTATAGAACATGTACAACGTCGTTGCCAAAATACAAGCGCTGGGAGTAAAGCAAGTTTATTTGTTATTTAATTTAATAGCGCAATAAATAATATAGCCTAATAAGTAACATTATTATATAATAAAATTAAATAGCTACTACTACTAAGTCATTTTCAAAATATAGTGAGAAACATGTCCCTTGAATTTTCAGTTATGTAAACGCTTTAAGGCCCATATAACTGACATAATTTTATAAGCCAACTTTTCGCCCAGTTATATATAAGGGTTTGTCCCCTGCGTCATGCATACTGCTTCAGTGAATTTGCAGGTGTTAAAAAAATCTTTACTTATTACTTATTTTATTTTCTCAGACTTAATATAAATATGAAACGTCTATTAAACGTAAATAAACTAAATAAATAATTAAGATAGAAAATTATTGCAAAATAATGTGTGTCTTTTAATTTGATGTCCTGGGTGTCATTAATAGTAAAACTGACATTTTGAAAGTATAAAAAGTGGTAGATAAGTGCTTCCTATAGGTCAAAGACCACAGGACAAAGAGACTGTTGAAATGAGCTTCATAGTCAGTATCACCTCATTCTATAAGTTACAAATTTACCTTTAAAAGCGTTTTCTGGAAACACATTTTTTTTACATGGTTCATTTAATTGTGTCATTGGTGTTACATGATTTTATGTTCTTGTAAAATAATTTTATAACAAAAAAACAATGTAATGGGATAATTATTAATTGATGTTAGTGTCTTTAATGATGGATAGGTCAAGATGCTATCTTGTAAAATGCACTTTTTATGCAAGTTTGTCATTGGCATTATTATCACTGAAGTTACATCTCAAGCATGCGATCATACAGTGTATTAGGCAAGTGGACCATGATTTTTTGGAAACAAGAAAAAAGGCAAGGGTACGGATCTGAGTGACTTTGACAACCAATTCTGCAAAAAAAGGTTTGATTTGAACAACCATGTTATAAGGTTACCCATATTCAATTTTAATTATTTAATCTCAATAATTTGTCACTTTATATTACATTCTACGGTGGTCCAGATGGGTCACACAATGCCAAAGCCACAACACGAATACAAAACCCACAACGGAAGTGCAGCGGCCATCTATATTATTGGTCTAGGATTCCCGGTACTGTTGCTGCTAATGTTTGATTTGAGCACAAAATTGGAAATGGAAAAACTAGTCATTATCTATTTTCTTATATTGGTTGACATTTATTTCACCTTTATTACATCATACATGTACATCATATGACGCATTATGGATGTTTATAATTATAAATGGTGTGTTTACATATGAAGTTAATAAATTTGATTTACTGGAAACTGTCAAGATCCCTTATCATTCTTCCTGTTATTACCAATGTCTATGTTATTTCTATGTTCTGGTCAGCCTGCTTTAATGCAACTGATAGTGTCCAGGTCATATTGTCCATGGGCCCGGTATAACCGGCAGGGCGTCAGGGAAATCCAGCTGGCCATTGCTTCATTTTCCTCCCCCTCTTTCAGCTCCTCATATCGTCTCCTTTTCTCATTTAATATGAGCTCCAGACACCTGCGTAGACGGTGCACATAGAAAGACAGTTATGTGGTGGGGGTTCGACGCAGCCTACAGCCTTTTGGGGGAACAAGCCCAGAAGCCTTGGTGGCCTGTGCCTGAAGGGTAAGCGAGGTACTCACATCGTGATTTTGCTCATGTCCTTCAAAATATCGAGCGGGTTTGTGTTGTTTGGAAGGCGAAGGATGGAGGGGGCAAAGACTAAGGCCAGCGAATGTGTGGACATTCGGTTTTGGCCTTCCTCACTGGCCACCCTGAGAAGGAGAAGATTGTCAGAGGTCAGGGAAGGTGGTGGCTCTGCGGTGGGGGTGGAGATATGTTTCATTTCATCATTTGGTACTGGATAGGAGAACTGACCTCCCTGCCCCATCCAGAAGCAGTCAGGCCTCACCCATGGCATGCAGGAAGCCACTGTATTGGCTGAACGTCGTTAGTGGTTCAGGCAGGTTCCGGAGCCATTCACTGACCAGGCCGGTGATACTATGGATGGGGGTAGTCCTCCAGACATACCGCCATTGGTATGTGTGGACATTCGGTTTTGGCCTTCCTCACTGGCCACCCTGAGAAGGAGAAGATTGTCAGAGGTCAGGGAAGGCAGAGGTGGAGTCCAGCTTTGCAATTCAATTCAATACAATACAATTCATTGTGAAGGATATCTGGGAAGTGAGCAAGGGATGCCATCCCACCTGACTAAATGGAAAAGGAGTCTCTCCAGCATGTCGATGCTGGCTGGAGGGAGCATGTCCAGCACCTGGTAGATTCTAGCCAGTTGCTGTGACTTTTCTGGTGGCTCTGCGGTGGGGGTGGAGATATGTTTCATTTCATCATTTGGTACTGGATAGGAGAACTGACCTCCCTGCCCCATCCAGAAGCAGTCAGGCCTAAATGATTATCGCCCTGTGGCCCTCACTCCGGTAATTATGAAGTGCTTTGTGAGACTGGTTCTCCAGCACATCAAGGACCATCTCCCCCAAGACTTCGATCCCTACCAGTTCGCATATCGTGCTAACAGGTCCACAGAAGATGCCATCGCCGTAGCTCTCCACTCTGTGCTGAGCCATCTGGAGCGGCAGCAGAGCTATGTCCGGATGCTCGTTGTGGATTATAGCAGTTTTCTCATCACCAAACTGGTCACTCTCAGCCTCCCCTCTCACATGTGCCTGGATAAAAGGCTTTCTTACCTACCGGCTCCAGACTGTGAGACTCGGCCCCTACCTCTCCTCCATTCGCACACTGAACACCGGATCCCCACAAGGCTGTGCGCTGAGCCCCCTCCTAAACTGTCTCTATACCCACGACTGTAGTCCGGCCCACAACAACAACCTCAGTCAATTTTGCTGATGACACCACACTGGTCGGACTCATCTCAAAGGGAGACGAGGCAGCTTACAGAGAGGAGGTCCTGAAGTTGGCAACCTGGTTTTCAAAGAACAATCTGGCTTGGAACACCAAGAAAACCAAGGAGATCATAGTCGACTTCAGGAGGCACAGCACCGACTTAGCCCCCCTCTACATCAACGGCGAGTGTGTGGAGAGGGTCCATACCTTCCAGTTTCTCTGCATCCTTATCGCCGCTGACATCTCCTAGACAGACATCACAGCAGTTACCAAGAAGGCTCAGCAGCGGTAACACTTCCTGAGGGTCCTCAGGAAGCACAACTTGGACTTCAACCTACTACTGACCTTCTACCGCTCGTCCATCGAGAGCCTGCTGACGTACTGTATCACAATATGGTATCACAGTATGGTATCGCAGCTGCACCACAGCAGACAGGGAGAGGCTCCAGAGAGTAGTAAAGGCAGCACAGAATATCACTGGCTGCCCTCTCCCCTCCCTGATGGATATTTACACCTCCCGCTGCCCCAGCAGAGCAAAAAACATCATCAAGGACAGCTCCCACCCTGGCTCTGATCTGTTTGACCTGCTGCCCTCAGGGAGGCGCTGCAGGTGCATCACAGCAAGGACAAACAGACTCAAGAACAGTTTTTCCCCAAAAGCCATAGCCATCCTAAACGTACACATAGACTGTGTAGTCTACTGTCCAGTCAGTGTAACACCCAATCCCTGGACTTCCTTCTATCAACTGTGCAATATCCATTACCTAAATGGTGTTAACTGTGCAATATCTGTATACTGTGCAATATCACATGATCATTATTACCGTGTAATACCTAAATAATGTGCGATAACCCACACTGCATATCACATTGTATATTCATACATTTAAAACCCTACTTACATAAATTTACAAACGACAGGGGGCCATTCGGCCCATAAAGCTCGTTTGGGGAGAACTTAACTAATAGCTCAGAGTTGTTAAAATCTTATCTACAGTAGCTCTGATTTAAAGGAGTAAAACTCAGACATTATAGAGTTTACATTGGGGGAAAAAAAAACTGTACCTTTTCTATTTTGTCCAAAAAACAAGTAGAATTAAAGTAGTGAATGTCTTCTTTTTTAAATACAAATATATAAATTAGGGGTGCACCGATTGCAGTTTTCTGGCCGATCAACGATCCTTAGGCAACCTTACCTGCCGATCTCGATTTTTTTTTGCCGATCTTGTTTCTTTCATAACTAAAAGACAGTTACTTCAATGTTTCCATTTTTATTGAGTAAATTGATATGAATACTCACAAAACATGAGGTAGTGTCCTCAAATATAAACGAACATATAAATGAGCATTGCTGTTTGAACTACAAAATCATATTTTTTCTTCCAGACTTTAATTTCTCTAATTTTGTAAAAAAAAAATATATATATATAGCTCTTATGACACACTTGTCCAAAAAATAGGGAGGGAGGCAGCCTGCACTGCACCTCTCTCGGGAATGGGAGAAAAGGCTGATTTAAAAGCATATAACTAAGATCGGTGGATCTCATGGGAATATGGTCGATTTCTGATCCCCTCAAATTAACGTGATCGAGGCCGATCGATCGGTGCGCCGATCGATCGGTGCACCCCTAATATAAATACATTACTTTTAGTCATAATTTAGTCATCTAAATTGTTTTTGATTTAGTCTAGTTTTAGGCGACTAAAAATCATAGGATTTTAGTCGACTAAATCTACAATAGTTTTAGTCAGCTAAAATATAAAGTGTAAACAGTAATCCATGTTTTAGTTTCCCTTGTATTTCTGAACATGAAATAAAAACGTTATCAATTTGTTATGGAATGGTATTAAGGTTTAAATGTGCAATACACATTGGCATAGATTTTACTCATTCTGTTTGAACCAGCTGCATATTATGAAATGAAATAGCAAATTAAAAGTAGCAGTGCAGAACTAAAGCAATACAAAAATTAGAGAGATAACAAAATAAGAAAAACAAGAAATACATTTTTATCTTTATTTCAACTGTTGAAACTCAGTTTCAAAGAAAAAGTGCAAAGAAAATGGCATCAGGGATCATGCTCTGTCTGAACATTTACAATTCTCAAATAATAAAATATATATATACGTATCACACTGAAGGGGCTTATTTCGCGATAACTACCGGCTGCCTGTACATTATCCCGCTTATTACACGGCTACTTGCCACATAAGGAAAAAAACTGGACATGAATATGAATTTGAAACATTTTATTGGCATATTTGTTTTAAATTAACATTTTTAAACAGTAATCTTTGTTGGCGCAGAGGGATTTTAAACATACAAGTAGTACCGGCTATGCGTTATTACTTTGGAGCGGTTATTATTTGAAAAGAACGAACCTGCAAATGTCTCAACTGACCAATCAGAATCAAGCATTCCAGAGAGAGGTAATAAATTGAAATAACCCAGTGAACACGCTGAGCTACAGCTCGTTAAACTAACCAGAGTTGCTGATTGTTGCACCTGACCAAAGGTAGTCATGACATGGATTTTATTTTTACAATCTGCAGAAATTATAGTGCTAACGTGACTTTAGCAAGCTTACCTTCGCGTGAATTTCAGGATGACTCGCTTGCAAGTGTCGCTTCAAGTTCGTTGTGTTTTTACCAGTGATGGTGACTCCACATAGCTTACAAAGCGTCTTGTTTTCTGTAATATTAAACTGGAAATGTGTCCATATGTCTTCTCTTCGCTTCGCTTTCTTCCTGGCACTGACATATTGTCGTGCTGGTTTCATGAAAAACAGCCTTTTTCAAACCAGGTGCATACAGTACGATGATCGTCTATCAATCGCCTACAATTATGTGCATCTGAGCGTATAACCGCTCTCGGGAGTTTGTTCTGATTGGATGTCTATTCAAGTCGTCCCGCTTAAACAAAATAGAGTAGTTCTGATTGGATCTCGTCTTTGGCAAATATTTTAGTCTCGTTTTTATTCGTTGACAGAAATGTGAATAACTTTCGTCATAGTTCTAGTCTTTGAGCATGTTTTTAATTTAGTTATCGTCTCGTTTTCATCAGAGAAAAAAGGTCGTTAACTAAAACTATGACGAAAATTTTTCGTCAACGAAATTAACACTGACGCCAAGCGGCAGGCAGGACAGGAACCGGACCACACCGTGGACCCTGCAGAACAAAAGCACAGGGCAGTACCAGTGCCATGAGGAGACCGCAGGTGGTTCCTTTCGGGAACCAATGGATGGGGTACCCCGAAAGACCCCCTTGGACCAAGCCGGGATCAGGCGGTAAGTCTGGGTAGCATACCCCCATTCTTTCGATAGCCTCCTCAGCTGGGGAAACTCTGGTCACTGGGCTGACACCACAACAAAACATGTCTTTTGCATTTAACCCATATGTGACATAGCAGGGCGCAGCTAATTCAGCAGCCAGGGAGTAAATCTTGGGGGTGGTATCTTGCTCAGGGTACTTCAATGGTGCCTTGCTGGTCGGGGATTTGAACCAGCAAACATTGAACTATAAATGCAGTTTTCTAACCATTAGGTCACCACTGATTATCAAAAGCTTTTCTAAATGTGCCTCACAATAATCCAGAGGCTGCCTTTATACATGATAAATGAAGCTATTACAACATGTAACAATGCCAATAAGGGAGGTGTTCACTTTAACCAGCATGGTGACATTCTCAGGCATGAATGATTTGAATGATGACCTAATGATGGGACCAGAGTGTAGCACAGTGGGTTGGGATGCTGTGCCTGTGATTGAAAGATGAAGTTCAAATCGTATGGTTGGCAGGGTGATCTCACTGTTGGGCCCTTGAGCAAGACCCTTAATCCCCAGCTGTTCCAGGAGCTGTCTGATCTTGATTTGTTATGAGTTCATTGCTTTGGAAAAAAGCATCAATAAGTAAATTTAATGTTTGCATTTTTGTGACAGACCTACAGGGGGAGCTACGTGACCTGGAACAGTTTTTCTGAGTATACAGCTCAAGTCTGTGATTAGGAGGAGCTTGTAAAAGTGATTTACAGATTTTTTCTTCTTATTCTTTTTCAATTTTTTATGTATATACCTTATATAAAGTGAGATGACTTTAGATCAATGTGATATGTCGTTATTGTCTCCACTACAAAAGCAGTCCTCTGAAAAGCATCATTTTGAAATAGCTACATTATGCCAAAATACGGGCGGACAAGTGCAAATTTCATCAGTAGTGGTTCTGAAGACCTAAAACTCTTAAAAACAAGTAGATAAGTATGGCCCACTAGCTGACCAGGTCCTTCTTGTGAAACAGGATTGCAGGGCTAGACATAAGGATTTAGGAGGGCACAGCCACTTTGGCCTTGGCTATTCATATTTTTTCTAGGGCACAAGGCCATTAAGCCTGGGCACAAGGCCAAAATCTGGAGTAAATCCAGGGCACCAAGGCCACATATCCGAGGCTCGCAGACTATGTAGTAATTTGACAATTTCCAAAGCTTACATTAATTAAGTATTTGGACCACCTATCTAATTTCTTGGTACAAAGAAATATGAGTCACTGGGTATCTTTTCCTAGTGCACTGCAAGGCTCCAGCTGGACCAAAAGTAAATGTACATTATGTCCATATCAGCAAGTGGCTTAGTTAGTAGCCCAAATAACTGGAATTCCTGGTCACAAAGAAGAATAATTGTAGCCAATGACCACTCTATAAGGGCCAAGAGGATTTTAATTTCTTAATTGGCTAATGTTATCTGAAAACCCCTTAGAAACACCACTGTCAGACGAGCACCACTCTAAAAAGGACACACAACTCAAATTAATGGATTCCATGGAATCATCTGATCAGAACTATATGTAACCAGTCCAGGGTACCTGACCTTACAATTAACTCTTTTACTACCAATGGTGGCTTTATGAACATTCTAGTATGTTGGCCAAAGTTTTAAAATCACCCTAACCCTAGCTTGTCAGTATTCCTTAAAACAGTCAAATCAAGAGATTTCCAATGAATACTAGCATGTCATGGTTTGTGGATTTTTACAGATTTTATCCAGCTCTTTTTCAAACATGTATAGTAGACTGAGTAACCATGAAAATAAAGTGAAAAAGCAGCAGTCATGTTAATTTTAAACTTTATTCAATATGTGATAAACAATTACCAACCGTTGAAACTATTAAATAAAATTAATATCAAACAAAACTTATTTTACATAGATTTTTTTATCATTTTACAAGTTGTGAATTTTAATTCCCATTTTGCCACAGTTGGGAAGGGTTGAAATGGGAAGACAGACACTCATAGACTTGCTTTACTCCAAATCCATCAGGTCTGAGTCATCAGAAGTGGAGACTTAATTTGCAGATTCAGATTCAGTCTCAGACTGACTGTCACTGCTGCAACAATAAAGGAGCCGTCAATGCTCAGAACACCCGTATTCTTTTAGTATACATGACAATTGACTTGACGTTCATTTTTTGCACACTGCACGCTACCAGTCCTATATCCTCCCAGCAGAGCTTGGTACTTCTCTGAGTCAAATCTGCTCTGCCTCGGCAAATGTTTTTTTACAACACCATCTGACACTTACCTGAACAAAGTAGATAATTTGCAACATTTTGCGGCAGTAGCCGCGAGTTCAGCTTGCTTTCTTTTACCTTCTCGATCTTTGCGAGGCATGGTGACAGCATAAGCAGCAGACGACAACTACCCGATGATTACCGAAGAGGACACCTATCTGTTATTCGGAAACCGTCGGATGGCTTTTCCAATCAAAAACGTAACCCCCGATGATGCACCATTGTCATTGCTGTGGCTCCATAGTAGGCTGGACGATACATACCGTACCAGCCAATCATGCGACGAACACATGATCGTATTAGTCCAGAATTCATTGCGGTTCATTCAGTAATTGGGAATTACGAGATGTGCGGGTCGACCTCGTTTCTCGTATCGAAGGTTGGGTTCGGGTTCAGTACAGATGCATCGATTGTTGACGAGGTAAACTGGACCGTGTCGTGCGCAAGTCTTTTGTGTAATGAACGTTACTTTCGGTAAAAAGGGGGCATACGGCCAGACAAACATTAAAGGCAGGCCAATCTTGGCCGTAAGGTACTTCAATTTTGAGGAGGCGTGCGGCCAATTTTGAAAGGCACGACGGCCATTGGCCGCGGTGCTGCGGCTTATGTCTAGCCCTGGGATTGTAGTAACGGAGGGAGAAAATGGCAGATTTTTCATCCTCTTTGCATATTGTCCAATAATGAGTTATTCTTTCAAGCAAAAACACAATATTACAATTCAATACCAAACTGACCTATGAGGCTTTATGAAATTATTCTCACTGCCTCCAGAGGCAGATTGACAGCATGTCATAGTCGGTCCTCATCCATTCCTGTCCCTTATGTTTAGTCCCCAATTGGCCAGCAGGTGTTGCTGGCCATCCTGTTCCCTATGGGAAGGAATTTCCTCGTCAGCGCCTCTCTCGTGTGGAGTTCCTCAAGGTTCTATTTTAGCACGCACCCATTTCTCTCTGTACATAGCTGTCAGCCAGGCTTCCATTGCACGCCTACTGCTGGTCCAAAATGCAGCAGCTCGACCACTAACAGGATCATGTAAGTGTGATCGTATTTCTCCTATACCTGCCTCTCTGCACTGGCTTCCAATGCGCTATAGGATAGAGTTCAAGATATTAAGATCTGCTTGATATTTCCTTGTGGTTCGGAAATCCAGGCTAAAGCATAGTGGAAATCAGGTGTTTATAGCTGCAGCTCCAAAGCTGTGGAATGAGCTGTCCCTGCATATTCCTCAGGCACCAACACTTTCCACATTTAAAGTTTAAAAATTTGTTTTTATTCTTAGAGTTTTAACTCAGTATAGCAGTTCTCTGTCATCAAAATACACAAACTCAAACACTAAAAGACACTTTAAGTGTTTATGTTTAAGTGTCTTTAAGTGTTTGTGTATTTTGATAGTATAGCACTTTGTTTCAACTGCAGTTGTGTGAAATGTGCCTCAGAAATAAACTGAGCTTGAACTAAATTATTAGTAGTTAGCTTAATATCCACCTCTAAACTTTTCTCACAATCACTAGTTTTGCCATCACTGCAGGATCCACACCGGGACTCTCCACTGGCCACTCCAGAGCCGTCCAAAGATTCCTGTCCTGGCATTCCTGGGATCCTTAGGGTCACTATAATGCTGGAGCTCCCAGCTCCCAGATACTGGGCTCCAAAATGCCTTGATCATCATTAGATGTCTTGGCACCATAATCCCTAGTTACAGTGTTTACACCACAGCAAACACCTAATATGACTCAACTGACTAAGTGTGTATTTTTTTTAATTACTTCAAAGTCAGTCAATTTTATGTGGTGTTTCCATTATTTTGTCCAGCCCCTATGTATGATGCATTCAACAAAATATTGAAATTATAACCACTGTGTTGGCATAATACACTGCCCAGCCAAATAAAAAGTCACCATGTGAATTTATTTCAGCAAATACTTAAGAGCCAATGATTGAATCATTATTTCAGCCCAGCAACGTTATGCAGCAGTAAAGTAAAGTCAGCTGAGTACCTGAATCTACTGAATAGTCAGGTTACACCTCCATCCATGATAAATAGATTTTTTCTTCCCTGTTGGCATGGGCATATTCCAGGACAAGAATGCCAAGATTCATTGAGTTCGAATTGTCCAGGAGTGGTTCATGAGATGTTGCATAAGCTTGTGGAAACAATGCCATGACAAATGTGCGCCATAGTCAAAGCTAAAGGTGGTCCAATGAAAAATTCAAATGAAAACCTTTTTTTTGGCCAGGCACAGTTCTTAAGACACTACACAGCTACGAAATAAAACAAGGCTGTTAGGTATGAGTCTGTATATAAAGTAAACCTGCAAGATAAAAAGTTAAACCATAGGGTTTGCAGAGCACTATTAAAGAAAGTGAAACTGAAAGGTGTGCTATACTTCATTATGGAATATGATTAAAAAAAAACTGAAAAATGTATTCCTGTGTGACAGTATTTCCCATTTATGCTTTAAATACAATTTCCTTATAGTAAATCAATAATTTGTATCCCCAGGTCAGTCCTGTTACACTAACACATTTCTGCCCCTATGGCAGAATGTTCATTGGGAACTTGCATCATCTCAGTAAATGTAAAGAACGTTACAAATAAAATCTATTATTATTATTATTATTATTAAGGTGGAAACATCCAAAACATTGAATCCAGCAGAATAAAATGTGTTAATCATGACCAGTATTATTAATATAGTGAATTATTTTCTTCCATATGAAGTTAAAGAATTTTATCTATCCTTTCACACAACTCCTCTGATACCTTAGGAGTCATAGATGCATAGATCAAACTGGAAAAACCTTCAACTTTGGCTAACAAGGTTCGACCTGTAATGGAGAGATCCCTCATACCTCTGTGATCCCTCTGAAGCCAGAGAGTCTTTTTTCCAGGGAAGTAATCAAGGGTGTAAAATTATCCAGCATTCTCGCAGTCTTAATAATAAACAATCTTTATTCAGATCATTTTTTTAAATAATTACTTAAATTTAGTCGTAGTCCAGATGTCTGTGGGGGGAAAAATTGAAGGTTTTGATGCTAATTTGAGATTTGTATTTTAAGAAGAGGGTTGTATCATCAGCCAATTGACTTATTATGAATGTTTGGCCAGTTCTAGACTTGTAGCCCTGGGGAACCCATGGGGTCATATTGTATATGACCCTTCCTTTCATTTCCGCCTTTCATTCAACCCACTCATCAAAGTTAAGAAATTTTTTTTTGCTTTACAGCCCATTGTACTATATACCACCCAGTAACGGTGACATTTAGTGATTACTGACTGAATTAACCAGACTTTTTCCCACATTAAATATGGCCCCCACCACGTTTTGAGGTTGTTGCTGTACATGCTGCAAAGATTCACCTGTCAAGCTGTGAATAGGTAAGTGGCAGAAATTTTGCATCATCAGTTATAATGTTTAGATGTTATAGAACATGTACAACGTCGTTGCCAAAATACAAGCGCTGGGAGTAAAGCAAGTTTATTTGTTATTTAATTTAATAGCGCAATAAATAATATAGCCTAATAAGTAACATTATTATATAATAAAATTAAATAGCTACTACTACTAAGTCATTTTCAAAATGTAGTGAGAAACATGTCCCTTGAATTTTCAGTTATGTAAATGCTTTAAGGCCCATATAACTGTCATAATTTTATAAGCCAACTTTTCGCCCAGTTATATGTAAGGGTTTGTCCCCTGCGTCATGCATACTGCTTCAGTGAATTTGCAGGTGTTAAAAAAATCTTTACTTATTACTTATTTTATTTTCTCAGACTTAATATAAATATGAAACTTCTATTAAACGTAAATAAATAATTAAGATAGAAAATTATTGCAAAATAATGTGTGTCCTTTAATTTGATGTCCTGGGTGTCATTGATAGTAAAACTGACATTTTGAAAGTACAAAAAGTGGTAGATAAATGCTTCCTATACTGTACAGTAGGTCGAAGACCACAGGACAAAGAGACTGTTGAAATGATGTTCATAGTCAGTATCACCTCATTCTATAAGTTACAAATTTACCTTTAAATGCGTTTTCTGGAAACACATTTTTTTTACATGGTTCATTTAATTGTGTCATTGGTGTTACATGATTTTATGTTCTTGTAAAATAATTTTATAACAAAAAAACAATGTAATGGGATAATTATTAATTGATGTTAGTGTCTTTAATGATGGATAGGTCAAGATGCTATTAATGCCATCTTGTAAAATGCACTTTTTATGCAAGTTTGTCATTGGCATTATTATCACTGAAGTTACATCTCAAGCATGCCATCATACAGTGTATTAGGCAAGTGGACCATGATTTTTTGGAAACAGGAAAAAAGGCAAGGGTACGGATCTGAGTGACTTTGACAACCAATTCTGCAAAAAAAGGTTTGATTTGAACAACCATGTTATAAGGTTACCCATATTCAATTTTAATTATTTAATCTCAATAATTTGTCATTTTATATTACATTCTACGGTGGTCCAGATGGGTCACACAATGCCAAAGCCACAACACGAATACAAAACCCACAACGGAAGTGCAGCGGCCATCTATATTATTGGTCTAGGATTCCCGGTACTGTTGCTGCTAATGTTTGATTTGAGCACAAAATTGGAAATGGAAAAACTAGTCATTATCTATTTTCTTATATTGGTTGACATTTATTTCACCTTTATTACATCATACATGTACATCATATGACGCATTATGGATGTTTATAATTATAAATGGTGTGTTTACATATGAAGTTAATAAATTTGATTTACTGGAAACTGTCAAGATCCCTTATCATTCTTCCTGTTATTACCAATGTCTATGTTATTTCTATGTTCTGGTCAGCCTGCTTTAATGCAACTCAATTCTCACAATTTTGTGGTCGCAAAGAGGCTCTGCAGAGCATGGAAAACGTTGTGCTAATCGTGGCTTCCCAATAAATTATGCCAACACCAGAGAGAGGGCGTAGTTAATAAGACTGTCTGTTCACCCTGTTATAGTGAATTTGGATATTTTTCTGGAAACGCATCTAATGTGCCAACTCATTTTACACAACATCGTTCAAATGTGTGCTTTTGAAAAAATCAGACCGGACTAAAAAAGTAACAAAAGTTTAAGTAATGTTTATTATGTGAATTATTATATACAAACTCTATTATATTATACATTATACACACAAACTATTACATTATTATTATATTATATTATATTATTTACAAAGGTCTCATTATGTTCTGGACTGGGTGACTTAATGTGGGATAGTGTCCAGGTCATTCTGTCCCTGTGCACGGTATAACCGGCAGGGCGTCAGGGAAATACAGTTTGCCATAATTTCATTTTCCTCCCCCTCATTCAGCTCCTCATAGCGTCTCTTCTGCTCATTTAAAATGAGCTCCAGACACCTGCGTAGACGGTGCACATAGAAAGACAGTTATGTGGTGGGGGTTCGACGCAGCCTACAGCCTTTTGGGGGAACAAGCCCAGAAGCCTTGGTGGCCTGTGCCTGAAGGGTAAGCGAGGTACTCACATCGTGATTTTGCTCATGTCCTTCATAATGTCAAGCGGGTTTGTGGTGTTAGGAGGGCGAAGGATGGAGGGGGCAAAGACTATGGCCAGCGAATGGGTGGACATGCGATTATGGCCTTCCTCACTGGCCACCCTGAGAAGGAGAAGATTGTCAGAGGTCAGGGAAGGCAGAGGTGGAGTCCAGCTTTACAATTCAATTCAATACAATACAATTCATTGTGAAGGATATCTGGGAAGTGAGCAAGGGATGCCATCCCACCTGACTAAGTGGAAGAAGAGTCTCTCCAGCATGTCGATGCTGGCTGGAGGGAGCATGTCCAGCACCTGGGAGATTCTCCCCAGTTGTTCTGACTTTTCTGGTGGCTCTGCGGTGGGGGTGGAGATATGTTTCATTTCATCATTTGGTACTGGATAGGAGAACTGACCTCCCTGCCCCATCCAGAAGCAGTCAGGCCTTACCCATGGCATGCAGGAAGCCACTGTACTGGCTGAAGGTTGTCAATGGTTCAGGCAGGTTCCGGAGCCATTCACTGACCAGGCCAGTGACACAATGGATGGGGTAGTCCTCCAGACATACCGCCATTGGGTCTGGATGGTGCACAGAACCAGCATTGTTATGGATCCAGAAATGAGCAGCCCAGCTCTGAGAGGGCCTTTCCAGAAGGGGAAGCAGTGCCGGCTGACTCACCTTTCTCCAGCTGCTGGCGCAGCTCCCTCATGCCCTTGACGCTACCAGGCTTGCGGTAAATGCCCTCAGTTTGGAGGCCATGCAGCTCTATGTGCTCTAGTAGCCGGTGAATGCTCTCCTTCTCCATGGGCTGCAATACACAAAGATGCGAGTGCAATCATATGTGTGAAACGTGTGACTCATATGCACGCATAACTGCTAGGTAACGTCTCCCTGCAGATCACAATAAAGACGGTTTACCTTTTTCCCCTGGTCTGACAACTGGACATCTTTACGAGGACGCTTCTTCAGAAGCTTCCTAAAAAAACGGCACTTGGTTGCAAAACGACAAGAGGATGCTGACAAACCCATGATAGAACAAGAACAAACCACTAGTGATAACTGTTCAGAGCTGCACAAGATTTAAATGTAAAAAAAAAAAAAAATGTACTGCGTTCTAGAACCCCTAACCGGCTTGTCATTGGTTGTACTCAAGCACAAGGTCATTTGCTGATTGGTCGAAGAAAATGCAAATGTCCACAGTATATCTTGATATATCGCAACTGGTTTGGGTGTTTTATGCGTTTTATTTCGGGATGGTTCAATCATTAGTGCTATTTTCAAATGGGGGGCGGGGGCGCCAGCCAAAGGATAAAGAGAAGGTGAAAAATTCTGGAATATCGCTCCAAATACTCATTTTGTCTTCTTTATTAAACCATACATGTATATGATATGGCTCATTATAGATGTGTATCATTTTAAATGGTGTGTTTACATATGAAGTTAATATGTTTGATTTATTGGAAACCGTCAAGATCACTTGTCCTTCTTCCTGTTATCAATTTCTATGTTATTTCTATGTTCTGGTCAGCCTGCTTTAATGCAACTGAATTGTCAATCGCACAGAGCAGGGCTGCCCAAACAGTCGGTCGCGATCGCAGATTAATTCTCAATCGATCGCGAAGTGCGTGGCAAGCGTCCGTGCACGTGCGCGCGCCCGCCCTTTTTTCAGTGTGCAGCTAATCGTGTACTGTAAACATTTAGCACGCAAACATGTGAGAAGCCAAACGATCAAAAACGTATCATTTCATTCAGAGTGGGTAGAGGATACTTTTTTTGTTTACTCAAATTCGAAGTCCATATGTCTTAAATGCAACGCGAGCCTGGCTTTACCAAAGAAGGGCAGTTTGGAGCGGCGTTTCAAAACGGTGCACAAAAGCTAGGAGACCGAGTTCCCCGCTAAAACAGCCACAAGCAGCCGATAAGTGCCAGAACTGAAAAGTCAGTCAGCAGCACGGCAGTCAGTTTTTACCCAGCTGCATCTTCCCAGTGCCAGTGTTCCCGCTAAGGTAGAAAAATATATTTATTAATTATATTTATATTTATTGGAGTTACCAAATTGCCCATAGGCGTGAATGGTGTGTGACTGTGCCCTGTGATGGGCTGCCCACCGTCCTGGGTCGTTCCCCGCCTCGTGCCCGTAGCTTCCGCGATAGACTCCGGACCCCCCGCTACCCAGAAGGATGGATGGATATTATTTAGCATAGAGAATGTAATCATTAGGACTCTATTAAGAAGCTGATGTAGACCTTCAGAGAATGCAGACCATGCAATTACTGTTATGAATGCAGACCATGCACAATGTTATGAAAAACAAGTATGAATTAGCACCTGTTAGAAGAATCTGTTACCTATTTTATATTATTTGTATTGTATATTATTTATGTTAGCCTTTGATGTATGAATTTGTACTTTATTAGTGCTACAGCTTATCACTATACTGTATATGTTGAAGGACAAATATATTATTAACCCTGTAGCCAGACAATGCACAACAAGCTGAAGCTGCCAAGGTTTGCTACTGAAGGGAGGAATTCGCCTGAGTTCACCAAAAGTAAAAGGGACCAAACCGTAAAAGAGATGATTGGCAAACTTGTCACCTAGGGGTGTGACCAAGGGAGAAAACAATGATGGTGAATGGTTGAAGAAATGATGGTGCTTAAATGATAAGAAAATGTATAAACATTAGTGTAAAACAGTATTGCACACACTCCTGCAGGGTGTCCAGCCTTGGCTGTAACCTCGCTGTTGCAATAAAGACTTAATCTGAAGATCAACACAAGCGGTTCCTGACTCCTGATTGGTGGGGGAAGAAAAAAACACAACATAATTTGACCTCAATAACGTTACAGGATCAGAGAAGAGACCCTGGGAGGCGACCAGCTGGCAGAGGATCCGGAGCATACCTGTCTGCCCTGAAGGGGGCGCCCTAAGGATAGGTAAGAAAGGGTTTTCATTATTGCCTGAAAAGATAGGGAACTAGAACAGGGAAAAGGAGATGGGTGTGTCTCACAGGACGCCAGGCAGGACCTCCTGGTAAGGGGACTTGCTGACTGGGGGAGGAGAAAACCACTTGGGTAGAATTCAGTGGGCCCAGTGTGTGTGTGTGGTGTGAGAGAAATCCCCAACAGAAGGGTCACGTGTGAATATTGCCCCAGAGATAACACTGTAGACGAGGGGACAGTTTAATCTGAGGGTTTGGGAGAGAAGAAGGTCTGCTGGAGCAGACTGGTTGTGTTATATAAAATACTGTAGGAGGAAAAGGTCCCAGAGCGCGTTTAGTTTAATGGGGAAAATTTATGAGCCAGTGGAGAAAGCGGGCAGACATGGTTTTGGGCCAAGACAGAGGAAGAGTGCGTACAATTAGCAGATAAGTTGAGCGTTAAATGTGCATAAATAGTTGTTTCAGTAATAAAAATTGTATGGAGTCTAAATTGGTAGGAGGTGAATTGATAGGGACGCAGAAAGAAGTATTCGCAAGCTTTTTTTTAAACTTTATTAAAGTTTAACATAGATTTTTTTTCAGTACATTAGCAGTCAAATGTCCAACAAAAATACAAGAATATATCTCTGGGCAGTCTGCGATCTACACATCAATATACATACAGGCCAGTCTGTGCACATCATTCCATCCATATAATCATAAAACCAGAATGGGTTGGGTGCTGCCACCTTTAATTGAATAACACTGTCAATCAACTAAGCCTGCCAACTTTCAAAGAGTATACACAATGAAATCAGACCATAGGCTGCTAAACAGGTGGAAATTAGCGGGAGAACATTTTAATTTGAGTCTCAATTCAACCCTATCCTTTGTTAGGTGTCATACATCTGTTGAAAAAAGAAAATTATAGACTGGAAGTCATTTAGTCAAGAAACACTCCGTTCTCAGTAACAATTTTGCAGTTATAAATTCCATGATATACACTTTCTTTACTCTGTTTCCATTGTACTATCGTGGGGGGCTGTGGTTTTAGCTAGGAGATCGTTATCATCTTCTTGGCAATTAAAAGAAAACTCTCAGTAATAAAACCTTATTTTCATGCACTATATTATGTGGTATAATTCCTAGTATGAAATGAGCTGGTTCAAATGGTAATTTTATGTTCAAGCATTTTTTAGAATAGAATAGAATAGAATAGAATAGAATAGAATAGTTACTTTATTGTCATTCAGAGATACACGGGTTAGTGCACAACAGAACGAAATTGCGTTGCATTATTTTGCTCAACATCAGCCTGGCAGAGTGTGTAATAAATATATATAAAAAGATGTATATATAAATATATAAATAGGAGCAGAAGTACAAGTACCACAATTTAGCAGCAAAAAACACAGTGTACATCACCACAAGACATAGTGCAAGACAGTAGACAGTGCAAGACACAGTGCAAGTTCTTGAAAAGTGACATGTGCATGGATGGAGAGACACGGAGTGTGGGGGAGAGGTGTGTAGGGGAGGGGCTGTTATGAGTTCAGGAGTCTGATGGCTTGAGGAATGAAACTGTTGCAGAATCTGGCTGTTCTGGTCTTAATACTGCAAAGCCTCTTCCCCGAAGGCAGCAGGGAGAACAGACCGTGGTGCGGGTGGGTGGAATCCCCGATGATGTCACGGGCTCTCCTCAGACAGCGTTTAAGTGCAATGTCCTGGATGGATGGAAGAGAAGTCCCGATGATCCTCTCTGCAGTCCTCACCACTCTCTGCAGCAATTTTCTGTCTGAGGCTTTTGAGCTGCCAAACCAGATGGAGATACAGCTGGTTAGCACGCTCTCTATGGTGCCTCGGTAGAAAGTGGTGAGTATGGGAGAGGAAAGGTGTTCTCTCTTCATCCTGCGCAGGAAATGCAACCTCTGCTGAGCCCGTTTTACCTGAGAAGTTGTATTTGGTGACCAGTCCAGGTTTCCAGTCATCTGCACACCCAGAAATTTTATGCTGCTGACCACCTCCACGACATTGTTGTCAATGACGAGTGGTGAATGACTGGGCTGTTTTCTCCTGAAGTCGATGATCATCTCCTTTTAATCTTTTCCTGTATATTTTGCCAGTACTCTGACAGTTTTGGACAATCCAAAAAATGTAGGTGTGGTCTCCTACCAGGTCACAACCCCTCCAACATTGATTAGAGGTGTTGCCAAACATAGAGATGAGAAGAGGAGTCTTAAAGTATCTCATTTTAACTTTCCTATCAGATTCCCTCCATGTAGGACTGTTTGTTATTCTGTGTCCTTCTTTACATGAATGAGTCCAGTCTTGCTCTTTAATGATAGTATTCATCTCTAGTTCCCATTTCTCATTGATATCAATACTATTGTTCTCTGACTCTTTTTGTAATATTTTATAAATATATGATGAAATGTTCATTTTAACCAATCCTTTAATTGTTAATATAAACAAGTTCTCCATATTGGTTGGCTATATGTATCTAAAAAAATGCCACATTTGTTTCTAAGTTGTTCAAAGGACATTAGATCTCCTCCATCAAACAACTGATCCAACTGCTTAAACCCTTTTCTTCCCATGTCTTAAACCCTGTATCCAATTTAGATGGTAGAAAATCAACATTATGTGCAATTTTCATTGCTCTTGATATTGATGAAGGGAGTCCCAGCCTCTCTCTCATTTTTCAGAGCGTTTCTCATCCAAATGTTATTGATTTTATTTACTTTCCATGTTTTTGATTTAAAAAATTGCTATGTCCAGAGGCAAATTTGGGCAGTTACTCTGCTCCATTCCCACCCACTGAGCCTCCCTACCCTGGCTTATCCATGCCACTACTGATCTAAGTTGGGCTGCCAAGTAATACATTTTTAATTTAGGTAAGTGCAGACCCCCATTCTCTTTTGAGTTTAACAGTCTCTTCAGTTTAATCCTGGGTCTTTAATTTTGCCAGATATATTTGGATAACCATTTATCGAGCATTTTGAATGTGGATATGGGGACCTCTATGGGCAGGGAGTGGAACATCAAGAGAAGCCTAGGTAGTATGTTCATTCTAATACTCTGCACTCTCCCTAATAAGGATAGAGGGAGGATTTCCCATCTTTGGAGATCATTCTTTATTTCACATAGTAATTTACCATAATCAGATTTGTATAAGTGTGATATATCAGGATCCCTAGGTAGTATGTTCATTCTAATACTCTGCACTCTCCCTAATAAGGATAGAGGGAGGATTTCCCATCTTTGGAGATCATTCTTTATTTCACATAGAAATTTACCATAATCAGATTTGTATAAGTGTGATATATCAGGATCCCTAGGTAGTATGTTCATTCTAATACTCTGCACTCTCCCTAATAAGGATAGAGGGAGGATTTCCCATCTTTGGAGATCATTCTTTATTTCACATAGTAATTTACCATAATCAGATTTGTATAAGTGTGATATATCAGGATCCCTAGGTAGTATGTTCATTCTAATACTCTGCACTCTCCCTAATAAGGATAGAGGGAGGATTTCCCATCTTTGGAGATCATTCTTTATTTCACATAGAAATTTACCATAATCAGATTTGTATAAGTGTGATATATCAGGATCCCTAGGTAGTATGTTCATTCTAATACTCTGCACTCTCCCTAATAAGGATAGAGGGAGGATTTCCCATCTTTGGAGATCATTCTTTATTTCACATAGAAATTTACCATAATCAGATTTGTATAAGTGTGATATATCAGGATCCCTAGGTAGTATGTTCATTCTAATACTCTGCACTCTCCCTAATAAGGATAGAGGGAGGATTTCCCATCTTTGGAGATCATTCTTTATTTCACATAGAAATTTACCATAATCAGATTTGTATAAGTGTGATATATCAGGATCCCTAGGTAGTATGTTCATTCTAATACTCTGCACTCTCCCTAATAAGGATAGAGGGAGGATTTCCCATCTTTGGAGATCATTCTTTATTTCACATAGTAATTTACCATAATCAGATTTGTATAAGTGTGATATATCAGGATCCCTAGGTATCTAAAGCCATAACTGGGGAATCGAAATGTAATATTCGCGAGCTTTGATGCAAAAACATTCTCTCTAGTATAAGTGTGGGTAGGTTACTGTAAAATTTGGACAAATCTTAACCTTAAAGCACCGGTAAGGTGTTGTGATCGGGGAGTACAGTATATGATTAAGCATGCAAGGGAAGAAGTAGATTATTAGTGAAACTTTTGACCGGGCTGGAGATCTGAGGAGTCATACATAGATGTATGGCACAGCAGATATTTTTGTCTGCTTTTCAGGTGATTCACGCGACATATTTTCCGATGCGCTCACTGTCCGCTGGTGGGAGTGTGCTCACCTGTGTATACGCACACATGTCTGTGCACACGCATCGGGGCGAAACTCCGCTATGCGCGATACAGAGCGCAGAGGAGAATTGTAAACACGTAGAATTGTAAACCATGTAGAGACAAAAATGACAAGCTGTTGTGTAAATAAGATAAATAACATAATGCTATTTAGTTTGTTTAATAAAAGGACAATGTATAGACCTGTTCTATAGGAAAGGTAACCTTAAATGACTTCTGTTGTGATCTGGAGCTATATAGAAAATAGAATTAAATAAAATTAACTTGACCTTCAAGGGGGGGGCGGGATGTGCCGTTGGGGGGGGGGGGGGGGCGCCCCCTAATATAATGGTTGGGGAAACACTGCATTGTGTGAGAGAGCAGGAGCACATAAAACATAGAAAATCAAAGTTAGCTTTTGCCCAGGAGAGGGAGTGAGTAGTAAACAAATAAATAATCTAGGGATGTGGCGGCGGGTGAGGAGATGGAGACTCTGATAAAGTATCATAAGGCTAATAAGAAGACAGAAAGGCGTAACGAGAAAAGGAGTGAGGACCTGGAGGGTCTGAGGTTAAGGCAAAGGGAGAGGCCTGGAGAAGAGAGCAGAAAGCGATGAGAAAGGTGATGAGTGAGAAGCAGGGGGGAGTCAAAGGTAAACAGAGCAGGAGGAGTTACGACCTCCGCAGTATCAGGGACAGTACAGTGGTACTTCGGTTCTCGAACTCACTAGAACTCAAACTTCTTGAAAGTCGAACAAACCAGTTTGACCTAGAACTCGATCTGAATATCAGAAGTCGAACCGTGAACGCTGACCTAATATAAATTGTACGCGCCAGGAAATGAGTCATACTACAATGCAATTCTTACTTGAATGCCTTCTTCACAGGCTGGACGATTAACCAAATAAAGCAGCGCAATATTACAGCAACCAACAATAAACAAACCACTAACTTACGTGTACTATTAGAGCATTTATGTCATTTATTTAAACTTTATTTTACCAGGTAAATTAACTCAGTTAACTGCTCCTCAGACTCCCAGTTCTGGCAGACGGGGCTGGAAAATGGATGAATGTATTTGAGGAGGAAACTATAGGACGACTCCTAGCGATGGGGGACATAAAGGCGGTTCAGGCATGTGTCCTGGTGGGGGGGGGGCATTCAGATTCGGAGGACGGGAATAGTTGGAGAATGGAACAACATACCAGACGTGGAGCCCCACTTAGCTGTGCCTTTTAATCAGCCCACGCTGGATCTGGGAGAAATGATGGGGCGAGCAAAGCAGGTGGTTTGGGTGCCGACGGAAGGCGAAGGAGTGCAGGCAGCGGCAGGAGAAGAGTTGGTAAGGAGTCAGTGGAGTGCAGAGAGTGCAGGAGATTCAGAGGTTTGTGGCTGTGAAGCATGATAGGAGTGCAGTGTGAAGGGAAATAAAGTGCAGAGGAATGTTGGCAGGAGATGGAAAGGGAAGTGCCTGAGGAGGTGTGGACCATCCGTGATATGGATGTAGGCCTAGTAAAGACAGGTAACCTGGGTATAAGGAAGACGATAGAAGGGTTACCCCTTCTCCATCTGCTATGTCTCCAACGGACCTGAGGTCACAGCGCCATCTATTGGTAAGGTGTATAAACAACTAAGGGCTGTACATAACACATGGCTTTTAGCAAAGCTTTCTGTCACCGTCCCTGTAGTTATTTGGTTTCCTTGCCTTGATGTATTTGACGTCAGCTTAATACGACCCATTGATCCCTATGAAGTATGTGGCCAATGACCTCCCTATCACGGACCACTCTGGGGACCCCCCTTCAACATCTCAACATCCACATCCCTCCGGGGAAATCACACTGATAGGACACGCCTGTTCGGGGAAGCCCGGTCCATCAAGGTCCGTGATGACACTGGTGGTTCCGCGTTGGAACCACGCCCCGCCCATCTGTTTTCAATCTTCCCCTTGTCAGTCTCCTATTTCTGGGTGAGCCAGACGCGAGATCTTCATGGTTTATCCAGTGTGTAAGCGTGTTTCCCCTCCTTGTGTTCCTGTCCTCCTGTGTACCGATCTCTGCTTCGCCTCCTAGGCTCTGAGTCATGCCTAGACCACCAGCTACATGGATGGATGGATGGACTTAAGCTTATATTTGAAATATAAACATCACAACGGTTCTCAGGCAAGAGTTGGACATATTTATTTTTCAACCTGGAGTTGTCTGGCTTTAAACGATTACCTTCACATTGAAGCAGAGGTACTTGTTTTTGGCAAAAGCAAGAAATATACACTCTGTACTCTGGTCTTACTCCCTGCGCACATTGATGGCACAGAAAGACAGTCACTACAGTCACCTATTCTCCCAGACTGCATTTCTCATTTAAGTGCTGATACTGCAGAAGAAGACAGATCATTTGCTTGCTTGCTTCCTCTACTTGACAAATAATAAGACAAATAATATTCAATCTGATTTTTTTTAATCTTTCCTGCTCAACTCGAAGAGGTTGTCTCTTAAGGCCTTTATTGTTTGTACTGAGTGTTTTACTGTAAGAGAAAACAAGGAGCCATGTTTTACTGTAATGTATAAATACATGATAGATAAATGAATCACAAATGCAAACAGTGTAATTCAGTGGACTTTTTTTTTGTCCACAGAGTGCAATATCTACTGTATTACCCACCCAAAAAAAATTAAAAAATACGATCAATTACACCAACAAAAAATACAAGTCCTGTTTATCAATGGCTCAGAACGTAGAACTGCTGGACTGATCTAATCCATTCTGTCCTCAGCATTTGGCTATAGATTTTCGTCAACATCACATCAGATGTTGTCCTCTGCCATACACCTAGGAAAGAATCTCTTAGAGTGTCTTATCCAGCCCTGGATGTCCTCTGCAGTTATGTCCATACACCCAGCCACCATTGCCTCTAGTTATGACATATGGTCATGTGGGCGGTGGTCATACACTTTCCATCTTCATGCAGAAAACAATTCCTAAATTGGGTTGAGGAAAGGTGAGTAGGGTGGCAGGAATAATGGCATCATCCTGGGGTGGTCTGTAAACCATGCAGTGACCTGTCGAGAGGTGAAAGGCCACACTGTCCCATACAATCGCATATGTTGGTAAATTTTGCCTTTCTTGATCTCTTGGGGCAGTAAGTTTTTCCCACAGTTCATCAAGAAAAGTAACCAGGAGGGCTGTGTTGTATGCCCCAATTACAGCCCTGTGCAGGTGCGGTCCTTCTGCAGATACTGCTGCACACATAGTGATGTTAGCGCCCCTCTGGCCTGGAGCATCAATGGTGGCTCTCCTTCCTATCACATTTCTTCCACGGCGGCGGGAGTTCAATCCCAGGGGCTGCCACCATTGTTCCCCTGAGCAAGGCCCTTGACCCCAACTTGCTCCAGGGGGACTGTAGTTACAGTACTTCACTGTGAGTCGCTTTGGATAAAAGTGCCTGCTAAATGAATAAATGTAAATGTTTTACTGTAATATACAGTACAGGCCAAAGGTTTGGACACACCTTCTCATTCAATGTGTTGTCTTTATTTTTGGTAGATTCTCACTGAAGGCATCAAAACTATGAATGAACACATGTGGAGTTATGTACTTACAGTTTTTCCCAATCATTTTCACACTTGTCTCAATACCATGTCCACTTTTTCAAAACACTTAACACAGTGGGCTGTACCAATACACAACTGAGCACACCACTTAACCTTTGGTGCAAAATGCCCTACAACCACCAAAACGTTTCACAATTCACCCAAAAGTGACTCATGCTGCCATAACCATGACAAATGCTGTCAGCCAACAACACTACTGGGGCACTCAATGTTCATTGGGCTAAAAAACACTAACAACTTTCAGCATTGCAAATTACATATATAAAGTGTGGCTGTATCCTCCAGTTTGGCACAAATTACTGTCATGTTGCATTGTAAAAATAAAATAAACAAGAGCTACTTTTGCATATGAAAATTGTAATACCAACCAATTCTGAAATGCTGCAATATATTTAATTAGAAATCATGTAAGTGTTGCTGTTTCTTTTTTGCAGTATGTAAATATTTCATTCCTAGCAGAAAATACCAATCCAAAGATGGCCCCTTTTGCAGGGACGGATTATGGGTTGTGTGGGCCCCTGGGCAAAACGCCAAAAAAAAAAAAAAAAACACCAGCATTGTCTGGGATGGCTAGTTGCTACGTAAATGACTACATGTGTACCGTGTCCAGCTGAACCATGCCAGAATCCACCTGTGTACCATATCCCCTTACAGAACGAAGTGATCAGGGGTGTAGTGGTAAAATAAGAGGTGGGTGAACTACGAATTCTGTGATCACATTTTGTGCATAAACTATACTATGATGTGCATTTAGATCAATTGAGAAGTGGGTAAACTCTAATTCTGAAGTTTCAGAGGTGGGTAAACCGTGTTTACTTGCGTTTAGCCTCCACTACAGCCCTGGGAATGATTACACTGGTCAAACTCTTACACTGCTACACTGGTCTGGGGGCCACTCAGCAGGCAGGTTAACCACCTCCATCCCACCATGCTACCGCTCCCTAGTCAGAGGGCCTTCTGTAAGGCTGTTACAGTAACATGCCCCCCTCCCTTCCCCCCAGAAGCCAGGGGCCCCTTGTAATCAGATGGCCCTCTAAAGGTACACTACACCCTCCTCCCTAGGGCCTCCTAGTAGGGCCCTCATAATCAGAGGGCCCTCTAAAAGCCCCCAAAACCCCCATCCTCCCTAGGACCCCCTGGTAGCCAGAAGCCAGGACCATAATAGGAGGGCCTAAGAGGGCCTTCTAAAAGTAGGCTCCCATGCACCCATTTCCCTGTAAAGTTCCTATAGCAGGGCCGGGGGCCCCCTGAAAGCACCGAACCCCCCCACCACCAGCACCACCACCACAACCACCACAATTCAAGGGCCCTTGGCAGCCAAACGCCCTCCCTCCATGTTTCCATCAGAGGCCCTATAGGGTCAGGGGCCCTTGTAGGCAGAGGATCAAAGAATGTAGGCCCTCCAAAATAGACAAACGAAAATACATTGTTGATAAGCGTTGCAAATTGTTTTGGGATAGGGGCCCCACGGGCCCCCTGCACCCCAAGGGCCCCAGGGCAGCGGCCCCGCTGGCCCGGTCCGTAATCCGTCCCTGCCCTTTTGTACATATGGCAAATTTGCACTAACCAAACAAATTCCTAGATAGGTTCTTAGCTGAAATTTCAGGCTGGTGTGTGTTTTCATTCAGCTTTCCAGCTTCAACCATTGTAAAATGCTTGGGGTGATCTAGGGCAGGGGTCTCCAACTCCAGTCCTGGAGAGCTACTGTCCAGTAGGTTTTTCTATCCTACCTGGCTTCTGATGAGTCACACCTATACTCAAGTAAATACCAGGAACAGGTGTGGCTCATCAGAAGCCAGGTAGGATAGAAAACCTACTGGACAGTAGCTCTCCAGGACCGGACTTGGAGATCTCTGATGTAGGGGGATGGTGGTGGTCTAGTAGTTAGGGATCTGGCTGGGCTCCCATTAGGAACCCCAGAAGATTGTGAGGTCACTCCCAGGAGGTGCCATCATTGTGCCCCTGAGCAAGGCCCTTGACCCCAACTTGCTCCAGGGGGACTGTCTCTGTAGATATAGTACGTCACTGTAAGTCGCTTTGGATAAAAGTGCCTGCTAAATAAATACATGTAAATGTTGTACTGTAATATATGTGTTGCCATACCCACTGTTTTTGCACAGATTACATTGTGTTGCCTTGCAAAAAGGAAAGGGACACTCCATGGCCTCATTCGTATAGATAATGTAGATGGTAACGAAGCAGCAAACAAAAACAAAATTAGGAAATTTCTGCTAAAAGCACAATTATTTGTGTTAGTGCAAGTGCATAGTGTCCTTTGTCTGTGAAAATGCAGCATATTTCAATTGACAGTGCTCTAAATTTCATTAGGTTTTGACCTGAAAGTTAACTGTTTTGAACAGATTATCTAAACGTCTGAAAAATCGGCTGTAGTTGTACAAAGTTTTGCTGGTGGCGAACACTGACTGAGAGAAGTATTCATGAAATTTGGGGGAAGTGGTGATTGAATGCATATTGTGTCAAAGCAATGCAAACGTATACATAGTTTAGCTCACGTGGTTCAATGGTATGGTGCATGGGTTAAGTGTTTTGAAAAAGTGGACATGGTATTGAGACACGCGTTAAAATGACTGGAAAAAACTGTAACAAAAAAAGGTGAAATAACTGAAAACATGTTTTATATTCTAGTTTCTTCAAAATAGCCACCCTTTGCTCTGATTACTGCTTTGCACACTCTTGGCATTCTCTCGATGAGCTTCAAGAGGTAGTCACCTGAAATGGTTTTCCAACAGTCTTGAAGGAGTTCCCAGAGGTGTTTAGTAAAGTAAAGCAGTAATCAGAGCAAAGGGTGGCTATTTTGAAGAAACTAGAATATAAAACATGTTTTCAGTTATTCCACCTTTTTTGTTAAGTACTTAACTCCACATGTGTTCATTCATAGTTTTGATGCCTTCAGTGAGAATCTTCAGTGAGAATGGTCATGAAAATAAAGACAACACATTGAATGAGAAGGTGTGTCCAAACTTTTGGCCTGTACTGTATGTGTTGCCATACCCACTGTTTTTTCACAGATTACATTGTGTTGCCTTGCAAAAAGGAAAGGGACACTTCATGGCCTCATTTGTATAAATGGTAACAAAGCAGCAAACAAAAACAAAAATACGAAATTTCTGCTAAAAACATAATTATTTGTGTTAGTAGAAGTGCATAGTGTCCTTTGTCTGTCAAAATGCAGCATATTTCAATTTACAGTGCTCTAAATTTCATTAGGTTTTGACCTGAAAGTTAACCTGTTTTGAACAGATTATCTAAACATCTGAAAAATCGGCTGTGGTTGTACAAAGTTTTGCTGGTGACGAACACTGACTGCGAGAAGTATTCATGAAATTTGGGGGAAGTGGTGATTGAATGCATATTGTGACAAAGCCATGCAAACATATAAATAGTTTAGCTCACATGGTCCAATGGTATGGTGCATGTGTTAAGTGTTGTGAAAAAGTGGACATGGTATTGAGATATGTATTATAATGACTGAAAAAACTGTAATACTTCATTACGTTTGGTCACTTTAAGTAACAAATACAATAACTGCTTGAGATAAAACAGGTGTCACAATTCATTAATGATGAGTTAACATGAGTTTAGTATGTAACTAAGACTTAGTATGTGTTAATTGATGCATAAGTAATAGCATAATACTATATTATGTGTGTCCTGTCAAGTAAAGTGTTACTAAATATCCGTTATACTTTATCTTCTCTTGTCTTATTTTTTCTCTCTGAGATTCACTGAGTGTAGGTTCAGACCTGCATCACCACCTCCCACTGCCTCCAGTCCAAACAGCAGATTATGATAAAGGTAACCTTAGGGTGGGGCTGAGTCTGCTCTGCTTTTAATTCACTCACTTATTTAGTAGTTTAGCATTTTTAAGGGGACTTGTCTAGGACAGTATGAAGGAAATGGATGAAGAGGCTTGCCTCAGTATTGCTGTTCAGGTACCTATGATGGAGATGTGGTCCAGACTCAGTTTACCATGCATGTGATTCTGTCTTTCCATGTTCCAACAACTGCACGGCTCAAATGGACTGAAGAAATGCAGCCGGAAAACCTTTATGAGTCTCCGGATTCCGTGTCACCTGGAACCTACGTCGCCATGCACAGCCCTGTGAACTGGTCACACGGTACAGAGTACCTAATTAATACCTAATTAAGGCAGTAACATTATTAGACCCGAGTCTTACCCTATGTAGCAGCTCGCTGATGTTTGTTCAGTCCTCATTTTGAAGCAGGAAGTTTGGATGTTCAGCCTTGAAGGTTCTCTATACATATTTAACATTTCATATTAATTGACTCTAAAATTGGAATCCCTTGTACATGCCCTAAAGTTAAATTAATTACTTAATACTAATAGTGCCAATGCATACATTTCCTTCTTCTAATCAGGCATCTCATTTTTCTTAGGTTCCAAGAGGACTGCTGGGAAAGCAAGAAAACACTTTAAGTGTTTATGTTTAAGTGTCTTTAAGTGTTTTAAGTGTTGTGTTTGTGTATTTTGATAGTATAGCACTTTGTTTCAACTGCAGTTGTGTGAAATGTGCCTCAGAAATAAACTGAGCTTGAACTCAATTATTAGTAGTTAGCTTAATATCCACCTTTAAACTCTTCTCACAATCACTAGTTTTCCCATCACTGCAGGATCCACACCGGGACTCTCCACTGGCCACTCCAGAGCCGTCCAAAGATTCCTGTCCTGGCATTCCTGGGATCCTTAGGGTCACTATACTGCTGGAGCTCCCAGCCCCCAGATACTGGGCTCCAAAATGCCTTGATCATCATTAGATCTCTTGACACCATAATCCCTAGTTACAGTGTTTACACCACAGCAAACACCTAATATGACTCAACTGACTAAGTGTGCATTTTTACTATTTCTTCAAAGTCAGTCAATTTTATGTGGTGTTTCCATTATTTTGTCCAGCCCCTATGTATGATGCATTCAACAAAATATTGAAATTATAACCACTGTGTTGGCATAATACACTGCCCAGCCAAATAAAAAGTCGCCATGTGAATTTCATTGCTGACAGCCCTCTGGTGGGGTATGTTAGAACCTGCAGCATCACTAACTGGTCAGTGTGATGTCCTGATTGCACGAGTGGTGTGTCGTCTGAATAGAGGGATTTGGGTGATTGTGAGAGAAGAGGACCGTATTCTTCACCGGGGAGATGAAAGTGGGTTCACTGGTGGCTTATATCGAGGTGGGGAGGGTAGCTACCCATAGCCAGCATAGGGGGACCAGATACAGTGGACCGGTACTGAACTCTGTCAGCTTAGTGTCTCTGAGGTCCATGCTGTTTGGGCGACGTTATATCAGCATGTCACAGTGTTTAGTACCAGTGAGGCAGATCTGGGTAGAACCTGGCTGGCAGTGCATACAATTGACACCAGTGATGCCCAGCCCATAAAAATGTTGGCTTGGCTTGGATCTCAAGCATGCCATTATACAGTGTATTAGGCAAGTGGACCATTGATTTTTTGGAAGCAGGAAAAAAAGGCAAGGGTACGGATCTGAGTGACTTTGACAACCAATTCTGCAAAAAAAACAACCATGTTATAAGGTTACCCATATTCAATTTTAATTATTTAATCTCAATAATTTGTCATTTACAGACAGCTGGGCTGCAGGGGAACTTTTCAAAGAGGTTTCAGAAGGAAGTGAAATGTTGTTATTGCTTGTTATATGATTTTTTTCCATGTTTGATTTGAGCACAAAATTGGAAATGGAAAAACTAGTCATTATCTATTTTCTCTTATTGGTTAATTTATTTATTATACCATACATGTACATGATATGGCGCATTATGGATGTATATAATTATAAATGGTGTGTTTACATATGAAGTTAATAAATTTGATTTATTGGAAAGTGTCAAGATCCCTTGTCATTCTTCCTGTTATTACCAATTTCTATGTTATTTCTACAGTATGTTCTGGTCAGCCTGCTTTGATGCAACTGAATTCTCCCAATTTCGCGATCGCAAAGAGGCTCTGCAGAGCTAATTGTGGCTTCCCGATAAATTACGCCAACACCAGAGAGAGGGCGTAGTTAATAAGACTGTCTGTTCACCCTGTTATAGTGAATTTAGATATTTTTCTGTAAACAAATCTAATGTGCTAACTCATTTTACACAACATCGTTCGAATGTGCGCTTTTTCCATTAAATCAGACCGGGCTAAAAAAGTAATAAAAGTTTAAGTAATGTTTATTATGTGATTTATTATATACAAACTCTATTATATTATACATTATACATACAAACTATTATATTTTTATTTATTTATTTATTTATTTATTTATTTATTTATTCTTTCTCCTTGCTTTTCTCGTCCGTGTTCAGTTCAGACTCCCTACCGATGGGGGGCGCTGGACCACGAGTGTTGGGTATATATAATCCTGGGCGGGAAATTCATCTTGAATAGATCCTGCACGGCCGCACTGTTGTTTAAACGTATGCTGTTTTTTTCCCTCCCAACACAGGTTAGGAAATATCTGGGTTTAATACTCATATATGCCCAATATCAGGTGTAAATACCATTCCTATTTATTTTGTTTTATTAATCTGTACCGAGTTGTTGTTTAAAGCCAGAAATATATCTTTTCCTTCAGGAAATGCTAAACGCTAGTTAGCGGTAACAAGCCATCCGCTTAGTTCTATATAGCATGGTTAGCTGGGCGCGGGAGTTTGTTTTAAGTACAAAAGACCACGATACAATGCAGCCTTTAAATAAATGGGTTTATTCCTTAATAGGAAAACTTATATTTGTGTTTTTGTACGCCTCGTTGATTGTACCATCTGTAGTGTAGGTTTATTTTATCCTTTGTGAATAGGTCAGTGCGAGAAAGAAACGCAGCCCCATTTCGGTCTCTCTCTCTCTCTCTCTCTCTCTCTCTCTCTCTCTCTCTCTATATATATATATATATATATATATATGTATGTATGTATGTATGTATGTATATAAACTCACCTAAAGGATTATTAGGAACACCATTCTAATACGGTGTTTGACCCCCTTTCGCCTTCAGAACTGCCTTAATTCTACGTGGCATTGATTCAACAAGGTGCTGAAAGCATTCTTTAGAAATGTTGGCCCATATTGATAGGATAGCATCTTGCAGTTGATGGAGATTTGTGGGATGCACATCCAGGGCATGAAGCTCCCGTTCCACCACATCCCAAAGATGCTCTATTGGGTTGAGATCTGGTGACTGTGGGGGGCATTTTAGTGCAGTGAACTCATTGTCATGTTCAAGAAACCAATTTGAAATGATTCAAGCTTTGTGACATGGTGCATTATCCTGCTGGAAGTAGCCATCAGAGGATGGGTACATGGTAGTCATAAAGAGATGGACATGGTCAGAAATAATGCTCAGGTAGGCCGTGGCATTTAAACGATGCCCAATTGGCACTAAGGGGCCTAAAGTGTGCCAAGAAAACATCCCCCACACCATTACACCACCACCAGCAGCCTGCACAGTGGTAACAAGGCATGATGGATCCATGTTCTCATTCTGTTTACGCCAAATTCTGACTCTACCATTTGAATGTCTCAACAGAAATCGAGACTCATCAGACCAGGCAACATTTTTCCAGTCTTCAACTGTCCAATTTTGGTGAGCTCGTGCAAATTGTAGCCTCTTTTTCCTATTTGTAGTGGAGATGAGTGGTACCCGGTGGGGTCTTCTGCTGTTGTAGCCCATCCGCCTCAAGGTTGTGCGTGTTGTGGCTTCACAAATGCTTTGCTGCATACCTCGGTTGTAACGAGTGGTTATTTCAGTCAAAGTTGCTCTTCTATCAGCTTGAATCAGTCGGCCCATTCTCCTCTGACCTCTAGCATCAACAAGGCATTTTCGCCCACAGGACTGCCGCATACTGGATGTTTTTCCCTTTGCACACCATTCTTTGTAAACCCTAGAAATGGTTGTGTGTGAAAATCCCAGTAACTGAGCAGATTGTGAAATACTCAGACCGGCCCGTCAGGCACCAACAACCATGCCATGCTCAAAATTGCTTAAATCACCTTTCTTTCCCATTCTCACATTCAGTTTGGAGTTCAGGAGATTGTCTTGACCAGGACCACACCCCTAAATGCATTGATTCAACTGCCATGTGATTGGTTGATTAATTAATTGCATTAATGAGAAATTGAACAGGTGTTCCTAATAATCCTTTAGGTCAGTGTATATACATACACACACACATATATATATGTTTTATCGTTTGAATTGTGATTATTGTGATTGTACCAGAGGGTTATTGTAATCTTTTCATAATAATTGAAATGTGATTAATGCTTCCACATCTATTACAGTATTTCAATATTTACATACTGTTGTGCAGATATATTGCATTTTCTTTTTTTTGTATTAAGCTGTTTCTAAGTTTGAGAAATGATTTAGAAAAAATCCTGCACGGAAGCACTGTTGCTTAAACATGTCCTGTTTTTCTCTCCCAACACAGAACTCTGTCCCCTTATTTCTTTTTGGAGTACACTGGCCTAGCCTTGCAGCTAGGTTGGTTACAAATTTGGGGCCTCGTCCGGGATTAGCATGGTCCTGCGAATGCTAACCTAAGAATTGTGGGATCCAGATTTTTTTATTGAATCGATCACCTGACAGATTTCGCGGACAACAATGACTACTCTTCAAGAAGTGTGACAAGACATCCAGAGTCAACTGCTCCCGTTGATCCATGCTGCAGACACGGAGGTCCTTTATCGCCTTGCAGCATCCTGTAAAGATGAGGTGGCGGAGGAATTGCCAGAAAGAGACGCAGCAACAGTGGAACTCTTCGACTACATTATGGGGTTCCTTAGGAGTGAGGAACTGCGTAGTCTGGAGGACTAAGGGCTGTCCCGTCTGCTTGCTTTCCATGACCTCATCCATGATCTCATCAATGATCTGCAACCACTAGGTAAAGATGCTGATCCTGTTATACAGGATGACATGGGGTCTGCAGTGATACAAGAGGTTACAGTTGTGGAAGCAGCTGCAGCTCATCAGAGGAAGTCAACACTTGTCAGTTTTGCACAGTCACCAATAGACTCTGTATCCAGCGCACTGACCCTAACAGAGGCAGCCGCTTTGTTGCCGCGCCAGGAATTTAGGATACATGGAGGAATGATTTCTGATTCCGATTCTTGATTTAAGTTATGGTAATGTCCGCAGGCAAATTGATGAGGGGTTGGCTGAGAGGTTTACTGAAGCAGAAGTTATTAGAACGGTCCTTAAGGTTATCAAGCCTGGAGTATTCAAAGAGATGCTGGTAATTAGAGAAAATCTCCCCATAGCTATACTTAAACGTCTAAGCTAAGACTGCCAAAAAGCTAAGACTGCCAGTGTCAGTGTGAAGCCGTGAGAAGGGGTTGACACAGGGAGTTGGCCTGAAACTCAACCTGAAATCAAAGTCAGTCATGAAGCCATCCATGAACTGACGGCACAAGTCTCAGCTCTGACTAGGAGCATCGAGAGAGTCATTACCACTACACCAGCGCTGACACTAGCCTCGAACCTCAAAGACCTTGTTACAGCCAGGTGGATGGGAAAACAGGACTCAGGGTACAGTGGATGAAGTAGAAAGAGAGGTGAATATTGTGGATAGGGAGGAAAACCTCATTCAAGACCATGGGGTAGAAGAAATGGTAGAGGAACAACCAGAAATGCATTGTGGGCAGGAGGAAGTAAACATAAGAGGTGATGAAGAGAATGTGAGTGAGAAGTTGGAGAGTGTGAGAAGGATCTTGAAAAAATCCTGCACGGAAGCACTGTTGCTTAAACATGTCCTGTTTTTCTCTCCCAACACACAACTCTGCCGCCTTATTTTTTTTTTTGGAGTACACTGGTCTAGCCTTTCAGCTAGGTTGGTTACATATACATACAAACTATTATATTATACATACAAACTATTATATTATACATTCCATTATTTACAAAGGTCTCAGGCTTCATGTTGTCCTGGTCTGGACTGGGTTATACAAACTAGTATATTATACATTCCATTATTCACAAAGGTCTCAGGCTTCATGCTGGACTGGGTCACTTCATCTTAGACAGTATCCAGGTCATATCATCCCTGTGCGTGATATAACCTGCAGGGCATCAGGGAAATCCAGTTCGCCATAATTTCATGCTCCCCCTCTTTCAGCTCCTCATATCGTCTCCTCTTCTCATTTAAAATGAGCTCCAGTAATGTTTAATATTACCAATGTCTATGTTATTTCTATGTTCTGGTCAGCCTGCTTTAATGCAACTGATAGTGTCCAGGTCATATTGTCCATGGGCCCGGTATAACCGGCAGGGCGTCAGGGAAATCCAGCTGGCCATTGCTTCATTTTCCTCCCCCTCTTTCAGCTCCTCATAACGTCTCCTTTTCTCATTTAATATGAGCTCCAGACACCTGCGTAGACGGTGCACATAGAAAGACAGTTATGTGGTGGGGGTTCGACGCAGCCTACAGCCTTTTGGGGGAACAAGCCCAGAAGCCTTGGTGGCCTGTGCCTGAAGGGTAAGCGAGGTACTCACATCGTGATTTTGCTCATGTCCTTCAAAATATCGAGCGGGTTTGTGTTGTTTGGAAGGCGAAGGATGGAGGGGGCAAAGACTAAGGCCAGCGAATGTGTGGACATTCGGTTTTGGCCTTCCTCACTGGCCACCCTGAGAAGGAGAAGATTGTCAGAGGTCAGGGAAGGTGGTGGCTCTGCGGTGGGGGTGGAGATATGTTTCATTTCATCATTTGGTACTGGATAGGAGAACTGACCTCCCTGCCCCATCCAGAAGCAGTCAGGCCTCACCCATGGCATGCAGGAAGCCACTGTATTGGCTGAACGTCGTTAGAGGTTCAGGCAGGTTCCGGAGCCATTCACTGACCAGGCCGGTGATACTATGCATGGGGTAGTCCTCCAGACATACCGCCATTGGTATGTGTGGACATTCTATTATGGCCTTCCTCACTGGCCACCCTGAGAAGGAGAAGATTGTCAGAGGTCAGGGAAGGCAGAGGTGGAGTCCAGCTTTGCAATTCAATTCAATACAATACAATTCATTGTGAAGGATATCTGGGAAGTGAGCAAGGGATGCCATCCCACCTGACTAAATGGAAAAGGAGTCTCTCCAGCATGTCGATGCTGGCTGGAGGGAGCATGTCCAGCACCTGGTAGATTCTAGCCAGTTGCTGTGACTTTTCTGGTGGCTCTGCGGTGGGGGTGGAGATATGTTTCATTTCATCATTTGGTACTGGATAGGAGAACTGACCTCCCTGCCCCATCCAGAAGCAGTCAGGCCTAAATGATTATCGCCCTGTGGCCCTCACTCCGGTAATTATGAAGTGCTTTGTGAGACTGGTTCTCCAGCACATCAAGGACCATCTCCCCCAAGACTTCGATCCCTACCAGTTCGCATATCGTGCTAACAGGTCCACAGAAGATGCCATCGCCGTAGCTCTCCACTCTGTGCTGAGCCATCTGGAGCGGCAGCAGAGCTATGTCCGGATGCTCGTTGTGGATTATAGCAGTTTTCTCATCACCAAACTGGTCACTCTCAGCCTCCCCCCTCTCACATGTGCCTGGATAAAAGGCTTTCTTACCAACCGGCTCCAGACTGTGAGACTCGGCCCCTACCTCTCCTCCATTCGCACACTGAACACCGGATCCCCACAAGGCTGTGCGCTGAGCCCCCTCCTAAACTGTCTCTATACCCACGACTGTAGTCCGGCCCACAGCAACAACCTCATAGTCAAGTTTGCTGACGACACCACACTGGTCGGACTCATCTCAAAGGGAGACGAGGCAGCTTACAGAGAGGAGGTCCTGAAGTTGGCAACCTGGTTTTCAAAGAACAATCTGGCTTGGAACACCAAGAAAACCAAGGAGATCATAGTCGACTTCAGGAGGCACAGCACCGACTTAGCCCCCCTCTACATCAACGGCGAGTGTGTGGAGAGGGTCCATACCTTCCAGTTTCTCGGCATCCTTATCGCCGCTGACATCTCCTAGACAGACATCACAGCAGTTACCAAGAAGGCTCAGCAGCGGTAACACTTCCTGAGGGTCCTCAGGAAGCACAACTTGGACTTCAACCTACTACTGACCTTCTACCGCTCGTCCATCGAGAGCCTGCTGACGTACTGTATCACAGTATGGTATCACAGTATGGAATCGCAGCTGCACCACAGCAGACAGGGAGAGGCTCCAGAGAGTAGTAAAGGCAGCACAGAATATCATCGGCTGCCCTCTCCCCTCCCTGATGGATATTTACACCTCCCGCTGCCCCAGCAGAGCAAAAAACATCATCAAGAACAGCTCCCACCCTGGCTCTGATCTGTTTGACCTGCTGCAGGTGCATCACAGCAAGGACAAACAGACTCAAGAACAGTTTTTTCCCCAAAAGCCATAGCCATCCTAAACGTACACATGCATTGACTGGACAGTAGACTACACAGTCCAACACCCAATCCCTGGACTTCCGTCTATCAACTGGGGCAATATCCATTACCTAAATGGTGTTGATAACTGTGCAATATCTGTATACTGTGCAATATCACATGATCATTATTACCGTGTAATACCTAAATAATGTGCGATAACCCACACTGCATATCACATTGTAAATTCATACATTTAAAACCCTACTTACATAAATTTACAAACGACAGGGGGCCATTCGGCCCATAAAGCTCGTTTGGGGAGAACTTAACTAATAGCTCAGAGTTGTTAAAATCTTATCTAGCTCTGATTTAAAGGAACAAAACTCAGACATTATTCTCAAGGAGAATTTACATAAAAAAAAAAAAAACCTACCTTTCCTATTTTGTCCAAAAAAACAAGTAGAATTAAAGTAGTGAATGTCTTTTTTAAATAGAAATATATACATACAAAAATCTCAAATGCTTATTTACAAGAAACCATATGAAAGAGTGTCCATCACTTTGCCGTGCAAAGTCATTTATTCCAAATGTACATAGCGCTGCAGAACTTTTGCACTGTTTGTTTATTGTTTGTCTTGTGTATATCTTTGCACTGAAGGTGCTGCTCTTAATCTCATTATACACATGTATAGTGACAATAAAAGGCATTCATTCATTCATTCAACCTGCTGGCGCAGCTCCCTCATGCTGTTGACACTACCAGACTGCTAGGTAACGTCTCCCTGCAGATCACAATAAAGACGGTTTACCTTTCTCCCCTGGTCTGACAACTGGACTTTTCTATGGGGATGCTTCTTCAGAAGAGTCCTGAAAAAGCTGCACTTAGTTGCAAGATGAAAAGATGATGCTGACAAACCCATGTTTTCAACAAACCACTAGTGATAACATATAAAAAGGCAGAAACTTTTAAATGTAAAAAAAAAATGTGTTTGCCTTTGTTTTGTTAAAAAATGTACAGGGCAGGAGAGAGTCAGACATAAATAACAAATAATCAGTAACCAACTAAAATGACAATACAACAGTCAATATCCTTTTCACACATAACCGATCATGCTCATTACTGGCTAGGCAGATTCCGTGCAAGAAACACTAACATGTTCACTTTATCTGGTTTAAGGCCACATCTCACTGGGGTCACAAGGTTTCCTGCTGTACTAAACATTCTCTCAGAGGCAGTACTTGTCGCACAAATGCAGAGGTACTTCCGAGCTAACTTTGCAACCGAAGGGAACCTTGCTTGGTTATCACGTCACCACATTAGGGGATCCCTTGAAGGATTCAACACCTGTTCCTGCAAGTACCGAGTTAGTTCAGGATCAATATGCACTAATTATGCCACAGTCTGGGTAGTAATTTCTTTTCGACAGTATTGAACGGCAGCATTTCTTTCGCTATATGTCTCCTTACGCTGTCTGCTAACGAGTGCAATTTGGCTCCGCCATTTTTATATTTAGTAACTCGATCAAAAGCATTAGTGATAGCCAGTTGCGGAGGAGCCGCAGCTGAGGTTGTTTTACCTAGTGTGTGGGATGATAAATCCGGAGGTGGTTTTGTAGATTTGTTGTATTGGCGCTTTTGACCGACAGTTTTCTTCCACACATTCGGCAAATCGCTTCAGTCAGGTTACCAGGCTCCCCTTTTTCATTTGGCTTGAAACCTAAATGCGCAAACCGCAGAGCTGTCGTGTTTAGCTTTGAAACTAAGTCCTCCATGATTACTCTGCTAGAGCGGGACGGCGCGCGGCTAAACAATAGCAGCGTGAAGAAAAGACGTCATTGATCGAACCAATCAAACGGGAATAACCGAACGAGAAAGAAGGATACTAGCACAAATCCAAAACTGTACTGGAACCAATGGATGGGGTACCCCGAAAGACCCCATTGGACCAAGCCGGGATCAGGGGGTAAGTCTGGGTAGCATACCCCCGTTCTTTCGATAGCCTCCTCGGCTGGGGAAACTCTGGTCACTGGGCTGACACCACAACAAAACATGTCTTTTGCATTTAACCCATATGTGACATAGCAGGGGGCAGCTAATTCAGCAGCCAGGGAGTAAATCTTGGGGGTGGTACCTTGCTCAGGGTACTTCAATGGTGCCTTGCTGGTCGGGGATTTGAACCAGCAAACATTGAACTATAAATGCAGTTTTCTAACCATTAGGCCACCGCTGATTATCAAAAGCTTTTCTAAATGTGCCTCACAATAATCCAGAGGCTGCCTTTATACATGATAAATGAAGCTATTACAACATGTAACAATGCCAATAAGGGAGGTGTTCACTTTAACCAGCATGGTGACATTCTCAGGCATGAATGATTTGAATGATGACCTAATGATGGGGACAGTGTGTAGCACAGTGGGTTGGGATGCTGTGCCTGTGATTGAAAGATGAAGTTCAAATCGTATGGTTGGCAAGGTGATCTCACTGTTGGGCCCTTGAGCAAGGCCCTTAATCCCCAGCTGTTCCAGGAGCTGTCTGATCTTGATTTGTTATGAGTTCATTGCTTTGGAAAAAAGCGTCAATAAGTAAATTTAATGTTTGCATTTTTGTGACAGACCTACAGGGGGAGCTACGTGACCTGGAACAGTTTTTCTGAGTATACAGCTCAAGTCTGTGATTAGAAGGAGCTTGTAAAAGTGATTTACAGATTTTTTTTTCTTATTCTTTTTGGATTTTTTATGTATATACCTTATATAAAGTGAGATGACTTTAGATCAATGTGATATGTCGTTATTGTCTCCACTACAAAAGCAGTCCTCTGAAAAGCATCATTTTGAAATAGCTACATTATGCCAAAATACAGGCGGACAAGTGCAAATTTCATCAGTAGTGGTTCTGAAGACCTAAAACTCTTAAAAACAAGTAGATAAGTATGGCCCACTAGCTGACCAGGTCCTTCTTGTGAAACAGGATTGTAGTAACGGAGGGAGAAAATGGCAGATTTTTCATCCTCTTTGCATATTGTCCAATAATGAGTTATTCTTTCAAGCAAAAACACAATATTACAATTCAATACCAAACTGACCTATGAGGCTTTATGAAATTCTTCTCACTGCCTCCAGTGGCAGATTGACAGCATGTCATAGTCGGTCCTCATCCATCCCTGTCCCTTATGTTTCGTCCCCATTTGGCCAGCAGGTGTTGCTGGCCATCCTGTTCCCTATGGGAAGGAATCTCCTCGTCAGCACCTCTCTCGTGTGGAGTTCCTCAAGGTTCTATTTTAGCACGCACCCATTTCTCTCTGTACATAGCTGTCAGCCAAGCTTCCATTGCACACCTACTGCTGGTCCAAAATGCAGCAGCTCGACCACTAACAGGATGATGTAAGTGTGATCGTATTTCTCCTATACCTGCCTCTCTACACTGGCTTCCAATGCGCTATAGGATAGAGTTCAAGATATTAAGATCTGCTTGATATTTCCTTGTGGTTCGGAAATCCAGGCTAAAGCATAGTGGAAATCAGGTGTTCATAGCTGCAGCTCCAAAGCTGTGGAATGAGCTGTCCCTGCATATTCCTCAGGCACCAACACTTTCCATATTTAAAGTATCAATAAATTTGTTTTTATTCTTAGAGTTTTATCTCAGTATAGCAGTTCACTATCATCAACATACACAAACTCAAACACTAAAAGACACTTTAAGTGTTTATGTTTAAGTGTTTGTGTTTGTGTATTTTGATAGTATAGCACTTTGTTTCAACTGCAGTTGTGTGAAATGTGCCTCAGAAATAAACTGAGCTTGAACTAAATTATTAGTAGTTAGCTTAATATCCACCTCTAAACTCTTCTCACAATCACTAGTTTTCCCACCACTGCAGGATCCACACCGGGACTCTCCACTGGCCACTCCAGAGCCGTCCAAAGATTCCTGTCCTGGCATTCCTGGGATCCTTAGGGTCACTATAATGCTGGAGCTCCCAGCCCCCAGATACTGGGCTCCAAAATGCCTTGATCATCATTAGATCTCTTGACACCATAATCCCTAGTTACAGTGTTTACACCACAGCAAACACCTAATATGACTCAACTGACTAAGTGTGCATTTTTACTATTTCTTCAAAGTCAGTCAATTTTATGTGGTGTTTCCATTATTTTGTCCAGCTCCTATGTAATAATAATAATAATTGATACTTTATTGATCCCCGTGGGGAAATTGTTGGTCAGTGTGATGTCCTGATTGCACGAGTGGTGTGTCGTCTGAATAGAGGGATTTGGGTGATTGTGAGAGAAGTGGACCGTATTCTTCACCGGGGGGATGAAAGTGGGTTCGCTGGTGGCTTATATCGAGGTGGGGAGGGTAGCTACCCATAGCCAGCATAGGGGGACCAGATACAGTGGACCGGTACTGAACTCTGTCAGCTTAGTGTCTCTGAGGTCCATGCTGTTTGGGCGACGTTATATCAGCATGCCACAGTGTTTAGTACCAGTGAGGCAGATCTGGGTAGAACCTGGCTGGCAGTGCATACAATTGACACCAGTGATGTCCAGCCCATAAAAATGTTGGCTTGGCTTGGATCTCAAGCATGCCATTATACAGTGTATTAGGCAAGTGGACCATTGATTTTTTGGAAGCAGGAAAAAAAGGCAAGGGTACGGATCTGAGTGACTTTGACAACCAATTCTACAAAATAAACAACCATGTTATAAGGTTACCCATATTCAATTTTAATTATTTAATCTCAATAATTTGTCATTTACAGACAGCTGGGCTGCAGGGGAACTTTTCAAAGAGGTTTCAGAAGGAAGTGAAATGTTGTTATTGCTTGTTATATGATTTTTTTCCATGTTTGATTTGAGCACAAAATTGGAAATGGAAAAACTAGTCATTATCTATTTTCTCTTATTGGTTAATTTATTTATTATACCATACATGTACATGATATGGCGCATTATGGATGTATATAATTATAAATGGTGTGTTTACATATGAAGTGAATAAATTTGATTTATTGGAAAGTGTCAAGATCCCTTGTCATTCTTCCTGTTATTACCAATTTCTATGTTATTTCTACAGTATGTTCTGGTCAGCCTGCTTTAATGCAACTGAATTCTCCCAATTTCGCGGTCGCAAAGAGGCTCTGCAGAGCTAATTGTGGCTTCCCGATAAATTACGCCAACACCAGAGAGAGGGCGTAGTTAATAAGACTGTCTGTTCACCCTGTTATAGTGAATTTAGATATTTTTCTGTAAACAAATCTAACGTGCTAACTCATTTTACACAACATCGTTCGAATGTGCGCTTTTTCCATTAAATCAGACCGGGCTAAAAAAGTAATAAAAGTTTAAGTAATGTTTATTATGTGATTTATTATATACAAACTCTATTATATTATACATTATACATACAAACTATCATATTTTATTTTATTTATTTATTTATTTATTTTTTCTTTCTCCTTGCTTTTCTCGTCCGTGTTCAGTTCAGACTCCCTACCGATGGGGGGCGCTGGACCACGAGTGTTGGGTATATATAATCCTGGGCAGGAAATTCATCTTGAATAGATCCTGCACGGCAGCACTGTTGTTTAAACGTATGCTGTTTTTTTTCCCTCCCAACACAGGTTAGGAAATATCTGGGTTTAATACTCATATATGCCCAATATCAGGTGTAAATACCATTCCTATTTATTTTGTTTTATTAATCTGTACCGAGTTGTTGTTTAAAGCCAGAAATATATCTTTTCCTTCAGGAAATGCTAAACGCTAGTTAGCGGTAACAAGCCATCCGCTTAGTTCTATATAGCATGGTTAGCTGGGCGCGGGAGTTTGTTTTAAGTACAAAAGAAAACGATACAATGCAGCCTTTAAATAAATGGGTTTATTCCTTAATAGGAAAACTTATATTTGTGTTTTTGTACGCCTCGTTGATTGTACCATCTCTAGTGTAGGTTTATTTTATCCTTTGTGAATAGGTCAGTGCGAGAAAGAAACGCAGCCCCATTTCGGTCTCTCTCTCTCTCGCTCTCTCTCTCTCTCTCTCTCTCTCTCTCTCTCTCTCTCTATATATATATATATATATATATATATATATATATATATAATGTATATGTGTATATATATTATATATATATATATATATATATATATAATGTATATGTGTATATATATGTATATATATGTATATGTGTATATATATGTATATGTGTATATATATGTATATATATATGTATATGTGTATATATATGTATATATATGTATATGTGTATATATATGTATATATATATGTATATGTGTATATATATGTATATGTGTATATATATGTATATATATATATATATATATGTGTGTATATATATGTATATATGTATGTATGTATGTATGTATATAAACTCACCTAAAGGATTATTAGGAACACCATTCTAATACGGTGTTTGACCCCCTTTCGCCTTCAGAACTGCCTTAATTCTACGTGGCATTGATTCAACAAGGTGCTGAAAGCATTCTTTAGAAATGTTGGCCCATATTGATAGGATAGCATCTTGCAGTTGATGGAGATTTGTGGGATGCACATCCAGGGCATGAAGCTCCCGTTCCACCACATCCCAAAGATGCTCTATTGGGTTGAGATCTGGTGACTGTGGGGGGCATTTTAGTACAGTGAACTCATTGTCATGTTCAAGAAACCAATTTGAAATGATTCGAGCTTTGTGACATGGTGCATTATCCTGCTGGAAGTAGCCATCAGAGGATGGGTACATGGTGGTCATAAAGGGATGGACATGGTCAGAAACAATGCTCAGGTAGGCCGTGGCATTTAAACGATGCCCAATCGGCACTAAGGGGCCTAAAGTGTGCCAAGAAAACATCCCCCACACCATTACACCACCACCACCAGCCTGCACAGTGGTAACAAGGCATGATGGATCCATGTTCTCATTCTGTTTACGCCAAATTCTGACTCTACCATTTGAATGTCTCAACAGAAATCGAGACTCATCAGACCAGGCAACATTTTTCCAGTCTTCAACTGTCCAATTTTGGTGAGCTCGTGCAAATTGTAGCCTCTTTTTCCTATTTGTAGTGGAGATGAGTGGTACCCGGTGGGGTCTTCTGCTGTTGTAGCCCATCCGCCTCAAGGTTGTGCGTGTTGTGGCTTCACAAATGCTTTGCTGCATACCTCGGTTGTAACGAGTGGTTATTTCAGTCAAAGTTGCTCTTCTATCAGCTTGAATCAGTCGGCCCATTCTCCTCTGACCTCTAGCATCAACAAGGCATTTTCGCCCACAGGACTGCCGCATACTGGATGTTTTTCCCTTTGCACACCATTCTTTGTAAACCCTAGAAATGGTTGTGTGTGAAAATCCCAGTAACTGAGCAGATTGTGAAATACTCAGACCGGCCCGTCAGGCACCAACAACCATGCCATGCTCAAAATTGCTTAAATCACCTTTCTTTCCCATTCTCACATTCAGTTTGGAGTTCAGGAGATTGTCTTGACCAGGACCACACCCCTAAATGCATTGATTCAACTGCCATGTGATTGGTTGATTAAATAATTGCATTAATGAGAAATTGAACAGGTGTTCCTAATAATCCTTTAGGTCAGTGTATATACATACACACACACATATATATATGTTTTATCGTTTGAATTGTGATTATTGTGATTGTACCAGAGGGTTATTGTAATCTTTTCATAATAATTGAAATGTGATTAATGCTTCCACATCTATTACAGTATTTCAATATTTACATACTGTTGTGCAGATATATTGCATTTTCTTTTTTTTGTATTAAGCTGTTTCTAAGTTTGAGAAATGATTTAGAAAAAATCCTGCACGGAAGCACTGTTGCTTAAACATGTCCTGTTTTTCTCTCCCAACACAGAACTCTGTCCCCTTATTTCTTTTTGGAGTACACTGGCCTAGCCTTGCAGCTAGGTTGGTTACAAATTTGGGGCCTCGTCCGGGATTAGCATGGTCCTGCGAATGCTAACCTAAGAATTGTGGGATCCAGATTTTTTTATTGAATCGATCACCTGACAGATTTCGCGGACAACAATGACTACTCTTCAAGAAGTGTGACAAGACATCCAGAGTCAACTGCTCCCGTTGATCCGTGCTGCAGACACGGAGGTCCTGTATCGCCTTGCAGCATCCTGTAAAGATGAGGTGGCGGAGGAATTGCCAGAAAGAGACGCAGCAACAGTGGAACTCTTCGACTACATTATGGGGTTCCTTAGGAGTGAGGAACTGCGTAGTCTGGAGGACTAAGGGCTGTCCCGTCTGCTTGCTTTCCATGATCTCATCCATGATCTCATCAATGATCTGCAACCACTAGGTAAAGATGCTGATCCTGTTATACAGGATGACATGGGGTCTGCAGTGATACAAGAGGTTACAGTTGTGGAAGCAGCTGCAGCTCATCAGAGGAAGTCAACACTTGTCAGTTTTGCACAGTCACCAATAGACTCTGTATCCAGCGCACTGACCCTAACAGAGGCAGCCGCTTTGTTGCCGCGCCAGGAATTTAGGATACATGGAGGAATGATTTCTGATTCCGATTCTTGATTTAAGTTATGGTAATGTCCGCAGGCAAATTGATGAGGGGTTGGCTGAGAGGTTTACTGAAGCAGAAGTTATTAGAACGGTCCGGTTATCAAGCCTGGAGTATTCAAAGAGATGCTGGTAATTAGAGAAAATCTCCCCATAGCTATACTTAAACGTCTCTTACGAGTCAACCTTAGGGACAAAGGTAGTACTGAGTTGTTCCAGGAACTCAGCAGTGCTAAGCAAAATGACAAGGAAACCCCACAACAGTTTGGCTATAGACTGGTTGGATTAAAGCAGCGAGTACTATTTGCTTCACAACAGAGTAGATCTGAGTTTCAATATGACAGTAATTTGGTACAGGGAGTTTTTCTCCATTCGCTTTATCAGGGTCTTGGTGACAAATATGCCTATGTTAGGCGAGAAATGAGACCCCATGTTTGGAATTTAACAATCACTGATGACTTTATACTAGACCTAGTAACACAATTAGTGAAAAATCAGAGCGGTAGAAACACCTAGGCCATGCACAAAAAGCTAAGACTGCCAGTGTCAGTGTGAAGCCGTGAGAAGGGGTTGACACAGGGAGTTGGCCTGAAACTCAACCTGAAATCAAAGTCAGTCATGAAGCCATCCATGAACTGACGGCACAAGTCTCAGCTCTGACTAGGAGCATCGAGAGAGTCATTACCACTACACCAGCGCTGACACTAGCCTCGAACCTCAAAGACCTTGTTACAGCCAGGTGGATGGGAAAACAGGACTCAGGGTACAGTGGATGAAGTAGAAAGAGAGGAGAATATTGTGGATAGGGAGGAAAACCTCATTCAAGACCATGGGGTAGAAGAAATGGTAGAGGAACAACCAGAAATGCATTGTGGGCAGGAGGAAGTAAACATAAGAGGTGATGAAGAGAATGTGAGTGAAGTTGGAGAGTGTGAGAAGGATCTTGAAAAAATCCTGCACGGAAGCACTGTTGCTTAAACATGTCCTGTTTTTCTCTCCCAACACACAACTCTGCCGCCTTATTTCTTTTCTTTTTTTTGGAGTACACTGGTCTAGCCTTTCAGCTAGGTTGGTTACATATACATACAAACTATTATATTATACATACAAACTATTATATTATACATTCCATTATTTACAAAGGTATCAGGCTTTATGTTGTCCTGGTCTGGACTGGGTTATACAAACTAGTATATTATACATTCCATTATTCACAAAGGTCTCAGGCTTCATGCTGGACTGGGTCACTTCATCTTAGACAGTATCCAGGTCATATCATCCCTGTGCGTAATATAACCTGCAGGGCATCAGGGAAATCCAGTTCGCCATAATTTCATGCTCCCCCTCTTTCAGCTCCTCATATCGTCTCCTCTTCTCATTTAAAAGGGGCTCCAGTAATGTTTAAGTAATGTTTATTATGTGAATTATTATATACAAACTATTATATTATACATTATATACACAAACTATTACATTATTATTATTATTATATTATATTATATATTACATTATTTACAAAGGTCTCAGGCTTCATTATGTTCTGGTCTGGACTGGGTCACTTAATCTGGGATAGTGTCCAGGTCATATTGTCCATGGGCCCGGTATAACCGGCAGGGCGTCAGGGAAATCCAGCTGGCCATTGCTTCATTTTCCTCCCCCTCTTTCAGCTCCTCATAACGTCTCCTTTTCTCATTTAATATGAGCTCCAGACACCTGCGTAGACGGTGCACATAGAAAGACAGTTATGTGGTGGGGGTTCGACGCAGCCTACAGCCTTTTGGGGGAACAAGCCCAGAAGCCTTGGTGGCCTGTGCCTGAAGGGTAAGCGAGGTACTCACATCGTGATTTTGCTCATGTCCTTCAAAATATCGAGCGGGTTTGTGTTGTTTGGAAGGCGAAGGATGGAGGGGGCAAAGACTAAGGCCAGCGAATGTGTGGACATTCGGTTTTGGCCTTCCTCACTGGCCACCCTGAGAAGGAGAAGATTGTCAGAGGTCAGGGAAGGTGGTGGCTCTGCGGTGGGGGTGGAGATATGTTTCATTTCATCATTTGGTACTGGATAGGAGAACTGACCTCCCTGCCCCATCCAGAAGCAGTCAGGCCTCACCCATGGCATGCAGGAAGCCACTGTATTGGCTGAACGTCGTTAGAGGTTCAGGCAGGTTCCGGAGCCATTCACTGACCAGGCCGGTGATACTATGGATGGGGTAGTCCTCCAGACATACCGCCATTGGTATGTGTGGACATTCGGTTTTGGCCTTCCTCACTGGCCACCCTGAGAAGGAGAAGATTGTCAGAGGTCAGGGAAGGCAGAGGTGGAGTCCAGCTTTGCAATTCAATTCAATACAATACAATTCATTGTGAAGGATATCTGGGAAGTGAGCAAGGGATGCCATCCCACCTGACTAAGTGGAAGAGGAGTCTCTCCAGCATGTCCAGCACCTGGTAGATTCTCCCCAGTTGTTGTGACTTTTCTGGTGGCTCTGCGGTGGGGGTGGAGATATGTTTAATTTCATCATTTGGTACTGGATAGGAGAACTGACCTCCCTGCCCCATCCAGAAGCAGTCAGGCCTCACCCATGGCATGCAGGAAGCCACTGTATTGGCTGAACGTCGTTAGAGGTTCAGGCAGGTTCCGGAGCCATTCACTGACCAGGCCGGTGATACTATGGATGGGGTAGTCCTCCAGACATACCGCCATTGGTATGTGTGGACATTCGGTTTTGGCCTTCCTCACTGGCCACCCTGAGAAGGAGAAGATTGTCAGAGGTCAGGGAAGGCAGAGGTGGAGTCCAGCTTTGCAATTCAATTCAATACAATACAATTCATTGTGAAGGATATCTGGGAAGTGAGCAAGGGATGCCATCCCACCTGACTAAGTGGAAGAGGAGTCTCTCCAGCATGTCCAGCACCTGGTAGATTCTCCCCAGTTGTTGTGACTTTTCTGGTGGCTCTGCGGTGGGGGTGGAGATATGTTTAATTTCATCATTTGGTACTGGATAGGAGAACTGACCTCCCTGCCCCATCCAGAAGCAGTCAGGCCTCACCCATGGCATGCAGGAAGCCACTGTATTGGCTGAACGTCGTTAGAGGTTCAGGCAGGTTCCGGAGCCATTCACTGACCAGGCCGGTGATACTATGGATGGGGTAGTCCTCCAGACATACCGCCATTGGTATGTGTGGACATTCGGTTTTGGCCTTCCTCACTGGCCACCCTGAGAAGGAGAAGATTGTCAGAGGTCAGGGAAGGCAGAGGTGGAGTCCAGCTTTGCAATTCAATTCAATACAATACAATTCATTGTGAAGGATATCTGGGAAGTGAGCAAGGGATGCCATCCCACCTGACTAAGTGGAAGAGGAGTCTCTCCAGCATGTCCAGCACCTGGTAGATTCTCCCCAGTTGTTGTGACTTTTCTGGTGGCTCTGCGGTGGGGGTGGAGATATGTTTAATTTCATCATTTGGTACTGGATAGGAGAACTGACCTCCCTGCCCCATCCAGAAGCAGTCAGGCCTCACCCATGGCATGCAGGAAGCCACTGTATTGGCTGAACGTCGTTAGAGGTTCAGGCAGGTTCCGGAGCCATTCACTGACCAGGCCGGTGATACTATGGATGGGGTAGTCCTCCAGACATACCGCCATTGGTATGTGTGGACATTCGGTTTTGGCCTTCCTCACTGGCCACCCTGAGAAGGAGAAGATTGTCAGAGGTCAGGGAAGGCAGAGGTGGAGTCCAGCTTTGCAATTCAATTCAATACAATACAATTCATTGTGAAGGATATCTGGGAAGTGAGCAAGGGATGCCATCCCACCTGACTAAGTGGAAGAGGAGTCTCTCCAGCATGTCCAGCACCTGGTAGATTCTCCCCAGTTGTTGTGACTTTTCTGGTGGCTCTGCGGTGGGGGTGGAGATATGTTTAATTTCATCATTTGGTACTGGATAGGAGAACTGACCTCCCTGCCCCATCCAGAAGCAGTCAGGCCTCACCCATGGCATGCAGGAAGCCACTGTATTGGCTGAACGTCGTTAGAGGTTCAGGCAGGTTCCGGAGCCATTCACTGACCAGGCCGGTGATACTATGGATGGGGTAGTCCTCCAGACATACCGCCATTGGTATGTGTGGACATTCGGTTTTGGCCTTCCTCACTGGCCACCCTGAGAAGGAGAAGATTGTCAGAGGTCAGGGAAGGCAGAGGTGGAGTCCAGCTTTGCAATTCAATTCAATACAATACAATTCATTGTGAAGGATATCTGGGAAGTGAGCAAGGGATGCCATCCCACCTGACTAAGTGGAAGAGGAGTCTCTCCAGCATGTCCAGCACCTGGTAGATTCTCCCCAGTTGTTGTGACTTTTCTGGTGGCTCTGCGGTGGGGGTGGAGATATGTTTAATTTCATCATTTGGTACTGGATAGGAGAACTGACCTCCCTGCCCCATCCAGAAGCAGTCAGGCCTCACCCATGGCATGCAGGAAGCCACTGTATTGGCTGAACGTCGTTAGAGGTTCAGGCAGGTTCCGGAGCCATTCACTGACCAGGCCGGTGATACTATGGATGGGGTAGTCCTCCAGACATACCGCCATTGGTATGTGTGGACATTCGGTTTTGGCCTTCCTCACTGGCCACCCTGAGAAGGAGAAGATTGTCAGAGGTCAGGGAAGGCAGAGGTGGAGTCCAGCTTTGCAATTCAATTCAATACAATACAATTCATTGTGAAGGATATCTGGGAAGTGAGCAAGGGATGCCATCCCACCTGACTAAGTGGAAGAGGAGTCTCTCCAGCATGTCCAGCACCTGGTAGATTCTCCCCAGTTGTTGTGACTTTTCTGGTGGCTCTGCGGTGGGGGTGGAGATATGTTTAATTTCATCATTTGGTACTGGATAGGAGAACTGACCTCCCTGCCCCATCCAGAAGCAGTCAGGCCTCACCCATGGCATGCAGGAAGCCACTGTATTGGCTGAACGTCGTTAGAGGTTCAGGCAGGTTCCGGAGCCATTCACTGACCAGGCCGGTGATACTATGCATGGGGTAGTCCTCCAGACATACCGCCATTGGTATGTGTGGACATTCGGTTTTGGCCTTCCTCACTGGCCACCCTGAGAAGGAGAAGATTGTCAGAGGTCAGGGAAGGCAGAGGTGGAGTCCAGCTTTGCAATTCAATTCAATACAATACAATTCATTGTGAAGGATATCTGGGAAGTGAGCAAGGGATGCCATCCCACCTGACTAAGTGGAAGAGGAGTCTCTCCAGCATGTCCAGCACCTGGTAGATTCTCCCCAGTTGTTGTGACTTTTCTGGTGGCTCTGCGGTGGGGGTGGAGATATGTTTAATTTCATCATTTGGTACTGGATAGGAGAACTGACCTCCCTGCCCCATCCAGAAGCAGTCAGGCCTCACCCATGGCATGCAGGAAGCCACTGTATTGGCTGAACGTCGTTAGAGGTTCAGGCAGGTTCCGGAGCCATTCACTGACCAGGCCGGTGATACTATGGATGGGGTAGTCCTCCAGACATACCGCCATTGGTATGTGTGGACATTCGGTTTTGGCCTTCCTCACTGGCCACCCTGAGAAGGAGAAGATTGTCAGAGGTCAGGGAAGGCAGAGGTGGAGTCCAGCTTTGCAATTCAATTCAATACAATACAATTCATTGTGAAGGATATCTGGGAAGTGAGCAAGGGATGCCATCCCACCTGACTAAGTGGAAGAGGAGTCTCTCCAGCATGTCCAGCACCTGGTAGATTCTCCCCAGTTCTTGTGACTTTTCTGGTGGCTCTGCGGTGGGGGTGGAGATATGTTTAATTTCATCATTTGGTACTGGATAGGAGAACTGACCTCCCTGCCCCATCCAGAAGCAGTCAGGCCTAAATGATTAAATCGCCCTGTGGCCCTCACTCCGGTAATTATGAAGTGCTTTGTGAGACTGGTTCTCCAGCACATCAAGGACCATCTCCCCCAAGACTTCGATCCCTACCAGTTCGCATATCGTGCTAACAGGTCCACAGAAGATGCCATCGCCGTAGCTCTCCACTCTGTGCTGAGCCATCTGGAGCGGCAGCAGAGCTATGTCCGGATGCTCGTTGTGGATTATAGCAGTTTTCTCATCACCAAACTGGTCACTCTCAGCCTCCCCCCTCTCACATGTGCCTGAATAAAAGGCTTTCTTACCAACCGGCTCCAGACTGTGAGACTCGGCCCCTACCTCTCCTCCATTCGCACACTGAACACCGGATCCCCACAAGGCTGTGCGCTGAGCCCCCTCCTAAACTGTCTCTATACCCACGACTGTAGTCCGGCCCACAGCAACAACCTCATAGTCAAGTTTGCTGACGACACCACACTGGTCGGACTCATCTCAAAGGGAGACGAGGCAGCTTACAGAGAGGAGGTCCTGAAGTTGGCAACCTGGTTTTCAAAGAACAATCTGGCTTGGAACACCAAGAAAACCAAGGAGATCATAGTCGACTTCAGGAGGCACAGCACCGACTTAGCCCCCCTCTACATCAACGGCGAGTGTGTGGAGAGGGTCCATACCTTCCAGTTTCTCGGCATCCTTATCGCCGCTGACATCTCCTAGACAGACATCACAGCAGTTACCAAGAAGGCTCAGCAGCGGTAACACTTCCTGAGGGTCCTCAGGAAGCACAACTTGGACTTCAACCTACTACTGACCTTCTACCGCTCGTCCATCGAGAGCCTGCTGACGTACTGTATCACAGTATGGTATCACAGTATGGTATCGCAGCTGCACCACAGCAGACAGGGAGAGGCTCCAGAGAGTAATAAAGGCAGCACAGAATATCATCGGCTGCCCTCTCCCCTCCCTGATGGATATTTACACCTCCCGCTGCCCCAGCAGAGCAAAAAACATCATCAAGGACAGCTCCCACCCTGGCTCTGATCTGTTTGACCTGCTGCAGGTGCATCACAGCAAGGACAAACAGACTCAAGAACAGTTTTTTCCCCAAAAGCCATAGCCATCCTAAACGTACACATGCACTGACTGGACAGTAGACTACACAGTCCAACACCCAATCCCTGGACTTCCGTCTATCAACTGGGGCAATATCCATTACCTAAATGGTGTTGATAACTGTGCAATATCTTTATACTGTGCAATATCACATGATCATTATTACCGTGCAATACCTAAATAATGTGCGATAACCCACACTGCATATCACATTGTATATTCATACATTTAAAACCCTACTTACATAAATTTACAAACGACAGGGGGCCATTCGGCCCATAAAGCTCGTTTGGGGAGAACTTAACTAATAGCTCAGAGTTGTTAAAATCTTATCTAGCTCTGATTTAAAGGAATAAAACTCAGACATTATTCTCAAGGAGAATTTACATTAAAAAAAAAAAAACCTACCTTTCCTATTTTGTCCAAAAAAACAAGTAGAATTAAAGTAGTGAATGTCTTTTTTTAAATAGAAATATATACATACAAAAATCTCAAATGCTTATTTACAAGAAACCATATGAAAGAGTGTCCATCACTTTGCCGTGCAAAGTTATTTATTCCAAATGTACATAGCGCTGCAGAACTTTTGCACTGTTTGTTTATTGTTTGTCTTGTGTACATCTTTGCACTGAAGGTGCTGCTCTTAATCTCATTATACACGTGTATAGTGACAATAAAAGGCATTCATTCATTCAACCTGCAGCTCTATGTGCTCCAGTAGCCGGTCAATGTTCTTCTCCAAGGGCTGCCATACACAAAAATGCGAGTGCAATCATGTGTGAAACGTGTGACTCATATGCAGGCATAACTGCTAGGTAACGTCTCCCTGCAGATCACAATAAAGACGGTTTACCTTTCTCCCCTGGTCTGACAACTGGACTTTTCTATGGGTATATATATATAGAAACTTTTAAATGTAAAAAAAAAAAAAAAAAATTGTTTGCCTTTGTTTTGTTAAAAAATGTACAGGGCAGGAGAAAGTCAGACATAAATAACAAATAATCAGTAACCAGTAACCAACTAAAATGACAATACAACAGTCAATATCCTTTTCACACATAACCGATCATGCTCATTACTGGCTAGGCAGATTCCGTGCAAGAAACACTAACATGTTCACTTTATCTGGTTTAAGGCCACATCTCACTGGGGTCACAAGGTTTCCTGCTGTACTAAACATTCTCTCAGAGGCACTACTTGTCGCACAAATGCAGAGGTACTTCCGAGCTAACTTTGCAACCGAAGGGAACCTTGCTTGGTTATCACGTCACCACATTAGGGGAGCCCTTGAAGGATTCAACACCTGTTCCTGCAAGTACCGAGTTAGTTCAGGATCAATATGCACTAATTATGCCACAGTCTGGGTAGTAATTTCTTTTCGACAGTATTGAACGGCAGCATTTCTTTCGCTATATGTCTCCTTACGCTGTCTGCTAACGAGCGCGATTTGGCTCCGCCATTTTTATATTTAGTAACTCGATCAAAAGCATTAGTGATAGCCAGTTGCGGAGGAGCCGCAGCTGAGGTTGTTTTACCTAGTGTGTGGGATGATAAATCCGGAGGTGGTTTTGTAGATTTGTTGTATTGGCGCTTTTGACCGACAGTTTTCTTCCACACATTCGGCAAATCGCTTCAGTCAGGTTACCAGGCTCCCCTTTTTCATTTGGCTTGAAACCTAAATGCGCAAACCGCAGAGCTGTCGTGTTTAGCTTTGAAACTAAGTCCTCCATGATTACTCTGCTAGAGCGGGACGGCGCGCGGCTAAACAATAGCAGCGTGAAGAAAAGACGTCATTGATCGAACCAATCAAACGGGAATAACCGAACGAGAAAGAAGGATACTAGCACAAATCCAAAACTGTACTGCCAAAACTATTAAATAGTGATTAAAACATTTCAATTTCTAGGTGTATAACGATTATGACAGTTATCCAAAAAATGATCGCGGTCAGGGGCGCCGCAGAAGGGTCGCGGACAGGGGGGCCTTCGGAGTCCTGTCTGGGTCTGTAGAAAGGACGAGCTCCTCTCGTCTGCGGCAGCCGAGGGAAGAACGGCATCGGTAGACAGCGAGGGGTCGGCAGAGGCGGAGGGCGCCAATTAAGGAGTGTTAATTTTGACAGCAAATTTTGATTTAGTTTTAGTCATAGCCTTTTGACGAAAATGTCATTAGTTTTAGTCATCTAAATTGTTTTTGATTTAGTCTAGTTTTAGGCGACTAAAAATCATAGGATTTTAGTCGACTAAATCTACAATAGTTTTAGTCAGCTAAAATATAAAGTGTAAACAGTAATCCATGTTTTAGTTTCCCTTGTATTTCTGAACATGAAATAAAAACGTTATCAATTTGTTATGGAATGGTATTAAGGTTTAAATGTGCAATACACATTGGCATAGATTTTACTCATTCTGTTTGAACCAGCTGCATATTATGAAATGAAATAGCAAATGAAAGTAGCAATGCAGAACTAAAGCAATACAAAAATTAGAGAACAAAATAAGAAAAACAAGAAATAAATTTTTATCTGTATTTCAACTGTTGAAACTCAGTTTCAAAGAAAAAGTGCAAAGAAAATGGCATCAGGGATCATGCTCTGTCTGAACATGTACAATTCTCAAATAATAAAATAATATAAATTATATATATATATACATACATATTGAAATTACCCAGTGAACACGCTAAGCTACAGCTCCTTAAACTAACCAGAGTCAGAGTTGCTGATTGTTGCACCTGACCAAAGGTAGTCATGACATGGATTTTATTTTTACAATCTGCAGAAATTTTAGTGCTAACGTGACTTTAGCAAGCTTACCTTCGCGTGGATTTCAGGATGACTCACTTGCAAGTGTCGCTTCAAGTGCGTTGTGTTTTTACCAGTGATGGTGACTCCACACGGCTTACAAAGCGTCTTGTTTTCTGTAATATTAAACTGGAAATGTGTCCATATGTCATGTCTTCGCTTCGCTTTCTTCCTGGCACTGACATATTGTCGTGTTAATTTTATGAAAACAGCCTGTTTCAAACCAGGTACATACGATGATCGTCTATCAATCGCCTACAGTTATGTGCATCTGAGCGTATCACCGCTCTCGGGAGTTTGTTCTGATTGGATGTCTATTCAAGTCGTCCCGCTTAAACAAAATAGAGTAGTTCTGATTGGATCTCGTCTTTGGCAAATATTTTAGTCTCGTTTTTATTCGTTTACAGAAATGTCAATAACTTTCGTCATAGTTCCAGTCTTTGAGTATATTTTTTTTATTTAGTTATCGTCTCGTTTTCATCAAAGAAAAAAGGTCGTTAATTAAAACTATGACGAAAATTTTTCGTCAACGAAATTAACAGGCAGGACAGGAACCGGACCACACCGTGGACCCTGCAGAACAAAAGCACAGGGCAGTACCAGTGCCATGAGGAGACCGCAGGTGGTTCCTTTCGGGAACCAATGGATGGGGTACCCCGAAAGACCCCCTTGGACCAAGCCGGGATCAGGCGGTAAGTCTGGGTAGCATACCCCCGTTCTTTCGATAGCCTCCTCGGCTGGGGAAACTCTGGTCACTGGGCTGACACCACAACAAAACATGTCTTTTGCATTTAACCCATATGTGACATAGCAGGGGGCAGCTAATTCAGCAGCCAGGGAGTAAATCTTGGGGGTGGTACCTTGCTCAGGGTACTTCAATGGTGCCTTGCTGGTCGGGGATTTGAACCAGCAAACATTGAACTATACAGTAAATGCAGTTTTCTAACCATTAGGTCACCACTGATTATCAAAAGCTTTTCTAAATGTGCCTCACAATAATCCACAATAATCCAATAATAATTATACATGATAAATGAAGCTATTACAACATGTAACAATGCCAATAAGGGAGGTGTTCACTTTAACCAGCATGGTGACATTCTCAGGCATGAATGATTTGAATGATGACCTAATGATGGGACCAGAGTGTAGCACAGTGGGTTGGGATGCTGTGCCTGTGATTGAAAGATGAAGTTCAAATCGTATGGTTGGCAGGGTGATCTCACTGTTGGGCCCTTGAGCAAGACCCTTAATCCCCAGCTGTTCCAGGAGCTGTCTGATCTTGATTTGTTATGAGTTCATTGCTTTGGAAAAAAGCATCAATAAGTAAATTTAATGTTTGCATTTTTGTGACAGACCTACAGGGGGAGCTACGTGACCTGGAACAGTTTTTCTGAGTATACAGCTCAAGTCTGTGATTAGAAGGAGCTTGTAAAAGTGATTTACAGATTTTTTCTTCTTATTCTTTTTCAATTTTTTATGTATATACCTTATATAAAGTGAGATGACTTTAGATCAATGTGATATGTCGTTATTGTCTCCACTACAAAAGCAGTCCTCTGAAAAGCATCATTTTGAAATAGCTACATTATGCCAAAATACGGGCGGACAAGTGCAAATTTCATCAGTAGTGGTTCTGAAGACCTAAAACTCTTAAAAACAAGTAGATAAGTATGGCCCACTAGCTGACCAGGTCCTTCTTGTGAAACAGGATTGTAGTAACGGAAGGAGGAAATGGCAGATTTTTCATCCTCTTTGCATATTGTCCAATAATGAGTTATTCTTTCAAGCAAAAACACAATATTACAATTCAATACCAAACTGACCTATGAGGCTTTATGAAATTCTTCTCACTGCCTCCAGTGGCAGATTGACAGCATGTCATAGTCGGTCCTCATCCATCCCTGTCCCTTATGTTTAGTCCCCAATTGGCCAGCAGGTGTTGCTGGCCATCCTGTTCCCTATGGGAAGGAATCTCCTCGTCAGCACCTCTCTCGTGTGGAGTTCCTCAAGGTTCTATTTCAGCACGCACCCATTTCTCTCTGTACATAGCTGTCAGCCAAGCTTCCATTGCACGCCTACTGCTGGTCCAAAATGCAGCAGCTCGACCACTAACAGGATGATGTAAGTGTGATCGTATTTCTCCTATACCTGCCTCTCTGCACTGGCTTCCAATGCGCTATAGGATAGAGTTCAAGATATTAAGATCTGCTTGATATTTCCTTGTGGTTCGGAAATCCAGGCTAAAGCATAGTGGAAATCAGGTGTTCATAGCTGCAGCTCCAAAGCTGTGGAATGAGCTGTCCCTGCATATTCCTCAGGCACCAACACTTTCCACATTTAAAGTTTAAAAATTTGTTTTTATTCTTAGAATTTTAACTCAGTATAGCAGTTCTCTGTCATCAAAATACACAAACTCAAACACTAAGAGACACTTTAAGTGTTTATGTTTAAGTGTCTTTAAGTGTTTGTGTATTTTGATAGTATAGCACTTTGTTTCAACTGCAGTTGTGTGAAATGTGCCTCAGAAATAAACTGAGCTTTAACTAAATTATTAGTAGTTAGCTTAATATCCACCTCTAAACTCTTCTCACAATCACTAGTTTTCCCATCACTGCAGGATCCACACCGGGACTCTCCACTGGCCACTCCAGAGCTGTCCAAAGATTCCTGTCCTGGCATTCCTGGGATCCTTAGGGTCACTATAATGCTGGAGCTCCCAGCCCCCAGATACTGGGCTCCAAAATGCCTTGATCATCATTAGATCTCTTGACACCATAATCCCTAGTTACAGTGTTTACACCACAGCAAACACCTAATATGACTCAACTGACTACAGTAAGTGTGCATTTTTTTAAATGACTTCAAAGTCAGTCAATTTTATGTGGTGTTTCCATTATTTTGTCCAGCCCCTATGTATGATGCATTCAACAAAATATTGAAATTATAACCACTGTGTTGGCATAATACACTGCCCAGCCAAATAAAAAGTCGCCATGTGAATTAATTTCAGCAAATACTTAAGAGCCAATGACTGGATCATTATTACAGCCCAGCAACGTTATGCAGCAGTAAAGTAAAGTCAGCTGAGTACCTGAATCTACTGAATAATCAGGTTACACCTCCATCCATCATAAATGGATTTTTTCTTCCCTGTTGGCATGGGCATATTCCAGGACAAGAATGCCAAGATTCATTGGGTTCGAATTGTCCAGGAGTGGTTCATGAGATGTTGCATAAGCTTGTGGAAACAATGCCATGACAAATGTGCACCATAGTCAAAGCTAAAGGTGGTCCAATGAAAAATTCAAATGAAAACCTTTTTTTTGGCCAGGCACAGCTCTTAAGACACTACACAGCTACGAAATAAAACAAGGCTGTTAGGTATGAGTCTGTATATAAAGTAAACCTGCAAGATAAAGTTAAACCATAGGGTTTGCAGAGCACTATTAAAGAAAGTGAAACTGAAAGGTGTGCTATACTTCATTATGGAATATGATAAAAAAAAAATTGAAAAATGTATTCCTGTGTGACAGTATTTCCCATTTATGCTTTAAATACAATTTCCTTATAGTAAATCAATAATTTGTATCCCCAGGTCAGTCCTGTTACACTAACACATTTCTGCCCCTATGGCAGAATGTTCATTAGGAACTTGCATCATCTCAGTAAATGTAAAGAACGTTACAAATAAAATCTATTATTATTATTAAGGTGGAAACATCCAAAACATTGAATCCAGCAGAATAAAATGTGTTAATCATGACCAGTATTATTAATATAGTGAATTATTTTCTTCCATATGAAGTTAAAGAATTTTATCTATCCTTTCACACAACTCCTCTGATACCTTAGGAGTCATAGATGCATAGATCAAACTGGAAAAACCTTCAACTTTGGCTAACAAGGTTCGACCTGTAATGGAGAGATCCCTCATACCTCTGTGATCCCTCTGAAGCCAGAGAGTCTTTTTTCCAGGGAAGTAATCAAGGGTGTAAAATTATCCAGCATTCTCGCAGTCTTAATAATAAAGTCTTTATTCAGATCATTTTTAAAAATAATTACTTAAATTTAGTCGTAGTCCAGATGTCTGTGGGGGAAAAAATTGAAGGTTTTGATGCTAATTTGAGATTTGTATTTTAAGAAGAGGGTTGTATCATCAGCCAATTGACTTATGAGTGTTTGGCCAGTTCTAGACTTGTAGCCCTGGGGAACCCATGAGGTCATATATGACCCTTCCTTTCATTTCCACCTTTCATTCAACCCACTCATCAAAGTTAAGAATTTTTTTTTTGCTTTACAGCCCATTGTACTATATACCACCCAGTAACGGTGACATTTAGTGATTACTGACTGAATTAACCAGACTTTTTCCCACATTAAATATGGCCCCCACCACGTTTTGAGGCTGTTGCTGTACATGCTGCAAAGATTCACCTGTCAAGCTGTGAATAGGTAAGTGGCAGAAATTTTGCACCATCAGTTATAATGTTTAGATGTTATAGAACATGTACAACGTCGTTGCCAAAATACAAGCGCTGGGAGTAAAGCAAGTTTATTTGTTATTTAATTTAATAGCGCAATAAATAATATAGCCTAATAAGTAACATTATTATATAATAAAATTAAATAGCTACTACTACTAAGTCATTTTCAAAATATAGTGAGAAACATGTCCCTTGAATTTTCAGTTATGTAAACGCTTTAAGGCCCATATAACTGACATAATTTTATAAGCCAACTTTTCGCCCAGTTATATATAAGGGTTTGTCCCCTGCGTCATGCATACTGCTTCAGTGAATTTGCAGGTGTTAAAAAAATCTTTACTTATTACTTATTTTATTTTCTCAGACTTAATATAAATATGAAACGTCTATTAAACGTAAATAAACTAAATAAATAATTAAGATAGAAAATTATTGCAAAATAATGTGTGTCTTTTAATTTGATGTCCTGGGTGTCATTAATAGTAAAACTGACATTTTGAAAGTATAAAAAGTGGTAGATAAGTGCTTCCTATAGGTCAAAGACCACAGGACAAAGAGACTGTTGAAATGAGCTTCATAGTCAGTATCACCTCATTCTATAAGTTACAAATTTACCTTTAAAAGCGTTTTCTGGAAACACATTTTTTTTACATGGTTCATTTAATTGTGTCATTGGTGTTACATGATTTTATGTTCTTGTAAAATAATTTTATAACAAAAAAACAATGTAATGGGATAATTATTAATTGATGTTAGTGTCTTTAATGATGGATAGGTCAAGATGCTATCTTGTAAAATGCACTTTTTATGCAAGTTTGTCATTGGCATTATTATCACTGAAGTTACATCTCAAGCATGCGATCATACAGTGTATTAGGCAAGTGGACCATGATTTTTTGGAAACAGGAAAAAAGGCAAGGGTACGGATCTGAGTGACTTTGACAACCAATTCTGCAAAAAAAGGTTTGATTTGAACAACCATGTTATAAGGTTACCCATATTCAATTTTAATTATTTAATCTCAATAATTTGTCACTTTATATTACATTCTACGGTGGTCCAGATGGGTCACACAATGCCAAAGCCACAACACGAATACAAAACCCACAACGGAAGTGCAGCGGCCATCTATATTATTGGTCTAGGATTCCCGGTACTGTTGCTGCTAATGTTTGATTTGAGCACAAAATTGGAAATGGAAAAACTAGTCATTATCTATTTTCTTATATTGGTTGACATTTATTTCACCTTTATTACATCATACATGTACATCATATGACGCATTATGGATGTTTATAATTATAAATGGTGTGTTTACATATGAAGTTAATAAATTTGATTTACTGGAAACTGTCAAGATCCCTTATCATTCTTCCTGTTATTACCAATGTCTATGTTATTTCTATGTTCTGGTCAGCCTGCTTTAATGCAACTGATAGTGTCCAGGTCATATTGTCCATGGGCCCGGTATAACCGGCAGGGCGTCAGGGAAATCCAGCTGGCCATTGCTTCATTTTCCTCCCCCTCTTTCAGCTCCTCATATCGTCTCCTTTTCTCATTTAATATGAGCTCCAGACACCTGCGTAGACGGTGCACATAGAAAGACAGTTATGTGGTGGGGGTTCGACGCAGCCTACAGCCTTTTGGGGGAACAAGCCCAGAAGCCTTGGTGGCCTGTGCCTGAAGGGTAAGCGAGGTACTCACATCGTGATTTTGCTCATGTCCTTCAAAATATCGAGCGGGTTTGTGTTGTTTGGAAGGCGAAGGATGGAGGGGGCAAAGACTAAGGCCAGCGAATGTGTGGACATTCGGTTTTGGCCTTCCTCACTGGCCACCCTGAGAAGGAGAAGATTGTCAGAGGTCAGGGAAGGTGGTGGCTCTGCGGTGGGGGTGGAGATATGTTTCATTTCATCATTTGGTACTGGATAGGAGAACTGACCTCCCTGCCCCATCCAGAAGCAGTCAGGCCTCACCCATGGCATGCAGGAAGCCACTGTATTGGCTGAACGTCGTTAGTGGTTCAGGCAGGTTCCGGAGCCATTCACTGACCAGGCCGGTGATACTATGGATGGGGGTAGTCCTCCAGACATACCGCCATTGGTATGTGTGGACATTCGGTTTTGGCCTTCCTCACTGGCCACCCTGAGAAGGAGAAGATTGTCAGAGGTCAGGGAAGGCAGAGGTGGAGTCCAGCTTTGCAATTCAATTCAATACAATACAATTCATTGTGAAGGATATCTGGGAAGTGAGCAAGGGATGCCATCCCACCTGACTAAATGGAAAAGGAGTCTCTCCAGCATGTCGATGCTGGCTGGAGGGAGCATGTCCAGCACCTGGTAGATTCTAGCCAGTTGCTGTGACTTTTCTGGTGGCTCTGCGGTGGGGGTGGAGATATGTTTCATTTCATCATTTGGTACTGGATAGGAGAACTGACCTCCCTGCCCCATCCAGAAGCAGTCAGGCCTAAATGATTAAATCGCCCTGTGGCCCTCACTCCGGTAATTATGAAGTGCTTTGTGAGACTGGTTCTCCAGCACATCAAGGACCATCTCCCCCAAGACTTCGATCCCTACCAGTTCGCATATCGTGCTAACAGGTCCACAGAAGATGCCATCGCCGTAGCTCTCCACTCTGTGCTGAGCCATCTGGAGCGGCAGCAGAGCTATGTCCGGATGCTCGTTGTGGATTATAGCAGTTTTCTCATCACCAAACTGGTCACTCTCAGCCTCCCCTCTCACATGTGCCTGGATAAAAGGCTTTCTTACCTACCGGCTCCAGACTGTGAGACTCGGCCCCTACCTCTCCTCCATTCGCACACTGAACACCGGATCCCCACAAGGCTGTGCGCTGAGCCCCCTCCTAAACTGTCTCTATACCCACGACTGTAGTCCGGCCCACAACAACAACCTCAGTCAATTTTGCTGATGACACCACACTGGTCGGACTCATCTCAAAGGGAGACGAGGCAGCTTACAGAGAGGAGGTCCTGAAGTTGGCAACCTGGTTTTCAAAGAACAATCTGGCTTGGAACACCAAGAAAACCAAGGAGATCATAGTCGACTTCAGGAGGCACAGCACCGACTTAGCCCCCCTCTACATCAACGGCGAGTGTGTGGAGAGGGTCCATACCTTCCAGTTTCTCTGCATCCTTATCGCCGCTGACATCTCCTAGACAGACATCACAGCAGTTACCAAGAAGGCTCAGCAGCGGTAACACTTCCTGAGGGTCCTCAGGAAGCACAACCTGGACTTCAACCTACTACTGACCTTCTACCGCTCGTCCATCGAGAGCCTGCTGACGTACTGTATCACAATATGGTATCACAGTATGGTATCGCAGCTGCACCACAGCAGACAGGGAGAGGCTCCAGAGAGTAGTAAAGGCAGCACAGAATATCACTGGCTGCCCTCTCCCCTCCCTGATGGATATTTACACCTCCCGCTGCCCCAGCAGAGCAAAAAACATCATCAAGGACAGCTCCCACCCTGGCTCTGATCTGTTTGACCTGCTGCCCTCAGGGAGGCGCTGCAGGTGCATCACAGCAAGGACAAACAGACTCAAGAACAGTTTTTCCCCAAAAGCCATAGCCATCCTAAACGTACACATAGACTGTGTAGTCTACTGTCCAGTCAGTGTAACACCCAATCCCTGGACTTCCTTCTATCAACTGTGCAATATCCATTACCTAAATGGTGTTAACTGTGCAATATCTGTATACTGTGCAATATCACATGATCATTATTACCGTGTAATACCTAAATAATGTGCGATAACCCACACTGCATATCACATTGTAAATTCATACATTTAAAACCCTACTTACATAAATTTACAAACGACAGGGGGCCATTCGGCCCATAAAGCTCGTTTGGGGAGAACTTAACTAATAGCTCAGAGTTGTTAAAATCTTATCTACAGTAGCTCTGATTTAAAGGAGTAAAACTCAGACATTATAGAGTTTACATTGGGGGGAAAAAAAACTGTACCTTTTCTATTTTGTCCAAAAAACAAGTAGAATTAAAGTAGTGAATGTCTTCTTTTTTAAATACAAATATATAAATTAGGGGTGCACCGATTGCAGTTTTCTGGCCGATCAACGATCCTTAGGCAACCTTACCTGCCGATCTCGATTTTTTTTTGCCGATCTTGTTTCTTTCATAACTAAAAGACAGTTACTTCAATGTTTCCATTTTTATTGAGTAAATTGATATGAATACTCACAAAACATGAGGTAGTGTCCTCAAATATAAACGAACATATAAATGAGCATTGCTGTTTGAACTACAAAATCATATTTTTTCTTCCAGACTTTAATTTCTCTAATTTTGTAAAAAAAAAAATATATATATATAGCTCTTATGACACACTTGTCCAAAAAATAGGGAGGGAGGCAGCCTGCACTGCACCTCTCTCGGGAATGGGAGAAAAGGCTGATTTAAAAGCATATAACTAAGATCGGTGGATCTCATGGGAATATGGTCGATTTCTGATCCCCTCAAATTAACGTGATCGAGGCCGATCGATCGGTGCGCCGATCGATCGGTGCACCCCTAATATAAATACATTACTTTTAGTCATAATTTAGTCATCTAAATTGTTTTTGATTTAGTCTAGTTTTAGGCGACTAAAAATCATAGGATTTTAGTCGACTAAATCTACAATAGTTTTAGTCAGCTAAAATATAAAGTGTAAACAGTAATCCATGTTTTAGTTTCCCTTGTATTTCTGAACATGAAATAAAAACGTTATCAATTTGTTATGGAATGGTATTAAGGTTTAAATGTGCAATACACATTGGCATAGATTTTACTCATTCTGTTTGAACCAGCTGCATATTATGAAATGAAATAGCAAATTAAAAGTAGCAGTGCAGAACTAAAGCAATACAAAAATTAGAGAGATAACAAAATAAGAAAAACAAGAAATACATTTTTATCTTTATTTCAACTGTTGAAACTCAGTTTCAAAGAAAAAGTGCAAAGAAAATGGCATCAGGGATCATGCTCTGTCTGAACATTTACAATTCTCAAATAATAAAATATATATATACGTATCACACTGAAGGGGCTTATTTCGCGATAACTACCGGCTGCCTGTACATTATCCCGCTTATTACACGGCTACTTGCCACATAAGGAAAAAAACTGGACATGAATATGAATTTGAAACATTTTATTGGCATATTTGTTTTAAATTAACATTTTTAAACAGTAATCTTTGTTGGCGCAGAGGGATTTTAAACATACAAGTAGTACCGGCTATGCGTTATTACTTTGGAGCGGTTATTATTTGAAAAGAACGAACCTGCAAATGTCTCAACTGACCAATCAGAATCAAGCATTCCAGAGAGAGGTAATAAATTGAAATAACCCAGTGAACACGCTGAGCTACAGCTCGTTAAACTAACCAGAGTTGCTGATTGTTGCACCTGACCAAAGGTAGTCATGACATGGATTTTATTTTTACAATCTGCAGAAATTATAGTGCTAACGTGACTTTAGCAAGCTTACCTTCGCGTGAATTTCAGGATGACTCGCTTGCAAGTGTCGCTTCAAGTTCGTTGTGTTTTTACCAGTGATGGTGACTCCACATAGCTTACAAAGCGTCTTGTTTTCTGTAATATTAAACTGGAAATGTGTCCATATGTCTTCTCTTCGCTTCGCTTTCTTCCTGGCACTGACATATTGTCGTGCTGGTTTCATGAAAAACAGCCTTTTTCAAACCAGGTGCATACAGTACGATGATCGTCTATCAATCGCCTACAATTATGTGCATCTGAGCGTATAACCGCTCTCGGGAGTTTGTTCTGATTGGATGTCTATTCAAGTCGTCCCGCTTAAACAAAATAGAGTAGTTCTGATTGGATCTCGTCTTTGGCAAATATTTTAGTCTCGTTTTTATTCGTTGACAGAAATGTGAATAACTTTCGTCATAGTTCTAGTCTTTGAGCATGTTTTTAATTTAGTTATCGTCTCGTTTTCATCAGAGAAAAAAGGTCGTTAACTAAAACTATGACGAAAATTTTTCGTCAACGAAATTAACACTGACGCCAAGCGGCAGGCAGGACAGGAACCGGACCACACCGTGGACCCTGCAGAACAAAAGCACAGGGCAGTACCAGTGCCATGAGGAGACCGCAGGTGGTTCCTTTCGGGAACCAATGGATGGGGTACCCCGAAAGACCCCCTTGGACCAAGCCGGGATCAGGCGGTAAGTCTGGGTAGCATACCCCCATTCTTTCGATAGCCTCCTCAGCTGGGGAAACTCTGGTCACTGGGCTGACACCACAACAAAACATGTCTTTTGCATTTAACCCATATGTGACATAGCAGGGCGCAGCTAATTCAGCAGCCAGGGAGTAAATCTTGGGGGTGGTATCTTGCTCAGGGTACTTCAATGGTGCCTTGCTGGTCGGGGATTTGAACCAGCAAACATTGAACTATAAATGCAGTTTTCTAACCATTAGGTCACCACTGATTATCAAAAGCTTTTCTAAATGTGCCTCACAATAATCCAGAGGCTGCCTTTATACATGATAAATGAAGCTATTACAACATGTAACAATGCCAATAAGGGAGGTGTTCACTTTAACCAGCATGGTGACATTCTCAGGCATGAATGATTTGAATGATGACCTAATGATGGGACCAGAGTGTAGCACAGTGGGTTGGGATGCTGTGCCTGTGATTGAAAGATGAAGTTCAAATCGTATGGTTGGCAGGGTGATCTCACTGTTGGGCCCTTGAGCAAGACCCTTAATCCCCAGCTGTTCCAGGAGCTGTCTGATCTTGATTTGTTATGAGTTCATTGCTTTGGAAAAAAGCATCAATAAGTAAATTTAATGTTTGCATTTTTGTGACAGACCTACAGGGGGAGCTACGTGACCTGGAACAGTTTTTCTGAGTATACAGCTCAAGTCTGTGATTAGGAGGAGCTTGTAAAAGTGATTTACAGATTTTTTCTTCTTATTCTTTTTCAATTTTTTATGTATATACCTTATATAAAGTGAGATGACTTTAGATCAATGTGATATGTCGTTATTGTCTCCACTACAAAAGCAGTCCTCTGAAAAGCATCATTTTGAAATAGCTACATTATGCCAAAATACGGGCGGACAAGTGCAAATTTCATCAGTAGTGGTTCTGAAGACCTAAAACTCTTAAAAACAAGTAGATAAGTATGGCCCACTAGCTGACCAGGTCCTTCTTGTGAAACAGGATTGCAGGGCTAGACATAAGGATTTAGGAGGGCACAGCCACTTTGGCCTTGGCTATTCATATTTTTTCTAGGGCACAAGGCCATTAAGCCTGGGCACAAGGCCAAAATCTGGAGTAAATCCAGGGCACCAAGGCCACATATCCGAGGCTCGCAGACTATGTAGTAATTTGACAATTTCCAAAGCTTACATTAATTAAGTATTTGGACCACCTATCTAATTTCTTGGTACAAAGAAATATGAGTCACTGGGTATCTTTTCCTAGTGCACTGCAAGGCTCCAGCTGGACCAAAAGTAAATGTACATTATGTCCATATCAGCAAGTGGCTTAGTTAGTAGCCCAAATAACTGGAATTCCTGGTCACAAAGAAGAATAATTGTAGCCAATGACCACTCTATAAGGGCCAAGAGGATTTTAATTTCTTAATTGGCTAATGTTATCTGAAAACCCCTTAGAAACACCACTGTCAGACGAGCACCACTCTAAAAAGGACACACAACTCAAATTAATGGATTCCATGGAATCATCTGATCAGAACTATATGTAACCAGTCCAGGGTACCTGACCTTACAATTAACTCTTTTACTACCAATGGTGGCTTTATGAACATTCTAGTATGTTGGCCAAAGTTTTAAAATCACCCTAACCCTAGCTTGTCAGTATTCCTTAAAACAGTCAAATCAAGAGATTTCCAATGAATACTAGCATGTCATGGTTTGTGGATTTTTACAGATTTTATCCAGCTCTTTTTCAAACATGTATAGTAGACTGAGTAACCATGAAAATAAAGTGAAAAAGCAGCAGTCATGTTAATTTTAAACTTTATTCAATATGTGATAAACAATTACCAACCGTTGAAACTATTAAATAAAATTAATATCAAACAAAACTTATTTTACATAGATTTTTTTATCATTTTACAAGTTGTGAATTTTAATTCCCATTTTGCCACAGTTGGGAAGGGTTGAAATGGGAAGACAGACACTCATAGACTTGCTTTACTCCAAATCCATCAGGTCTGAGTCATCAGAAGTGGAGACTTAATTTGCAGATTCAGATTCAGTCTCAGACTGACTGTCACTGCTGCAACAATAAAGGAGCCGTCAATGCTCAGAACACCCGTATTCTTTTAGTATACATGACAATTGACTTGACGTTCATTTTTTGCACACTGCACGCTACCAGTCCTATATCCTCCCAGCAGAGCTTGGTACTTCTCTGAGTCAAATCTGCTCTGCCTCGGCAAATGTTTTTTTACAACACCATCTGACACTTACCTGAACAAAGTAGATAATTTGCAACATTTTGCGGCAGTAGCCGCGAGTTCAGCTTGCTTTCTTTTACCTTCTCGATCTTTGCGAGGCATGGTGACAGCATAAGCAGCAGACGACAACTACCCGATGATTACCGAAGAGGACACCTATCTGTTATTCGGAAACCGTCGGATGGCTTTTCCAATCAAAAACGTAACCCCCGATGATGCACCATTGTCATTGCTGTGGCTCCATAGTAGGCTGGACGATACATACCGTACCAGCCAATCATGCGACGAACACATGATCGTATTAGTCCAGAATTCATTGCGGTTCATTCAGTAATTGGGAATTACGAGATGTGCGGGTCGACCTCGTTTCTCGTATCGAAGGTTGGGTTCGGGTTCAGTACAGATGCATCGATTGTTGACGAGGTAAACTGGACCGTGTCGTGCGCAAGTCTTTTGTGTAATGAACGTTACTTTCGGTAAAAAGGGGGCATACGGCCAGACAAACATTAAAGGCAGGCCAATCTTGGCCGTAAGGTACTTCAATTTTGAGGAGGCGTGCGGCCAATTTTGAAAGGCACGACGGCCATTGGCCGCGGTGCTGCGGCTTATGTCTAGCCCTGGGATTGTAGTAACGGAGGGAGAAAATGGCAGATTTTTCATCCTCTTTGCATATTGTCCAATAATGAGTTATTCTTTCAAGCAAAAACACAATATTACAATTCAATACCAAACTGACCTATGAGGCTTTATGAAATTATTCTCACTGCCTCCAGAGGCAGATTGACAGCATGTCATAGTCGGTCCTCATCCATTCCTGTCCCTTATGTTTAGTCCCCAATTGGCCAGCAGGTGTTGCTGGCCATCCTGTTCCCTATGGGAAGGAATTTCCTCGTCAGCGCCTCTCTCGTGTGGAGTTCCTCAAGGTTCTATTTTAGCACGCACCCATTTCTCTCTGTACATAGCTGTCAGCCAGGCTTCCATTGCACGCCTACTGCTGGTCCAAAATGCAGCAGCTCGACCACTAACAGGATCATGTAAGTGTGATCGTATTTCTCCTATACCTGCCTCTCTGCACTGGCTTCCAATGCGCTATAGGATAGAGTTCAAGATATTAAGATCTGCTTGATATTTCCTTGTGGTTCGGAAATCCAGGCTAAAGCATAGTGGAAATCAGGTGTTTATAGCTGCAGCTCCAAAGCTGTGGAATGAGCTGTCCCTGCATATTCCTCAGGCACCAACACTTTCCACATTTAAAGTTTAAAAATTTGTTTTTATTCTTAGAGTTTTAACTCAGTATAGCAGTTCTCTGTCATCAAAATACACAAACTCAAACACTAAAAGACACTTTAAGTGTTTATGTTTAAGTGTCTTTAAGTGTTTGTGTATTTTGATAGTATAGCACTTTGTTTCAACTGCAGTTGTGTGAAATGTGCCTCAGAAATAAACTGAGCTTGAACTAAATTATTAGTAGTTAGCTTAATATCCACCTCTAAACTTTTCTCACAATCACTAGTTTTGCCATCACTGCAGGATCCACACCGGGACTCTCCACTGGCCACTCCAGAGCCGTCCAAAGATTCCTGTCCTGGCATTCCTGGGATCCTTAGGGTCACTATAATGCTGGAGCTCCCAGCTCCCAGATACTGGGCTCCAAAATGCCTTGATCATCATTAGATGTCTTGGCACCATAATCCCTAGTTACAGTGTTTACACCACAGCAAACACCTAATATGACTCAACTGACTAAGTGTGTATTTTTTTTAATTACTTCAAAGTCAGTCAATTTTATGTGGTGTTTCCATTATTTTGTCCAGCCCCTATGTATGATGCATTCAACAAAATATTGAAATTATAACCACTGTGTTGGCATAATACACTGCCCAGCCAAATAAAAAGTCACCATGTGAATTTATTTCAGCAAATACTTAAGAGCCAATGATTGAATCATTATTTCAGCCCAGCAACGTTATGCAGCAGTAAAGTAAAGTCAGCTGAGTACCTGAATCTACTGAATAGTCAGGTTACACCTCCATCCATGATAAATAGATTTTTTCTTCCCTGTTGGCATGGGCATATTCCAGGACAAGAATGCCAAGATTCATTGAGTTCGAATTGTCCAGGAGTGGTTCATGAGATGTTGCATAAGCTTGTGGAAACAATGCCATGACAAATGTGCGCCATAGTCAAAGCTAAAGGTGGTCCAATGAAAAATTCAAATGAAAACCTTTTTTTTGGCCAGGCACAGTTCTTAAGACACTACACAGCTACGAAATAAAACAAGGCTGTTAGGTATGAGTCTGTATATAAAGTAAACCTGCAAGATAAAAAGTTAAACCATAGGGTTTGCAGAGCACTATTAAAGAAAGTGAAACTGAAAGGTGTGCTATACTTCATTATGGAATATGATTAAAAAAAAACTGAAAAATGTATTCCTGTGTGACAGTATTTCCCATTTATGCTTTAAATACAATTTCCTTATAGTAAATCAATAATTTGTATCCCCAGGTCAGTCCTGTTACACTAACACATTTCTGCCCCTATGGCAGAATGTTCATTGGGAACTTGCATCATCTCAGTAAATGTAAAGAACGTTACAAATAAAATCTATTATTATTATTATTATTATTAAGGTGGAAACATCCAAAACATTGAATCCAGCAGAATAAAATGTGTTAATCATGACCAGTATTATTAATATAGTGAATTATTTTCTTCCATATGAAGTTAAAGAATTTTATCTATCCTTTCACACAACTCCTCTGATACCTTAGGAGTCATAGATGCATAGATCAAACTGGAAAAACCTTCAACTTTGGCTAACAAGGTTCGACCTGTAATGGAGAGATCCCTCATACCTCTGTGATCCCTCTGAAGCCAGAGAGTCTTTTTTCCAGGGAAGTAATCAAGGGTGTAAAATTATCCAGCATTCTCGCAGTCTTAATAATAAACAATCTTTATTCAGATCATTTTTTTAAATAATTACTTAAATTTAGTCGTAGTCCAGATGTCTGTGGGGGGAAAAATTGAAGGTTTTGATGCTAATTTGAGATTTGTATTTTAAGAAGAGGGTTGTATCATCAGCCAATTGACTTATTATGAATGTTTGGCCAGTTCTAGACTTGTAGCCCTGGGGAACCCATGGGGTCATATTGTATATGACCCTTCCTTTCATTTCCGCCTTTCATTCAACCCACTCATCAAAGTTAAGAAATTTTTTTTTGCTTTACAGCCCATTGTACTATATACCACCCAGTAACGGTGACATTTAGTGATTACTGACTGAATTAACCAGACTTTTTCCCACATTAAATATGGCCCCCACCACGTTTTGAGGTTGTTGCTGTACATGCTGCAAAGATTCACCTGTCAAGCTGTGAATAGGTAAGTGGCAGAAATTTTGCATCATCAGTTATAATGTTTAGATGTTATAGAACATGTACAACGTCGTTGCCAAAATACAAGCGCTGGGAGTAAAGCAAGTTTATTTGTTATTTAATTTAATAGCGCAATAAATAATATAGCCTAATAAGTAACATTATTATATAATAAAATTAAATAGCTACTACTACTAAGTCATTTTCAAAATGTAGTGAGAAACATGTCCCTTGAATTTTCAGTTATGTAAATGCTTTAAGGCCCATATAACTGTCATAATTTTATAAGCCAACTTTTCGCCCAGTTATATGTAAGGGTTTGTCCCCTGCGTCATGCATACTGCTTCAGTGAATTTGCAGGTGTTAAAAAAATCTTTACTTATTACTTATTTTATTTTCTCAGACTTAATATAAATATGAAACTTCTATTAAACGTAAATAAATAATTAAGATAGAAAATTATTGCAAAATAATGTGTGTCCTTTAATTTGATGTCCTGGGTGTCATTGATAGTAAAACTGACATTTTGAAAGTACAAAAAGTGGTAGATAAATGCTTCCTATACTAGGGCTGGGTATCGTTCCAAAATTTTCGATACCAATACCGATACCGATACCCTGAATTCGATACCGGTTCCGAACGATACTTTTTTCGATACTTTTATTTTAAGAATATATTTTAACAAGATTACATAACACATAATCTCAGAGAAACTTTGGTTTATTTTTTCAGGATGTTTGTGACACTTTTCACAGCAGGCTTATCTCTAAGACCAATAAACAAAGGAACAAAAGCACAAAATGAACAAAGTGTAGTTAGCACAATATATCAGTGCAAACCGTTTTAATAAAGTTCAAGCCATTTTAAGTCAATCAATTTTAAGTATTTGTGAGGCTCACTGCTGCTTAAAGGTTTAGTTCACCCAAAAATTTAAATTCTGTCATTAATTATCTACAAATGAAGATATTTTGGATTTAATACAAGAGCTTTCTGATCCTCCCATAGATATATCGTTGAATAAAGTTATTTTTGTTTACTTTGCGCACAGAAGCATTCTCGCAGCTTCATATAATTATGATTGAACCACTTATATCACATGGACTTATTTTGACTGTGTTTTTGGTTCCTTTCTGGGCATTGAAAACTGCATATCCAGTAAATCTATGGGAGGATCAGAAAGCTCTTGGATTAAATCCAAATTATTAGGGTGAGTAATTAATGACAGAATTTTAATTTTTTGGTGAACTAACCTTTTAAGATCACCTGAAATCACTCAACAGTTCTTCTTCAGAAAAATTAGCATTATTTTATCATTGTTGCTTACTATAAAAAGTTTTTTAAATTATCTAGGTTAAGACTACCTACAAACCTGGCCAACAGCCTTAATGGTAATATTACAACATAATTTACAGCTTACTGTACTTACCTCCACCATGAAGCCTCCACAGTAGAAAAAAATAAAAGTTTACACTAGATGCGTATCCGCTGCGGTGCGTTTCCGACACGGCAGCCGCAGGCAATCGCCGCCAATAAAGTCAATGCATCAGTTTACACCAGATCCGCTGCGTTGAGTCTCCGCTACGTCTCTGTTCCGTCACACGTCCGGCAGTCCGTCGAGATGCGCATCAAGTCTATTTTTGACGGATACGGATCAAGAACGCAACACAGAGCGCATGCGCCAATTCTCCGTCACATCATGGACGAGGAAAAATTAATTTTGTAGGTGGAGAAACACGGAATTGTGTACGACCCCAGACATCCTTTTTACAAGGATAATAGTAGAAAAGAGAAGGCGTGGAGTGAAACTTAAGAAGTTTTGGGATTTGACAGTAAGTTGAATCTTCCAATTAACTATGTATATACTTGATTTTTAATTAAAGTAACCTGTACTGTGAAGTACTTGTAAACTCCTAATAACGTGTTCAGTAACCTATATGGGAGTGACACATTATTTTATCCATAGAAACATAGATAAATGTTATGTTAAATGTTATTCTCCCGTGGTCATGTGATCTCGCAAACCAGCAGCGCGCCTGATCAGATACTGACCACAAACGCGTCCATGGTGAATTGGCGGACGGCCTCGGACGGAATTCGAATGCAGCGCAGTCGCACCGCAGCGGATACGCACTCAGTGTAAATCAGGGGTAAATCAGGGGTTATAGGTTTCCGTAGTGTGCTGAATCAACGTCATTATGGCAGACCACGCGATTTTTGCCTTGATCGTAGCGGAAGAAGTGGATGCGATTGAACTTCCCATGTTTTTGCATGAAAATCTTTATGGACAGCAAAGGTGTTATTTAAATATTATTAAGTTGTATTTCAGTGTTACTTTTACACATGTACAATTTTTTAAATGTTTTTAGTGCATCGTCTGATCGTTATAATTCCTTAAGATGAACATGCCGTGTCATTAGTTTTGTTTGAATATCAGATATTCGATATAAAGATTGATTACATACAGGAACTTTTTTAAGATTTTGAGCAACTGCAGTGCCTGACCTCTGCGACTGCTCTCGTTTTGATCTCACGGTACTTTGATGGCACATGTGATCGAAAGGTGGCTACAGCGCCAATCAAAGTCGGACAAATGATCTTACCAGAATGCATTGTTTTGTAAGGCAGCAGCCGATTTCTTGCGGTGCCGCATGAAGTCGAACGCACCTATTGATTTTCAAGGCAGCCTCGCTGCAGCCAATCACCAGCATTTGATCCGGGCGCGATAAGGATGCCGCACGTTTTCTAGCTCACTGACGATGACAAGATTATACACTTAGGTATCGAAATTTGGTACCGAACGAAAATGATTTTTTCGATACTCGATAGTATCGAGACGATTCGGTCGGTGCTTAAAAAGTATCGAACTCGATACCCAGCCCTATCCTATACTGTACAGTAGGTCGAAGACCACAGGACAAAGAGACTGTTGAAATGATGTTCATAGTCAGTATCACCTCATTCTATAAGTTACAAATTTACCTTTAAATGCGTTTTCTGGAAACACATTTTTTTTACATGGTTCATTTAATTGTGTCATTGGTGTTACATGATTTTATGTTCTTGTAAAATAATTTTATAACAAAAAAACAATGTAATGGGATAATTATTACTTGATGTTAGTGTCTTTAATGATGGATAGGTCAAGATGCTATTAATGCCATCTTGTAAAATGCACTTTTTATGCAAGTTTGTCATTGGCATTATTATCACTGAAGTTACATCTCAAGCATGCCATCATACAGTGTATTAGGCAAGTGGACCATGATTTTTTGGAAACAGGAAAAAAGGCAAGGGTACGGATCTGAGTGACTTTGACAACCAATTCTGCAAAAAAAGGTTTGATTTGAACAACCATGTTATAAGGTTACCCATATTCAATTTTAATTATTTAATCTCAATAATTTGTCATTTTATATTACATTCTACGGTGGTCCAGATGGGTCACACAATGCCAAAGCCACAACACGAATACAAAACCCACAACGGAAGTGCAGCGGCCATCTATATTATTGGTCTAGGATTCCCGGTACTGTTGCTGCTAATGTTTGATTTGAGCACAAAATTGGAAATGGAAAAACTAGTCATTATCTATTTTCTTATATTGGTTGACATTTATTTCACCTTTATTACATCATACATGTACATCATATGACGCATTATGGATGTTTATAATTATAAATGGTGTGTTTACATATGAAGTTAATAAATTTGATTTACTGGAAACTGTCAAGATCCCTTATCATTCTTCCTGTTATTACCAATGTCTATGTTATTTCTATGTTCTGGTCAGCCTGCTTTAATGCAACTCAATTCTCACAATTTTGTGGTCGCAAAGAGGCTCTGCAGAGCATGGAAAACGTTGTGCTAATCGTGGCTTCCCAATAAATTATGCCAACACCAGAGAGAGGGCGTAGTTAATAAGACTGTCTGTTCACCCTGTTATAGTGAATTTGGATATTTTTCTGGAAACGCATCTAATGTGCCAACTCATTTTACACAACATCGTTCAAATGTGTGCTTTTGAAAAAATCAGACCGGACTAAAAAAGTAACAAAAGTTTAAGTAATGTTTATTATGTGAATTATTATATACAAACTCTATTATATTATACATTATACACACAAACTATTACATTATTATTATATTATATTATATTATTTACAAAGGTCTCATTATGTTCTGGACTGGGTGACTTAATGTGGGATAGTGTCCAGGTCATTCTGTCCCTGTGCACGGTATAACCGGCAGGGCGTCAGGGAAATACAGTTTGCCATAATTTCATTTTCCTCCCCCTCATTCAGCTCCTCATAGCGTCTCTTCTGCTCGTTTAAAATGAGCTCCAGACACCTGCGTAGACGGTGCACATAGAAAGACAGTTATGTGGTGGGGGTTCGACGCAGCCTACAGCCTTTTGGGGGAACAAGCCCAGAAGCCTTGGTGGCCTGTGCCTGAAGGGTAAGCGAGGTACTCACATCGTGATTTTGCTCATGTCCTTCATAATGTCAAGCGGGTTTGTGGTGTTAGGAGGGCGAAGGATGGAGGGGGCAAAGACTATGGCCAGCGAATGGGTGGACATGCGATTATGGCCTTCCTCACTGGCCACCCTGAGAAGGAGAAGATTGTCAGAGGTCAGGGAAGGCAGAGGTGGAGTCCAGCTTTACAATTCAATTCAATACAATACAATTCATTGTGAAGGATATCTGGGAAGTGAGCAAGGGATGCCATCCCACCTGACTAAGTGGAAGAAGAGTCTCTCCAGCATGTCGATGCTGGCTGGAGGGAGCATGTCCAGCACCTGGGAGATTCTCCCCAGTTGTTCTGACTTTTCTGGTGGCTCTGCGGTGGGGGTGGAGATATGTTTCATTTCATCATTTGGTACTGGATAGGAGAACTGACCTCCCTGCCCCATCCAGAAGCAGTCAGGCCTTACCCATGGCATGCAGGAAGCCACTGTACTGGCTGAAGGTTGTCAATGGTTCAGGCAGGTTCCGGAGCCATTCACTGACCAGGCCAGTGACACAATGGATGGGGTAGTCCTCCAGACATACCGCCATTGGGTCTGGATGGTGCACAGAACCAGCATTGTTATGGATCCAGAAATGAGCAGCCCAGCTCTGAGAGGGCCTTTCCAGAAGGGGAAGCAGTGCCGGCTGACTCACCTTTCTCCAGCTGCTGGCGCAGCTCCCTCATGCCCTTGACGCTACCAGGCTTGCGGTAAATGCCCTCAGTTTGGAGGCCATGCAGCTCTATGTGCTCTAGTAGCCGGTGAATGCTCTCCTTCTCCATGGGCTGCAATACACAAAGATGCGAGTGCAATCATATGTGTGAAACGTGTGACTCATATGCACGCATAACTGCTAGGTAACGTCTCCCTGCAGATCACAATAAAGACGGTTTACCTTTTTCCCCTGGTCTGACAACTGGACATCTTTACGAGGACGCTTCTTCAGAAGCTTCCTAAAAAAACGGCACTTGGTTGCAAAACGACAAGAGGATGCTGACAAACCCATGATAGAACAAGAACAAACCACTAGTGATAACTGTTCAGAGCTGCACAAGATTTAAATGTAAAAAAAAAAAAAAATGTACTGCGTTCTAGAACCCCTAACCGGCTTGTCATTGGTTGTACTCAAGCACAAGGTCATTTGCTGATTGGTCGAAGAAAATGCAAATGTCCACAGTATATCTTGATATATCGCAACTGGTTTGGGTGTTTTATGCGTTTTATTTCGGGATGGTTCAATCATTAGTGCTATTTTCAAATGGGGGGCGGGGGCGCCAGCCAAAGGATAAAGAGAAGGTGAAAAATTCTGGAATATCGCTCCAAATACTCATTTTGTCTTCTTTATTAAACCATACATGTATATGATATGGCTCATTATAGATGTGTATCATTTTAAATGGTGTGTTTACATATGAAGTTAATATGTTTGATTTATTGGAAACCGTCAAGATCACTTGTCCTTCTTCCTGTTATCAATTTCTATGTTATTTCTATGTTCTGGTCAGCCTGCTTTAATGCAACTGAATTGTCAATCGCACAGAGCAGGGCTGCCCAAACAGTCGGTCGCGATCGCAGATTAATTCTCAATCGATCGCGAAGTGCGTGGCAAGCGTCCGTGCACGTGCGCGCGCGCGCCCTTTTTTCAGTGTGCAGCTAATCGTGTACTGTAAACATTTAGCACGCAAACATGTGAGAAGCCAAACGATCAAAAACGTATCATTTCATTCAGAGTGGGTAGAGGATACTTTTTTTGTTTACTCAAATTCGAAGTCCATATGTCTTAAATGCAACGCGAGCCTGGCTTTACCAAAGAAGGGCAGTTTGGAGCGGCGTTTCAAAACGGTGCACAAAAGCTAGGAGACCGAGTTCCCCGCTAAAACAGCCACAAGCAGCCGATAAGTGCCAGAACTGAAAAGTCAGTCAGCAGCACGGCAGTCAGTTTTTACCCAGCTGCATCTTCCCAGTGCCAGTGTTCCCGCTAAGGTAGAAAAATATATTTATTAATTATATTTATATTTATTGGAGTTACCAAATTGCCCATAGGCGTGAATGGTGTGTGACTGTGCCCTGTGATGGGCTGCCCACCGTCCTGGGTCGTTCCCCGCCTCGTGCCCGTAGCTTCCGCGATAGACTCCGGACCCCCCGCTACCCAGAAGGATGGATGGATATTATTTAGCATAGAGAATGTAATCATTAGGACTCTATTAAGAAGCTGATGTAGACCTTCAGAGAATGCAGACCATGCAATTACTGTTATGAATGCAGACCATGCACAATGTTATGAAAAACAAGTATGAATTAGCACCTGTTAGAAGAATCTGTTACCTATTTTATATTATTTGTATTGTATATTATTTATGTTAGCCTTTGATGTATGAATTTGTACTTTATTAGTGCTACAGCTTATCACTATACTGTATATGTTGAAGGACAAATATATTATTAACCCTGTAGCCAGACAATGCACAACAAGCTGAAGCTGCCAAGGTTTGCTACTGAAGGGAGGGATTCGCCTGAGTTCACCAAAAGTAAAAGGGACCAAACCGTAAAAGAGATGATTGGCAAACTTGTCACCTAGGGGTGTGACCAAGGGAGAAAACAATGATGGTGAATGGTTGAAGAAATGATGGTGCTTAAATGATAAGAAAATGTATAAACATTAGTGTAAAACAGTATTGCACACACTCCTGCAGGGTGTCCAGCCTTGGCTGTAACCTCGCTGTTGCAATAAAGACTTAATCTGAAGATCAACACAAGCGGTTCCTGACTCCTGATTGGTGGGGGAAGAAAAAAACACAACATAATTTGACCTCAATAACGTTACAGGATCAGAGAAGAGACCCTGGGAGGCGACCAGCTGGCAGAGGATCCGGAGCATACCTGTCTGCCCTGAAGGGGGCGCCCTAAGGATAGGTAAGAAAGGGTTTTCATTATTGCCTGAAAAGATAGGGAACTAGAACAGGGAAAAGGAGATGGGTGTGTCTCACAGGACGCCAGGCAGGACCTCCTGGTAAGGGGACTTGCTGACTGGGGGAGGAGAAAACCACTTGGGTAGAATTCAGTGGGCCCAGTGTGTGTGTGTGGTGTGAGAGAAATCCCCAACGGAAGGGTCACGTGTGAATATTGCCCCAGAGATAACACTGTAGACGAGGGGACAGTTTAATCTGAGGGTTTGGGAGAGAAGAAGGTCTGCTGGAGCAGACTGGTTGTGTTATATAAAATACTGTAGGAGGAAAAGGTCCCAGAGCGCGTTTAGTTTAATGGGGAAAATTTATGAGCCAGTGGAGAAAGCGGGCAGACATGGTTTTGGGCCAAGACAGAGGAAGAGTGCGTACAATTAGCAGATAAGTTGAGCGTTAAATGTGCATAAATAGTTGTTTCAGTAATAAAAATTGTATGGAGTCTAAATTGGTAGGAGGTGAATTGATAGGGACGCAGAAAGAAGTATTCGCAAGCTTTTTTTTAAACTTTATTAAAGTTTAACATAGATTTTTTTTCAGTACATTAGCAGTCAAATGTCCAACAAAAATACAAGAATATATCTCTGGGCAGTCTGCGATCTACACATCAATATACATACAGGCCAGTCTGTGCACATCATTCCATCCATATAATCATAAAACCAGAATGGGTTGGGTGCTGCCACCTTTAATTGAATAACACTGTCAATCAACTAAGCCTGCCAACTTTCAAAGAGTACTGTATACACAATGAAATCAGACCATAGGCTGCTAAACAGGTGGAAATTAGCGGGAGAACATTTTAATTTGAGTCTCAATTCAACCCTATCCTTTGTTAGGTGTCATACATCTGTTGAAAAAAGAAAATTATAGACTGGAAGTCATTTAGTCAAGAAACACTCCGTTCTCAGTAACAATTTTGCAGTTATAAATTCCATGATATACACTTTCTTTACTCTGTTTCCATTGTACTATCGTGGGGGGCTGTGGTTTTAGCTAGGAGATCGTTATCATCTTCTTGGCAATTAAAAGAAAACTCTCAGTAATAAAACCTTATTTTCATGCACTATATTATGTGGTATAATTCCTAGTATGAAATGAGCTGGTTCAAATGGTAATTTTATGTTCAAGCATTTTTTAGAATAGAATAGAATAGAATAGAATAGAATAGAATAGAATAGTTACTTTATTGTCATTCAGAGATACACGGGTTAGTGCACAACAGAACGAAATTGCGTTGCATTATTTTGCTCAACATCAGCCTGGTAGAGTGTGTAATAAATATATATAAAAAGATGTATATATAAATATATAAATAGGAGCAGAAGTACAAGTACCACAATTTAGCAGCAAAAAACACAGTGTACATCACCACAAGACATAGTGCAAGACAGTAGACAGTGCAAGACACAGTGCAAGTTCTTGAAAAGTGACATGTGCATGGATGGAGAGACACGGAGTGTGGGGGAGAGGTGTGTAGGGGAGGGGCTGTTATGAGTTCAGGAGTCTGATGGCTTGAGGAATGAAACTGTTGCAGAATCTGGCTGCTCTGGTCTTAATACTGCAAAGCCTCTTCCCCGAAGGCAGCAGGGAGAACAGACCGTGGTGCGGGTGGGTGGAATCCCCGATGATGTCACGGGCTCTCCTCAGACAGCGTTTAAGTGCAATGTCCTGGATGGATGGAAGAGAAGTCCCGATGATCCTCTCTGCAGTCCTCACCACTCTCTGCAGCAATTTTCTGTCTGAGGCTTTTGAGCTGCCAAACCAGATGGAGATACAGCTGGTTAGCACGCTCTCTATGGTGCCTCGGTAGAAAGTGGTGAGTATGGGAGAGGAAAGGTGTTCTCTCTTCATCCTGCGCAGGAAATGCAACCTCTGCTGAGCCCGTTTTACCTGAGAAGTTGTATTTGGTGACCAGTCCAGGTTTCCAGTCATCTGCACACCCAGAAATTTTATGCTGCTGACCACCTCCACGACATTGTTGTCAATGACGAGTGGTGAATGACTGGGCTGTTTTCTCCTGAAGTCGATGATCATCTCCTTTTAATCTTTTCCTGTATATTTTGCCAGTACTCTGACAGTTTTGGACAATCCAAAAAATGTAGGTGTGGTCTCCTACCAGGTCACAACCCCTCCAACATTGATTAGAGGTGTTGCCAAACATAGAGATGAGAAGAGGAGTCTTAAAGTATCTCATTTTAACTTTCCTATCAGATTCCCTCCATGTAGGACTGTTTGTTATTCTGTGTCCTTCTTTACATGAATGAGTCCAGTCTTGCTCTTTAATGATAGTATTCATCTCTAGTTCCCATTTCTCATTGATATCAATACTATTGTTCTCTGACTCTTTTTGTAATATTTTATAAATATATGATGAAATGTTCATTTTAACCAATCCTTTAATTGTTAATATAAACAAGTTCTCCATATTGGTTGGCTATATGTATCTAAAAAAATGCCACATTTGTTTCTAAGTTGTTCAAAGGACATTAGATCTCCTCCATCAAACAACTGATCCAACTGCTTAAACCCTTTTCTTCCCATGTCTTAAACCCTGTATCCAATTTAGATGGTAGAAAATCAACATTATGTGCAATTTTCATTGCTCTTGATATTGATGAAGGGAGTCCCAGCCTCTCTCTCATTTTTCAGAGCGTTTCTCATCCAAATGTTATTGATTTTATTTACTTTCCATGTTTTTGATTAAAAAAATTGCTATGTCCAGAGGCAAATTTGGGCAGTTACTCTGCTCCATTCCCACCCACTGAGCCTCCCTACCCTGGCTTATCCATGCCACTACTGATCTAAGTTGGGCTGCCAAGTAATACATTTTTAATTTAGGTAAGTGCAGACCCCCATTCTCTTTTGAGTTTAACAGTCTCTTCAGTTTAATCCTGGGTCTTTAATTTTGCCAGATATATTTGGATAACCATTTATCGAGCATTTTGAATGTGGATATGGGGACCTCTATGGGCAGGGAGTGGAACATCAAGAGAAGCCTAGGTAGTATGTTCATTCTAATACTCTGCACTCTCCCTAATAAGGATAGAGGGAGGATTTCCCATCTTTGGAGATCATTCTTTATTTCACATAGAAATTTACCATAATCAGATTTGTATAAGTGTGATATATCAGGATCCCTAGGTAGTATGTTCATTCTAATACTCTGCACTCTCCCTAATAAGGATAGAGGGAGGATTTCCCATCTTTGGAGATCATTCTTTATTTCACATAGTAATTTACCATAATCAGATTTGTATAAGTGTGATATATCAGGATCCCTAGGTATCTAAAGCCATAACTGGGGAATCGAAATGTAATATTCGCGAGCTTTGATGCAAAAACATTCTCTCTAGTATAAGTGTGGGTAGGTTACTGTAAAATTTGGACAAATCTTAACCTTAAAGCACCGGTAAGGTGTTGTGATCGGGGAGTACAGTATATGATTAAGCATGCAAGGGAAGAAGTAGATTATTAGTGAAACTTTTGACCGGGCTGGAGATCTGAGGAGTCATACATAGATGTATGGCACAGCAGATATTTTTGTCTGCTTTTCAGGTGATTCACGCGACATATTTTCCGATGCGCTCACTGTCCGCTGGTGGGAGTGTGCTCACCTGTGTATACGCACACATGTCTGTGCACACGCATCGGGGCGAAACTCCGCTATGCGCGATACAGAGCGCAGAGGAGAATTGTAAACACGTAGAATTGTAAACCATGTAGAGACAAAAATGACAAGCTGTTGTGTAAATAAGATAAATAACATAATGCTATTTAGTTTGTTTAATAAAAGGACAATGTATAGACCTGTTCTATAGGAAAGGTAACCTTAAATGACTTCTGTTGTGATCTGGAGCTATATAGAAAATAGAATTAAATAAAATTAACTTGACCTTCAAGGGGGGGGCGGGATGTGCCGTTGGGGGGGGGGGGGGGCGCCCCCTAATATAATGGTTGGGGAAACACTGCATTGTGTGAGAGAGCAGGAGCACATAAAACATAGAAAATCAAAGTTAGCTTTTGCCCAGGAGAGGGAGTGAGTAGTAAACAAATAAATAATCTAGGGATGTGGCGGCGGGTGAGGAGATGGAGACTCTGATAAAGTATCATAAGGCTAATAAGAAGACAGAAAGGCGTAACGAGAAAAGGAGTGAGGACCTGGAGGGTCTGAGGTTAAGGCAAAGGGAGAGGCCTGGAGAAGAGAGCAGAAAGCGATGAGAAAGGTGATGAGTGAGAAGCAGGGGGGAGTCAAAGGTAAACAGAGCAGGAGGAGTTACGACCTCCGCAGTATCAGGGACAGTACAGTGGTACTTCGGTTCTCGAACTCACTAGAACTCAAACTTCTTGAAAGTCGAACAAACCAGTTTGACCTAGAACTCGATCTGAATATCAGAAGTCGAACCGTGAACGCTGACCTAATATAAATTGTACGCGCCAGGAAATGAGTCATACTACAATGCAATTCTTACTTGAATGCCTTCTTCACAGGCTGGACGATTAACCAAATAAAGCAGCGCAATATTACAGCAACCAACAATAAACAAACCACTAACTTACGTGTACTATTAGAGCATTTATGTCATTTATTTAAACTTTATTTTACCAGGTAAATTAACTCAGTTAACTGCTCCTCAGACTCCCAGTTCTGGCAGACAGGGCTGGAAAATGGATGAATGTATTTGAGGAGGAAACTATAGGACGACTCCTAGCGATGGGGGACATAAAGGCGGTTCAGGCATGTGTCCTGGTGGGGGGGGGGCATTCAGATTCGGAGGACGGGAATAGTTGGAGAATGGAACAACATACCAGACGTGGAGCCCCACTTAGCTGTGCCTTTTAATCAGCCCACGCTGGATCTGGGAGAAATGATGAGGCGAGCAAAGCAGGTGGTTTGGGTGCCGACGGAAGGCGAAGGAGTGCAGGCAGCGGCAGGAGAAGAGTTGGTAAGGAGTCAGTGGAGTGCAGAGAGTGCAGGAGATTCAGAGGTTTGTGGCTGTGAAGCATGATAGGAGTGCAGTGTGAAGGGAAATAAAGTGCAGAGGAATGTTGGCAGGAGATGGAAAGGGAAGTGCCTGAGGAGGTGTGGACCATCCGTGATATGGATGTAGGCCTAGTAAAGACAGGTAACCTGGGTATAAGGAAGACGATAGAAGGGTTACCCCTTCTCCATCTGCTATGTCTCCAACGGACCTGAGGTCACAGCGCCATCTATTGGTAAGGTGTATAAACAACTAAGGGCTGTACATAACACATGGCTTTTAGCAAAGCTTTCTGTCACCGTCCCTGTAGTTATTTGGTTTCCTTGCCTTGATGTATTTGACGTCAGCTTAATACGACCCATTGATCCCTATGAAGTATGTGGCCAATGACCTCCCTATCACGGACCACTCTGGGGACCCCCCTTCAACATCTCAACATCCACATCCCTCCGGGGAAATCACACTGATAGGACACGCCTGTTCGGGGAAGCCCGGTCCATCAAGGTCCGTGATGACACTGGTGGTTCCGCGTTGGAACCACGCCCCGCCCATCTGTTTTCAATCTTCCCCTTGTCAGTCTCCTATTTCTGGGTGAGCCAGACGCGAGATCTTCATGGTTTATCCAGTGTGTAAGCGTGTTTCCCCTCCTTGTGTTCCTGTCCTCCTGTGTACCGATCTCTGCTTCGCCTCCTAGGCTCTGAGTCATGCCTAGACCACCAGCTACATGGATGGATGGATGGACTTAAGCTTATATTTGAAATATAAACATCACAACGGTTCTCAGGCAAGAGTTGGACATATTTATTTTTCAACCTGGAGTTGTCTGGCTTTAAACGATTACCTTCACATTGAAGCAGAGGTACTTGTTTTTGGCAAAAGCAAGAAATATACACTCTGTACTCTGGTCTTACTCCCTGCGCACATTGATGGCACAGAAAGACAGTCACTACAGTCACCTATTCTCCCAGACTGCATTTCTCATTTAAGTGCTGATACTGCAGAAGAAGACAGATCATTTGCTTGCTTGCTTCCTCTACTTGACAAATAATAAGACAAATAATATTCAATCTGATTTTTTTTAATCTTTCCTGCTCAACTCGAAGAGGTTGTCTCTTAAGGCCTTTATTGTTTGTACTGAGTGTTTTACTGTAAGAGAAAACAAGGAACCATGTTTTACTGTAATGTATAAATACATGATAGATAAATGAATCACAAATGCAAACAGTGTAATTCAGTGGACTTTTTTTTTTGTCCACAGAGTGCAATATCTACTGTATTACCCACCCAAAAAAAATTAAAAAATACGATCAATTACACCAACAAAAAATACAAGTCCTGTTTATCAATGGCTCAGAACGTAGAACTGCTGGACTGATCTAATCCATTCTGTCCTCAGCATTTGGCTATAGATTTTCGTCAACATCACATCAGATGTTGTCCTCTGCCATACACCTAGGAAAGAATCTCTTAGAGTGTCTTATCCAGCCCTGGATGTCCTCTGCAGTTATGTCCATACACCCAGCCACCATTGCCTCTAGTTATGACATATGGTCATGTGGGCGGTGGTCATACACTTTCCATCTTCATGCAGAAAACAATTCCTAAATTGGGTTGAGGAAAGGTGAGTAGGGTGGCAGGAATAATGGCATCATCCTGGGGTGGTCTGTAAACCATGCAGTGACCTGTCGAGAGGTGAAAGGCCACACTGTCCCATACAATCGCATATGTTGGTAAATTTTGCCTTTCTTGATCTCTTGGGGCAGTAAGTTTTTCCCACAGTTCATCAAGAAAAGTAACCAGGAGGGCTGTGTTGTATGCCCCAATTACAGCCCTGTGCAGGTGCGGTCCTTCTGCAGATACTGCTGCACACATAGTGATGTTAGCGCCCCTCTGGCCTGGAGCATCAATGGTGGCTCTCCTTCCTATCACATTTCTTCCACGGCGGCGGGAGTTCAATCCCAGGGGCTGCCACCATTGTTCCCCTGAGCAAGGCCCTTGACCCCAACTTGCTCCAGGGGGACTGTAGTTACAGTACTTCACTGTGAGTCGCTTTGGATAAAAGTGCCTGCTAAATGAATAAATGTAAATGTTTTACTGTAATATACAGTACAGGCCAAAGGTTTGGACACACCTTCTCATTCAATGTGTTGTCTTTATTTTTGGTAGATTCTCACTGAAGGCATCAAAACTATGAATGAACACATGTGGAGTTATGTACTTACAGTTTTTCCCAATCATTTTCACACTTGTCTCAATACCATGTCCACTTTTTCAAAACACTTAACACAGTGGGCTGTACCAATACACAACTGAGCACACCACTTAACCTTTGGTGCAAAATGCCCTACAACCACCAAAACGTTTCACAATTCACCCAAAAGTGACTCATGCTGCCATAACCATGACAAATGCTGTCAGCCAACAACACTACTGGGGCACTCAATGTTCATTGGGCTAAAAAACACTAACAACTTTCAGCATTGCAAATTACATATATAAAGTGTGGCTGTATCCTCCAGTTTGGCACAAATTACTGTCATGTTGCATTGTAAAAATAAAATAAACAAGAGCTACTTTTGCATATGAAAATTGTAATACCAACCAATTCTGAAATGCTGCAATATATTTAATTAGAAATCATGTAAGTGTTGCTGTTTCTTTTTTGCAGTATGTAAATATTTCATTCCTAGCAGAAAATACCAATCCAAAGATGGCCCCTTTTGCAGGGACGGATTATGGGTTGTGTGGACCCCTGGGCAAAACGCCAAAAAAAAAAAAAAAAACACCAGCATTGTCTGGGATGGCTAGTTGCTACGTAAATGACTACATGTGTACCGTGTCCAGCTGAACCATGCCAGAATCCACCTGTGTACCATATCCCCTTACAGAACGGAGTGATCAGGGGTGTAGTGGTAAAATAAGAGGTGGGTGAACTACGAATTCTGTGATCACATTTTGTGCATAAACTATACTATGATGTGCATTTAGATCAATTGAGAAGTGGGTAAACTCTAATTCTGAAGTTTCAGAGGTGGGTAAACCGTGTTTACTTGCGTTTAGCCTCCACTACAGCCCTGGGAATGATTACACTGGTCAAACTCTTACACTGCTACACTGGTCTGGGGGCCACTCAGCAGGCAGGTTAACCACCTCCATCCCACCATGCTACCGCTCCCTAGTCAGAGGGCCTTCTGTAAGGCTGTTACAGTAACATGCCCCCCTCCCTTCCCCCCAGAAGCCAGGGGCCCCATGATAGGGGCCCTTGTAATCAGATGGCCCTCTAAAGGTACACTACACCCTCCTCCCTAGGGCCTCCTAGTAGGGCCCTCATAATCAGAGGGCCCTCTAAAAGCCCCCAAAACCCCCATCCTCCCTAGGACCCCCTGGTAGCCAGAAGCCAGGACCATAATAGGAGGGCCTAAGAGGGCCTTCTAAAAGTAGGCTCCCATGCACCCATTTCCCTTTAAAGTTCCTATAGCAGGGCCGGGGGCCCCCTGAAAGCACCGAACCCCCCCACCACCAGCACCACCACCACAACCACCACAATTCAAGGGCCCTTGGCAGCCAAACGCCCTCCCTCCATGTTTCCATCAGAGGCCCTATAGGGTCAGGGGCCCTTGTAGGCAGAGGATCAAAGAATGTAGGCCCTCCAAAATAGACAAACGAAAATACATTGTTGATAAGCGTTGCAAATTGTTTTGGGATAGGGGCCCCACGGGCCCCCTGCACCCCAAGGGCCCCAGGGCAGCGGCCCCACTGGCCCGGTCCGTAATCCGTCCCTGCCCTTTTGTACATATGGCAAATTTGCACTAACCAAACAAATTCCTAGATAGGTTCTTAGCTGAAATTTCAGGCTGGTGTGTGTTTTCATTCAGCTTTCCAGCTTCAACCATTGTAAAATGCTTGGGGTGATCTAGGGCAGGGGTCTCCAACTCCAGTCCTGGAGAGCTACTGTCCAGTAGGTTTTTCTATCCTACCTGGCTTCTGATGAGTCACACCTATACTCAAGTAAATACCAGGAACAGGTGTGGCTCATCAGAAGCCAGGTAGGATAGAAAACCTACTGGACAGTAGCTCTCCAGGACCGGACTTGGAGATCTCTGATGTAGGGGGATGGTGGTGGTCTAGTAGTTAGGGATCTGGCTGGGCTCCCATTAGGAACCCCAGAAGATTGTGAGGTCACTCCCAGGAGGTGCCATCATTGTGCCCCTGAGCAAGGCCCTTGACCCCAACTTGCTCCAGGGGGACTGTCTCTGTAGATATAGTACGTCACTGTAAGTCGCTTTGGATAAAAGTGCCTGCTAAATAAATACATGTAAATGTTGTACTGTAATATATGTGTTGCCATACCCACTGTTTTTGCACAGATTACATTGTGTTGCCTTGCAAAAAGGAAAGGGACACTCCATGGCCTCATTCGTATAGATAATGTAGATGGTAACGAAGCAGCAAACAAAAACAAAATTAGGAAATTTCTGCTAAAAGCACAATTATTTGTGTTAGTGCAAGTGCATAGTGTCCTTTGTCTGTGAAAATGCAGCATATTTCAATTGACAGTGCTCTAAATTTCATTAGGTTTTGACCTGAAAGTTAACTGTTTTGAACAGATTATCTAAACGTCTGAAAAATCGGCTGTAGTTGTACAAAGTTTTGCTGGTGGCGAACACTGACTGAGAGAAGTATTCATGAAATTTGGGGGAAGTGGTGATTGAATGCATATTGTGTCAAAGCAATGCAAACGTATACATAGTTTAGCTCACGTGGTTCAATGGTATGGTGCATGGGTTAAGTGTTTTGAAAAAGTGGACATGGTATTGAGACACGCGTTAAAATGACTGGAAAAAACTGTAACAAAAAAAGGTGAAATAACTGAAAACATGTTTTATATTCTAGTTTCTTCAAAATAGCCACCCTTTGCTCTGATTACTGCTTTGCACACTCTTGGCATTCTCTCGATGAGCTTCAAGAGGTAGTCACCTGAAATGGTTTTCCAACAGTCTTGAAGGAGTTCCCAGAGGTGTTTAGTAAAGTAAAGCAGTAATCAGAGCAAAGGGTGGCTATTTTGAAGAAACTAGAATATAAAACATGTTTTCAGTTATTCCACCTTTTTTGTTAAGTACTTAACTCCACATGTGTTCATTCATAGTTTTGATGCCTTCAGTGAGAATCTTCAGTGAGAATGGTCATGAAAATAAAGACAACACATTGAATGAGAAGGTGTGTCCAAACTTTTGGCCTGTACTGTATGTGTTGCCATACCCACTGTTTTTTCACAGATTACATTGTGTTGCCTTGCAAAAAGGAAAGGGACACTTCATGGCCTCATTTGTATAAATGGTAACAAAGCAGCAAACAAAAACAAAAATACGAAATTTCTGCTAAAAACATAATTATTTGTGTTAGTAGAAGTGCATAGTGTCCTTTGTCTGTCAAAATGCAGCATATTTCAATTTACAGTGCTCTAAATTTCATTAGGTTTTGACCTGAAAGTTAACCTGTTTTGAACAGATTATCTAAACATCTGAAAAATCGGCTGTGGTTGTACAAAGTTTTGCTGGTGACGAACACTGACTGCGAGAAGTATTCATGAAATTTGGGGGAAGTGGTGATTGAATGCATATTGTGACAAAGCCATGCAAACATATAAATAGTTTAGCTCACATGGTCCAATGGTATGGTGCATGTGTTAAGTGTTGTGAAAAAGTGGACATGGTATTGAGATATGTATTATAATGACTGAAAAAACTGTAATACTTCATTACGTTTGGTCACTTTAAGTAACAAATACAATAACTGCTTGAGATAAAACAGGTGTCACAATTCATTAATGATGAGTTAACATGAGTTTAGTATGTAACTAAGACTTAGTATGTGTTAATTGATGCATAAGTAATAGCATAATACTATATTATGTGTGTCCTGTCAAGTAAAGTGTTACTAAATATCCGTTATACTTTATCTTCTCTTGTCTTATTTTTTCTCTCTGAGATTCACTGAGTGTAGGTTCAGACCTGCATCACCACCTCCCACTGCCTCCAGTCCAAACAGCAGATTATGATAAAGGTAACCTTAGGGTGGGGCTGAGTCTGCTCTGCTTTTACAGTTTTTTTCAATCGCTAACAAGCGCTTACCCATACTTCAGATACTTTTTCTAAACTCTTAACACAGACTCACACCTACAAAACACAATTGGCCAAATGGATAATTTTCTTCTCAAAAATACATTTTGTTAAATATATACTAACTCTTCATTTCAAAATAGAACACATCTTTCTCTGCACACACTAACTTTACAAAAACACTATAAATCTGACTCAAAATGAAATTATTCTGTCAAAGAATAACACTTGTTTTCACTTCACAAGGTACATGCAGTCAATCAAAGTACACCAGGTTTCAAAATACTAGCTATTATTGACATTACAAAAACTGCATAGACTTTTATGTTTCAGTTTTACATGTATTTGCATGCAAAACATGCAATCCACCATTTTGACACCAGAAATGTCTTGGTTGGTAACTGTATGTCCACATGTACAGTAATGTTCACATTCAAAAGCATTCCAGTAAAAAGCAAACAAGTTTTTTTTTCTTTACTGTTTACTACAGGAGGTACAGTAGAAACACGGTATGATAGAACAGAAAAAATAAATACTAGAACTGTTCCCCTAGGAGGGGAGCTAAAAAAGGCAAAAAATTTGCATCTAATCTCTGCGATCTTCAGGGTTAGGCCACATGTTTTCATCAACATCACTCCTCAAAGTCTTGCCTTATAAACCCCACTGAGTCTAAGCCAGAATGGAATAAGCTGTGGTTGGCCCAATTTACCCAACATAAATCAGCTGTGTGTCAATTATTCAATTGTTTGTTTATTATCAGCTGAGATATATTTTTGATATTGATATTGTTTTTGAACTGATATCATTGCAGAAGCAGAGGTTTTTATACTGTATCTAAGGTTTGGAATATTGTTTTTGCTATTGTGGGATGTTGTGTGTTAACATTCGTAAATACTACAAAAACAGTCCATAATTTTGTTGGGAGGTATAGCTTGTCTGTTAAGAAAATGTAAGCATTGTGGAAATGTGTTCACTGACTGCATATTGGGTGAAAACGACATGAAATGTGTGAATGGTATGGCCACAAAAGACCGATGCTGTGCTAATTGTGTTTAGAGTTTTGAAAATGTGACAACTGTTTGGACAAACGCTTGTTAGCGACTGAAAAAAACTGTAATTCACTCACTTATTTAGTAGTTTAGCATTTTTAAGGGGACTTGTCTAGGACAGTATGAAGGAAATGGATGAAGAGGCTTGCCTCAGTATTGCTGTTCAGGTACCTATGATGGAGATGTGGTCCAGACTCAGTTTACCATGCATGTGATTCTGTCTTTCCATGTTCCAACAACTGCACGGCTCAAATGGACTGAAGAAATGCAGCCGGAAAACCTTTATGAGTCTCCGGATTCCGTGTCACCTGGAACCTACGTCGCCATGCACAGCCCTGTGAACTGGTCACATGGTACAGAGTACCTAATTAATACCTAATTAAGGCAGTAACATTATTAGACCCGAGTCTTACCCTATGTAGCAGCTCGCTGATGTTTGTTCAGTCCTCATTTTGAAGCAGGAAGTTTGGATGTTCAGCCTTGAAGGTTCTCTATACATATTTAACATTTCATATTAATTGACTCTAAAATTGGAATCCCTTGTACATGCCCTAAAGTTAAATTAATTACTTAATACTAATAGTGCCAATGCATACATTTCCTTCTTCTAATCAGGCATCTCATTTTTCTTAGGTTCCAAGAGGACTGCTGGGAAAGCAAGAAAACACTTTAAGTGTTTATGTTTAAGTGTCTTTAAGTGTTTTAAGTGTTGTGTTTGTGTATTTTGATAGTATAGCACTTTGTTTCAACTGCAGTTGTGTGAAATGTGCCTCAGAAATAAACTGAGCTTGAACTCAATTATTAGTAGTTAGCTTAATATCCACCTTTAAACTCTTCTCACAATCACTAGTTTTCCCATCACTGCAGGATCCACACCGGGACTCTCCACTGGCCACTCCAGAGCCGTCCAAAGATTCCTGTCCTGGCATTCCTGGGATCCTTAGGGTCACTATACTGCTGGAGCTCCCAGCCCCCAGATACTGGGCTCCAAAATGCCTTGATCATCATTAGATCTCTTGACACCATAATCCCTAGTTACAGTGTTTACACCACAGCAAACACCTAATATGACTCAACTGACTAAGTGTGCATTTTTACTATTTCTTCAAAGTCAGTCAATTTTATGTGGTGTTTCCATTATTTTGTCCAGCCCCTATGTATGATGCATTCAACAAAATATTGAAATTATAACCACTGTGTTGGCATAATACACTGCCCAGCCAAATAAAAAGTCGCCATGTGAATTTCATTGCTGACAGCCCTCTGGTGGGGTATGTTAGAACCTGCAGCATCACTAACTGGTCAGTGTGATGTCCTGATTGCACGAGTGGTGTGTCGTCTGAATAGAGGGATTTGGGTGATTGTGAGAGAAGAGGACCGTATTCTTCACCGGGGAGATGAAAGTGGGTTCACTGGTGGCTTATATCGAGGTGGGGAGGGTAGCTACCCATAGCCAGCATAGGGGGACCAGATACAGTGGACCGGTACTGAACTCTGTCAGCTTAGTGTCTCTGAGGTCCATGCTGTTTGGGCGACGTTATATCAGCATGTCACAGTGTTTAGTACCAGTGAGGCAGATCTGGGTAGAACCTGGCTGGCAGTGCATACAATTGACACCAGTGATGCCCAGCCCATAAAAATGTTGGCTTGGCTTGGATCTCAAGCATGCCATTATACAGTGTATTAGGCAAGTGGACCATTGATTTTTTGGAAGCAGGAAAAAAAGGCAAGGGTACGGATCTGAGTGACTTTGACAACCAATTCTGCAAAAAAAACAACCATGTTATAAGGTTACCCATATTCAATTTTAATTATTTAATCTCAATAATTTGTCATTTACAGACAGCTGGGCTGCAGGGGAACTTTTCAAAGAGGTTTCAGAAGGAAGTGAAATGTTGTTATTGCTTGTTATATGATTTTTTTCCATGTTTGATTTGAGCACAAAATTGGAAATGGAAAAACTAGTCATTATCTATTTTCTCTTATTGGTTAATTTATTTATTATACCATACATGTACATGATATGGCGCATTATGGATGTATATAATTATAAATGGTGTGTTTACATATGAAGTTAATAAATTTGATTTATTGGAAAGTGTCAAGATCCCTTGTCATTCTTCCTGTTATTACCAATTTCTATGTTATTTCTACAGTATGTTCTGGTCAGCCTGCTTTGATGCAACTGAATTCTCCCAATTTCGCGATCGCAAAGAGGCTCTGCAGAGCTAATTGTGGCTTCCCGATAAATTACGCCAACACCAGAGAGAGGGCGTAGTTAATAAGACTGTCTGTTCACCCTGTTATAGTGAATTTAGATATTTTTCTGTAAACAAATCTAATGTGCTAACTCATTTTACACAACATCGTTCGAATGTGCGCTTTTTCCATTAAATCAGACCGGGCTAAAAAAGTAATAAAAGTTTAAGTAATGTTTATTATGTGATTTATTATATACAAACTCTATTATATTATACATTATACATACAAACTATTATATTTTTATTTATTTATTTATTTATTTATTTATTTATTTATTCTTTCTCCTTGCTTTTCTCGTCCGTGTTCAGTTCAGACTCCCTACCGATGGGGGGCGCTGGACCACGAGTGTTGGGTATATATAATCCTGTGCGGGAAATTCATCTTGAATAGATCCTGCACGGCCGCACTGTTGTTTAAACGTATGCTGTTTTTTTTCCCTCCCAACACAGGTTAGGAAATATCTGGGTTTAATACTCATATATGCCCAATATCAGGTGTAAATACCATTGCTATTTATTTTGTTTTATTAATCTGTACCGAGTTGTTGTTTAAAGCCAGAAATATATCTTTTCCTTCAGGAAATGCTAAACGCTAGTTAGCGGTAACAAGCCATCCGCTTAGTTCTATATAGCATGGTTAGCTGGGCGCGGGAGTTTGTTTTAAGTACAAAAGACCACGATACAATGCAGCCTTTAAATAAATGGGTTTATTCCTTAATAGGAAAACTTATATTTGTGTTTTTGTACGCCTCGTTGATTGTACCATCTGTAGTGTAGGTTTATTTTATCCTTTGTGAATAGGTCAGTGCGAGAAAGAAACGCAGCCCCATTTCGGTCTCTCTCTCTCTCTCTCTCTCTCTCTCTATATATATATATATATATGTATGTATGTATGTATGTATGTATGTATATAAACTCACCTAAAGGATTATTAGGAACACCATTCTAATACGGTGTTTGACCCCCTTTCGCCTTCAGAACTGCCTTAATTCTACGTGGCATTGATTCAACAAGGTGCTGAAAGCATTCTTTAGAAATGTTGGCCCATATTGATAGGATAGCATCTTGCAGTTGATGGAGATTTGTGGGATGCACATCCAGGGCATGAAGCTCCCGTTCCACCACATCCCAAAGATGCTCTATTGGGTTGAGATCTGGTGACTGTGGGGGGCATTTTAGTGCAGTGAACTCATTGTCATGTTCAAGAAACCAATTTGAAATGATTCGAGCTTTGTGACATGGTGCATTATCCTGCTGGAAGTAGCCATCAGAGGATGGGTACATGGTAGTCATAAAGAGATGGACATGGTCAGAAATAATGCTCAGGTAGGCCGTGGCATTTAAACGATGCCCAATTGGCACTAAGGGGCCTAAAGTGTGCCAAGAAAACATCCCCCACACCATTACACCACCACCAGCAGCCTGCACAGTGGTAACAAGGCATGATGGATCCATGTTCTCATTCTGTTTACGCCAAATTCTGACTCTACCATTTGAATGTCTCAACAGAAATCGAGACTCATCAGACCAGGCAACATTTTTCCAGTCTTCAACTGTCCAATTTTGGTGAGCTCGTGCAAATTGTAGCCTCTTTTTCCTATTTGTAGTGGAGATGAGTGGTACCCGGTGGGGTCTTCTGCTGTTGTAGCCCATCCGCCTCAAGGTTGTGCGTGTTGTGGCTTCACAAATGCTTTGCTGCATACCTCGGTTGTAACGAGTGGTTATTTCAGTCAAAGTTGCTCTTCTATCAGCTTGAATCAGTCGGCCCATTCTCCTCTGACCTCTAGCATCAACAAGGCATTTTCGCCCACAGGACTGCCGCATACTGGATGTTTTTCCCTTTGCACACCATTCTTTGTAAACCCTAGAAATGGTTGTGTGTGAAAATCCCAGTAACTGAGCAGATTGTGAAATACTCAGACCGGCCCGTCAGGCACCAACAACCATGCCATGCTCAAAATTGCTTAAATCACCTTTCTTTCCCATTCTCACATTCAGTTTGGAGTTCAGGAGATTGTCTTGACCAGGACCACACCCCTAAATGCATTGATTCAACTGCCATGTGATTGGTTGATTAAATAATTGCATTAATGAGAAATTGAACAGGTGTTCCTAATAATCCTTTAGGTCAGTGTATATACATACACACACACATATATATATGTTTTATCGTTTGAATTGTGATTATTGTGATTGTACCAGAGGGTTATTGTAATCTTTTCATAATAATTGAAATGTGATTAATGCTTCCACATCTATTACAGTATTTCAATATTTACATACTGTTGTGCAGATATATTGCATTTTCTTTTTTTGTATTAAGCTGTTTCTAAGTTTGAGAAATGATTTAGAAAAAATCCTGCACGGAAGCACTGTTGCTTAAACATGTCCTGTTTTTCTCTCCCAACACAGAACTCTGTCCCCTTATTTCTTTTTGGAGTACACTGGCCTAGCCTTGCAGCTAGGTTGGTTACAAATTTGGGGCCTCGTCCGGGATTAGCATGGTCCTGCGAATGCTAACCTAAGAATTGTGGGATCCAGATTTTTTTATTGAATCGATCACCTGACAGATTTCGCGGACAACAATGACTACTCTTCAAGAAGTGTGACAAGACATCCAGAGTCAACTGCTCCCGTTGATCCATGCTGCAGACACGGAGGTCCTTTATCGCCTTGCAGCATCCTGTAAAGATGAGGTGGCGGAGGAATTGCCAGAAAGAGACGCAGCAACAGTGGAACTCTTCGACTACATTATGGGGTTCCTTAGGAGTGAGGAACTGCGTAGTCTGGAGGACTAAGGGCTGTCCCGTCTGCTTGCTTTCCATGATCTCATCCATGATCTCATCAATGATCTGCAACCACTAGGTAAAGATGCTGATCCTGTTATACAGGATGACATGGGGTCTGCAGTGATACAAGAGGTTACAGTTGTGGAAGCAGCTGCAGCTCATCAGAGGAAGTCAACACTTGTCAGTTTTGCACAGTCACCAATAGACTCTGTATCCAGCGCACTGACCCTAACAGAGGCAGCCGCTTTGTTGCCGCGCCAGGAATTTAGGATACATGGAGGAATGATTTCTGATTCCGATTCTTGATTTAAGTTATGGTAATGTCCGCAGGCAAATTGATGAGGGGTTGGCTGAGAGGTTTACTGAAGCAGAAGTTATTAGAACGGTCCTTAAGGTTATCAAGCCTGGAGTATTCAAAGAGATGCTGGTAATTAGAGAAAATCTCCCCATAGCTATACTTAAACGTCTCTTACGAGTCAACCTTAGGGACAAAGGTAGTACTGAGTTGTTCCAGGAGCAAAATGACAAGGAAACCCCACAACAGTTTGGCTATAGACTGGTTGGATTAAAGCAGCGAGTACTATTTGCTTCACAACAGAGTAGATCTGAGTTTCAATATGACAGTAATTTGGTACAGGGAGTTTTTCTCCATTCGCTTTATCAGGGTCTTGGTGACAAATATGCCTATGTTAGGCGAGAAATGAGACCCCATGTTTGGAATTTAACAATCACTGATGACTTTATACTAGACCTAGTAACACAATTAGTGAAAAATCAGAGCGGTAGAAACACCTAGGCCACGCACAAAAAGCTAAGGCTGCCAGTGTCAGTGTGAAGCCGTGAGAAGGGGTTGACACAGGGAGTTGGCCTGAAACTCAACCTGAAATCAAAGTCAGTCATGAAGCCATCCATGAACTGACGGCACAAGTCTCAGCTCTGACTAGAAGCATCGAGAAAGTCATTACCACTACATAGGGTGACCACCTAATCCATGTCAGGAGGGACACTATGAGCTACTTCAGCTTTTACGAACTACTTTAAAGCTGAAAGGGTTCTGTGCTCTGCTAAAATGTTTTAGTTCCTAGATTGAAAGACTCATCCAGCTGTTTCGCATTAACATTACTGACACATATGCATGATAATAGGAGACTGACCAATCAGCACACGGCAAGAACCCAGTGCTTAAGTGAAATCCTGCTCCTTTTAATTGAAATGTATGAAATGGTGGTTTACAAATCCTGTTGCAGCTCATAGTGTCCCTCCTGACATGGATTAGGTGGTTACCCTACCACTACACCAGCGCTGACACTAGATTCAAACCTCAAAGACCTTGTTACAGCCAGGTGGATGGGAAAACAGGACTCAGGGTACAGTGGATGAAGTAGAAAGAGAGGAGAATATTGTGGATAGGGAGGAAAACCTCATTCAAGACCATGGGGTAGAAGAAATGGTAGAGGAACAACCAGAAATGCATTGTGGGCAGGAGGAAGTAAACATAAGAGGTGATGAAGAGAACGTGAGTGAGAAGTTGGAGAGTGTGAGAAGGATCTTGAAAAAAAATCCTGCACGGAAGCACTGTTGCTTAAACATGTCCTGTTTTTCTCTCCCAACACACAACTCTGCCGCCTTATTTCTTTTCTTTTTTTTGGAGTACACTGGTCTAGCCTTTCAGCTAGGTTGGTTACATATACATACAAACTATTATATTATACATTATACATACAAACTATTATATTATACATTATACATACAAACTATTATATTATACATTATACATACAAACTATTATATTATACATTCCATTATTTACAAAGGTCTCAGGCTTCATGTTGTCCTGGTCTGGACTGGGTTATACAAACTATTATATTATACATTCCATTATTCACGAAGGTCTCAGGCTTCATGCTGGACTGGGTCACTTCATCTTAGACAGTATCCAGGTCATATCATCCCTGTGCGTGATATAACCTGCAGGGCATCAGGGAAATCCAGTTCGCCATAATTTCATGCTCCCCCTCTTTCAGCTCCTCATATCGTCTCCTCTTCTCATTTAAAATGAGCTCCAGTAATGTTTAAGTAATGTTTATTATGTGAATTATTATATACAAACTATTATATTATACATTATATACACAAACTATTACATTATTATTATATTATATTATATTACATTACACTATTTACAAAGGTCTCAGGCTTCATTATGTTCTGGTCTGGACTGGGTCCAGATCCCTTATCATTCTTCCTGTTATTACCAATGTCTATGTTATTTCTATGTTCTGGTCAGCCTGCTTTAATGCAACTGATAGTGTCCAGGTCATATTGTCCATGGGCCCGGTATAACCGGCAGGGCGTCAGGGAAATACAGCTGGCCATTGCTTCATTTTCCTCCCCCTCTTTCAGCTCCTCATATCGTCTCCTTTTCTCATTTAATATGAGCTCCAGACACCTGCGTAGACGGTGCACATAGAAAGACAGTTATGTGGTGGGGGTTCGACGCAGCCTACAACCTTTTGGGGGAACAAGCCCAGAAGCCTTGGTGGCCTGTGCCTGAAGGGTAAGCGAGGTACTCACATCGTGATTTTGCTCATGTCCTTCAAAATATCGAGCGGGTTTGTGTTGTTTGGAAGGCGAAGGATGGAGGGGGCAAAGACTAAGGCCAGCGAATGTGTGGACATTCGGTTTTGGCCTTCCTCACTGGCCACCCTGAGGAGAAGAAAATTGTCAGAGGTCAGGGAAGGCAGAGGTGGAGTCCAGCTTTGCAATTCAATTCAATACAATACAATTCATTGTGAAGGATATCTGGGAAGTGAGCAAGGGATGCCATCCCACCTGACTAAGTGGAAGAGGAGTCTCTCCAGCATGTCCAGCACCTGGTAGATTCTCCCCAGTTGTTGTGACTTTTCTGGTGGCTCTGCGGTGGGGGTGGAGATATGTTTAATTTCATCATTTGGTACTGGATAGGAGAACTGACCTCCCTGCCCCATCCAGAAGCAGTCAGGCCTCACCCATGGCATGCAGGAAGCCACTGTATTGGCTGAACGTCGTTAGTGGTTCAGGCAGGTTCCGGAGCCATTCACTGACCAGGCCGGTGATACTATGCATGGGGTAGTCCTCCAGACATACCGCCATTGGTATGTGTGGACATTCTATTATGGCCTTCCTCACTGGCCACCCTGAGAAGGAGAAGATTGTCAGAGGTCAGGGAAGGCAGAGGTGGAGTCCAGCTTTGCAATTCAATTCAATACAATACAATTCATTGTGAAGGATATCTGGGAAGTGAGCAAGGGATGCCATCCCACCTGACTAAATGGAAAAGGAGTCTCTCCAGCATGTCGATGCTGGCTGGAGGGAGCATGTCCAGCACCTGGTAGATTCTAGCCAGTTGCTGTGACTTTTCTGGTGGCTCTGCGGTGGGGGTGGAGATATGTTTCATTTCATCATTTGGTACTGGATAGGAGAACTGACCTCCCTGCCCCATCCAGAAGCAGTCAGGCCTCACCCATGGCATGCAGGAAGCCATTGTATTGGCTGAACATCGTTAGAGGTTCAGGCAGGTTCCGGAGCCATTCACTGACCAGGCCGGTGATACTATGGATGGGGTAGTCCTCCAGACATACCGCCATTGGTATGTGTGGACATTCGGTTTTGGCCTTCTTCACTGGCCACCCTGAGAAGGAGAAGATTGTCAGAGGTCAGGGAAGGCAGAGGAGGAGTCCAGCTTTGCAATTCAATTCAATACAATACAATTCATTGTGAAGGATATCTGGGAAGTGAGCAAGGGATGCCATCCCACCTGACTAAGTGGAAGAGGAGTCTCTCCAGCATGTCCAGCACCTGGTAGATTCTCCCCAGTTGTTGTGACTTTTCTGGTGGCTCTGCGGTGGGGGTGGAGATATGTTTAATTTCATCATTTGGTACTGGATAGGAGAACTGACCTCCCTGCCCCATCCAGAAGCAGTCAGGCCTCACCCATGGCATGCAGGAAGCCACTGTATTGGCTGAACTTCGTTAGTGGTTCAGGCAGGTTCCGGAGCCATTCACTGACCAGGCCGGTGATACTATGCATGGGGTAGTCCTCCAGACATACCGCCATTGGTATGTGTGGACATTCAATTATGGCCTTCCTCACTGGCCACCCTGAGAAGGAGAAGATTGTCAGAGGTCAGGGAAGGCAGAGGTGGAGTGCAGCTTTACAATTAAATTCAATACAATACAATTCATTGTGAAGGATATCTGGGCAGTGAGCAAGGGATGCCATCCCACCTGACTAAGTGGAAGAGGAGTCTCTCCAGCATGTCGATGCTGGCTGGAGGGAGCATGTCCAGCACCTGGTAGATTCTCCCCAGTTGTTCTGACTTTTCTGGTGGCTCTGCGATGGGGGTGGAGATATGTTTCATTTCATCATTTGGTACTGGATAGGAGAACTGACCTCCCTGCCCCATCCAGAAGCAGTCAGGCCTAAATGATTATCGCCCTGTGGCCCTCCGGTAATCATGAAGTGCTTTGAGAGACTGGTTCTCCAGCACATCAAGGACTCTAGACTGTGAGACTCGGCCCCCACCTCTCCTCCATTCGCACACTGAACACCGGATCCCCACAAGGCTGTGTGCTGAGCCCCCTCCTAAACTGTCTCTATACCCACGACTGTAGTCCGGCCCACAGCAACAACCTCATAGTCAAGTTTGCTGACGACACCACACTGGTCGGACTCATCTCAAAGGGAGACGAGGCAGCTTACAGAGAGGAGGTCCTGAAGTTGGCAACCTGGCTTTGAACACCAAGAAAACCAAGGAGATCATAGTCGACTTCAGGAGGCACAGCACCGACTTAGCCCCCCTCTACATCAACGGCGAGTGTGTGGAGAGGGTCCATACCTTCCAGTTTCTCGGCATCCTTATCGCCGCTGACATCTCCTAGACAGACAACATCACAGCAGTTACCAAGAAGGCTCAGCAGCGGTAACACTTCCTGAGGGTCCTCAGGAAGCACAACCTGGACTTCAACCTACTACTGACCTTCTACTGCTCGTCCATCGAGAGCCTGCTGACGTACTGTATCACAGTATGGTATCACAGTATGGTATCACAGTATGGTATCACAGTATGGTATCACAGTATGGTATCACAGTATGGTATCACAGTATGGTATCACAGCTGCACCACAGCAGACAGGGAGAGGCTCCAGAGAGTAGTAAAGGCAGCACAGAATATCATCGGCTGCCCTCTCCCCTCCCTGATGGATATTTACACCTCCCGCTGCCCCAGCAGAGCAAAAAACATCATCAAGGACAGCTCCCACCCTGGCTCTGATCTGTTTGACCTGCTGCCCTCTGGGAGGCGCTGCAGGTGCATTACAGCAAGGACAAACAGACTCAAGAACAGTTTTTTCCCCAAAAGCCATAGCCATCCTAAACGTACACATGCACTGACTGGACAGTAGACTACACAGTCTAACACCCAATCCCTGGACTTCCTTCTATCAACTGTGCAATATCCATTACCTAAATGGTGTTGATAACTGTGCAATATCTGTATACTGTGCAATATCACATGATTATTACAGTGTAATACCTAAATAATGTGCGATAACCCACACTGCATATCACATTGTATATTCATATATTTAAAACCCTACTTACATAAGAAATTTACAAACAACAGGGGGCCATTCGGCCCATAAAGCTCGTTTGGGGAGAACTTAACTAATAGCTCAGAGTTGTTAAAACCTTATCTACAGTAGCTCTGATTTAAAGGAGTAAAACTCAGACATTATTCTCAAGGAGAGTTTACATTGGGGGAAAAAAAACTGTACCTTTTCTATTTTGTCCAAAAAACAAGTAGAATTAAAGTAGTGAATGTCTTCTTTTTTAAATACAAATATATACATACATTAGTTTTAGTCATAATTTAGTCATCTAAATTGTTTTTGATTTAGTCTAGTTTTAGGCGACTACAATAGTTTTAGTCAGCTAAAATATAAAGTGTAAACAGTAATCCATGTTTTAGTTTCCCTTGTATTTCTGAACATGAAATAAAAACGTTATCAATTTGTTATGGAATGGTATTAAGGTTTAAATGTGCAATACACATTGGCAAAGATTTTACTGTTTGAACCAGCTGCATATTATGAAATGAAATAGCAAATTAAAATAGCAGTGCAGAACTAAAGCAATACAAAAATTAGAGATAACAAAATAAGAAAAACAAGAAATAAATTTTTATCTTTATTTCAACTGTTGAAACTCAGTTTCAAAGAAAAAGTGCAAAGAAAATGGCATCAGGGATCGTGCTCTGTCTGAACATTATCCCGCTTATTACACGGCTACTTGCCACATAAGGGAAAAAATTGGACATGAATATGAATTTGAAACATTTTATTGGCATATTAGTTTTAAATTAACATTTTTAAACAGTAATCTTTGTTGGCGCGGAGGGATTTTAAACATACAAGTAGTACCGGCTATGCGTTATTACTTTGGAGCGGTTATTATTTGAAAAGAACGAACCTGCAAATGTCTCAACTGACCAATCAGAATCAAGCATTCCAGAGAGAGGTAATAAGTTGAAATAACCCAGTGAACACGCTGAGCTACAGCTCGTTAAACTAACCAGAGTTGCTGATTGTTGCACCTGACCAAAGGTAGTCATGACATGGATTTTATTTTTACAATCTGCAGAAATTTTAGTGCTAACGTGACTTTAGCAAGCTTACCTTCGCGTGGATTTCAGGATGACTCGCTTGCAAGTGTCGCTTCAAGTTCGTTGTGTTTTTACCAGTGATGGTGACTCCACATAGCTTACAAAGCGTCTTGTTTTCTGTAATATTAAACTGGAAATGTGTCCATATGTCTTCTCTTCGCTTCGCTTTCTTCCTGGCACTGACATATTGTCGTGTTGGTTTCATGAAAAACAGCCTTTTTCAAACCAGGTGCATACGATTATCGTCTATCAATCGCCTACAATTATGTGCATCTGAGCGTATAACCGCTCTCGGGAGTTTGTTCTGATTGGATGTCTATTCAAGTCGTCCCGCTTCAACAAACTAGAGTAGTTCTGATTGGATCTCGTCTTTGGCAAATATTTTAGTCTCGTTTTTATTCGTTGACAGAAATGTGAATAACTTTCGTCATAGTTCTAGTCTTTGAGCATGTTTTTAATTTAGTTATCGTCTCGTTTTCATCAGAGAAAAAAGGTCGTTAACTAAAACTATGACGAAAATTTTTCGTCAACGAAATTAACACTGACGCCAAGCGGCAGGCAGGACAGGAACCGGACCACACCGTGGACCCTGCAGAACAAAAGCACAGGGCAGTACCAGTGCCATGAGGAGACCGCAGGTGGTTCCTTTCGGGAACCAATGGATGGGGTACCCCGAAAGACCCCCTTGGACCAAGCCGGGATCAGGCGGTAAGTCTGGATAGCATACCCCCATTCTTTCGATAGCCTCCTCGGCTGGGGAAACTCTGGTCACTGGGCTGACACCACAACAAAACATGTCTTTTGCATTTAACCCATATGTGACATAGCAAGGGGCAGCTAATTCAGCAGCCAGGGAGTAAATCTTGGGGGTGGTATCTTGCTCAGGGTACTTCAATGGTGCCTTGCTGGTCGGGGATTTGAACCAGCAAACATTGAACTATAAATGCAGTTTTCTAACCATTAGGTCACTACTGATTATCAAAAGCTTTTCTAAATGTGCCTCACAATAATCCAGAGGCTGCCTTTATACATGATAAATGAAGCTATTACAACATGTAACAATGCCAATAAGGGAGGTGTTCACTTTAACCAGCATGGTGACATTCTCAGGCATGAATGATTTGAATGATGACCTAATGATGGGACCAGAGTGTAGCACAGTGGGTTGGGATGCTGTGCCTGTGATTGAAAGATGAAGTTCAAATCGTATGGTTGGCAGGGTGATCTCACTGTTGGGCCCTTGAGCAAGACCCTTAATCCCCAGCTGTTCCAGGAGCTGTCTGATCTTGATTTGTTATGAGTTCATTGCTTTGGAAAAAAGCATCAATAAGTAAATTTAATGTTTGCATTTTTGTGACAGACCTACAGGGGGAGCTACGTGACCTGGAACAGTTTTTCTGAGTATACAGCTCAAGTCTGTGATTAGAAGGAGCTTGTAAAAGTGATTTACAGATTTTTTTTTCTTATTCTTTTTCAATTTTTTATGTATATACCTTATATAAAGTGAGATGACTTTAGATCAATGTGATATGTCGTTATTGTCTCGACTACAAAAGCAGTCCTCTGAAAAGCATCATTTTGAAATAGCTACATTATGCCAAAATACGGGCGGACAAGTGCAAATTTCATCAGTAGTGGTTCTGAAGACCTAAAACTCTTAAAAACAAGTAGATAAGTATGGCCCACTAGCTGACCAGGTCCTTCTTGTGAAACAGGATTGTAGTAACGGAGGGAGAAAATGGCAGATTTTTCATCCTCTTTGCATATTGTCCAATAATGAGTTATTCTTTCAAGCAAAAACACAATATTACAATTCAATACCAAACTGACCTATGAGGCTTTATGAAATTCTTCTCACTGCCTCCAGTGGCAGATTGACAGCATGTCATAGTCGGTCCTCATCCATCCCTGTCCCTTATGTTTAGTCCCCAATTGGCCAGCAGGTGTTGCTGGCCATCCTGTTCCCTATGGGAAGGAATTTCCTCGTCAGCACCTCTCTCGTGTGGAGTTCCTCAAGGTTCTATTTTAGCACGCACCCATTTCTCTCTGTACATAGCTGTCAGCCAAGCTTCCATTGCACGCCTACTGCTGGTCCAAAATGCAGCAGCTCGACCACTAACAGGATCATGTAAGTGTGATCGTATTTCTCCTATACCTGCCTCTCTGCACTGGCTTCCAATGCGCTATAGGATAGAGTTCAAGATATTAAGATCTGCTTGATATTTCCTTGTGGTTCGGAAATCCAGGCTAAAGCATAGTGGAAATCAGTTGTTTATAGCTGCAGCTCCAAAGCTGTGGAATGAGCTGTCCCTGCATATTCCTCAGGCACCAACACTTTCCACATTTAAAGTTTAAAAATTTGTTTTTATTCTTAGAGTTTTAACTCAGTATAGCAGTTCTCTGTCATCAAAATACACAAACTCAAACACTAAAAGACACTTTAAGTGTTTATGTTTAAGTGTCTTTAAGTGTTTGTGTTTGTGTATTTTGATAGTATAGCACTTTGTTTCAACTGCAGTTGTGTGAAATGTGCCTCAGAAATAAACTGAGCTTGAACTAAATTGTTAGTAGTTAGCTTAATATCCATCTCTAAACTCTTCTCACAATCATTAGTTTTTCCACCACTGCAGGATCCACACCGGGACTCTCCACTGGCCACTCCAGAGCCGTCCAAAGATTCCTGTCCTGGCATTCCTGGGATCCTTAGGGTCACTATACTGCTGGAGCTCCCAGCCCCCAGATACTGGGCTCCAAAATGCCTTGATCATCATTAGATCTCTTGACACCATAATCCCTAGTTACAGTGTTTACACCATAGCAAACATCTAATATGACTTATGTGGTTTTTCCATTATTTTGTCCAGCCCCTATGTATGATGCATTCAACAAAATATTGAAATTATAACCACTGTGTTGGCATAATACACTGCCCAGCCAAATAAAAAGTCGCCATGTGAATTTCATTGCTGACAGCCCTCTGGTGGGGTATGTTGGAACCTGCAGCATCACTAACTGGTCAGTGTGATGTCCTGATTGCACGAGTGGTGTGTCGTGTGAATAAAGGGATTTGGGTGATTGTGACAGAAGAGGACCGTATTCTTCACCGGGGGGATGAAAGTGGGTTCGCTGGTGGCTTATATCGAGGTGGGGAGGGTAGCTACCCATAGCCAGCATAGGGCGACCAGATACAGTGGACCGGTACTGAACTCTGTCAGCTTAGTGTCTCTGAGGTCCATGCTGTTTGGGCGACGTTATATCAGCATGCCACAGTGTTTAGTACCAGTGAGGCAGATCTGGGTAGAACCTGGCTGGCAGTGCATACAATTGACACCAGTGATGCCCAGCCCATAAAAATGTTGGCTTGGCGGGTCCCTCTGTGGCTCCAGAGATTTATTTCACCTTTATTATACCATACATGTATATGATATGGCGCATTATGGATGTATATAATTATAAATGGTGTGTTTACATATGAAGTTAATAAATTTGATTTATTGGAAAGTGTCAGGATCCCTTGCCATTCTTCCTGTTATTAGCAATTTCTATGTTATTTCTACAGTATGTTCTGGTCAGCCTGCTTTAATGCAACTGAATTCCTCACAATTTCGCGGTCGCAAAGAGGCTCTGCAGAGCTAATTGTGGCTTCCCGATAAATTACGCCAACACCAGAGAGAGGGCGTAGTTAATAAGACTGTCTGTTCACCCTGTTATAGTGAATTTAGATATTTTTCTGTAAACAAATCTAACGTGCTAACTCATTTTACACAACATCGTTCGAATGTGCGCTTTTTCCATTAAATCAGACCGGGCTAAAAAAGTAACAAAAGTTTAAGTAATGTTTATCATGTGATTTATTATATACAAACTCTATTATATTATACATTATACATACAAACTATTATATTTTATTTTATTTATTTGTTATTTTCTTTCTCCTTGCTTTTCTCCTCCGTGTTTATCCACATGCATATGTGTATTAGTTTAGACTCCCAACCGATGGGGGGCGCTGGACTACGAGTGTTGGGCATATATTATCCTGGGCGGGAAATTCATCTTGAATAGATCCTGCACGGCAGCACTGTTGCTTAAACGTATGCTGTTTTTTTTCTCCCAGCGCAGGTTAGGAAATATCTGGGTTTAATACTCGTATATGCCCAATATCAGGTATAATACCATCCCTATTTATTTTGTTTTATTAATCTGTACCGAGTTGTTGTTTAAAGCCAGAAATATATCTTTTCCTTCAGGAAATGCTAAACGCTAGTTAGCGGTAAGAAGCCATCCGCTTAATTCTATATAGCATGGTTAGCTGGGCGCGGGAGTTTGTTTTAAGTACAAAAGACCACGATACAATGCAGCCTTTAAATAAATGGGTTTATTCCTTATTAGGAAAACTTATATTTGTGTTTTTGTACGCCTCGTTGATTGTACCATCTCTAGTGTAGGTTTATTTTATCCTTTGTGAATGGGTCAGTGCGAGAAAGAAACGCAGCCCCATTTCGGTCTCTCTCGCTTTGTGTGTGTGTGTGTGTGTGTGTGTGTGTGTGTGTGTGTGTGTGTGTGTTTTATCGTTTGAATTGTGAACACGTGTTATTGATTGCACCAGAGGGTTATTGTAATCTTTTCATAATAATTGAAATGTGATTAATGCTTACACATCTATTGCAGTATTTCAATATTTACATACTGTTGTGCAGATATATTGCATTTTCTTTTTTTTTGTATTAAGCTGTTTCTAAGTTTGAGAAATGATTTTGAAAAAATCCTGCACGGAAGCACTGTTGCTTAAACATGTCCTGTTTTTCTCTCCCAACACAGAACTCTGTCCCCTTATTTCTTTTTGGAGTACACTGGCCTAGCCTTGCAGCTAGGTTGGTTACAAATTTGGGGGCTCGTCCGGGATTAGCATGGTCCTGCGAATGCTAACCTAAGAATTGTGGGATCCAGATTTTTTTATTGAATCGATCACCTGACAGATTTCGCGGACAGCAATGACTACTCTTCGAGAAGTGTGACGACATCCAGAGTCAACTGCTCCCGTTGATCCGTGCTGCAGACACGGAGGTCCTGTATCGCCTTGCAGCATCCTGTAAAGATGAGGTGGCGGAGGAATTGCCAGAAAGAGACGCAGCAACAGTGGAACTCTTCGACTACATTATGGGGTTCCTTAGGAGTGAGGAACTGCGTAGTCTGGAGGACTAAGGGCTGTCCCGTCTGCTTGCTTTCCATGATCTCATCCATGATCTCATCAATGATCTGCAACCACTAGGTAAAGATGCTGATCCTGTTATACAGGATGACATGGGGTCTGCAGTGATACAAGAGGTTACAGTTGTGGAAGCAGCTGCAGCTCATCAGAGGAAGTCAACACTTGTCAGTTTTGCACAGTCACCAATAGACTCTGTATCCAGCGCACTGACCCTAACAGAGGCAGCCGCTTTGTTGCCGCGCCAGGAATTTAGGATACATGGAGGAATGATTTCTGATTCCGATTCTTGATTTAAGTTATGGTAATGTCCGCAGGCAAATTGATGAGGGGTTGGCTGAGAGGTTTACTGAAGCAGAAGTTATTAGAACGGTCCTTAAGGTTATCAAGCCTGGAGTATTCAAAGAGATGCTGGTAATTAGAGAAAATCTCCCCATAGCTATACTTAAACGTCTCTTACGAGTCAACCTTAGGGACAAAGGTAGTACTGAGTTGTTCCAGGAGCAAAATGACAAGGAAACCCCACAACAGTTTGGCTATAGACTGGTTGGATTAAAGCAGCGAGTACTATTTGCTTCACAACAGAGTAGATCTGAGTTTCAATATGACAGTAATTTGGTACAGGGAGTTTTTCTCCATTCGCTTTATCAGGGTCTTGGTGACAAATATGCCTATGTTAGGCGAGAAATGAGACCCCATGTTTGGAATTTAACAATCACTGATGACTTTATACTAGACCTAGTAACACAATTAGTGAAAAATCAGAGCGGTAGAAACACCTAGGCCACGCACAAAAAGCTAAGGCTGCCAGTGTCAGTGTGAAGCCGTGAGAAGGGGTTGACACAGGGAGTTGGCCTGAAACTCAACCTGAAATCAAAGTCAGTCATGAAGCCATCCATGAACTGACGGCACAAGTCTCAGCTCTGACTAGAAGCATCGAGAAAGTCATTACCACTACATAGGGTGACCACCTAATCCATGTCAGGAGGGACACTATGAGCTACTTCAGCTTTTACGAACTACTTTAAAGCTGAAAGGGTTCTGTGCTCTGCTAAAATGTTTTAGTTCCTAGATTGAAAGACTCATCCAGCTGTTTCGCATTAACATTACTGACACATATGCATGATAATAGGAGACTGACCAATCAGCACACGGCAAGAACCCAGTGCTTAAGTGAAATCCTGCTCCTTTTAATTGAAATGTATGAAATGGTGGTTTACAAATCCTGTTGCAGCTCATAGTGTCCCTCCTGACATGGATTAGGTGGTCACCCTACCACTACACCAGCGCTGACACTAGATTCAAACCTCAAAGACCTTGTTACAGCCAGGTGGATGGGAAAACAGGACTCAGGGTACAGTGGATGAAGTAGAAAGAGAGGAGAATATTGTGGATAGGGAGGAAAACCTCATTCAAGACCATGGGGTAGAAGAAATGGTAGAGGAACAACCAGAAATGCATTGTGGGCAGGAGGAAGTAAACATAAGAGGTGATGAAGAGAATGTGAGTGAAGTTGGAGAGTGTGAGAAGGATCTTGAAAAAATCCTGCACGGAAGCACTGTTGCTTAAACATGTCCTGTTTTTCTCTCCCAACACACAACTCTGCCGCCTTATTTCTTTTCTTTTTTTTGGAGTACACTGGTCTAGCCTTTCAGCTAGGTTGGTTACATATACATACAAACTATTATATTATACATTATACATACAAACTATTATATTATACATTATACATACAAACTATTATATTATACATTATACATACAAACTATTATATTATACATTATACATACAAACTATTATATTATACATTCCATTATTTACAAAGGTCTCAGGCTTCATGTTGTCCTGGTCTGGACTGGGTTATACAAACTATTATATTATACATTCCATTATTCACGAAGGTCTCAGGCTTCATGCTGGACTGGGTCACTTCATCTTAGACAGTATCCAGGTCATATCATCCCTGTGCGTGATATAACCTGCAGGGCATCAGGGAAATCCAGTTCGCCATAATTTCATGCTCCCCCTCTTTCAGCTCCTCATATCGTCTCCTCTTCTCATTTAAAATGAGCTCCAGTAATGTTTAAGTAATGTTTATTATGTGAATTATTATATACAAACTATTATATTATACATTATATACACAAACTATTACATTATTATTATATTATATTATATTACATTACACTATTTACAAAGGTCTCAGGCTTCATTATGTTCTGGTCTGGACTGGGTCCAGATCCCTTATCATTCTTCCTGTTATTACCAATGTCTATGTTATTTCTATGTTCTGGTCAGCCTGCTTTAATGCAACTGATAGTGTCCAGGTCATATTGTCCATGGGCCCGGTATAACCGGCAGGGCGTCAGGGAAATACAGCTGGCCATTGCTTCATTTTCCTCCCCCTCTTTCAGCTCCTCATATCGTCTCCTTTTCTCATTTAATATGAGCTCCAGACACCTGCGTAGACGGTGCACATAGAAAGACAGTTATGTGGTGGGGGTTCGACGCAGCCTACAACCTTTTGGGGGAACAAGCCCAGAAGCCTTGGTGGCCTGTGCCTGAAGGGTAAGCGAGGTACTCACATCGTGATTTTGCTCATGTCCTTCAAAATATCGAGCGGGTTTGTGTTGTTTGGAAGGCGAAGGATGGAGGGGGCAAAGACTAAGGCCAGCGAATGTGTGGACATTCGGTTTTGGCCTTCCTCACTGGCCACCCTGAGGAGAAGAAAATTGTCAGAGGTCAGGGAAGGCAGAGGTGGAGTCCAGCTTTGCAATTCAATTCAATACAATACAATTCATTGTGAAGGATATCTGGGAAGTGAGCAAGGGATGCCATCCCACCTGACTAAGTGGAAGAGGAGTCTCTCCAGCATGTCCAGCACCTGGTAGATTCTCCCCAGTTGTTGTGACTTTTCTGGTGGCTCTGCGGTGGGGGTGGAGATATGTTTAATTTCATCATTTGGTACTGGATAGGAGAACTGACCTCCCTGCCCCATCCAGAAGCAGTCAGGCCTCACCCATGGCATGCAGGAAGCCACTGTATTGGCTGAACGTCGTTAGTGGTTCAGGCAGGTTCCGGAGCCATTCACTGACCAGGCCGGTGATACTATGCATGGGGTAGTCCTCCAGACATACCGCCATTGGTATGTGTGGACATTCTATTATGGCCTTCCTCACTGGCCACCCTGAGAAGGAGAAGATTGTCAGAGGTCAGGGAAGGCAGAGGTGGAGTCCAGCTTTGCAATTCAATTCAATACAATACAATTCATTGTGAAGGATATCTGGGAAGTGAGCAAGGGATGCCATCCCACCTGACTAAATGGAAAAGGAGTCTCTCCAGCATGTCGATGCTGGCTGGAGGGAGCATGTCCAGCACCTGGTAGATTCTAGCCAGTTGCTGTGACTTTTCTGGTGGCTCTGCGGTGGGGGTGGAGATATGTTTCATTTCATCATTTGGTACTGGATAGGAGAACTGACCTCCCTGCCCCATCCAGAAGCAGTCAGGCCTCACCCATGGCATGCAGGAAGCCATTGTATTGGCTGAACATCGTTAGAGGTTCAGGCAGGTTCCGGAGCCATTCACTGACCAGGCCGGTGATACTATGGATGGGGTAGTCCTCCAGACATACCGCCATTGGTATGTGTGGACATTCGGTTTTGGCCTTCTTCACTGGCCACCCTGAGAAGGAGAAGATTGTCAGAGGTCAGGGAAGGCAGAGGAGGAGTCCAGCTTTGCAATTCAATTCAATACAATACAATTCATTGTGAAGGATATCTGGGAAGTGAGCAAGGGATGCCATCCCACCTGACTAAGTGGAAGAGGAGTCTCTCCAGCATGTCCAGCACCTGGTAGATTCTCCCCAGTTGTTGTGACTTTTCTGGTGGCTCTGCGGTGGGGGTGGAGATATGTTTAATTTCATCATTTGGTACTGGATAGGAGAACTGACCTCCCTGCCCCATCCAGAAGCAGTCAGGCCTCACCCATGGCATGCAGGAAGCCACTGTATTGGCTGAACTTCGTTAGTGGTTCAGGCAGGTTCCGGAGCCATTCACTGACCAGGCCGGTGATACTATGCATGGGGTAGTCCTCCAGACATACCGCCATTGGTATGTGTGGACATTCAATTATGGCCTTCCTCACTGGCCACCCTGAGAAGGAGAAGATTGTCAGAGGTCAGGGAAGGCAGAGGTGGAGTGCAGCTTTACAATTAAATTCAATACAATACAATTCATTGTGAAGGATATCTGGGCAGTGAGCAAGGGATGCCATCCCACCTGACTAAGTGGAAGAGGAGTCTCTCCAGCATGTCGATGCTGGCTGGAGGGAGCATGTCCAGCACCTGGTAGATTCTCCCCAGTTGTTCTGACTTTTCTGGTGGCTCTGCGATGGGGGTGGAGATATGTTTCATTTCATCATTTGGTACTGGATAGGAGAACTGACCTCCCTGCCCCATCCAGAAGCAGTCAGGCCTAAATGATTATCGCCCTGTGGCCCTCCGGTAATCATGAAGTGCTTTGAGAGACTGGTTCTCCAGCACATCAAGGACTCTAGACTGTGAGACTCGGCCCCCACCTCTCCTCCATTCGCACACTGAACACCGGATCCCCACAAGGCTGTGTGCTGAGCCCCCTCCTAAACTGTCTCTATACCCACGACTGTAGTCCGGCCCACAGCAACAACCTCATAGTCAAGTTTGCTGACGACACCACACTGGTCGGACTCATCTCAAAGGGAGACGAGGCAGCTTACAGAGAGGAGGTCCTGAAGTTGGCAACCTGGCTTTGAACACCAAGAAAACCAAGGAGATCATAGTCGACTTCAGGAGGCACAGCACCGACTTAGCCCCCCTCTACATCAACGGCGAGTGTGTGGAGAGGGTCCATACCTTCCAGTTTCTCGGCATCCTTATCGCCGCTGACATCTCCTAGACAGACAACATCACAGCAGTTACCAAGAAGGCTCAGCAGCGGTAACACTTCCTGAGGGTCCTCAGGAAGCACAACCTGGACTTCAACCTACTACTGACCTTCTACTGCTCGTCCATCGAGAGCCTGCTGACGTACTGTATCACAGTATGGTATCACAGTATGGTATCACAGTATGGTATCACAGTATGGTATCACAGTATGGTATCACAGCTGCACCACAGCAGACAGGGAGAGGCTCCAGAGAGTAGTAAAGGCAGCACAGAATATCATCGGCTGCCCTCTCCCCTCCCTGATGGATATTTACACCTCCCGCTGCCCCAGCAGAGCAAAAAACATCATCAAGGACAGCTCCCACCCTGGCTCTGATCTGTTTGACCTGCTGCCCTCTGGGAGGCGCTGCAGGTGCATTACAGCAAGGACAAACAGACTCAAGAACAGTTTTTTCCCCAAAAGCCATAGCCATCCTAAACGTACACATGCACTGACTGGACAGTAGACTACACAGTCTAACACCCAATCCCTGGACTTCCTTCTATCAACTGTGCAATATCCATTACCTAAATGGTGTTGATAACTGTGCAATATCTGTATACTGTGCAATATCACATGATTATTACAGTGTAATACCTAAATAATGTGCGATAACCCACACTGCATATCACATTGTATATTCATATATTTAAAACCCTACTTACATAAGAAATTTACAAACAACAGGGGGCCATTCGGCCCATAAAGCTCGTTTGGGGAGAACTTAACTAATAGCTCAGAGTTGTTAAAACCTTATCTACAGTAGCTCTGATTTAAAGGAGTAAAACTCAGACATTATTCTCAAGGAGAGTTTACATTGGGGGAAAAAAAACTGTACCTTTTCTATTTTGTCCAAAAAACAAGTAGAATTAAAGTAGTGAATGTCTTCTTTTTTAAATACAAATATATACATACATTAGTTTTAGTCATAATTTAGTCATCTAAATTGTTTTTGATTTAGTCTAGTTTTAGGCGACTACAATAGTTTTAGTCAGCTAAAATATAAAGTGTAAACAGTAATCCATGTTTTAGTTTCCCTTGTATTTCTGAACATGAAATAAAAACGTTATCAATTTGTTATGGAATGGTATTAAGGTTTAAATGTGCAATACACATTGGCAAAGATTTTACTGTTTGAACCAGCTGCATATTATGAAATGAAATAGCAAATTAAAATAGCAGTGCAGAACTAAAGCAATACAAAAATTAGAGATAACAAAATAAGAAAAACAAGAAATAAATTTTTATCTTTATTTCAACTGTTGAAACTCAGTTTCAAAGAAAAAGTGCAAAGAAAATGGCATCAGGGATCGTGCTCTGTCTGAACATTATCCCGCTTATTACACGGCTACTTGCCACATAAGGGAAAAAATTGGACATGAATATGAATTTGAAACATTTTATTGGCATATTAGTTTTAAATTAACATTTTTAAACAGTAATCTTTGTTGGCGCGGAGGGATTTTAAACATACAAGTAGTACCGGCTATGCGTTATTACTTTGGAGCGGTTATTATTTGAAAAGAACGAACCTGCAAATGTCTCAACTGACCAATCAGAATCAAGCATTCCAGAGAGAGGTAATAAGTTGAAATAACCCAGTGAACACGCTGAGCTACAGCTCGTTAAACTAACCAGAGTTGCTGATTGTTGCACCTGACCAAAGGTAGTCATGACATGGATTTTATTTTTACAATCTGCAGAAATTTTAGTGCTAACGTGACTTTAGCAAGCTTACCTTCGCGTGGATTTCAGGATGACTGGCTTGCAAGTGTCGCTTCAAGTTCGTTGTGTTTTTACCAGTGATGGTGACTCCACATAGCTTACAAAGCGTCTTGTTTTCTGTAATATTAAACTGGAAATGTGTCCATATGTCTTCTCTTCGCTTCGCTTTCTTCCTGGCACTGACATATTGTCGTGTTGGTTTCATGAAAAACAGCCTTTTTCAAACCAGGTGCATACGATTATCGTCTATCAATCGCCTACAATTATGTGCATCTGAGCGTATAACCGCTCTCGGGAGTTTGTTCTGATTGGATGTCTATTCAAGTCGTCCCGCTTCAACAAACTAGAGTAGTTCTGATTGGATCTCGTCTTTGGCAAATATTTTAGTCTCGTTTTTATTCGTTGACAGAAATGTGAATAACTTTCGTCATAGTTCTAGTCTTTGAGCATGTTTTTAATTTAGTTATCGTCTCGTTTTCATCAGAGAAAAAAGGTCGTTAACTAAAACTATGACGAAAATTTTTCGTCAACGAAATTAACACTGACGCCAAGCGGCAGGCAGGACAGGAACCGGACCACACCGTGGACCCTGCAGAACAAAAGCACAGGGCAGTACCAGTGCCATGAGGAGACCGCAGGTGGTTCCTTTCGGGAACCAATGGATGGGGTACCCCGAAAGACCCCCTTGGACCAAGCCGGGATCAGGCGGTAAGTCTGGATAGCATACCCCCATTCTTTCGATAGCCTCCTCGGCTGGGGAAACTCTGGTCACTGGGCTGACACCACAACAAAACATGTCTTTTGCATTTAACCCATATGTGACATAGCAAGGGGCAGCTAATTCAGCAGCCAGGGAGTAAATCTTGGGGGTGGTATCTTGCTCAGGGTACTTCAATGGTGCCTTGCTGGTCGGGGATTTGAACCAGCAAACATTGAACTATAAATGCAGTTTTCTAACCATTAGGTCACTACTGATTATCAAAAGCTTTTCTAAATGTGCCTCACAATAATCCAGAGGCTGCCTTTATACATGATAAATGAAGCTATTACAACATGTAACAATGCCAATAAGGGAGGTGTTCACTTTAACCAGCATGGTGACATTCTCAGGCATGAATGATTTGAATGATGACCTAATGATGGGACCAGAGTGTAGCACAGTGGGTTGGGATGCTGTGCCTGTGATTGAAAGATGAAGTTCAAATCGTATGGTTGGCAGGGTGATCTCACTGTTGGGCCCTTGAGCAAGACCCTTAATCCCCAGCTGTTCCAGGAGCTGTCTGATCTTGATTTGTTATGAGTTCATTGCTTTGGAAAAAAGCATCAATAAGTAAATTTAATGTTTGCATTTTTGTGACAGACCTACAGGGGGAGCTACGTGACCTGGAACAGTTTTTCTGAGTATACAGCTCAAGTCTGTGATTAGAAGGAGCTTGTAAAAGTGATTTACAGATTTTTTTTTCTTATTCTTTTTCAATTTTTTATGTATATACCTTATATAAAGTGAGATGACTTTAGATCAATGTGATATGTCGTTATTGTCTCGACTACAAAAGCAGTCCTCTGAAAAGCATCATTTTGAAATAGCTACATTATGCCAAAATACGGGCGGACAAGTGCAAATTTCATCAGTAGTGGTTCTGAAGACCTAAAACTCTTAAAAACAAGTAGATAAGTATGGCCCACTAGCTGACCAGGTCCTTCTTGTGAAACAGGATTGTAGTAACGGAGGGAGAAAATGGCAGATTTTTCATCCTCTTTGCATATTGTCCAATAATGAGTTATTCTTTCAAGCAAAAACACAATATTACAATTCAATACCAAACTGACCTATGAGGCTTTATGAAATTCTTCTCACTGCCTCCAGTGGCAGATTGACAGCATGTCATAGTCGGTCCTCATCCATCCCTGTCCCTTATGTTTAGTCCCCAATTGGCCAGCAGGTGTTGCTGGCCATCCTGTTCCCTATGGGAAGGAATTTCCTCGTCAGCACCTCTCTCGTGTGGAGTTCCTCAAGGTTCTATTTTAGCACGCACCCATTTCTCTCTGTACATAGCTGTCAGCCAAGCTTCCATTGCACGCCTACTGCTGGTCCAAAATGCAGCAGCTCGACCACTAACAGGATCATGTAAGTGTGATCGTATTTCTCCTATACCTGCCTCTCTGCACTGGCTTCCAATGCGCTATAGGATAGAGTTCAAGATATTAAGATCTGCTTGATATTTCCTTGTGGTTCGGAAATCCAGGCTAAAGCATAGTGGAAATCAGTTGTTTATAGCTGCAGCTCCAAAGCTGTGGAATGAGCTGTCCCTGCATATTCCTCAGGCACCAACACTTTCCACATTTAAAGTTTAAAAATTTGTTTTTATTCTTAGAGTTTTAACTCAGTATAGCAGTTCTCTGTCATCAAAATACACAAACTCAAACACTAAAAGACACTTTAAGTGTTTATGTTTAAGTGTCTTTAAGTGTTTGTGTTTGTGTATTTTGATAGTATAGCACTTTGTTTCAACTGCAGTTGTGTGAAATGTGCCTCAGAAATAAACTGAGCTTGAACTAAATTGTTAGTAGTTAGCTTAATATCCATCTCTAAACTCTTCTCACAATCATTAGTTTTCCCACCACTGCAGGATCCACACCGGGACTCTCCACTGGCCACTCCAGAGCCGTCCAAAGATTCCTGTCCTGGCATTCCTGGGATCCTTAGGGTCACTATACTGCTGGAGCTCCCAGCCCCCAGATACTGGGCTCCAAAATGCCTTGATCATCATTAGATCTCTTGACACCATAATCCCTAGTTACAGTGTTTACACCATAGCAAACATCTAATATGACTTATGTGGTTTTTCCATTATTTTGTCCAGCCCCTATGTATGATGCATTCAACAAAATATTGAAATTATAACCACTGTGTTGGCATAATACACTGCCCAGCCAAATAAAAAGTCGCCATGTGAATTTCATTGCTGACAGCCCTCTGGTGGGGTATGTTGGAACCTGCAGCATCACTAACTGGTCAGTGTGATGTCCTGATTGCACGAGTGGTGTGTCGTGTGAATAAAGGGATTTGGGTGATTGTGACAGAAGAGGACCGTATTCTTCACCGGGGGGATGAAAGTGGGTTCGCTGGTGGCTTATATCGAGGTGGGGAGGGTAGCTACCCATAGCCAGCATAGGGCGACCAGATACAGTGGACCGGTACTGAACTCTGTCAGCTTAGTGTCTCTGAGGTCCATGCTGTTTGGGCGACGTTATATCAGCATGCCACAGTGTTTAGTACCAGTGAGGCAGATCTGGGTAGAACCTGGCTGGCAGTGCATACAATTGACACCAGTGATGCCCAGCCCATAAAAATGTTGGCTTGGCGGGTCCCTCTGTGGCTCCAGAGATTTATTTCACCTTTATTATACCATACATGTATATGATATGGCGCATTATGGATGTATATAATTATAAATGGTGTGTTTACATATGAAGTTAATAAATTTGATTTATTGGAAAGTGTCAGGATCCCTTGCCATTCTTCCTGTTATTAGCAATTTCTATGTTATTTCTACAGTATGTTCTGGTCAGCCTGCTTTAATGCAACTGAATTCCTCACAATTTCGCGGTCGCAAAGAGGCTCTGCAGAGCTAATTGTGGCTTCCCGATAAATTACGCCAACACCAGAGAGAGGGCGTAGTTAATAAGACTGTCTGTTCACCCTGTTATAGTGAATTTAGATATTTTTCTGTAAACAAATCTAACGTGCTAACTCATTTTACACAACATCGTTCGAATGTGCGCTTTTTCCATTAAATCAGACCGGGCTAAAAAAGTAACAAAAGTTTAAGTAATGTTTATCATGTGATTTATTATATACAAACTCTATTATATTATACATTATACATACAAACTATTATATTTTATTTTATTTATTTGTTATTTTCTTTCTCCTTGCTTTTCTCCTCCGTGTTTATCCACATGCATATGTGTATTAGTTTAGACTCCCAACCGATGGGGGGCGCTGGACTACGAGTGTTGGGCATATATTATCCTGGGCGGGAAATTCATCTTGAATAGATCCTGCACGGCAGCACTGTTGCTTAAACGTATGCTGTTTTTTTTCTCCCAGCGCAGGTTAGGAAATATCTGGGTTTAATACTCGTATATGCCCAATATCAGGTATAATACCATCCCTATTTATTTTGTTTTATTAATCTGTACCGAGTTGTTGTTTAAAGCCAGAAATATATCTTTTCCTTCAGGAAATGCTAAACGCTAGTTAGCGGTAAGAAGCCATCCGCTTAATTCTATATAGCATGGTTAGCTGGGCGCGGGAGTTTGTTTTAAGTACAAAAGACCACGATACAATGCAGCCTTTAAATAAATGGGTTTATTCCTTATTAGGAAAACTTATATTTGTGTTTTTGTACGCCTCGTTGATTGTACCATCTCTAGTGTAGGTTTATTTTATCCTTTGTGAATGGGTCAGTGCGAGAAAGAAACGCAGCCCCATTTCGGTCTCTCTCGCTTTGTGTGTGTGTGTGTGTGTGTGTGTGTGTGTGTGTGTGTGTGTGTGTGTGTGTGTGTGTGTGTGTTTTATCGTTTGAATTGTGAACACGTGTTATTGATTGCACCAGAGGGTTATTGTAATCTTTTCATAATAATTGAAATGTGATTAATGCTTACACATCTATTGCAGTATTTCAATATTTACATACTGTTGTGCAGATATATTGCATTTTCTTTTTTTTGTATTAAGCTGTTTCTAAGTTTGAGAAATGATTTTGAAAAAATCCTGCACGGAAGCACTGTTGCTTAAACATGTCCTGTTTTTCTCTCCCAACACAGAACTCTGTCCCCTTATTTCTTTTTGGAGTACACTGGCCTAGCCTTGCAGCTAGGTTGGTTACAAATTTGGGGGCTCGTCCGGGATTAGCATGGTCCTGCGAATGCTAACCTAAGAATTGTGGGATCCAGATTTTTTTATTGAATCGATCACCTGACAGATTTCGCGGACAGCAATGACTACTCTTCGAGAAGTGTGACGACATCCAGAGTCAACTGCTCCCGTTGATCCGTGCTGCAGACACGGAGGTCCTGTATCGCCTTGCAGCATCCTGTAAAGATGAGGTGGCGGAGGAATTGCCAGAAAGAGACGCAGCAACAGTGGAACTCTTCGACTACATTATGGGGTTCCTTAGGAGTGAGGAACTGCGTAGTCTGGAGGACTAAGGGCTGTCCCGTCTGCTTGCTTTCCATGATCTCATCCATGATCTCATCAATGATCTGCAACCACTAGGTAAAGATGCTGATCCTGTTATACAGGATGACATGGGGTCTGCAGTGATACAAGAGGTTACAGTTGTGGAAGCAGCTGCAGCTCATCAGAGGAAGTCAACACTTGTCAGTTTTGCACAGTCACCAATAGACTCTGTATCCAGCGCACTGACCCTAACAGAGGCAGCCGCTTTGTTGCCGCGCCAGGAATTTAGGATACATGGAGGAATGATTTCTGATTCCGATTCTTGATTTAAGTTATGGTAATGTCCGCAGGCAAATTGATGAGGGGTTGGCTGAGAGGTTTACTGAAGCAGAAGTTATTAGAACGGTCCTTAAGGTTATCAAGCCTGGAGTATTCAAAGAGATGCTGGTAATTAGAGAAAATCTCCCCATAGCTATACTTAAACGTCTCTTACGAGTCAACCTTAGGGACAAAGGTAGTACTGAGTTGTTCCAGGAGCAAAATGACAAGGAAACCCCACAACAGTTTGGCTATAGACTGGTTGGATTAAAGCAGCGAGTACTATTTGCTTCACAACAGAGTAGATCTGAGTTTCAATATGACAGTAATTTGGTACAGGGAGTTTTTCTCCATTCGCTTTATCAGGGTCTTGGTGACAAATATGCCTATGTTAGGCGAGAAATGAGACCCCATGTTTGGAATTTAACAATCACTGATGACTTTATACTAGACCTAGTAACACAATTAGTGAAAAATCAGAGCGGTAGAAACACCTAGGCCACGCACAAAAAGCTAAGGCTGCCAGTGTCAGTGTGAAGCCGTGAGAAGGGGTTGACACAGGGAGTTGGCCTGAAACTCAACCTGAAATCAAAGTCAGTCATGAAGCCATCCATGAACTGACGGCACAAGTCTCAGCTCTGACTAGAAGCATCGAGAAAGTCATTACCACTACATAGGGTGACCACCTAATCCATGTCAGGAGGGACACTATGAGCTACTTCAGCTTTTACGAACTACTTTAAAGCTGAAAGGGTTCTGTGCTCTGCTAAAATGTTTTAGTTCCTAGATTGAAAGACTCATCCAGCTGTTTCGCATTAACATTACTGACACATATGCATGATAATAGGAGACTGACCAATCAGCACACGGCAAGAACCCAGTGCTTAAGTGAAATCCTGCTCCTTTTAATTGAAATGTATGAAATGGTGGTTTACAAATCCTGTTGCAGCTCATAGTGTCCCTCCTGACATGGATTAGGTGGTCACCCTACCACTACACCAGCGCTGACACTAGATTCAAACCTCAAAGACCTTGTTACAGCCAGGTGGATGGGAAAACAGGACTCAGGGTACAGTGGATGAAGTAGAAAGAGAGGAGAATATTGTGGATAGGGAGGAAAACCTCATTCAAGACCATGGGGTAGAAGAAATGGTAGAGGAACAACCAGAAATGCATTGTGGGCAGGAGGAAGTAAACATAAGAGGTGATGAAGAGAATGTGAGTGAAGTTGGAGAGTGTGAGAAGGATCTTGAAAAAATCCTGCACGGAAGCACTGTTGCTTAAACATGTCCTGTTTTTCTCTCCCAACACACAACTCTGCCGCCTTATTTCTTTTCTTTTTTTTGGAGTACACTGGTCTAGCCTTTCAGCTAGGTTGGTTACATATACATACAAACTATTATATTATACATACAAACTATTATATTATACATTATACATACAAACTATTATATTATACATTATACATACAAACTATTATATTATACATTATACATACAAACTATTATATTATACATTATACATACAAACTATTATATTATACATTCCATTATTTACAAAGGTCTCAGGCTTCATGTTGTCCTGGTCTGGACTGGGTTATACAAACTATTATATTATACATTCCATTATTCACGAAGGTCTCAGGCTTCATGCTGGACTGGGTCACTTCATCTTAGACAGTATCCAGGTCATATCATCCCTGTGCGTGATATAACCTGCAGGGCATCAGGGAAATCCAGTTCGCCATAATTTCATGCTCCCCCTCTTTCAGCTCCTCATATCGTCTCCTCTTCTCATTTAAAATGAGCTCCAGTAATGTTTAAGTAATGTTTATTATGTGAATTATTATATACAAACTATTATATTATACATTATATACACAAACTATTACATTATTATTATATTATATTATATTACATTACACTATTTACAAAGGTCTCAGGCTTCATTATGTTCTGGTCTGGACTGGGTCCAGATCCCTTATCATTCTTCCTGTTATTACCAATGTCTATGTTATTTCTATGTTCTGGTCAGCCTGCTTTAATGCAACTGATAGTGTCCAGGTCATATTGTCCATGGGCCCGGTATAACCGGCAGGGCGTCAGGGAAATACAGCTGGCCATTGCTTCATTTTCCTCCCCCTCTTTCAGCTCCTCATATCGTCTCCTTTTCTCATTTAATATGAGCTCCAGACACCTGCGTAGACGGTGCACATAGAAAGACAGTTATGTGGTGGGGGTTCGACGCAGCCTACAGCCTTTTGGGGGAACAAGCCCAGAAGCCTTGGTGGCCTGTGCCTGAAGGGTAAGCGAGGTACTCACATCGTGATTTTGCTCATGTCCTTCAAAATATCGAGCGGGTTTGTGTTGTTTGGAAGGCGAAGGATGGAGGGGGCAAAGACTAAGGCCAGCGAATGTGTGGACATTCGGTTTTGGCCTTCCTCACTGGCCACCCTGAGGAGAAGAAAATTGTCAGAGGTCAGGGAAGGCAGAGGTGGAGTCCAGCTTTGCAATTCAATTCAATACAATACAATTCATTGTGAAGGATATCTGGGAAGTGAGCAAGGGATGCCATCCCACCTGACTAAGTGGAAGAGGAGTCTCTCCAGCATGTCCAGCACCTGGTAGATTCTCCCCAGTTGTTGTGACTTTTCTGGTGGCTCTGCGGTGGGGGTGGAGATATGTTTAATTTCATCATTTGGTACTGGATAGGAGAACTGACCTCCCTGCCCCATCCAGAAGCAGTCAGGCCTCACCCATGGCATGCAGGAAGCCACTGTATTGGCTGAACGTCGTTAGTGGTTCAGGCAGGTTCCGGAGCCATTCACTGACCAGGCCGGTGATACTATGCATGGGGTAGTCCTCCAGACATACCGCCATTGGTATGTGTGGACATTCTATTATGGCCTTCCTCACTGGCCACCCTGAGGAGGAGAAGATTGTCAGAGGTCAGGGAAGGCAGAGGTGGAGTCCAGCTTTGCAATTCAATTCAATACAATACAATTCATTGTGAAGGATATCTGGGAAGTGAGCAAGGGATGCCATCCCACCTGACTAAGTGGAAGAGGAGTCTCTCCAGCATGTCCAGCACCTGGTAGATTCTCCCCAGTTGTTGTGACTTTTCTGGTGGCTCTGCGGTGGGGGTGGAGATATGTTTAATTTCATCATTTGGTACTGGATAGGAGAACTGACCTCCCTGCCCCATCCAGAAGCAGTCAGGCCTCACCCATGGCATGCAGGAAGCCACTGTATTGGCTGAACGTCGTTAGTGGTTCAGGCAGGTTCCGGAGCCATTCACTGACCAGGCCGGTGATACTATGCATGGGGTAGTCCTCCAGACATACCGCTATTGGTATGTGTGGACATTCTATTATGGCCTTCCTCACTGGCCACCCTGAGGAGGAGAAGATTGTCAGAGGTCAGGGAAGGCAGAGGTGGAGTCCAGCTTTGCAATTCAATTCAATACAATACAATTCATTGTGAAGGATATCTGGGAAGTGAGCAAGGGATGCCATCCCACCTGACTAAGTGGAAGAGGAGTCTCTCCAGCATGTCCAGCACCTGGTAGATTCTCCCCAGTTGTGACTTTTCTGGTGGCTCTGCGGTGGGGGTGGAGATATGTTTAATTTCATCATTTGGTACTGGATAGGAGAACTGACCTCCCTGCCCCATCCAGAAGCAGTCAGGCCTCACCCATGGCATGCAGGAAGCCACTGTATTGGCTGAACGTCGTTAGTGGTTCAGGCAGGTTCCGGAGCCATTCACTGACCAGGCCGGTGATACTATGCATGGGGTAGTCCTCCAGACATACCGCCATTGGTATGTGTGGACATTCTATTATGGCCTTCCTCACTGGCCACCCTGAGAAGGAGAAGATTGTCAGAGGTCAGGGAAGGCAGAGGTGGAGTCCAGCTTTGCAATTCAATTCAATACAATACAATTCATTGTGAAGGATATCTGGGAAGTGAGCAAGGGATGCCATCCCACCTGACTAAATGGAAAAGGAGTCTCTCCAGCATGTCGATGCTGGCTGGAGGGAGCATGTCCAGCACCTGGTAGATTCTAGCCAGTTGCTGTGACTTTTCTGGTGGCTCTGCGGTGGGGGTGGAGATATGTTTCATTTCATCATTTGGTACTGGATAGGAGAACTGACCTCCCTGCCCCATCCAGAAGCAGTCAGGCCTCACCCATGGCATGCAGGAAGCCATTGTATTGGCTGAACATCGTTAGAGGTTCAGGCAGGTTCCGGAGCCATTCACTGACCAGGCCGGTGATACTATGGATGGGGTAGTCCTCCAGACATACCGCCATTGGTATGTGTGGACATTCGGTTTTGGCCTTCTTCACTGGCCACCCTGAGAAGGAGAAGATTGTCAGAGGTCAGGGAAGGCAGAGGAGGAGTCCAGCTTTGCAATTCAATTCAATACAATACAATTCATTGTGAAGGATATCTGGGAAGTGAGCAAGGGATGCCATCCCACCTGACTAAGTGGAAGAGGAGTCTCTCCAGCATGTCCAGCACCTGGTAGATTCTCCCCAGTTGTTGTGACTTTTCTGGTGGCTCTGCGGTGGGGGTGGAGATATGTTTAATTTCATCATTTGGTACTGGATAGGAGAACTGACCTCCCTGCCCCATCCAGAAGCAGTCAGGCCTCACCCATGGCATGCAGGAAGCCACTGTATTGGCTGAACGTCGTTAGTGGTTCAGGCAGGTTCCGGAGCCATTCACTGACCAGGCCGGTGATACTATGCATGGGGTAGTCCTCCAGACATACCGCCATTGGTATGTGTGGACATTCAATTATGGCCTTCCTCACTGGCCACCCTGAGAAGGAGAAGATTGTCAGAGGTCAGGGAAGGCAGAGGTGGAGTGCAGCTTTACAATTAAATTCAATACAATACAATTCATTGTGAAGGATATCTGGGCAGTGAGCAAGGGATGCCATCCCACCTGACTAAGTGGAAGAGGAGTCTCTCCAGCATGTCGATGCTGGCTGGAGGGAGCATGTCCAGCACCTGGTAGATTCTCCCCAGTTGTTGTGACTTTTCTGGTGGCTCTGCGATGGGGGTGGAGATATGTTTCATTTCATCATTTGGTACTGGATAGGAGAACTGACCTCCCTGCCCCATCCAGAAGCAGTCAGGCCTAAATGATTATCGCCCTGTGGCCCTCCGGTAATCATGAAGTGCTTTGAGAGACTGGTTCTCCAGCACATCAAGGACTCTAGACTGTGAGACTCGGCCCCCACCTCTCCTCCATTCGCACACTGAACACCGGATCCCCACAAGGCTGTGTGCTGAGCCCCCTCCTAAACTGTCTCTATACCCACGACTGTAGTCCGGCCCACAGCAACAACCTCATAGTCAAGTTTGCTGACGACACCACACTGGTCGGACTCATCTCAAAGGGAGACGAGGCAGCTTACAGAGAGGAGGTCCTGAAGTTGGCAACCTGGCTTTGAACACCAAGAAAACCAAGGAGATCATAGTCGACTTCAGGAGGCACAGCACCGACTTAGCCCCCCTCTACATCAACGGCGAGTGTGTGGAGAGGGTCCATACCTTCCAGTTTCTCGGCATCCTTATCGCCGCTGACATCTCCTAGACAGACAACATCACAGCAGTTACCAAGAAGGCTCAGCAGCGGTAACACTTCCTGAGGGTCCTCAGGAAGCACAACCTGGACTTCAACCTACTACTGACCTTCTACTGCTCGTCCATCGAGAGCCTGCTGACGTACTGTATCACAGTATGGTATCACAGTATGGTATCACAGCTGCACCACAGCAGACAGGGAGAGGCTCCAGAGAGTAGTAAAGGCAGCACAGAATATCATCGGCTGCCCTCTCCCCTCCCTGATGGATATTTACACCTCCCGCTGCCCCAGCAGAGCAAAAAACATCATCAAGGACAGCTCCCACCCTGGCTCTGATCTGTTTGACCTGCTGCCCTCTGGGAGGCGCTGCAGGTGCATTACAGCAAGGACAAACAGACTCAAGAACAGTTTTTTCCCCAAAAGCCATAGCCATCCTAAACGTACACATGCACTGACTGGACAGTAGACTACACAGTCTAACACCCAATCCCTGGACTTCCTTCTATCAACTGTGCAATATCCATTACCTAAATGGTGTTGATAACTGTGCAATATCTGTATACTGTGCAATATCACATGATTATTACAGTGTAATACCTAAATAATGTGCGATAACCCACACTGCATATCACATTGTATATTCATATATTTAAAACCCTACTTACATAAGAAATTTACAAACAACAGGGGGCCATTCGGCCCATAAAGCTCGTTTGGGGAGAACTTAACTAATAGCTCAGAGTTGTTAAAACCTTATCTACAGTAGCTCTGATTTAAAGGAGTAAAACTCAGACATTATTCTCAAGGAGAGTTTACATTGGGGGAAAAAAAACTGTACCTTTTCTATTTTGTCCAAAAAACAAGTAGAATTAAAGTAGTGAATGTCTTCTTTTTTAAATACAAATATATACATACATTAGTTTTAGTCATAATTTAGTCATCTAAATTGTTTTTGATTTAGTCTAGTTTTAGGCGACTACAATAGTTTTAGTCAGCTAAAATATAAAGTGTAAACAGTAATCCATGTTTTAGTTTCCCTTGTATTTCTGAACATGAAATAAAAACGTTATCAATTTGTTATGGAATGGTATTAAGGTTTAAATGTGCAATACACATTGGCAAAGATTTTACTGTTTGAACCAGCTGCATATTATGAAATGAAATAGCAAATTAAAATAGCAGTGCAGAACTAAAGCAATACAAAAATTAGAGATAACAAAATAAGAAAAACAAGAAATAAATTTTTATCTTTATTTCAACTGTTGAAACTCAGTTTCAAAGAAAAAGTGCAAAGAAAATGGCATCAGGGATCGTGCTCTGTCTGAACATTATCCCGCTTATTACACGGCTACTTGCCACATAAGGGAAAAAATTGGACATGAATATGAATTTGAAACATTTTATTGGCATATTAGTTTTAAATTAACATTTTTAAACAGTAATCTTTGTTGGCGCGGAGGGATTTTAAACATACAAGTAGTACCGGCTATGCGTTATTACTTTGGAGCGGTTATTATTTGAAAAGAACGAACCTGCAAATGTCTCAACTGACCAATCAGAATCAAGCATTCCAGAGAGAGGTAATAAGTTGAAATAACCCAGTGAACACGCTGAGCTACAGCTCGTTAAACTAACCAGAGTTGCTGATTGTTGCACCTGACCAAAGGTAGTCATGACATGGATTTTATTTTTACAATCTGCAGAAATTTTAGTGCTAACGTGACTTTAGCAAGCTTACCTTCGCGTGAATTTCAGGATGACTGGCTTGCAAGTGTCGCTTCAAGTTCGTTGTGTTTTTACCAGTGATGGTGACTCCACATAGCTTACAAAGCGTCTTGTTTTCTGTAATATTAAACTGGAAATGTGTCCATATGTCTTCTCTTCGCTTCGCTTTCTTCCTGGCACTGACATATTGTCGTGTTGGTTTCATGAAAAACAGCCTTTTTCAAACCAGGTGCATACGATTATCGTCTATCAATCGCCTACAATTATGTGCATCTGAGCGTATAACCGCTCTCGGGAGTTTGTTCTGATTGGATGTCTATTCAAGTCGTCCCGCTTCAACAAACTAGAGTAGTTCTGATTGGATCTCGTCTTTGGCAAATATTTTAGTCTCGTTTTTATTCGTTGACAGAAATGTGAATAACTTTCGTCATAGTTCTAGTCTTTGAGCATGTTTTTAATTTAGTTATCGTCTCGTTTTCATCAGAGAAAAAAGGTCGTTAACTAAAACTATGACGAAAATTTTTCGTCAACGAAATTAACACTGACGCCAAGCGGCAGGCAGGACAGGAACCGGACCACACCGTGGACCCTGCAGAACAAAAGCACAGGGCAGTACCAGTGCCATGAGGAGACCGCAGGTGGTTCCTTTCGGGAACCAATGGATGGGGTACCCCGAAAGACCCCCTTGGACCAAGCCGGGATCAGGCGGTAAGTCTGGATAGCATACCCCCATTCTTTCGATAGCCTCCTCGGCTGGGGAAACTCTGGTCACTGGGCTGACACCACAACAAAACATGTCTTTTGCATTTAACCCATATGTGACATAGCAAGGGGCAGCTAATTCAGCAGCCAGGGAGTAAATCTTGGGGGTGGTATCTTGCTCAGGGTACTTCAATGGTGCCTTGCTGGTCGGGGATTTGAACCAGCAAACATTGAACTATAAATGCAGTTTTCTAACCATTAGGTCACTACTGATTATCAAAAGCTTTTCTAAATGTGCCTCACAATAATCCAGAGGCTGCCTTTATACATGATAAATGAAGCTATTACAACATGTAACAATGCCAATAAGGGAGGTGTTCACTTTAACCAGCATGGTGACATTCTCAGGCATGAATGATTTGAATGATGACCTAATGATGGGACCAGAGTGTAGCACAGTGGGTTGGGATGCTGTGCCTGTGATTGAAAGATGAAGTTCAAATCGTATGGTTGGCAGGGTGATCTCACTGTTGGGCCCTTGAGCAAGACCCTTAATCCCCAGCTGTTCCAGGAGCTGTCTGATCTTGATTTGTTATGAGTTCATTGCTTTGGAAAAAAGCATCAATAAGTAAATTTAATGTTTGCATTTTTGTGACAGACCTACAGGGGGAGCTACGTGACCTGGAACAGTTTTTCTGAGTATACAGCTCAAGTCTGTGATTAGAAGGAGCTTGTAAAAGTGATTTACAGATTTTTTTTTCTTATTCTTTTTCAATTTTTTATGTATATACCTTATATAAAGTGAGATGACTTTAGATCAATGTGATATGTCGTTATTGTCTCGACTACAAAAGCAGTCCTCTGAAAAGCATCATTTTGAAATAGCTACATTATGCCAAAATACGGGCGGACAAGTGCAAATTTCATCAGTAGTGGTTCTGAAGACCTAAAACTCTTAAAAACAAGTAGATAAGTATGGCCCACTAGCTGACCAGGTCCTTCTTGTGAAACAGGATTGTAGTAACGGAGGGAGAAAATGGCAGATTTTTCATCCTCTTTGCATATTGTCCAATAATGAGTTATTCTTTCAAGCAAAAACACAATATTACAATTCAATACCAAACTGACCTATGAGGCTTTATGAAATTCTTCTCACTGCCTCCAGTGGCAGATTGACAGCATGTCATAGTCGGTCCTCATCCATCCCTGTCCCTTATGTTTAGTCCCCAATTGGCCAGCAGGTGTTGCTGGCCATCCTGTTCCCTATGGGAAGGAATTTCCTCGTCAGCACCTCTCTCGTGTGGAGTTCCTCAAGGTTCTATTTTAGCACGCACCCATTTCTCTCTGTACATAGCTGTCAGCCAAGCTTCCATTGCACGCCTACTGCTGGTCCAAAATGCAGCAGCTCGACCACTAACAGGATCATGTAAGTGTGATCGTATTTCTCCTATACCTGCCTCTCTGCACTGGCTTCCAATGCGCTATAGGATAGAGTTCAAGATATTAAGATCTGCTTGATATTTCCTTGTGGTTCGGAAATCCAGGCTAAAGCATAGTGGAAATCAGTTGTTTATAGCTGCAGCTCCAAAGCTGTGGAATGAGCTGTCCCTGCATATTCCTCAGGCACCAACACTTTCCACATTTAAAGTTTAAAAATTTGTTTTTATTCTTAGAGTTTTAACTCAGTATAGCAGTTCTCTGTCATCAAAATACACAAACTCAAACACTAAAAGACACTTTAAGTGTTTATGTTTAAGTGTCTTTAAGTGTTTGTGTTTGTGTATTTTGATAGTATAGCACTTTGTTTCAACTGCAGTTGTGTGAAATGTGCCTCAGAAATAAACTGAGCTTGAACTAAATTGTTAGTAGTTAGCTTAATATCCATCTCTAAACTCTTCTCACAATCATTAGTTTTCCCACCACTGCAGGATCCACACCGGGACTCTCCACTGGCCACTCCAGAGCCGTCCAAAGATTCCTGTCCTGGCATTCCTGGGATCCTTAGGGTCACTATACTGCTGGAGCTCCCAGCCCCCAGATACTGGGCTCCAAAATGCCTTGATCATCATTAGATCTCTTGACACCATAATCCCTAGTTACAGTGTTTACACCATAGCAAACATCTAATATGACTTATGTGGTTTTTCCATTATTTTGTCCAGCCCCTATGTATGATGCATTCAACAAAATATTGAAATTATAACCACTGTGTTGGCATAATACACTGCCCAGCCAAATAAAAAGTCGCCATGTGAATTTCATTGCTGACAGCCCTCTGGTGGGGTATGTTGGAACCTGCAGCATCACTAACTGGTCAGTGTGATGTCCTGATTGCACGAGTGGTGTGTCGTGTGAATAAAGGGATTTGGGTGATTGTGACAGAAGAGGACCGTATTCTTCACCGGGGGGATGAAAGTGGGTTCGCTGGTGGCTTATATCGAGGTGGGGAGGGTAGCTACCCATAGCCAGCATAGGGCGACCAGATACAGTGGACCGGTACTGAACTCTGTCAGCTTAGTGTCTCTGAGGTCCATGCTGTTTGGGCGACGTTATATCAGCATGCCACAGTGTTTAGTACCAGTGAGGCAGATCTGGGTAGAACCTGGCTGGCAGTGCATACAATTGACACCAGTGATGCCCAGCCCATAAAAATGTTGGCTTGGCGGGTCCCTCTGTGGCTCCAGAGATTTATTTCACCTTTATTATACCATACATGTATATGATATGGCGCATTATGGATGTATATAATTATAAATGGTGTGTTTACATATGAAGTTAATAAATTTGATTTATTGGAAAGTGTCAGGATCCCTTGCCATTCTTCCTGTTATTAGCAATTTCTATGTTATTTCTACAGTATGTTCTGGTCAGCCTGCTTTAATGCAACTGAATTCCTCACAATTTCGCGGTCGCAAAGAGGCTCTGCAGAGCTAATTGTGGCTTCCCGATAAATTACGCCAACACCAGAGAGAGGGCGTAGTTAATAAGACTGTCTGTTCACCCTGTTATAGTGAATTTAGATATTTTTCTGTAAACAAATCTAACGTGCTAACTCATTTTACACAACATCGTTCGAATGTGCGCTTTTTCCATTAAATCAGACCGGGCTAAAAAAGTAACAAAAGTTTAAGTAATGTTTATCATGTGATTTATTATATACAAACTCTATTATATTATACATTATACATACAAACTATTATATTTTATTTTATTTATTTGTTATTTTCTTTCTCCTTGCTTTTCTCCTCCGTGTTTATCCACATGCATATGTGTATTAGTTTAGACTCCCAACCGATGGGGGGCGCTGGACTACGAGTGTTGGGCATATATTATCCTGGGCGGGAAATTCATCTTGAATAGATCCTGCACGGCAGCACTGTTGCTTAAACGTATGCTGTTTTTTTTCTCCCAGCGCAGGTTAGGAAATATCTGGGTTTAATACTCGTATATGCCCAATATCAGGTATAATACCATCCCTATTTATTTTGTTTTATTAATCTGTACCGAGTTGTTGTTTAAAGCCAGAAATATATCTTTTCCTTCAGGAAATGCTAAACGCTAGTTAGCGGTAAGAAGCCATCCGCTTAATTCTATATAGCATGGTTAGCTGGGCGCGGGAGTTTGTTTTAAGTACAAAAGACCACGATACAATGCAGCCTTTAAATAAATGGGTTTATTCCTTATTAGGAAAACTTATATTTGTGTTTTTGTACGCCTCGTTGATTGTACCATCTCTAGTGTAGGTTTATTTTATCCTTTGTGAATGGGTCAGTGCGAGAAAGAAACGCAGCCCCATTTCGGTCTCTCTCGCTTTGTGTGTGTGTGTGTGTGTGTGTGTGTGTGTGTGTGTGTGTGTGTTTTATCGTTTGAATTGTGAACACGTGTTATTGATTGCACCAGAGGGTTATTGTAATCTTTTCATAATAATTGAAATGTGATTAATGCTTACACATCTATTGCAGTATTTCAATATTTACATACTGTTGTGCAGATATATTGCATTTTCTTTTTTTTGTATTAAGCTGTTTCTAAGTTTGAGAAATGATTTTGAAAAAATCCTGCACGGAAGCACTGTTGCTTAAACATGTCCTGTTTTTCTCTCCCAACACAGAACTCTGTCCCCTTATTTCTTTTTGGAGTACACTGGCCTAGCCTTGCAGCTAGGTTGGTTACAAATTTGGGGGCTCGTCCGGGATTAGCATGGTCCTGCGAATGCTAACCTAAGAATTGTGGGATCCAGATTTTTTTATTGAATCGATCACCTGACAGATTTCGCGGACAGCAATGACTACTCTTCAAGAAGTGTGACAAGACATCCAGAGTCAACTGCTCCCGTTGATCCATGCTGCAGACACGGAGGTCCTTTATCGCCTTGCAGCATCCTGTAAAGATGAGGTGGCGGAGGAATTGCCAGAAAGAGACGCAGCAACAGTGGAACTCTTCGACTACATTATGGGGTTCCTTAGGAGTGAGGAACTGCGTAGTCTGGAGGACTAAGGGCTGTCCCGTCTGCTTGCTTTCCATGATCTCATCCATGATCTCATCAATGATCTGCAACCACTAGGTAAAGATGCTGATCCTGTTATACAGGATGACATGGGGTCTGCAGTGATACAAGAGGTTACAGTTGTGGAAGCAGCTGCAGCTCATCAGAGGAAGTCAACACTTGTCAGTTTTGCACAGTCACCAATAGACTCTGTATCCAGCGCACTGACCCTAACAGAGGCAGCCGCTTTGTTGCCGCGCCAGGAATTTAGGATACATGGAGGAATGATTTCTGATTCCGATTCTTGATTTAAGTTATGGTAATGTCCGCAGGCAAATTGATGAGGGGTTGGCTGAGAGGTTTACTGAAGCAGAAGTTATTAGAACGGTCCTTAAGGTTATCAAGCCTGGAGTATTCAAAGAGATGCTGGTAATTAGAGAAAATCTCCCCATAGCTATACTTAAACGTCTCTTACGAGTCAACCTTAGGGACAAAGGTAGTACTGAGTTGTTCCAGGAGCAAAATGACAAGGAAACCCCACAACAGTTTGGCTATAGACTGGTTGGATTAAAGCAGCGAGTACTATTTGCTTCACAACAGAGTAGATCTGAGTTTCAATATGACAGTAATTTGGTACAGGGAGTTTTTCTCCATTCGCTTTATCAGGGTCTTGGTGACAAATATGCCTATGTTAGGCGAGAAATGAGACCCCATGTTTGGAATTTAACAATCACTGATGACTTTATACTAGACCTAGTAACACAATTAGTGAAAAATCAGAGCGGTAGAAACACCTAGGCCACGCACAAAAAGCTAAGGCTGCCAGTGTCAGTGTGAAGCCGTGAGAAGGGGTTGACACAGGGAGTTGGCCTGAAACTCAACCTGAAATCAAAGTCAGTCATGAAGCCATCCATGAACTGACGGCACAAGTCTCAGCTCTGACTAGAAGCATCGAGAAAGTCATTACCACTACATAGGGTGACCACCTAATCCATGTCAGGAGGGACACTATGAGCTACTTCAGCTTTTACGAACTACTTTAAAGCTGAAAGGGTTCTGTGCTCTGCTAAAATGTTTTAGTTCCTAGATTGAAAGACTCATCCAGCTGTTTCGCATTAACATTACTGACACATATGCATGATAATAGGAGACTGACCAATCAGCACACGGCAAGAACCCAGTGCTTAAGTGAAATCCTGCTCCTTTTAATTGAAATGTATGAAATGGTGGTTTACAAATCCTGTTGCAGCTCATAGTGTCCCTCCTGACATGGATTAGGTGGTTACCCTACCACTACACCAGCGCTGACACTAGATTCAAACCTCAAAGACCTTGTTACAGCCAGGTGGATGGGAAAACAGGACTCAGGGTACAGTGGATGAAGTAGAAAGAGAGGAGAATATTGTGGATAGGGAGGAAAACCTCATTCAAGACCATGGGGTAGAAGAAATGGTAGAGGAACAACCAGAAATGCATTGTGGGCAGGAGGAAGTAAACATAAGAGGTGATGAAGAGAATGTGAGTGAAGTTGGAGAGTGTGAGAAGGATCTTGAAAAAATCCTGCACGGAAGCACTGTTGCTTAAACATGTCCTGTTTTTCTCTCCCAACACACAACTCTGCCGCCTTATTTCTTTTCTTTTTTTTGGAGTACACTGGTCTAGCCTTTCAGCTAGGTTGGTTACATATACATACAAACTATTATATTATACATTATACATACAAACTATTATATTATACATTATACATACAAACTATTATATTATACATTATACATACAAACTATTATATTATACATTATACATACAAACTATTATATTATACATTCCATTATTTACAAAGGTCTCAGGCTTCATGTTGTCCTGGTCTGGACTGGGTTATACAAACTATTATATTATACATTCCATTATTCACGAAGGTCTCAGGCTTCATGCTGGACTGGGTCACTTCATCTTAGACAGTATCCAGGTCATATCATCCCTGTGCGTGATATAACCTGCAGGGCATCAGGGAAATCCAGTTCGCCATAATTTCATGCTCCCCCTCTTTCAGCTCCTCATATCGTCTCCTCTTCTCATTTAAAATGAGCTCCAGTAATGTTTAAGTAATGTTTATTATGTGAATTATTATATACAAACTATTATATTATACATTATATACACAAACTATTACATTATTATTATATTATATTATATTACATTACACTATTTACAAAGGTCTCAGGCTTCATTATGTTCTGGTCTGGACTGGGTCCAGATCCCTTATCATTCTTCCTGTTATTACCAATGTCTATGTTATTTCTATGTTCTGGTCAGCCTGCTTTAATGCAACTGATAGTGTCCAGGTCATATTGTCCATGGGCCCGGTATAACCGGCAGGGCGTCAGGGAAATACAGCTGGCCATTGCTTCATTTTCCTCCCCCTCTTTCAGCTCCTCATATCGTCTCCTTTTCTCATTTAATATGAGCTCCAGACACCTGCGTAGACGGTGCACATAGAAAGACAGTTATGTGGTGGGGGTTCGACGCAGCCTACAACCTTTTGGGGGAACAAGCCCAGAAGCCTTGGTGGCCTGTGCCTGAAGGGTAAGCGAGGTACTCACATCGTGATTTTGCTCATGTCCTTCAAAATATCGAGCGGGTTTGTGTTGTTTGGAAGGCGAAGGATGGAGGGGGCAAAGACTAAGGCCAGCGAATGTGTGGACATTCGGTTTTGGCCTTCCTCACTGGCCACCCTGAGGAGAAGAAAATTGTCAGAGGTCAGGGAAGGCAGAGGTGGAGTCCAGCTTTGCAATTCAATTCAATACAATACAATTCATTGTGAAGGATATCTGGGAAGTGAGCAAGGGATGCCATCCCACCTGACTAAGTGGAAGAGGAGTCTCTCCAGCATGTCCAGCACCTGGTAGATTCTCCCCAGTTGTTGTGACTTTTCTGGTGGCTCTGCGGTGGGGGTGGAGATATGTTTAATTTCATCATTTGGTACTGGATAGGAGAACTGACCTCCCTGCCCCATCCAGAAGCAGTCAGGCCTCACCCATGGCATGCAGGAAGCCACTGTATTGGCTGAACGTCGTTAGTGGTTCAGGCAGGTTCCGGAGCCATTCACTGACCAGGCCGGTGATACTATGCATGGGGTAGTCCTCCAGACATACCGCTATTGGTATGTGTGGACATTCTATTATGGCCTTCCTCACTGGCCACCCTGAGGAGGAGAAGATTGTCAGAGGTCAGGGAAGGCAGAGGTGGAGTCCAGCTTTGCAATTCAATTCAATACAATACAATTCATTGTGAAGGATATCTGGGAAGTGAGCAAGGGATGCCATCCCACCTGACTAAGTGGAAGAGGAGTCTCTCCAGCATGTCCAGCACCTGGTAGATTCTCCCCAGTTGTTGTGACTTTTCTGGTGGCTCTGCGGTGGGGGTGGAGATATGTTTAATTTCATCATTTGGTACTGGATAGGAGAACTGACCTCCCTGCCCCATCCAGAAGCAGTCAGGCCTCACCCATGGCATGCAGGAAGCCACTGTATTGGCTGAACGTCGTTAGTGGTTCAGGCAGGTTCCGGAGCCATTCACTGACCAGGCCGGTGATACTATGGATGGGGTAGTCCTCCAGACATACCGCCATTGGTATGTGTGGACATTCTATTATGGCCTTCCTCACTGGCCACCCTGAGAAGGAGAAGATTGTCAGAGGTCAGGGAAGGCAGAGGTGGAGTCCAGCTTTGCAATTCAATTCAATACAATACAATTCATTGTGAAGGATATCTGGGAAGTGAGCAAGGGATGCCATCCCACCTGACTAAATGGAAAAGGAGTCTCTCCAGCATGTCGATGCTGGCTGGAGGGAGCATGTCCAGCACCTGGTAGATTCTAGCCAGTTGCTGTGACTTTTCTGGTGGCTCTGCGGTGGGGGTGGAGATATGTTTCATTTCATCATTTGGTACTGGATAGGAGAACTGACCTCCCTGCCCCATCCAGAAGCAGTCAGGCCTCACCCATGGCATGCAGGAAGCCATTGTATTGGCTGAACATCGTTAGAGGTTCAGGCAGGTTCCGGAGCCATTCACTGACCAGGCCGGTGATACTATGGATGGGGTAGTCCTCCAGACATACCGCCATTGGTATGTGTGGACATTCGGTTTTGGCCTTCTTCACTGGCCACCCTGAGAAGGAGAAGATTGTCAGAGGTCAGGGAAGGCAGAGGAGGAGTCCAGCTTTGCAATTCAATTCAATACAATACAATTCATTGTGAAGGATATCTGGGAAGTGAGCAAGGGATGCCATCCCACCTGACTAAGTGGAAGAGGAGTCTCTCCAGCATGTCCAGCACCTGGTAGATTCTCCCCAGTTGTTGTGACTTTTCTGGTGGCTCTGCGGTGGGGGTGGAGATATGTTTAATTTCATCATTTGGTACTGGATAGGAGAACTGACCTCCCTGCCCCATCCAGAAGCAGTCAGGCCTCACCCATGGCATGCAGGAAGCCACTGTATTGGCTGAACGTCGTTAGTGGTTCAGGCAGGTTCCGGAGCCATTCACTGACCAGGCCGGTGATACTATGCATGGGGTAGTCCTCCAGACATACCGCCATTGGTATGTGTGGACATTCAATTATGGCCTTCCTCACTGGCCACCCTGAGAAGGAGAAGATTGTCAGAGGTCAGGGAAGGCAGAGGTGGAGTGCAGCTTTACAATTAAATTCAATACAATACAATTCATTGTGAAGGATATCTGGGCAGTGAGCAAGGGATGCCATCCCACCTGACTAAGTGGAAGAGGAGTCTCTCCAGCATGTCGATGCTGGCTGGAGGGAGCATGTCCAGCACCTGGTAGATTCTCCCCAGTTGTTCTGACTTTTCTGGTGGCTCTGCGATGGGGGTGGAGATATGTTTCATTTCATCATTTGGTACTGGATAGGAGAACTGACCTCCCTGCCCCATCCAGAAGCAGTCAGGCCTAAATGATTATCGCCCTGTGGCCCTCACTCCGGTAATCATGAAGTGCTTTGAGAGACTGGTTCTCCAGCACATCAAGGACTCTAGACTGTGAGACTCGGCCCCCACCTCTCCTCCATTCGCACACTGAACACCGGATCCCCACAAGGCTGTGTGCTGAGCCCCCTCCTAAACTGTCTCTATACCCACGACTGTAGTCCGGCCCACAGCAACAACCTCATAGTCAAGTTTGCTGACGACACCACACTGGTCGGACTCATCTCAAAGGGAGACGAGGCAGCTTACAGAGAGGAGGTCCTGAAGTTGGCAACCTGGTTTTCAAAGAACAATCTGGCTTGGAACACCAAGAAAACCAAGGAGATCATAGTCGACTTCAGGAGGCACAGCACCGACTTAGCCCCCCTCTACATCAACGGCGAGTGTGTGGAGAGGGTCCATACCTTCCAGTTTCTCGGCATCCTTATCGCCGCTGACATCTCCTAGACAGACAACATCACAGCAGTTACCAAGAAGGCTCAGCAGCGGTAACACTTCCTGAGGGTCCTCAGGAAGCACAACCTGGACTTCAACCTACTACTGACCTTCTACTGCTCGTCCATCGAGAGCCTGCTGACGTACTGTATCACAGTATGGTATCACAGTATGGTATCACAGTATGGTATCACAGTATGGTATCACAGCTGCACCACAGCAGACAGGGAGAGGCTCCAGAGAGTAGTAAAGGCAGCACAGAATATCATCGGCTGCCCTCTCCCCTCCCTGATGGATATTTACACCTCCCGCTGCCCCAGCAGAGCAAAAAACATCATCAAGGACAGCTCCCACCCTGGCTCTGATCTGTTTGACCTGCTGCCCTCTGGGAGGCGCTGCAGGTGCATTACAGCAAGGACAAACAGACTCAAGAACAGTTTTTTCCCCAAAAGCCATAGCCATCCTAAACGTACACATGCACTGACTGGACAGTAGACTACACAGTCTAACACCCAATCCCTGGACTTCCTTCTATCAACTGTGCAATATCCATTACCTAAATGGTGTTGATAACTGTGCAATATCTGTATACTGTGCAATATCACATGATTATTACAGTGTAATACCTAAATAATGTGCGATAACCCACACTGCATATCACATTGTATATTCATATATTTAAAACCCTACTTACATAAGAAATTTACAAACAACAGGGGGCCATTCGGCCCATAAAGCTCGTTTGGGGAGAACTTAACTAATAGCTCAGAGTTGTTAAAACCTTATCTACAGTAGCTCTGATTTAAAGGAGTAAAACTCAGACATTATTCTCAAGGAGAGTTTACATTGGGGGAAAAAAAACTGTACCTTTTCTATTTTGTCCAAAAAACAAGTAGAATTAAAGTAGTGAATGTCTTCTTTTTTAAATACAAATATATACATACATTAGTTTTAGTCATAATTTAGTCATCTAAATTGTTTTTGATTTAGTCTAGTTTTAGGCGACTACAATAGTTTTAGTCAGCTAAAATATAAAGTGTAAACAGTAATCCATGTTTTAGTTTCCCTTGTATTTCTGAACATGAAATAAAAACGTTATCAATTTGTTATGGAATGGTATTAAGGTTTAAATGTGCAATACACATTGGCAAAGATTTTACTGTTTGAACCAGCTGCATATTATGAAATGAAATAGCAAATTAAAATAGCAGTGCAGAACTAAAGCAATACAAAAATTAGAGATAACAAAATAAGAAAAACAAGAAATAAATTTTTATCTTTATTTCAACTGTTGAAACTCAGTTTCAAAGAAAAAGTGCAAAGAAAATGGCATCAGGGATCGTGCTCTGTCTGAACATTATCCCGCTTATTACACGGCTACTTGCCACATAAGGGAAAAAATTGGACATGAATATGAATTTGAAACATTTTATTGGCATATTAGTTTTAAATTAACATTTTTAAACAGTAATCTTTGTTGGCGCGGAGGGATTTTAAACATACAAGTAGTACCGGCTATGCGTTATTACTTTGGAGCGGTTATTATTTGAAAAGAACGAACCTGCAAATGTCTCAACTGACCAATCAGAATCAAGCATTCCAGAGAGAGGTAATAAGTTGAAATAACCCAGTGAACACGCTGAGCTACAGCTCGTTAAACTAACCAGAGTTGCTGATTGTTGCACCTGACCAAAGGTAGTCATGACATGGATTTTATTTTTACAATCTGCAGAAATTTTAGTGCTAACGTGACTTTAGCAAGCTTACCTTCGCGTGAATTTCAGGATGACTGGCTTGCAAGTGTCGCTTCAAGTTCGTTGTGTTTTTACCAGTGATGGTGACTCCACATAGCTTACAAAGCGTCTTGTTTTCTGTAATATTAAACTGGAAATGTGTCCATATGTCTTCTCTTCGCTTCGCTTTCTTCCTGGCACTGACATATTGTCGTGTTGGTTTCATGAAAAACAGCCTTTTTCAAACCAGGTGCATACGATTATCGTCTATCAATCGCCTACAATTATGTGCATCTGAGCGTATAACCGCTCTCGGGAGTTTGTTCTGATTGGATGTCTATTCAAGTCGTCCCGCTTCAACAAACTAGAGTAGTTCTGATTGGATCTCGTCTTTGGCAAATATTTTAGTCTCGTTTTTATTCGTTGACAGAAATGTGAATAACTTTCGTCATAGTTCTAGTCTTTGAGCATGTTTTTAATTTAGTTATCGTCTCGTTTTCATCAGAGAAAAAAGGTCGTTAACTAAAACTATGACGAAAATTTTTCGTCAACGAAATTAACACTGACGCCAAGCGGCAGGCAGGACAGGAACCGGACCACACCGTGGACCCTGCAGAACAAAAGCACAGGGCAGTACCAGTGCCATGAGGAGACCGCAGGTGGTTCCTTTCGGGAACCAATGGATGGGGTACCCCGAAAGACCCCCTTGGACCAAGCCGGGATCAGGCGGTAAGTCTGGATAGCATACCCCCATTCTTTCGATAGCCTCCTCGGCTGGGGAAACTCTGGTCACTGGGCTGACACCACAACAAAACATGTCTTTTGCATTTAACCCATATGTGACATAGCAAGGGGCAGCTAATTCAGCAGCCAGGGAGTAAATCTTGGGGGTGGTATCTTGCTCAGGGTACTTCAATGGTGCCTTGCTGGTCGGGGATTTGAACCAGCAAACATTGAACTATAAATGCAGTTTTCTAACCATTAGGTCACTACTGATTATCAAAAGCTTTTCTAAATGTGCCTCACAATAATCCAGAGGCTGCCTTTATACATGATAAATGAAGCTATTACAACATGTAACAATGCCAATAAGGGAGGTGTTCACTTTAACCAGCATGGTGACATTCTCAGGCATGAATGATTTGAATGATGACCTAATGATGGGACCAGAGTGTAGCACAGTGGGTTGGGATGCTGTGCCTGTGATTGAAAGATGAAGTTCAAATCGTATGGTTGGCAGGGTGATCTCACTGTTGGGCCCTTGAGCAAGACCCTTAATCCCCAGCTGTTCCAGGAGCTGTCTGATCTTGATTTGTTATGAGTTCATTGCTTTGGAAAAAAGCATCAATAAGTAAATTTAATGTTTGCATTTTTGTGACAGACCTACAGGGGGAGCTACGTGACCTGGAACAGTTTTTCTGAGTATACAGCTCAAGTCTGTGATTAGAAGGAGCTTGTAAAAGTGATTTACAGATTTTTTTTTCTTATTCTTTTTCAATTTTTTATGTATATACCTTATATAAAGTGAGATGACTTTAGATCAATGTGATATGTCGTTATTGTCTCGACTACAAAAGCAGTCCTCTGAAAAGCATCATTTTGAAATAGCTACATTATGCCAAAATACGGGCGGACAAGTGCAAATTTCATCAGTAGTGGTTCTGAAGACCTAAAACTCTTAAAAACAAGTAGATAAGTATGGCCCACTAGCTGACCAGGTCCTTCTTGTGAAACAGGATTGTAGTAACGGAGGGAGAAAATGGCAGATTTTTCATCCTCTTTGCATATTGTCCAATAATGAGTTATTCTTTCAAGCAAAAACACAATATTACAATTCAATACCAAACTGACCTATGAGGCTTTATGAAATTCTTCTCACTGCCTCCAGTGGCAGATTGACAGCATGTCATAGTCGGTCCTCATCCATCCCTGTCCCTTATGTTTAGTCCCCAATTGGCCAGCAGGTGTTGCTGGCCATCCTGTTCCCTATGGGAAGGAATTTCCTCGTCAGCACCTCTCTCGTGTGGAGTTCCTCAAGGTTCTATTTTAGCACGCACCCATTTCTCTCTGTACATAGCTGTCAGCCAAGCTTCCATTGCACGCCTACTGCTGGTCCAAAATGCAGCAGCTCGACCACTAACAGGATCATGTAAGTGTGATCGTATTTCTCCTATACCTGCCTCTCTGCACTGGCTTCCAATGCGCTATAGGATAGAGTTCAAGATATTAAGATCTGCTTGATATTTCCTTGTGGTTCGGAAATCCAGGCTAAAGCATAGTGGAAATCAGTTGTTTATAGCTGCAGCTCCAAAGCTGTGGAATGAGCTGTCCCTGCATATTCCTCAGGCACCAACACTTTCCACATTTAAAGTTTAAAAATTTGTTTTTATTCTTAGAGTTTTAACTCAGTATAGCAGTTCTCTGTCATCAAAATACACAAACTCAAACACTAAAAGACACTTTAAGTGTTTATGTTTAAGTGTCTTTAAGTGTTTGTGTTTGTGTATTTTGATAGTATAGCACTTTGTTTCAACTGCAGTTGTGTGAAATGTGCCTCAGAAATAAACTGAGCTTGAACTAAATTGTTAGTAGTTAGCTTAATATCCATCTCTAAACTCTTCTCACAATCATTAGTTTTCCCACCACTGCAGGATCCACACCGGGACTCTCCACTGGCCACTCCAGAGCCGTCCAAAGATTCCTGTCCTGGCATTCCTGGGATCCTTAGGGTCACTATACTGCTGGAGCTCCCAGCCCCCAGATACTGGGCTCCAAAATGCCTTGATCATCATTAGATCTCTTGACACCATAATCCCTAGTTACAGTGTTTACACCATAGCAAACATCTAATATGACTTATGTGGTTTTTCCATTATTTTGTCCAGCCCCTATGTATGATGCATTCAACAAAATATTGAAATTATAACCACTGTGTTGGCATAATACACTGCCCAGCCAAATAAAAAGTCGCCATGTGAATTTCATTGCTGACAGCCCTCTGGTGGGGTATGTTGGAACCTGCAGCATCACTAACTGGTCAGTGTGATGTCCTGATTGCACGAGTGGTGTGTCGTGTGAATAAAGGGATTTGGGTGATTGTGACAGAAGAGGACCGTATTCTTCACCGGGGGGATGAAAGTGGGTTCGCTGGTGGCTTATATCGAGGTGGGGAGGGTAGCTACCCATAGCCAGCATAGGGCGACCAGATACAGTGGACCGGTACTGAACTCTGTCAGCTTAGTGTCTCTGAGGTCCATGCTGTTTGGGCGACGTTATATCAGCATGCCACAGTGTTTAGTACCAGTGAGGCAGATCTGGGTAGAACCTGGCTGGCAGTGCATACAATTGACACCAGTGATGCCCAGCCCATAAAAATGTTGGCTTGGCGGGTCCCTCTGTGGCTCCAGAGATTTATTTCACCTTTATTATACCATACATGTATATGATATGGCGCATTATGGATGTATATAATTATAAATGGTGTGTTTACATATGAAGTTAATAAATTTGATTTATTGGAAAGTGTCAGGATCCCTTGCCATTCTTCCTGTTATTAGCAATTTCTATGTTATTTCTACAGTATGTTCTGGTCAGCCTGCTTTAATGCAACTGAATTCCTCACAATTTCGCGGTCGCAAAGAGGCTCTGCAGAGCTAATTGTGGCTTCCCGATAAATTACGCCAACACCAGAGAGAGGGCGTAGTTAATAAGACTGTCTGTTCACCCTGTTATAGTGAATTTAGATATTTTTCTGTAAACAAATCTAACGTGCTAACTCATTTTACACAACATCGTTCGAATGTGCGCTTTTTCCATTAAATCAGACCGGGCTAAAAAAGTAACAAAAGTTTAAGTAATGTTTATCATGTGATTTATTATATACAAACTCTATTATATTATACATTATACATACAAACTATTATATTTTATTTTATTTATTTGTTATTTTCTTTCTCCTTGCTTTTCTCCTCCGTGTTTATCCACATGCATATGTGTATTAGTTTAGACTCCCAACCGATGGGGGGCGCTGGACTACGAGTGTTGGGCATATATTATCCTGGGCGGGAAATTCATCTTGAATAGATCCTGCACGGCAGCACTGTTGCTTAAACGTATGCTGTTTTTTTTCTCCCAGCGCAGGTTAGGAAATATCTGGGTTTAATACTCGTATATGCCCAATATCAGGTATAATACCATCCCTATTTATTTTGTTTTATTAATCTGTACCGAGTTGTTGTTTAAAGCCAGAAATATATCTTTTCCTTCAGGAAATGCTAAACGCTAGTTAGCGGTAAGAAGCCATCCGCTTAATTCTATATAGCATGGTTAGCTGGGCGCGGGAGTTTGTTTTAAGTACAAAAGACCACGATACAATGCAGCCTTTAAATAAATGGGTTTATTCCTTATTAGGAAAACTTATATTTGTGTTTTTGTACGCCTCGTTGATTGTACCATCTCTAGTGTAGGTTTATTTTATCCTTTGTGAATGGGTCAGTGCGAGAAAGAAACGCAGCCCCATTTCGGTCTCTCTCGCTTTGTATGTGTGTGTGTGTGTGTGTGTGTGTGTGTGTGTGTGTGTGTGTGTGTGTGTGTGTGTGTGTGTGTGTGTGTGTGTGTTTATCGTTTGAATTGTGAACACGTGTTATTGATTGCACCAGAGGGTTATTGTAATCTTTTCATAATAATTGAAATGTGATTAATGCTTACACATCTATTGCAGTATTTCAATATTTACATACTGTTGTGCAGATATATTGCATTTTCTTTTTTTTGTATTAAGCTGTTTCTAAGTTTGAGAAATGATTTTGAAAAAATCCTGCACGGAAGCACTGTTGCTTAAACATGTCCTGTTTTTCTCTCCCAACACAGAACTCTGTCCCCTTATTTCTTTTTGGAGTACACTGGCCTAGCCTTGCAGCTAGGTTGGTTACAAATTTGGGGGCTCGTCCGGGATTAGCATGGTCCTGCGAATGCTAACCTAAGAATTGTGGGATCCAGATTTTTTTATTGAATCGATCACCTGACAGATTTCGCGGACAGCAATGACTACTCTTCGAGAAGTGTGACGACATCCAGAGTCAACTGCTCCCGTTGATCCGTGCTGCAGACACGGAGGTCCTGTATCGCCTTGCAGCATCCTGTAAAGATGAGGTGGCGGAGGAATTGCCAGAAAGAGACGCAGCAACAGTGGAACTCTTCGACTACATTATGGGGTTCCTTAGGAGTGAGGAACTGCGTAGTCTGGAGGACTAAGGGCTGTCCCGTCTGCTTGCTTTCCATGATCTCATCCATGATCTCATCAATGATCTGCAACCACTAGGTAAAGATGCTGATCCTGTTATACAGGATGACATGGGGTCTGCAGTGATACAAGAGGTTACAGTTGTGGAAGCAGCTGCAGCTCATCAGAGGAAGTCAACACTTGTCAGTTTTGCACAGTCACCAATAGACTCTGTATCCAGCGCACTGACCCTAACAGAGGCAGCCGCTTTGTTGCCGCGCCAGGAATTTAGGATACATGGAGGAATGATTTCTGATTCCGATTCTTGATTTAAGTTATGGTAATGTCCGCAGGCAAATTGATGAGGGGTTGGCTGAGAGGTTTACTGAAGCAGAAGTTATTAGAACGGTCCTTAAGGTTATCAAGCCTGGAGTATTCAAAGAGATGCTGGTAATTAGAGAAAATCTCCCCATAGCTATACTTAAACGTCTCTTACGAGTCAACCTTAGGGACAAAGGTAGTACTGAGTTGTTCCAGGAGCAAAATGACAAGGAAACCCCACAACAGTTTGGCTATAGACTGGTTGGATTAAAGCAGCGAGTACTATTTGCTTCACAACAGAGTAGATCTGAGTTTCAATATGACAGTAATTTGGTACAGGGAGTTTTTCTCCATTCGCTTTATCAGGGTCTTGGTGACAAATATGCCTATGTTAGGCGAGAAATGAGACCCCATGTTTGGAATTTAACAATCACTGATGACTTTATACTAGACCTAGTAACACAATTAGTGAAAAATCAGAGCGGTAGAAACACCTAGGCCACGCACAAAAAGCTAAGGCTGCCAGTGTCAGTGTGAAGCCGTGAGAAGGGGTTGACACAGGGAGTTGGCCTGAAACTCAACCTGAAATCAAAGTCAGTCATGAAGCCATCCATGAACTGACGGCACAAGTCTCAGCTCTGACTAGAAGCATCGAGAAAGTCATTACCACTACATAGGGTGACCACCTAATCCATGTCAGGAGGGACACTATGAGCTACTTCAGCTTTTACGAACTACTTTAAAGCTGAAAGGGTTCTGTGCTCTGCTAAAATGTTTTAGTTCCTAGATTGAAAGACTCATCCAGCTGTTTCGCATTAACATTACTGACACATATGCATGATAATAGGAGACTGACCAATCAGCACACGGCAAGAACCCAGTGCTTAAGTGAAATCCTGCTCCTTTTAATTGAAATGTATGAAATGGTGGTTTACAAATCCTGTTGCAGCTCATAGTGTCCCTCCTGACATGGATTAGGTGGTCACCCTACCACTACACCAGCGCTGACACTAGATTCAAACCTCAAAGACCTTGTTACAGCCAGGTGGATGGGAAAACAGGACTCAGGGTACAGTGGATGAAGTAGAAAGAGAGGAGAATATTGTGGATAGGGAGGAAAACCTCATTCAAGACCATGGGGTAGAAGAAATGGTAGAGGAACAACCAGAAATGCATTGTGGGCAGGAGGAAGTAAACATAAGAGGTGATGAAGAGAATGTGAGTGAAGTTGGAGAGTGTGAGAAGGATCTTGAAAAAATCCTGCACGGAAGCACTGTTGCTTAAACATGTCCTGTTTTTCTCTCCCAACACACAACTCTGCCGCCTTATTTCTTTTCTTTTTTTTGGAGTACACTGGTCTAGCCTTTCAGCTAGGTTGGTTACATATACATACAAACTATTATATTATACATACAAACTATTATATTATACATTATACATACAAACTATTATATTATACATTATACATACAAACTATTATATTATACATTATACATACAAACTATTATATTATACATTCCATTATTCACGAAGGTCTCAGGCTTCATGCTGGACTGGGTCACTTCATCTTAGACAGTATCCAGGTCATATCATCCCTGTGCGTGATATAACCTGCAGGGCATCAGGGAAATCCAGTTCGCCATAATTTCATGCTCCCCCTCTTTCAGCTCCTCATATCGTCTCCTCTTCTCATTTAAAATGAGCTCCAGTAATGTTTAAGTAATGTTTATTATGTGAATTATTATATACAAACTATTATATTATACATTATATACACAAACTATTACATTATTATTATATTATATTATATTACATTACACTATTTACAAAGGTCTCAGGCTTCATTATGTTCTGGTCTGGACTGGGTCCAGATCCCTTATCATTCTTCCTGTTATTACCAATGTCTATGTTATTTCTATGTTCTGGTCAGCCTGCTTTAATGCAACTGATAGTGTCCAGGTCATATTGTCCATGGGCCCGGTATAACCGGCAGGGCGTCAGGGAAATACAGCTGGCCATTGCTTCATTTTCCTCCCCCTCTTTCAGCTCCTCATATCGTCTCCTTTTCTCATTTAATATGAGCTCCAGACACCTGCGTAGACGGTGCACATAGAAAGACAGTTATGTGGTGGGGGTTCGACGCAGCCTACAACCTTTTGGGGGAACAAGCCCAGAAGCCTTGGTGGCCTGTGCCTGAAGGGTAAGCGAGGTACTCACATCGTGATTTTGCTCATGTCCTTCAAAATATCGAGCGGGTTTGTGTTGTTTGGAAGGCGAAGGATGGAGGGGGCAAAGACTAAGGCCAGCGAATGTGTGGACATTCGGTTTTGGCCTTCCTCACTGGCCACCCTGAGGAGAAGAAAATTGTCAGAGGTCAGGGAAGGCAGAGGTGGAGTCCAGCTTTGCAATTCAATTCAATACAATACAATTCATTGTGAAGGATATCTGGGAAGTGAGCAAGGGATGCCATCCCACCTGACTAAGTGGAAGAGGAGTCTCTCCAGCATGTCCAGCACCTGGTAGATTCTCCCCAGTTGTTGTGACTTTTCTGGTGGCTCTGCGGTGGGGGTGGAGATATGTTTAATTTCATCATTTGGTACTGGATAGGAGAACTGACCTCCCTGCCCCATCCAGAAGCAGTCAGGCCTCACCCATGGCATGCAGGAAGCCACTGTATTGGCTGAACGTCGTTAGTGGTTCAGGCAGGTTCCGGAGCCATTCACTGACCAGGCCGGTGATACTATGCATGGGGTAGTCCTCCAGACATACCGCTATTGGTATGTGTGGACATTCTATTATGGCCTTCCTCACTGGCCACCCTGAGGAGGAGAAGATTGTCAGAGGTCAGGGAAGGCAGAGGTGGAGTCCAGCTTTGCAATTCAATTCAATACAATACAATTCATTGTGAAGGATATCTGGGAAGTGAGCAAGGGATGCCATCCCACCTGACTAAGTGGAAGAGGAGTCTCTCCAGCATGTCCAGCACCTGGTAGATTCTCCCCAGTTGTTGTGACTTTTCTGGTGGCTCTGCGGTGGGGGTGGAGATATGTTTAATTTCATCATTTGGTACTGGATAGGAGAACTGACCTCCCTGCCCCATCCAGAAGCAGTCAGGCCTCACCCATGGCATGCAGGAAGCCACTGTATTGGCTGAACGTCGTTAGTGGTTCAGGCAGGTTCCGGAGCCATTCACTGACCAGGCCGGTGATACTATGGATGGGGTAGTCCTCCAGACATACCGCCATTGGTATGTGTGGACATTCTATTATGGCCTTCCTCACTGGCCACCCTGAGAAGGAGAAGATTGTCAGAGGTCAGGGAAGGCAGAGGTGGAGTCCAGCTTTGCAATTCAATTCAATACAATACAATTCATTGTGAAGGATATCTGGGAAGTGAGCAAGGGATGCCATCCCACCTGACTAAATGGAAAAGGAGTCTCTCCAGCATGTCGATGCTGGCTGGAGGGAGCATGTCCAGCACCTGGTAGATTCTAGCCAGTTGCTGTGACTTTTCTGGTGGCTCTGCGGTGGGGGTGGAGATATGTTTCATTTCATCATTTGGTACTGGATAGGAGAACTGACCTCCCTGCCCCATCCAGAAGCAGTCAGGCCTCACCCATGGCATGCAGGAAGCCATTGTATTGGCTGAACATCGTTAGAGGTTCAGGCAGGTTCCGGAGCCATTCACTGACCAGGCCGGTGATACTATGGATGGGGTAGTCCTCCAGACATACCGCCATTGGTATGTGTGGACATTCGGTTTTGGCCTTCTTCACTGGCCACCCTGAGAAGGAGAAGATTGTCAGAGGTCAGGGAAGGCAGAGGAGGAGTCCAGCTTTGCAATTCAATTCAATACAATACAATTCATTGTGAAGGATATCTGGGAAGTGAGCAAGGGATGCCATCCCACCTGACTAAGTGGAAGAGGAGTCTCTCCAGCATGTCCAGCACCTGGTAGATTCTCCCCAGTTGTTGTGACTTTTCTGGTGGCTCTGCGGTGGGGGTGGAGATATGTTTAATTTCATCATTTGGTACTGGATAGGAGAACTGACCTCCCTGCCCCATCCAGAAGCAGTCAGGCCTCACCCATGGCATGCAGGAAGCCACTGTATTGGCTGAACGTCGTTAGTGGTTCAGGCAGGTTCCGGAGCCATTCACTGACCAGGCCGGTGATACTATGCATGGGGTAGTCCTCCAGACATACCGCCATTGGTATGTGTGGACATTCAATTATGGCCTTCCTCACTGGCCACCCTGAGAAGGAGAAGATTGTCAGAGGTCAGGGAAGGCAGAGGTGGAGTGCAGCTTTACAATTAAATTCAATACAATACAATTCATTGTGAAGGATATCTGGGCAGTGAGCAAGGGATGCCATCCCACCTGACTAAGTGGAAGAGGAGTCTCTCCAGCATGTCGATGCTGGCTGGAGGGAGCATGTCCAGCACCTGGTAGATTCTCCCCAGTTGTTCTGACTTTTCTGGTGGCTCTGCGATGGGGGTGGAGATATGTTTCATTTCATCATTTGGTACTGGATAGGAGAACTGACCTCCCTGCCCCATCCAGAAGCAGTCAGGCCTAAATGATTATCGCCCTGTGGCCCTCACTCCGGTAATCATGAAGTGCTTTGAGAGACTGGTTCTCCAGCACATCAAGGACTCTAGACTGTGAGACTCGGCCCCCACCTCTCCTCCATTCGCACACTGAACACCGGATCCCCACAAGGCTGTGTGCTGAGCCCCCTCCTAAACTGTCTCTATACCCACGACTGTAGTCCGGCCCACAGCAACAACCTCATAGTCAAGTTTGCTGACGACACCACACTGGTCGGACTCATCTCAAAGGGAGACGAGGCAGCTTACAGAGAGGAGGTCCTGAAGTTGGCAACCTGGTTTTCAAAGAACAATCTGGCTTGGAACACCAAGAAAACCAAGGAGATCATAGTCGACTTCAGGAGGCACAGCACCGACTTAGCCCCCCTCTACATCAACGGCGAGTGTGTGGAGAGGGTCCATACCTTCCAGTTTCTCGGCATCCTTATCGCCGCTGACATCTCCTAGACAGACAACATCACAGCAGTTACCAAGAAGGCTCAGCAGCGGTAACACTTCCTGAGGGTCCTCAGGAAGCACAACCTGGACTTCAACCTACTACTGACCTTCTACTGCTCGTCCATCGAGAGCCTGCTGACGTACTGTATCACAGTATGGTATCACAGTATGGTATCACAGTATGGTATCACAGCTGCACCACAGCAGACAGGGAGAGGCTCCAGAGAGTAGTAAAGGCAGCACAGAATATCATCGGCTGCCCTCTCCCCTCCCTGATGGATATTTACACCTCCCGCTGCCCCAGCAGAGCAAAAAACATCATCAAGGACAGCTCCCACCCTGGCTCTGATCTGTTTGACCTGCTGCCCTCTGGGAGGCGCTGCAGGTGCATTACAGCAAGGACAAACAGACTCAAGAACAGTTTTTTCCCCAAAAGCCATAGCCATCCTAAACGTACACATGCACTGACTGGACAGTAGACTACACAGTCTAACACCCAATCCCTGGACTTCCTTCTATCAACTGTGCAATATCCATTACCTAAATGGTGTTGATAACTGTGCAATATCTGTATACTGTGCAATATCACATGATTATTACAGTGTAATACCTAAATAATGTGCGATAACCCACACTGCATATCACATTGTATATTCATATATTTAAAACCCTACTTACATAAGAAATTTACAAACAACAGGGGGCCATTCGGCCCATAAAGCTCGTTTGGGGAGAACTTAACTAATAGCTCAGAGTTGTTAAAACCTTATCTACAGTAGCTCTGATTTAAAGGAGTAAAACTCAGACATTATTCTCAAGGAGAGTTTACATTGGGGGGAAAAAAACTGTACCTTTTCTATTTTGTCCAAAAAACAAGTAGAATTAAAGTAGTGAATGTCTTCTTTTTTAAATACAAATATATACATACATTAGTTTTAGTCATAATTTAGTCATCTAAATTGTTTTTGATTTAGTCTAGTTTTAGGCGACTACAATAGTTTTAGTCAGCTAAAATATAAAGTGTAAACAGTAATCCATGTTTTAGTTTCCCTTGTATTTCTGAACATGAAATAAAAACGTTATCAATTTGTTATGGAATGGTATTAAGGTTTAAATGTGCAATACACATTGGCAAAGATTTTACTGTTTGAACCAGCTGCATATTATGAAATGAAATAGCAAATTAAAATAGCAGTGCAGAACTAAAGCAATACAAAAATTAGAGATAACAAAATAAGAAAAACAAGAAATAAATTTTTATCTTTATTTCAACTGTTGAAACTCAGTTTCAAAGAAAAAGTGCAAAGAAAATGGCATCAGGGATCGTGCTCTGTCTGAACATTATCCCGCTTATTACACGGCTACTTGCCACATAAGGGAAAAAATTGGACATGAATATGAATTTGAAACATTTTATTGGCATATTAGTTTTAAATTAACATTTTTAAACAGTAATCTTTGTTGGCGCGGAGGGATTTTAAACATACAAGTAGTACCGGCTATGCGTTATTACTTTGGAGCGGTTATTATTTGAAAAGAACGAACCTGCAAATGTCTCAACTGACCAATCAGAATCAAGCATTCCAGAGAGAGGTAATAAGTTGAAATAACCCAGTGAACACGCTGAGCTACAGCTCGTTAAACTAACCAGAGTTGCTGATTGTTGCACCTGACCAAAGGTAGTCATGACATGGATTTTATTTTTACAATCTGCAGAAATTTTAGTGCTAACGTGACTTTAGCAAGCTTACCTTCGCGTGAATTTCAGGATGACTGGCTTGCAAGTGTCGCTTCAAGTTCGTTGTGTTTTTACCAGTGATGGTGACTCCACATAGCTTACAAAGCGTCTTGTTTTCTGTAATATTAAACTGGAAATGTGTCCATATGTCTTCTCTTCGCTTCGCTTTCTTCCTGGCACTGACATATTGTCGTGTTGGTTTCATGAAAAACAGCCTTTTTCAAACCAGGTGCATACGATTATCGTCTATCAATCGCCTACAATTATGTGCATCTGAGCGTATAACCGCTCTCGGGAGTTTGTTCTGATTGGATGTCTATTCAAGTCGTCCCGCTTCAACAAACTAGAGTAGTTCTGATTGGATCTCGTCTTTGGCAAATATTTTAGTCTCGTTTTTATTCGTTGACAGAAATGTGAATAACTTTCGTCATAGTTCTAGTCTTTGAGCATGTTTTTAATTTAGTTATCGTCTCGTTTTCATCAGAGAAAAAAGGTCGTTAACTAAAACTATGACGAAAATTTTTCGTCAACGAAATTAACACTGACGCCAAGCGGCAGGCAGGACAGGAACCGGACCACACCGTGGACCCTGCAGAACAAAAGCACAGGGCAGTACCAGTGCCATGAGGAGACCGCAGGTGGTTCCTTTCGGGAACCAATGGATGGGGTACCCCGAAAGACCCCCTTGGACCAAGCCGGGATCAGGCGGTAAGTCTGGATAGCATACCCCCATTCTTTCGATAGCCTCCTCGGCTGGGGAAACTCTGGTCACTGGGCTGACACCACAACAAAACATGTCTTTTGCATTTAACCCATATGTGACATAGCAAGGGGCAGCTAATTCAGCAGCCAGGGAGTAAATCTTGGGGGTGGTATCTTGCTCAGGGTACTTCAATGGTGCCTTGCTGGTCGGGGATTTGAACCAGCAAACATTGAACTATAAATGCAGTTTTCTAACCATTAGGTCACTACTGATTATCAAAAGCTTTTCTAAATGTGCCTCACAATAATCCAGAGGCTGCCTTTATACATGATAAATGAAGCTATTACAACATGTAACAATGCCAATAAGGGAGGTGTTCACTTTAACCAGCATGGTGACATTCTCAGGCATGAATGATTTGAATGATGACCTAATGATGGGACCAGAGTGTAGCACAGTGGGTTGGGATGCTGTGCCTGTGATTGAAAGATGAAGTTCAAATCGTATGGTTGGCAGGGTGATCTCACTGTTGGGCCCTTGAGCAAGACCCTTAATCCCCAGCTGTTCCAGGAGCTGTCTGATCTTGATTTGTTATGAGTTCATTGCTTTGGAAAAAAGCATCAATAAGTAAATTTAATGTTTGCATTTTTGTGACAGACCTACAGGGGGAGCTACGTGACCTGGAACAGTTTTTCTGAGTATACAGCTCAAGTCTGTGATTAGAAGGAGCTTGTAAAAGTGATTTACAGATTTTTTTTTCTTATTCTTTTTCAATTTTTTATGTATATACCTTATATAAAGTGAGATGACTTTAGATCAATGTGATATGTCGTTATTGTCTCGACTACAAAAGCAGTCCTCTGAAAAGCATCATTTTGAAATAGCTACATTATGCCAAAATACGGGCGGACAAGTGCAAATTTCATCAGTAGTGGTTCTGAAGACCTAAAACTCTTAAAAACAAGTAGATAAGTATGGCCCACAAGCTGACCAGGTCCTTCTTGTGAAACAGGATTGTAGTAACGGAGGGAGAAAATGGCAGATTTTTCATCCTCTTTGCATATTGTCCAATAATGAGTTATTCTTTCAAGCAAAAACACAATATTACAATTCAATACCAAACTGACCTATGAGGCTTTATGAAATTCTTCTCACTGCCTCCAGTGGCAGATTGACAGCATGTCATAGTCGGTCCTCATCCATCCCTGTCCCTTATGTTTAGTCCCCAATTGGCCAGCAGGTGTTGCTGGCCATCCTGTTCCCTATGGGAAGGAATTTCCTCGTCAGCACCTCTCTCGTGTGGAGTTCCTCAAGGTTCTATTTTAGCACGCACCCATTTCTCTCTGTACATAGCTGTCAGCCAAGCTTCCATTGCACGCCTACTGCTGGTCCAAAATGCAGCAGCTCGACCACTAACAGGATCATGTAAGTGTGATCGTATTTCTCCTATACCTGCCTCTCTGCACTGGCTTCCAATGTGCTATAGGATAGAGTTCAAGATATTAAGATCTGCTTGATATTTCCTTGTGGTTCGGAAATCCAGGCTAAAGCATAGTGGAAATCAGGTGTTTATAGCTGCAGCTCCAAAGCTGTGGAATGAGCTGTCCCTGCATATTCCTCAGGCACCAACACTTTCCACATTTAAAGTTTAAAAATTTGTTTTTATTCTTAGAGTTTTAACTCAGTATAGCAGTTCTCTGTCATCAAAATACACAAACTCAAACACTAAAAGACACTTTACGTGTTTGTTTAAGTGTCTTTAAGTGTTTGTGTATTTTGATAGTATAGCACTTTGTTTCAACTGCAGTTGTGTGAAATGTGCCTCAGAAATAAATTGAGCTTGAATTAAATTATTAGTAGTTAGCTTAATATCCACCTCTAAACTTTTCTCACAATTACTAGTTTTGCCATCACTGCAGGATCCACACCGGGACTCTCCACTGGCCACTCCAGAGCCGTCCAAAGATTCCTGTCCTGGCATTCCTGGGATCCTTAGGGTCACTATACTGCTGGAGCTCCCAGCCCCCAGATACTGGGCTCCAAAATGCCTTGATCATCATTAGATCTCTTGACACCATAATCCCTAGTTACAGTGTTTACACCATAGCAAACACCTAATATGACTCAACTGACTAAGTGTGCATTTTTACTATTACTTCAAAGTCAGTCAATTTTATGTGGTGTTTCCATTATTTTGTCCAGCCCCTATGTATGATGCATTCAACAAAATATTGAAATTATAACCACTAGAGAGCGTGCTAACCAGCTGTATCTCCATCTGGTTTGGCAGCTCAAAAGCCTCAGACAGAAAATTGCTGCAGAGAGTGGTGAGGACTGCAGAGAGGATCATCGGGACTTCTCCTCCATCCATCCAGGACATTGCACTTAAACGCTGTCTGAGGAGAGCCCGTGACATCATCGGGGATTCCACCCACCCGCACCACGGTCTGTTCTCCCTGCTGCCTTCGGGGAAGAGGCTTTGCAGTATTAAGACCAGAACAGCCAGATTCTGCAACAGTTTCATTCCTCAAGCCATCAGACTCCTGAACTCATAACAGCCCCTCCCCTACACCCCACTCCCCCACACTCCGTGTCTCTCCATCCATGCACATGTCACTTTTCAAGAACTTGCACTGTGTCTTGCACTGTCTACTGTCTTGCACTATGTCTTGTGGTGATGTACACTGTGTTTTTTGCTGCTAAATTGTGGTACTTGTACTCTGCTCCTATTTATATATTTATATATACATCTTTTTATATATATTTATTACACACTCTGCCAGGCTGATGTTGAGCAAAATAATGCAACGCAATTTCGTTCTGTTGTGCACTAACCCGTGTATCTCTGAATGACAATAAGAGATGTTGGCATAATACACTGCTTGGCCAAATAAAAAGTCGCCATGTGAATTTCATTGCTGACAGCCCTCTGGTGGGGTATGTTGGAACCTGCAGCATCACTAACTGGTCAGTGTGATGTCCTGATTGCACGAGTGGTGTGTCGTGTGAATAAAGGGATTTGGGTGATTGTGACAGAAGAGGACCGTATTCTTCACCGGGGGGATGAAAGTGGGTTCGCTGGTGGCTTATATCGAGGTGGGGAGGGTAGCTACCCATAGCCAGCATAGGGCGACCAGATACAGTGGACCGGTACTGAACTCTGTCAGCTTAGTGTCTCTGAGGTCCATGCTGTTTGGGCGACGTTATATCAGCATGCCACAGTGTTTAGTACCAGTGAGGCAGATCTGGGTAGAACCTGGCTGGCAGTGCATACAATTGACACCAGTGATGCCCAGCCCATAAAAATGTTGGCAGGAAAAAAGGCAAGGGTACAGATCTGAGTGACTTTGACAACCAATTCTGCAAAAAAAAGGTTTGATTTGAACAACCATGTTATAAGGTTACCCATATTCAATTTTAATTATTTAATCTCAATAATTTGTCATTTTATATTAAATTCTACGGTGGTCCAGATGGGTCACACAATGCAAAAGCCGCAATACGAATACAAAACCCACAGCAGAAGTGCGGCAGCCATCTATATTATTGGTCTAGGATTCCTGGTACTGTTGCCGCTAGCAGACAGCTGGGCTGCAGGGGAACTTTTCAAAGAGGTTTGAGAAGGAAGTGAAATGTTGTTATTGCTTGTTATATGATTTTTTTCCATGTTTGATTTGAGCACAAAATTGGAAATGGAAAAACTAGTCATTATTTATTTTCTCTTATTGGTTGACATTTATTTCACCTTTATTATACCATACATGTATATGATATGGCGCATTATGGATGTATATAATTATAAATGGTGTGTTTACATATGAAGCTAATACATTTGATTTATTGGAAAGTGTAAAGATCCATTGTCATTCTTCCTGTTATTAGCAATTATTATGTTATTTCTACAGTATGTTCTGGTCAGCCTGCTTTAATGCAACTGAATTCTCACAATTTCGCGGTCGCAAAGAGGCTCTGCAGAGCTAATTGTGGCTTCCCGATAAATTACGCCAACACCAGAGAGAGGGCGTAGTTAATAAGACTGTCTGTTCACCCTGTTATAGTGAATTTAGATATTTTTCTGTAAACAAATCTAACGTGCTAACTCATTTTACACAACATCGTTCGAATGTGCGCTTTTTCCATTAAATCAGACCGGGCTAAAAAAGTAACAAAAGTTTAAGTAATGTTTATTATGTGATTTATTATATACAAACTCTATTATATTATACATTATACATACAAACTATTATATTTTATTTTATTTTATTAAATTTTCTTTCTCCTTGCTTTTCTCCTCCGTGTTCAGTTCAGACTCCCTACCGATGGGGGGCGCTGGACTACGAGTGTTGGGTATATATAATCCTGGGCGGGAAATTCATCTTGACTAGATCCTGCACGGCAGCACTGTTGCTTAAACGTATGCTGTTTTTTTCCCCCTCCCAACACAGGTTAGGGAATATCTGGGTTTAATACTCATATATGCCCAATATCAGGTATAATACCATTCCTATTTATTTTGTTTTATTAATCTGTACCGAGTTGTTGTTTAAAGCCAGAAATATATCTTTTCCTTCAGGAAATGCTAAACGGTAGTTAGCGGTAACAAGCCATCCGCTTAGTTCTATATAGCATGGTTAGCTGGGCGCGGGAGTTTGTTTTAAGTACAAAAGACCACGATACAATGCAGCCTTTAAATAAATGGGTTTATTCCTTAATAGGAAAACTTATATTTGTGTTTTTGTACGCCTCGTTGATTGTACCATCTGTAGTGTAGGTTTATTTTATCCTTTGTGAATGGGTCAGTGCGAGAAAGAAACGCAGCCCCATTTCGGTCTCTCTCTCTCGCTTTGTATGTGTGTGTGTGTGTGTGTGTGTGTGTGTGTGTGTGTGTGTGTTTTATCGTTTGAATTGTGAACACGTGTTATTGATTGCACCAGAGGGTTATTGTAAACTTTTCATAATAATTGAAATGTGATTAATGCTTACACATCTATTACAGTATTTCAATATTTACATACTGTTGTGCAGATATATTGCATTTTCTTTTTTTTGTATTAAGCTGTTTCTAAGTTTGAGAAATGATTTTGAAAAAATCCTGCACGGAAGCACTGTTGCTTAAACATGTCCTGTTTTTCTCTCCCAACACAGAACTCTGTCCCCTTATTTCTTTTTGGAGTACACTGGCCTAGCCTTGCAGCTAGGTTGGTTACAAATTTGGGGGCTCGCCCGGGATTAGCATGGTCCTGCGAATGCTAACCTAAGAATTGTGGGATTCAGATTTTTTTATTGAATCGATCACCTGACAGATTTCGCGGACAACAATGACTACTCTTCGAGAAGTGTGACGACATCCAGAGTCAACTGCTCCCGTTGATCCGTGCTGCAGACACGGAGGTCCTGTATCGCCTTGCAGCATCCTGTAAAGATGAGGTGGCGGAGGAATTGCCAGAAAGAGACGCAGCAACAGTAGAACTCTTCGACTACATTATGGGGTTCCTTAGGAGTGAGGAACTCCTAAGGAACAGTGAGAACACAAATGGTTCTCATTGCCTTGTGCATCGCCAAGAAAACTATTCTTATAAATTGGAAATCAAAAAACAATTTGAGTATTAGTCAATACAAGGGTCTCTTGTTGTACCACATTAGTATGGAACGAATGTCTGCTTCCTCCAAGAATCAATTGGCCAATTTCAACTCACTCTGGTCCCCAATAATTGATTCCATCACTTAGTGGGTGTGCGGGGTCGTGACTTCGTCGTTCCTTGTGTCCCTTGGATGGTGGGGGGGCTCCGGGGGATGTGGGCGTCGGTGGCCCCGTGGTGCTGGGGGCCTGTGGTTCCTGGGCTGGGGGTTGTGGGTCGGCCCTGGGGTGGGGGGGCTGGGGGCGTCTACCCGGTGGGCGTTGGGGGGCCTGGGCGTGGGGCGCTGGTCCTGGCCGAATGGCCAGGGTCTCGCGGGTGCGGGGTGGCCTGCTGCTGGGGTGGGGGCCTCGTCCATGCCGGGGTGGCCTGTGTCCTCCTGGGCGCCCCTTCCCATGTGGGACTGGCTAGGGTGTTGCTCTGGGAGCCCCTGGGCATGCTAGCCTCTGGGGGGTGGGCACCGGGGCAGGGCACAGAGGGTACAGGTCCCAGGTCAGTCTGTCTGGTGAATGTGGGTGTCTGTGTGAGAGTGGCTCATCTGCGAGGCCTGCGCAAATCTGTGTTGGCGACCCAGCAAAAACAGGGTGAACTGGACTTCCTTGTCCAATCCAGTGCCCAGGTGACGAGTGGTCTGTTGGTGACCTGATTAAAGGCCCACGCAGGTGACTTCCTGGACCCCTTCTTGGCTGGGACTTTCAGTGGTTTTGTGTTCAGCAGCCTGTTTGCATTCTGCTGAACACTGGCTGAAGGGGTATCCTTTGATACACCAGAATGAGGAATCTTCTGAACTTTGCTCATGTTCTTCACCCTGCAGTGGTCACGTGCCCCCTTGCGTGAAGGCTTAGCAACTGCAAGAAAGTATGGAGATGCCAAGTTGGGTGTCTGACCTAGATGAATTGACAGATCTTGGACTGCATGAGTTTGCATTGATGGAGCTCACCTTTGGGTGTCCTCCTTTGATAGCGATACTGAGCCTTCCTGATGAACCACCCCTTTACTGGGTAAGATGGCTTCAACTGTGGCACCGTTACACAGCTGCTAGGTGGCAGTTTGGCAGGAGTGAAGCCCTAGAATAGAGTTTAAGATGTTTCCATTAAGCAACTCAGTTCTACAGGAGGCAAGTCATCCACAGCGTAACAGCTTATAAACATGCTTACCTCTGTCAGAAACTCATGCTGGAGGATCTGATACAACGTGAGGTGATCACGTGGATTCTTTCTGAAGATCCCAGAAATCAGCTTTTGGGCTGCTGCTGACAGACTCTTGGGCAGAGAGTATTGCACCTCTGTGACACGCCAATAGGTCTCCTCCATATCCTGACCCCAAAAAGGTAATTTTCCAACCAGCAGTGCATATCTGGGTTGACAGAATAAATAATGGTGTTTTTGACATTTTTGAAGAAAATGCTATAACGGGGCACATTTCAGAGGTGATGTTACACTTATATAGGGAGGTGATGTTACACTTATATAATTCCTTGGTAAGACCCCACCTAGAATACTGTGTGCAGGTTTGGTCACCATACCTCAAGAAGGACATTGCTGCCTTAGAAAAGGTGCAACGAAGAGCTACGAGAATGATTCCTGGTCTTAGAGGAATGTCTTATGAGGAGAGGTTAGCGGAACTGAATCTGTTCAGCCTTGAGCAAAGGAGACTAAGGGGGGATATGATTCAGGTCTATAAGATTCTAACGGGTCTGGATGCTGTTCAGCCAAATGACTATTTCAATATTAGTCTAAATACTAGAACTCGTGGCCATAAGTGGAAATTAGCGGGAGAACATTTTAAAACAAATTTGAGGAAGCACTTCTTTACACAGCGTGTAGTCAGAGTATGGAATAGTCTTCCTGCTATTGTAGTGGAAGCTAAAACCCTGGGTTCCTTTAAATCAGAGCTAGATAAGATTTTAACAACTCTGAGCTATTAGCTAAGTTCTCCCCAAACGAGCTTGATGGGCCGAATGGCCTCCTCTCGTTTGTAAATTTCTTATGTTCTTAACCCTAACTAAAACTAACAACAGACACACAGAGAAGAGGCCAAATTCAAATCCCCAACCCTTCAGCTATGAGCCACTGTGCCACCCATCGCTGTAAGCAGCTGGTAAAAGACCTTATTGTATTGCAATTGCATTTGAAATAGTCCAGAAGATTCATCAGTGGGCCTACAGGGAGGGGGTAAGGCGCCTGCCAGAGTGGTATCAGGGCAACAAACACTCTCTGAATGTCAGCGAGACTAAGGAAATAGTCATTAGCTTCTGTAAGCAGGAGGTGGGTCACACTCCCATTTATACTATTAGGGAACCTGTATAAGGGTCAGTAGCATTAAACTGCTCAGAGTCACCCTCACCGCTGGCCTTAAGTGGCACAGCTCGCTGCAGCTGCTATGGAGAAGGCCCATCATCACCTTTACTCCCTTAGCTGTCTGAGGAAGGCCTGCATGTTACCTACAGTCCTCGCAAACAGGTGTGCTGTGGAGTCCATCCTCCGAAGCAGCATAACATCCTGGCAGCTGCTGAACCAGGGACTGAAAAGTGCTGCAGAGCGTGGTGAAAGCCTGCCACACTATATGTATCTCTGCACTTTTTGCACCTCATTGCTGCATGAAAATTAATTTCCCACTGGGACATATAAAGTACATGATCTTACCACACTGACATTTCTGATTTTGCTACCAATCATGTACAGTAAATTCAAAAGCTTTGTTTTGTCATGAATTATTTATACTATTTTACTATGCAGATAAAGTATTCCTGTAGATACAAGGAGGATATATTTTAACTTTGGATATGCATAATGGACAGACAAGAATCATATGTCTTTGGAATCGAGAGAACTATCAGATAACTTCAACAAGTTAGCAAATGGATGCAAAATCAAAGATTGCCTATTAATTTCTGCCTGGCACTAACCATGAATTCCTCTGTCACATGACCGGTGGGAAGTAGGACCTGAATGCAAGCTGTAGGGCAGAATCCCCTTCGCAGGGAGCTTTATTGACAGGCAGGCTTGGGCACAGAGACGCAAACAGACAACAAGGACAGAACTGGAGAACATTGGCCTGGGCACTTTACCAGACTAAGGAATGGGAAAACACAAGGCAGCTGGTAGTGACTGACAGTAGGACAGGAACATGAGGTGAGACTAATAGAGACCAAGCGTGGCTCGTTAGGACCACGTCAGGGAGAAGAACTGGAGGGTAAGGATGACAGGACGGGCAGGAAATGACAGTAACACCCCCCCAAGCCTCCGGGTGCAAAGGCATCATTAAGGGGACACACAGACCAGGGCAAAACCAAGGACAGCAGGGGAGACAAACCGCCAGGACACGACTCATGACAGGTCAGGTAACCAAACAGGGATGCCGACTAGGGACCAAAAGACGAACAGCGGGTATCAGTGGGCAAGTGGCAACAAAGGAAACAGAAGGAGACAAAGGGAGGGATTGGGCGCCAAAAAGGACCAAAGGTGGCACAGGGACAGACAGGGCAGGACACAACCAGATAAGCGATGGAACCCGTGCAACATGAATAGGGCCAGTAGAGGGAACCAGGGGGAACCTAAAGGGGGAAGCAAGAGTGACTGGAGTGGGGGCTGGAACAGTGAGATCGGGCTAAGAGGTGAAACCAGGGAGAGCCACGGGGAAGCAAGACTACAGAACAAAGACTGAGGTATTAGGAGGGGCAAGACACTAGGTAGCATGGGAGGTACAGCGAACAGTTCAGGGCCTCTGACGGGCTCCGGGGTGCCGCAGAAGGGTCGCGGACAGGGGGGCCTTCGGAGTCCTGTCTGGGTCTGTAGAAAGGAGGAGCTCCTCTCGTCTGCGGCAGCCGAGGGAAGAACGGCATCGGTAGACAGCGAGGGGTCGGCAGAGGCGGAGGGCGCCAATTAAGGAGTGTTAATTTTGACAGCAAATTTTGATTTAGTTTTAGTCATAGCCTTTTGACGAAAATGTCATTAGTTTTAGTCATAATTTAGTCATCTAAATTGTTTTTGATTTAGTCTAGTTTTAGGCGACTAAAAATCATAGGATTTTAGTCGACTAAATCTACAATAGTTTTAGTCAGCTAAAATATAAAGTGTAAACAGTAATCCATGTTTTAGTTTCCCTTGTATTTCTGAACATAAAATAAAAACGTTATCAATTTGTTATGGAATGGTATTAAGGTTTAAATGTGCAATACACATTGGCATAGATTTTACTCATTCTGTTTGAACCAGCTGCATATGACTTTCCTTATGAAATGAAATAGCAAATGAAAGTAGCTGTGCAGAACTAAAGCAATACAAAAATTAGAGAGATAACAAAATAAGAAAAACAAGAAATAATTTTTTATCTTTATTTCAACTGTTGAAACTCAGTTTCAAAGAAAAAGTGCAAAGAAAATGGCATCAGGGATCATGCTCTGTCTGAACATTTACAATTCTCAATTAATAAAATAATATATATATATATACTGTGTATATATATATATACTGTGTATATACATATATATACTGTATATATATATATATATACTGTGTATATATATATATATACTGTGTATATATATATATACACACACTGTGTATATATATATATATATATACACACACTGTGTGTATATATATATATATATATATATATATAGAAATTACCCAGTGAACACACTAAGCTACAGCTCGTTAAACTAACCAGAGTTGCTGATTGTTGCACCTGACCAAAGATAGTCATGACATGGATTTTATTTTTACAATCTGCAGAAATTTTAGTGCTAACGTGACTTTAGCAAGCTTACCTTCGCGTGGATTTCAGGATGACTGGCTTGCAAGTGTCGCTTCAAGTGTGTTGTGTTTTTACCAGTGATGGTGACTCCACATGGCTTACAAAGCGTCTTGTTTTCTCTAATATTAAACTGGAAATGTGTCCATATGTCTTCTCTTCGCTTCGCTTTCTTCCTGGCACTGACATATTGTCATGTTGGTTTCAAGAAAAACAGCCTGTTTCAAACCAGGTACATACGATGATCGTCTATCAATCGCCTACAGTTATGTGCATCTCGGGAGTTTGTTCTGATTGGATGTCTATTCAAGTCGTCCCGCTTCAACAAAATAGAGTAGTTCTGATTGGATCTCGTCTTTGGAAAATATTTTAGTCTCGTTTTTATTTGTTGACAGAAATGTCAATAACTTTCGTCATAGTTCTAGTCTTTGAGCATGTTTTTAATTTAGTTATCGTCTCGTTTTCATCAGAGAAAAAAGGTCGTTAACTAAAACTATGACGAAAATTTTTCGTCAACGAAATTAACACTGACGCCAAGCGGCAGGCAGGACAGGAACCGGACCACACCGTGGACCCTGCAGAACAAAAGCACAGGGCAGTACCAGTGCCATGAGGAGACCGCAGGTGGTTCCTTTCGGGAACCAATGGATGGGGTACCCCGAAAGACCCCCTTGGACCAAGCCGGGATCAGGCGGTAAGTCTGGGTAGCATACCCCTATTCTTTCGATAGCCTCCTCGGCTGGGGAAACTCTGGTCACTGGGCTGACACCACAGAATAGGACTCAGGGCAAGAACTGGAGGGTCCCACTCCATGTCCTCCGGGGGAATGTCCTCCAGACTGGCTGTGCCTTAATCCATACTAAATGTAATTAAACATAATGAAACTTAAAAGAATAAAATGGTAATGAGAGGAAAATTTAATGTGTAAGTTTTAAAAAAACGGGCTCTTCCTTTTATCCAGATGTTTGCAGGTGCTGTGACTCTGTGATGAATGGTGACGTATGAGATCCTGAGAATGGGCTACGCCTCCAAGGGTGAGTGGCAGGTGGCATTTCCCAGGATTTACAGGCTGGAGACGTCTGAGGAGCTCTCCTGGAGTGAAGACAGAAAGAGAAGAACAAGCAGAGGGTGTGGGGAGAAAAAGACTGCAGATCCAGTTACAGGTGAATTGTACAAATGCCCTTGAAGTCTTGCTCCATGAGGGATCCTGTTTTTAAGTAAAAAAAAAAAAACAAACAATAAATTATTTTAAAATAAATGTTAAGGCTTATCATTTACATCTGTCTAGGAGTTAAAACACATAAAATCAATTAACTTACCTGGTGATTTTGGAACTTCCGACTCCAAAGCAAAATAATATAGATAACTAAATTCATCGTTTTATTTTGGGAAAAAGGGATAAATTAAATAAAAGGTTAACTTTGGAATCTAAAACAAAAACAGCAATTTCACATCAGGAATAAATATCATTTCAAGGGTCTTCAATACATTTTTCCTGTGTCTGCTCCCTTTACATGTAGATAGTGATATAAACACGTACCTTTAAAATATATTATGTGCAGTTTATAAGCTTAATTATTTCATTTGTAACAAACAAGCACAATACACAAGTGCACTAAAGCCCAACACATGGTTCAGAAGCCTCCTACCCCACCTTACACCAGCCACATGGACACCATCTGTCCAACTGGGCATCCTCAGTGTCTTGTGCCTCCTGAAACGCCACATCAGTTTCTTCTTCTTCCTCACATCCTTCTTCCTGAATAGTTTCCAGTCATGTTCTGCCTCCTTGTGACACAATATATCCCAAAACATTCCCTCTGCTTTTCTCCTCCTCCACATTCACTCCCACCTCACATCCATTCTCCTCACCTCCATTTACCATATGCATTACATCCATACCAGCCTCTGCCCCCTCCATCTCACCATCGGAGGCATTCCCCTCAAATTGACCCCTTTCTGATACCAAAGACTGATGCCAAAATTTAACATTTAGTTATTATTTCAAAACTGACGGGGCGCTTTTATTTTAACCGGCGCAGCGTTTGTAGTCTTTTCGCTAGTGGTTTAGCAGTAGAACCTGAAATCGTAAAGCTGAAGCCAGCTGGCCGAAGTTCTATGTCACGTGACAATAAATAATGTCAAAACTTTTTGAATTGTACTGAATTCATTTGATTTGACAGTCCGGTACTGATTACATACAACGTTGATGCAACTAATAGGCTACTTAAATATATATCACACTATTAAATAGTTAGACATTATGATCTTCTGGACCTTTGCTTCAAGATTTTCTCTCTAACTGGACCTCTTTAAATTTTAGTCGAATACCCCTGGACTAGACAATAAGTTTTAGGGCTGAACTAATGTGTTTTAACAAAATGTGGCGTCGACGATCCAAGCGCTGTCTGGCCTATTTGCATATGTCCCAGCATACCGCACTGTCGTACTGAAAATAGTCACTGTCTACTAACGTTTTAAACTAGAGATAATATTCTCTTTAACATGAATGTGCTGTTTTCATACAATGGTTAATACATTTTATGTGAATAGACTAGACAATAAGTTTTAGGGCTGAACTCATGTGTTTTAACAAAATGTGGCGTCGACGATCCAAGCGCTGTCTGGCATATTTGCATATGTCCCCGCATGCCACAATGTCGTACTGACATTGCCCAGGGGCCCACACAACCCATAATCCGTCCCTGCTCCCACCTCATGCTTTATTAAGTGAGCGAGTGGCGAGCACAAAATACAGATACATCTGAAAGCTTGAAACAGACACAGGCATCTTTGCCGATCACCTTTCAACGCAACAATGGAAATGCTAAACTGGAGGTATGCTAAATCTTTTACTGTATTTTAGAATAGAATAGAAAACATATCACGAATATTTTTGACCAAAAGTTTTTTCTATACTGTCAAGAGCGAGTAAGGACCATGAAATAGGATTGGAAAAGCGGTAAGTTATTGTTCATAGTTAGTTATCTCAACGGGTTTTATTGGTTAATTGCTGCAAAAGACTGAAAGTGTTTATGCTCACAGTTGCAGATAATGGCGATCTATTAAGCACACCAACGGCTACTTTCAGAGACAATCATGAAGGGCCTGAGACCAAGCAAGACAACCTTAAGCGAAAAAGTGTTCATAGTTTTAATGGTGAGTGTACCTAGTTTACCGTACTGGTGTGTTTTGTTTTGTTTTAATTTTGTTTTTAAATTGGACAAAGTCTGAATGTGTTTATATTCTCAGTTTCAGGGGATGGATGGCAAACCCCATAAATGGCAGCACAGATTGATAAGCTTGTCAACGAGGGATTTACAGAACTGGCATCATCAACGGTGGAAGACAACGGGGACGAAAGCATGAGACTGCTCAATGTTATACAATTTATTATAGGAGTAGTGGTATGGATTCTGGATACGATAATAGACAAGAACCTAGAGGAGAATTGTAAGGCGTGCGCCACATTCTGCTCAGACCCTTTTTAACAATTTTGAAAAGTGGTCAAAAAAACTGTAGACCGCGGTTGAAAAATGTTGTATTGAAGGGGGTCTTGAGGTTTAACCCAATTCCCCCATCTTCCACAATGGTTCAGAGGGTTAATGATACAGTTTTAAATAAGAGACATACATTAAATGAGAGGGACATAAGCAGCAAAATGAATTGATATGCGGTGTTATGGTCAATGAATACAGTAATGATGTAGATGCAGCCGCTCAAGCATTCTGGGATATGGTGTGGGACAAGCATGTACCGACAGATGTTGTGCACTGAATGTAACTGTTTGCGATTGACTCTGGTCAAAAATATGTTTGAATATTTTTTATTTGTTTGTAATCATTCTCCTAATTAAATGATCTGCCTCAAAAACATTGGGTCACTATGTCTAACAAAGGGTAACCACTTGAACCCTGAAAACATTCACAATCCTATCAGTCAAGTATAACCCGCTAAAGAATCATCTTTTTCATTTATTTCAAAGGGGACACTTTGTGCAAAAGCTGTATCCCCATATCCCCAAACGGCCACCAGAATCGGTGTCTATCCCTGAAAAACCCCGGGTATCAGCCCTTGGTACTGCTTTTTCAGACCGCCAATGGAGGGGTATCCTAGATAGAGTTAGACATGGTCTCTTGCACTGTAAGCTGCTTCATAAAGCTCATTTTACCAACACTAGGCTGTCTAAAATAACCCCTGCAGATGTGTCGGTTGCAATAGGCGTGGGGCCCCTGGCGGGCCACTTCCATGTGTTTTCGGATCTGTCCTTGATTATCTGAGTTCAGGACAGACATAATCAAAACCATCGTGCAGACCCTCAACATAGTTCTACCTCCTCTAATCATCTAACAGACCTGTTAGGTATTCCAACAGCCGATACCAGGACCACCTCAATATCTGTAACATCCTTCACTACCTTACTGTCTAGGCACCTCATCCTTTTAGATGGAGACATGCTAACCCTTCCAACATATGATGGGTGGATAGAAGAAGTCTGGGTTTTTCATGGATAGACACCGACAGGTAGAGTTTGTTTTGATGTCTTTCTTTGGTCCTGAATATGTGTTGTGTTCAGAAATGCTTTGCAATAAAAAGTGAGGACTGTCCTTGTGTAAGTTTGTAACATATTTTGATTGCTGTTAATTTGCTTTTTCATCAATTACTTTGATGAAACACCTTACAATTCAGGCTGAGTATATTGCTCAAGTCTGTGATTAGCATGAGCTTGTGAAAGTGATTTACAGATTTTTTTTCTGATTCTTTTTCAATTTCTTTATACATGTTGCTCATGTAAAGTGGGATGACTTTATATAAATGTGATATTGTCTTAGTTGTAAGTACCACTGCTCATCAAGTTTGCACATGTCTGCCTGTACTTTGGGAAAATGTAATGATTAAAAAATTATGCTTTTCAGAGGACCTGCTTATTTGTGTGTGTGTGTGTGTGTGTGTGTGTGTGTATATATATATATATATATATATATATATATAATTTATGTAAAATTTACGACTGCAATTTAAATGATGTCTCCCAGAACTTTTCATGCACCCTCCCAGTCAAAGCAGTTACAGTTCTGAGAATATGTTGGCGTTCACTTCGCTACATTGCAGCTGGTAGCAGGAAACCCTGTCACTGTTAAGGCACCACAGTTCACAGTCCCTGAAAAATGGTATGAGAATACTCACTGTGAATGGTTCTGAATTACAGTGCCAAGCTATGTACATCATAGCATCATCAGAATGGGCCGCTGTAGTATTGATGGAAAAGTATATGGATCGGGAGCCACTTGTCTGGTTGCCTGCACTATTCAATCTGTTCAGCAATCAGCAGGTCTCAGGAGGACTTGTGGAGGTTTGCTGCCCCCTAGTGGACATACATAGTTTCTAATGAATCCTCATCCATCCAAAGTATCCTTGAACACGTTGGAATTTCTATCTTGTGACTGAATTTCCTGATTGAGCCAAAGCATGTTTTTCCCCATCAATATTTATTTTCATCGTTTTTGCCATTTGATGTTCGTCAGTGTGTCAAACTGATATATTTCCATGCTGAATATGAATATGAACACACACACACACACACACACTCACCTAAAGGATTATTAGGAACACCATACTAATACAGTGTTTGACCCCCTTTCGCCTTCAGAACTACCTTAATTCTATGTGGCATTGATTCAACAAGGTGCTGAAAGCATTCTTTAGAAATGTTGGCCCATATTGATAGGATAGCATCTTGCAGTTGATGGAGATTTGTGGGATGCACATCCAGGGCACAAAGCTCCCGTTCCACCACATCCCAAAGATGCTCTATTGGGTTGAGATCTGGTGACTGTGGGGACCATTTTAGTACAGTGAACTCATTGTCATGTTCAAGAAACCAATTTGAAATGATTCGAGCTTTGTGACATGGTGCATTATCCTGCTGGAAGTAGCCATCAGAGGATGGGTACATGGTGGTAATAAAGGGATGGACATGGTCAGAAACAATGCTCAGGTAGGCCGTGGCATTTAAACGATGCCCAATTGGCACTAAGGGGCCTAAAGTGTGCCAAGAAAATATCCCCCACACCATTACACCACCACCACCAGCCTGTACAGTCGTAACAAGGCATGATGGATCCATGTTCTCATTCTGTTTACGCCAAATTCTGACTCTACCATTTGAATGTCTCAACAGAAATCGAGACTCATCAGACCAGGCAGTCTTCAACTGTCCAATTTTGGTGAGCTCGTGCAAATTGTAGCCTCTTTTTCCTATTTGTAGTGGAGATGAGTGGTACCTGGTGGGGTCTTCTGCTGTTGTAGCCCATCCACCTCAAGGTTGTGCGTGTTGTGGCTTCACAAATGCTTTGCTGCATACCTCGGTTGTAACGAGTGGTTATTTCAGTCAAAGTTGCTCTTCTATCAGCTTGAATCAGTCGGCCCATTCTCCTCTGACCTCTAGCATCAACAAGGCATTTTCGCCCACAGGACTGCCGCATACTGGATGTTTTTCCCTTTGCACACCATTCTTTGTAAACCCTAGAAATGGTTGTGCGTGAAAATCCCAGTAACTGAGCAGATTGTGAAATACTCAGACCGGCCCGTCTGGCACCAACAACCATGCCACGCTCAAAATTGCTTAAATCACCTTTCTTTCCCATTCTGACATTCAGTTTGGAGTTCAGGAGATTGTCTTGACCAGGACCACACCCCTAAATGCATTGAAGCAACTGCCATGTGATTGGTTGATTAGATAATTGCATTAATGAGAAATTGAACAGGTGTTCCTAATAATCCTTTAGGTGAGTGTGTGTGTGTGTGTATATATATATATATATATATATATATATTATATATAATATATATGTGTGTGTGTATATATATATATATATATATTATATATATATATAAATTATTGAAATTAGCAAACAATGACATAAAACTATTTCTGTATATCATGCCTGAAATTGTGAAGGAACATCGGAAGAAGTTAGAACAAGGTGGCACTTGCTTGGTTAGTGAGAGAACTGCACCTTCCATCTTGTCCACTATGTGGCAGCAGCACATACACCAGAAACTGACAAGCTGCTCAACTTTCTCCGTTGTTTAAAGTTTCCACTGCTTTATTTCACAATGATGGAAGATTTCATTCTTAAGACACGACACAGCTACGAAATAAAACAAGGCTGTTAGGTATGAGTCTGTATATAAAGTAAACCTGCAAATAAAAAAAGTTAGAAATAGGTAAGTGGAGTTTTCAAAGCACTTTTGAGGAAAGTGAAACTGTAAGGTGTCCCCCCCTCGTATGACTTTCCCATGGTGAGGGCTGGGGAAGTGTGCTTCTTCATCGCATAGGCGGTCAGATAGGCATGTTGCTGGCCACCCTAAACGAGGACCCAGCATGATGTTGGCCACTGCTGCTGGGCTGCTGTCACAGTTGGTGATTTTTGCTACCTGACTCGACGGGGATCTCAGCCATGGTCCGTCTGCAGATGTCTCCTGACCCTCATTATATTTTGTGAATGTAAACCCGTTTAAGTTCACTGCTGCACAGTGGGAAGCAAGTGATCAACTCTGGCGTGTACTGACAACGTAAAATTCAGATAATACTTATCGACGTCAAATATGTGTATCTACATGCAACTAACCAACTATTCAATCGCACTGGATGTGCAACAATACCATGTCCATTTACAAAACAATACTGATATACTTTAGTTTGTGTTCACTAATGGGGGGGCGAGGCCATTGAAGCACCATGCTTGCATTGGTTTTAGGACAGACATGTGATCGTGTTAAATCCCCGAAAAACAAAATTAACATAACACTACAATCACCGCATCCTGTCAGCTGGATGGAAGGATACTTTTTTTTTCCATACACTGGGAAAGTTGGCCGGCGAAACAAAACAGGACACTGAGACAGAAAGGAACCCCACAACTCTCCTCACTGATCTGTCAATCGAAGGTCAACCCCTCCCCCCCCCACAGGACCATAGCTCAGCCAAGGCTGGTGATGTTGGAGCGGCCACCGGGGGGCGCCACTATGCGGTGGCCAGAGCGCCTAGGGACATTGTCGTCAGCTTGGGCACCTGAAAGGCAGCAACAGACTAATTTCAGAAAGGGCTTCAACTGGATGTGTGCAGTGATCATTTTTCATATAGAATTTAAATATTTTAAGGTCCTTCCAGCAAAAATGAACTACAAATAAACTACAAATTTACCTCAAAATGGCAATTCCATGGTAATTATGGATGTTCAGTTGTTTATAATAAAAATATATGTTTATTTATACTTAAAGCTTCATAAAACCACACGGGCAAGATTATATGCTAATCCTGGCTCTACAGAGGACGGCAAAATAACGCATTGATCTTTGTACTCATGCACCAAATTTATCGACCCATGAAATGAAAGAAGAGTTAATCATGTGGAAGAGAAGAGAGGAAGAGACAGGTAGATTGTAGAAGACGTCATGCAGGGAACCTCTGACACGTATGGGCATGAACTCGAACAGGAGCCCCAGGTTTGGGATGAGAAACAGACACGAAACACCGGAAGGGAAAAAGAGGACGGCCACCAGGTGCAGGATGGCCTACAGAATGCAGGAAATACCCCAAGAAGCCATGCAAAGGATCCACTCCTTACTCAGAAGTCAACTTGGCCAATACCCAATCAAACCCATACCCACAATTTTCAGCATCAAAGAACTCTTAATTCTCCTTCACTCTCTTTTAGCCCTCAGTCTCTTCCTGGCTCCTTCCTGCCCTGGTACCTCATCTATCACCAAGAAGTTTACAGCCTACAGGAATGTCCATCATCATGACACATCGAAGCAATAGCGGTTAACCTCACAAACCTATAGCTGATGTGTGCTTGTTATGTTTGCTTGTATTTGTGTTACCCTCCAACTGCTGAGAGTCCGGCCCTGGAAATATATAAGATGATGCAGGTGAGGTCAGGGCAAGGTGCTAGGAGACATCAGTGTCAATACAAGTACAGACAATCGTCATTGTGGGGTCCCTTGCTCCCCAACATGCTGGGGAACCAATAAAAAGGAAGAAGGCATAGATTCTGCCCAATTAAAGACCTTATTGCATGTGTGTAGGAAACCAAATTTCTCTGGGCTCCGCGTGTATCACGGTTACATATGAAGCACACATGTTTTTAAACTTAAAAAAATCAGGATGAAAGGTGCCTTTTTCCCTTTTGCACAGACATGTTACATGTTTCTGTAATCACATCTCGTCAGCAAGGGAGTATCTCACGCCCCGAAAATTAATACGAATAATTTCTGTTTTTCACCATTTTACATCAGGTGCTCCGGTTCGATAAGCAGACCCTGTCTGCCGATGACCCTGTACACCCTCCCAAAGCGTGCAACGTCACAAAGGACAGTCACCATTGTACACACATGTTTGTGGACAATAAATGCATACACGGGAGGGGGGGGGGGGGCACGCAGATTCTGGGTAGCGGTGGTGTGGACAGGGGGCAGGCCATATGCACCTCCCTCTGACCTGCCTGCACCAGTGTCCAGGCCACACCCACCCTACCTGATAGGCTGAAGTTGGATTGGTGGAGGTTCCGGATTGGAGGGGGCTGGTTCTTGGTAGGTGACGTCTTGGCGGACGGCGAAGGGGTGATGTACTTCTGGGTGATGGGGATGTCGTACACTGGGCCGTCATACATGCCTCGTGACACACCGTGCATCGCCATTGCCTGTGAAGATAGTGTGTTCAGAGTCCACCGTCCACGCCACTGCCAGAGGACCATCAGAACACCACACAACCACCGATGTGTGGACTGGAACCTTGAAGTTCAACGTGGTTCTGGTAGGGCACTAGGTGTTGGACCCACAGAGATAAGGGACATTGAAAGAGGAGACTAGGTATCTATTAGAGCAGAGTTTCCCCAACCCAGTCCCTGGGGAATCCCGGACAGTCCACGTTTTTGCTTCCTCTCAGCTCCCACCGCACCTATACCAGGTATTCAGTGTTCCTGATTGGCTGGGAGCTGGGAGGGAGCAAAAACGTGGACTGTCTGGGGTTCCCTGAGGATGGGGTTGGGAATCACTGTATTAGAGGGACAACTTATAAGGGTGTTACTTATACTAGGCGATCCGTACTGTGCCCGAGCACGTTTGACCCCCAAAGTCCAGTTCATTTGACTAGTGTGATTGTTCTACTTGAAGAGGTGGGCCTGAATATGGTTAGCCAGACATGGGCATGGTAAGCATCAATTGTGTCCTGCGCCTACCCGCTTGATAATATGGGCCCAGGCATGATTCAGCTGGACCTGGGCACAGTACGCAAAGTGTGATCGCTAACTGTGCCCGAGTATGAAACACAGACATGACATCAGTGATGTGACTGTCACACACATACGCGAATGTACACTATACATGAACTGGACTCGGAAGGAACAGTTTGGGTAGGCGGGATACAGATCGAGTACCAACAATAATTTAACAGACATTGTGGCAAAGGGATCACTTTGGTCTATGGCAGAGGTGCAGTGTTTGCTGGAAATTTGGGCTGACAAGAGTATCCAAGAACAACTGGAGGCAACACACAAAATGTCTGAGATATTTGGTAAACAAAAAAATCTTCATATACGTGCAGCACAAACTCGATAAATCTATAGCAGGGCCATGTGGTATTGCACCCAAAATGATTCCAAAAAAAATAAGGCCATTAATAATGACCTCCATTGTGTTGTGCTGTAATGCTTTTCTTCCTATGTTTTATTCAACACAAAAAGTCTCACAATGATGATGAAAGTGTGTGCTCAGGCCCAGAACGTTAATCGTACGGTGAGTGCAGACCAGCAGGGCAGTGGGGATGAGGGATAATTGTTCTTGGGCACTGCACAAGGCAACTGGGGCAAGTATGAGTACACCCTAAGGCATAGATGCCTTGTATAATCATTTATTTATATGGTTCATTTTCTGCTATTCATCCAGTCCAGGGTGTAGCAAAGACTAGTGCCCTATGCTGTCTGGGATAGACTCCAGGTCCCTCCATGATCTCGATCAAGATAAGTAGCTGGGAGACATAAGGAAGAATCAATAGCTAGATTTTCTTTTTTTCTGAGAAATTCAGAAGCTCAAGGCCCTTTGGATGGCCTCGGGGCACAGCTGTAACTCTCTGTTCAAGTTGCCCACTGTGACATGTTCTGGGGTTTGACCCATGGCTCAGGGCCTCTGACCTTGTTCCTCATCTTGATGCGCTGGTAGACGTAGTCGGGGAAGGGTTTGCGCGGGATGAAGTGTCCGGCCCCCTGCTGCATGGACAGGTTGGCACCTTCGAAGGCGATCTTCCCCTGGCTGATGACCACCAGTGGCCCCCCTCGACACTCCATGCCCTCAAAGATGTTGTACTCCACAGCCTGAATTGGGGTAGAAGAACAGGGAAAGCGAATTCTTTCCTCAAGTTATTTGCACAAAAGGCATCTTCCATCCAGCGAGCTATCACCCATCTCACCGACTGCTGTGTCTTGGCCGTGATGGTCTTCATCTTGTCGGGGTCCCAGATAACGATGTCGGCATCGGAGCCCACTGCTATCCGGCCCTTTCGGGGGTACAGGTTGAAGATCTTGGCAGCGTTGGTGCTGGTCACGGCCACAAACTGGTTTTCATCCATCTTGCCCACAGCCTAAAAGAGAAAAGTGAGGGAAGGTGGGGGGGATATAAAAGTAAATCTCCTGGCTACATGCTTAGTACAACTGGCAAGATGTTTTAAGCCATTGGCTTCACAAGCAACAGCCAGTTCTCAATTAGCACATTTTCACAGGTTAGTATTGCAACTATTTAAGCTTCCATGTCACAAAATACTTAAACCACTGTCACCACTATTACTCCTGAGTATTATTTCATTCAGCTTACCACAGCCTTGTCCCACACGAAGGACATCCGCTCCTCTACCCCGTTGGTGCCTTCCGGAATGAGTGTGAAGTTGTCCTTCCCAATGGCCTTCTGGGAAGTGCTGTAGCCACAGTGGGAGCTGCCCACTGTCTGGAGGTCCCCGCTGCAGGGTGCAGCACAGCACAGCGTAAACACAGCAGGTAAGTGTTACCAGCAGGACGACAGTACAACGTGAAACAGCTTCAGCTTCAGCATCACATAAACACAGCACATCACATCCTACCGAGATGGAGCAAAAACAGCTGGAAGGTGATTCCCGCTTTCAGAGAGGCTCAGATACAGCTTCACTCCACCCAAAGTCCAGGGCTGTCATGTTAACTACATATTTCATTACTGTCAGATTATTGCACTTTCTGGATTTTTAAAAATGCATTACATTCCTCAAGAGATGAGTAATCAACTACTCTGCCTTTCCTTAGTAAATAAAAAACATGGGCTGCTTTCACCATTGGAAAGGCAGCCGGCGCGATTCCCCTGGCTTCAGGGTGTGACCCCTCTGTGACACTGGGCTGTAATATCGACAGCCATGGTTAGACCTCAAAGCTGTTGTCACCTCACTGCTGATCTGAGTCATCACAAATTAGCCACAATATGGTGTAAAAACGAAGACGAAATCCCCTCTCCTCATTTAGCGGCTACCTTGGTTAGCCACCATCCACAATACAAGGTAATAAAAATTTCATTTCTGACCAATATGCGCATTTGCGACCAAATTTTGTATGCCTGAGAACAATAGACGCTGGAGTGCGAGTAACGCTGGAGTATCTCTACGAGAAATTTATCTGAATGAGACCGCAGCAACTAGTGATCTTCGCAGTGTGAAGCACAATCATGGTCACACATAGGCTACTGTGGTTTTCACTTAGCCACCATCTTGCTTAATTACCTGGCCTTTGGACCAGACCTCAGTCACTAAACAAAGAGAGGATGTATACCTTTTATCTTTTTAGCATTGCATGTTACAGGATTAGTACGCATGGAAGATTGATGGATGATAAGAGCCAGTAAATGTTTAAGTAGCTAGATGACTTCCTCAAATGGTTGGTCCAGAGCCATACCAGGCCAGCAGAGTGTTGAGATGGTCCGGCGTAGTGGGATCGGGGCTGAGGGGCGGGGACATCACAAACGCCGCAGCCTTGGCCCAGTTCTTGCTCCAGTAGTGTGTTCCGTCTGTTGCCAAGCTGGCGGTGATGGGCTCCCCGTACACCACAGATCCTGAATCAGAAATGACATGCAAGTATGACAAGGACCTGAGCCTCATAAAACCAGGTTCTGTGCTTCCTCTGAGACCCAGAACCCTAACCCCTAACCCTAACCCTTTTCCAATACCCAACTACCATTGTATTTCCCTGTCTGTCTCAAAGGTGTGCACCTTGAAACTGCTGTTATGCATCCACTCCAGGGTGTAGCAAAGATGTGTGCCCTGTCCTGCCTGCTGTAGGCCCCACCACCCCCACCCTCACACTACAGCCCCCCCAGCCCTCCATCCCTGCGTCATGGGACAGCGAGACTACAATTCCACTTTTGGTCATCCGTTTGCCTCTACAACTGTAATGTTTAAACTAAACTATTATGCATTTACTATAACATGGAAAAACAGCATAACTATGTTTTTAATCCCAAAGTAACAATCTTTTAATTTTTTTAAGTTTAATCTTTTTGTGTTGGAAACAAATTTCTCTTCGGAACAGTTAGATTGGTTCATCAATTGTTCATTCTAACATATATTGGGTTTAAAATCAATCTGTAATCTGGTTCAAACCACCATTTTTCAGTGACTCAAAAGCTACATCTGACAGAACAATATTAATAATCATTGATACTTTTATTGATGCCCATGGGGAAATTGTCTTTACATCTCCCTCAGCTTGTTCTTTGTAGAGTAAGTTGTCCATGAAGGGCAGTGACCCATAGCGGCACCCAGGGAGCTGGGGATTAAGGGCCTTGCTCAAGGACCCACAGATGTGATGAGACTGGGTTTGAACCAGCAACCTTCTAATTACAGGCACACAGGTTTAGGCCACTGTGCCACACACTGCCCCAAATAATAATAATAATTATCGATACTTTATTGATCCCCTTGGGGAAATTGTCTTGACGCATCCCTCAACTTGCTCTTTTCCGTGGAGTAAGTTGTCCACAACATATTTGTGTGTAGAAGCCAACAGACCTTTCTTCCTGGACTGGGCCACGATGTCCGCCGCGCTCTTGCTCATCACTTTGGTGATGTAGATGGGGCAGTTGATCCGGTTGCCCAGGGTGACGGCACGAAACACGGCTTCGGACTCCAGCTGTGAGGACAAATGGACAACGTCAGGCCTCTATGTTGTGATCCTTCTTAGCAGACCAATCATATCGCTTCACTGCATTGCGGATAGATCTAGCAGAAATAAATACCCTTAGTGCCAGTAACCAATAATGATAACCAAATGATAACCTATTACAGATCGATTTTAGCTAATCAGGTGCCTGTTGCGTGACAAAGGCCTCTCTATATTTGATTCAATACGTTTAACGGCATACCCAACAATACTATGTTTAACATTTTTCTGGCAGACCTATCTAGTATAGATATTTCAACAACAATATTGGCCTAAAAGTCTTGGCTCTAGTATCGGCACATGGACACCGCAGGCTCACCTCTTCGGGGCGACTCAGCACATGTCCCTCCGGCCCAGTGATGCCCATCCCGAGGATCTTACTCTGCTCCTGATTCAGACAACATATTACCAACATTAAATTAACATCAGGCTGGTTATTCACTTAACAGACTGATTTATAGAGCAGAGCATACAACTGATACAAAAACGTAGCAAGTCTAGATGGGCTACAAGACCGGGTATATTGAAATGCCTTCCCCTGTCATCTGACTGCATACACCGCTCAAGCTGAAGCTCATCAGCCTTAATGAATTAGCAGGAACAGCAGGATGGTAGAAGATGGTGACCAAACAGAAGTGCGGCCTATGGCTTGGCTGTGCGGAGCTTCTGTGTTTCCCCCGAATTCATGCAGGCTTTCTCCAAGCTTGTCACATCCCAGTGCAGCGCCTGATCACTACTACTGTACATTTAAATGGCGCCTCTCACTAAATACACTTTTACATTTACACAACTTAATATGCAGGATATTTACTAATGTACTTGATGTCACTGTCATACCACCATTACAAATCCTGGAATTCCTTCACAGACCACTAGCATTACAGGACAGCTGCCTTAAACTCAGCCAATAACTTTAATCTCTTAAGACATTTTGCTGTATATATTTTGCTTTACTAACACAAGTAAACAGATCAAGATGAAATCAGAACCCATACAGCAACACTGATCTCCAGGAGAAGATGATTCGAGTGACTTGTTGCATCCACAGAAACATAAACCGCTTGGTAAAACAGAGAAGTGAATGTAATATGAGATGTCTCAGAACAGGACTGTGATTCCTATGTACAGAATGTTGTTAAAAGGAAGAATGGACACCATTGTCTCTGGTAGGACATTAACTCACACTACTGCCTTCTTTCACACACTAGTGACTTTTGTCTTGCTTTTTAGTAACTGTTCTTTAATGACCTTTTCCAATCCATCAGAGAAAGTCCCGGCCCCCATTCATCTTCAACTAAGGTTTGATCATTTACGAAAAAATGAAAAATGCAAGTGTGATAATGACAGAAAGCACAGACCTAGAAAAATACAGACATAACAGAATGCTCACTCTGAACTACAATGCGAATGACAAAGTCTTTATAGCATCAGAATAGACAGGGGTACTGCTGATCCCAGATCAGCGGGAGGGAGAGACAATAGCCTGGTTTATGGTAGTGTTCATTGGGTCCAATCAGCAATCAGATGGGATGGATTAACAGTCCATGGGAGCTTAGGGAGGGTTGCTCCCCCCACCCTGATACTGGGGTATGTGGGAACCTCTTATCGGTGTGTCTGATCCTCACCTGAGCGATGAGGTCACCGTTCTCTGCGTGCACCAGCACCACGGCGCCCAGCTCCTTGAGGAACGTGAAGGCCTCATAGAGCTGTGGGGGAGGCGGGGAGGCAGGCAGTCAGTGTGCTGCTGTAGGGTGTCTGCATCCTGTGCCTGCATTTCACTTCAGGATCAAATCTCTACCACCGGCCATCAACCAGCATGGCCACGACCCCACAGGAGGGCAACACCAAACTCGACCTTTCGGGTAATGATGGACTGACAGGCGACTTCAGATTTACACATTCAATCACAATAAACACATTTTCAATGCTACAACACACCACATATCACAACAGGAACTGGAAAAAACACATTTTCTCAGAATATGCTTTACAAAATAATCCTAAAACAACGTCATGAGACAGACATCTTTGCATTGATCAGTAGACAGGGAAGAAAGGGCATATTCTATCTATAGTAAAAGGGCACCATAGTCAAAAAGTGGACATACATGGTTCTCATTGGGCAGCCACATTATAATAGTTCAGATGCAAGGTACAGTAAATGCTAGCCATGCTATCAATTTTAACATGTGGCTAAATTCCAATCCTTAAGGAAGTGATGTAAGAGAGACCACACTGTACTGTGAATCATGCATATTGACATGAAGGTTTTAGGCACTACATAAGTTCAGCTTTCTGGTACACTCTCATCTGAAACACTCAGGGTTGGGGTCAGGGTTAGGGTTAGGGGTACCGCACCTGAGTGTCAGTCATCTGGTACACTCTCATCTGAAACACTCAGGGTTGGGGTCAGGGTTAGGGTTAGGGGTACCGCACCTGAGTGTCAGTCATCTGGTACAGGTCCTTGTAGGCCATGTACACCTGGAAGGAGTTCACCCCTGTTTTTGCGCAAGGAAGAAAACATGATTTTTACAGGTAAGTGCATTTTACAAATGTTTCATTTTTACTTTCAAAGTTACTTTCAAACTAGATAATGCATTTGGTGCTTGTTACATTGGCTTTTTAAAAATTGTATTTGACTAATATTACCTAGAAATAACACTTTAAAGGCATTTACATGAATTACAGGAAACTGGAGTTGACCAGCATCAGTGACCCCTGGACAAGCCTCCTGCACAATCTGCCCATGACAGGACATTGAACGTAATTCAGACGACTCATATCTACAGAACATGACAGTATTTCTTATCCGTGTGTCTGATTTCTCCATCTCGAAATTCCTTTAGTGATCTCAGAGAGAGCAGAACAGGCTCCATTCCATCTTCATCTAAGGAACATGGTAGCAAAACCCAAAACACTAATGTAGAGTTATTGTCCATTTCTGGGCTCCTGGAAACTAAGACAACAGTGATTCACAGCCAATCTGGATGGGACACACCCCAGATGGAACACACCCCAGATGGAACACACCCCAGAATGGACACACCCCGGATGGCACACACCCCGGATGGCACACACCCCGGATGGGGACACCCCAGAATGGCACACACCCAGAATGGCACACACCCCGGACGGGACACACCCCAGAATGGACACACCCCAGAATGGACACACCCCGGATGGGACACACCCCAGAATGGACACACCCCGGACGGGACACACCAGACGGCACACACCCCGGATGGGATACAAGTCCATAACAAGACACTTACAAAGTCAATCTGGCATCTTCAAAGGTGGTTTTACATTCCATGAACTGAGAGCTAGTTTTTTTTATTAATCTTCAATTTCCTACATCCCATGATTTCAGAAGAAGCACACCCTGCAGCAGTGTGACCCACTGCGGCTCCCTGCTCACCCTTCTCCTGCACCAGGATCTCCAGCTCCTTCTTCACGCCCTCGTGCCAGTGGGGGATGTCCACGTGAAAGGAATAGTCGCAGCAGGACTTCTTATCTGCTGCCTCATGCCACTTCTCAAAGGCCTGCAGCAGGCTGGCCCCAGGCTGGGGGGACACGTGGTCGACTGGAAAAGGACAGTGGGGTGAGGACAGTGACCACAGCAGACAATGTAATCAAGGCTCTTTGAAGAAGATCAGGTGGTCAGAATAGCAAATCTCCAGGCGAGATGTGTTACGTTATTTCATTGCGTAGCAGATGCTAAGACTCACTGATCATGGTGGTGCCCCCTGCCAACGCTGCCTTGGTGCCCTGGAAGAAGTCATCCACAGTCTGGGTGCCCAGGTAGGGCTTCTGCAGGCAGGTGTTGACATCGATGCCCCCGGGGATCACCATGCGGCCGCTTGCCTCGATTATTTTCACGCCTCCTGGCACGATTAGGTTCTCCCCCAGCTGTCTGTCATAGGTGGTGAAATTGTCACAAACACACTTTCAAAAAGTATCCTTCACAGTATGATGTACTACTCATATCTCCACCTTTTTCCATATAATACCCTAGAGGGGTCCTACTGTTGGGTGGAAGATGCTTAATCGGACTTGCTTCACTAAGAATATTCAACAGAATAAAGAAGTAAAGTAAAACTACATTGTTTTATAATTAAATAACTTGTCAGCTCATTGATTAGTTCCAGTCTGGAAAACCCTTCACAATCACCACCTTATTATGATGATCTAAAAGGGTCACTACTTACTTAATCACCCCATCTTCCAGATAGATATCAGCAAAGAAGGACAAGTCATCGTTGACGACCCTTCCACCCTTGATGAGCAGACGGTCACTCTGGAAAAAGAGGTGGTTTGAGGTGTAAGCCACATCCTACTGCCAAACACAGAACGAGAAGCATGTTCGACTGGTCACTGGGGGTTGACCTTTCATCTATGCATGGTCCAATTAACAAGTGCAGAGCATATGACTGAACAATCAGGACATCCACAAACATCCTGCCCCCATCTATTAAATCCAACATCTATTATGTGGAAAAACACCTAACAGGTTCATACTTTCATGCACCGTGTGCATATTAGCTGCTTTGTCTGGACTGTGGTCTGAAAAAGCAAAGTACAGTCCTGCTCCGGGAGGTTCATTCTTGCTACAAATGTAGAAAGAGTCAATCAGTCCTTAACATGGCTCTCAACTAAGGCTGGAGCTATGAAAATCCCAACGATGTTTAACAAACTGACTAGGAAAAGCCACCCTTTGAGAATCACACGGGGGTCAGTTCATTAGGAATATAGAGATCCTCACCCCACAGACTCCTAAATGACTTGACGGCACACAGATGGCTCAAAACCAATAGCCAGAGTGAGCTTTTGCGCCTCCTTTGTGCTACACTTGTCTATAATGAAATTATCATCCAGATTTAATTCTATAGATTCAATCTGAAACTCAACAGAATCATTTTCTCCCTCCGTCTTCTCATCTCCACATTGCTTTGTTTCAGAAGTCGCCTGGCAAAGCCTCCCTGGTTCCATGTCAGCTTTTAATTAAAAGCAGGCAGCCCGGTATCACTGTGCTCTCAGAAAGTCCCAGTGTGGAGTGCACACCACTCTCCAGGCTGCAGGCTCCCTAGACAGGGACCGTCCCAGGAGAGATGACACTCGTGGGTCTTGAAAAGACCATGCAGAACAAAGACAGACAATAACCAAGCCTATCTCAGTAGATATAAACCGGCACTGAACATCACTCTCCCATAAGTTTGGTCAGCTGCTTTTTATTCAATTAAAAGCATCAGATTGCTCTTAATTCACTTCGATGACACTTCTGATGACCCTGCCGCTCTTCCAGCCTGGTCTCGCATGGTGGTGTTTGTCTGCAGCAGCAGTTTCATTGACATTTATTCAGATATTGTTACATTTTTCCAAGTATGTTAATTGCGTTTTTAAATTCTAATCATATTTCTCATTCGTTGTGGCACAGCTCTTACAATCCCCGCCCTCCTTCTCCTTCTTCAGCAGTCCAACATATCCACCTCTGCTCCAGTGTGCCAGGTGTACTGTATGTACAGATATATTCACTGAACATCACTGACCTTTACACTGGCAAAAGTAGCTGGAAGATGGATGGATGGATAAGGTTGATTCTAGGTCAATCATTAATTGCCATATCTGACCTATAACACATTTGGAGTCAATCGATAAGCATCCCATGGGTACAAATACTGCTGTCAGGGATGATTTGTAGTTTCACTGTACACTGCGTCTGTGCCCAGGACCAGCCGCTGCACTGTATGTCTGTAGAGAGTGTGCCATTAGCTTAGCACCCCCACACACTGCAGCGACACTGCAATGGAGGACTCTGTCTGAGCAGCCAATAAGCCCCTATGGACTAAGCCTCTTTCCACCTTAGATCCCTCCCACTTCCCTGAATATATATCACCCACCACCAGCATAAAATACCTACAATTCCTCACAAAGCATTAGCTGTTAAACAGAGCATGATGTCACAGGTAACTGAGCAAGCTTTGTCTGTGCCACACCTCTGCTGCAGGATCTGTGTGTGTGTGTGTCCCCCTCAAACCCCCCCAACACCACTCCAGCTTTACAGCACACTAAGCCAGGTGATTCTAGGATTTTTTTTTAAGGTGGGGAGCATAAGAGGGACCATAACCTTATCAACCTTATCATTAGCCAATCATATGATTCTGGATTAGTGAGTGACAGGGGAGGGGGCATGCCAGAAGCCAATCAGCTTTCAGCTGGGGCCAGTGTAGGAGGAATTGGTCATTTTATTCACTGAATAATCATTGAGGTGAGAGCTTAGAGAGAACAAGCTATTGCTAATTCCAACATTGCTGGCTGCTTGCCCTCATCTCTTAATGGGCCAGATGGGCTGTTGGATTCCTGGGGGCGCGGCCTGGGGGTCACACGCCCCATTTCCAGCTATGGCTCATGTCATCGGAAAACAGGCCTAAACATCGCTCACAGCTGCTAGGAGAATCGCAAACACTGGTCTGGCTAGAACAGACAGATCTATTCATTCATTGTTTTCTCCTTTTCTGCGCTATTATTTTAAATGATGGCACTCAGATGACCAGACAAGCTACACGATTCACCAGATACAGAACAAGGACAAGGATTAAATCACCCACTGCTGTTCTGATCACTACATTCAAGCCCTAAAGGTCCTGTCAGGGTATCAAAAATAAATGAAAACCATTGGACACAATCTGAGATTTTAAAAACAGGCCAGAAAATGATCTAAAATACATCATGCAAATTAGTCTCTTGCACACTAATCTGCATTAGTTACAGCTCTAACTTAACCACCAGTTCATAATGTGGGCTGGTCTACAGCACAATGACAACTGTTCCACATACCCTGCCCTTGGTCTACAATGCTAATCTGACATCTACTGCACACCAAACACTGTCCTAACTGAGCACTAAAAGCCAATCAAGACAATTAGATACCTCCTGTACCACCTTGCCTAATGAAGGCCTGTCTACTGTTCTCCACTAAATAACCTCCTAGTCACCAGGACAGCACAGCATAGCCTAACGTTTTGCAAGACACCACGAGTGGTATCATACGCTGTGGAGAACACAGGAGGACATGAAGCCAGCGCACAGCATCGAGGGTCTCCTGTAATCCTGCAATGCCAGTGAGAGTTTCATCATTGAACAAGATCAAGGATGGCAAGGGTGGTGACATCACTGCCTTGAGAACAAGCCTGTGCTGTGCCCGTCAGCTGCCATCTGGACGGCGGTGTGATCTGAGGTCACACGCCGCTGAACGGCCCCGCAACACGTTGGGTTTGAGGCTCAGCCGTCCTAACTGTAGTGCCAGTGATCCTCGAAAGTACTCAGACTACATTACAGCAGAATATATATATTGATTGCATGCATAATGAGTTTTTGGTACGCAGTGTTATTGTCCCCAGAGGCCTGGCTGCTGTATTAATTACCCGATTTTGTCCTTATATAATGGATGGGATTTTAAAGGAGCCAACAAGATGTCACTTTATGAATATCATAAATACATAATTTCTCCAAAATGATCTGGCCAACTGTGCAAATAGAGGTGTCCTCTGAGAGACAGAAAAGAATGTCAGCGCTTCTGTGAATGGAGAATCGCCACTCTAAAGTATCATCACCTGACGTTGCTTAAATAATAAGACGAATAATGGTAAAAATCCTGATGTCCAAAGAGCTCTGGTGAATTGAATCTTCTTGCTGCCCATATTATGTTACGAAGGTCTTTTTGTGTGATTATTTTCATTGGTACCTAAATTTAAAGGATTCATTGTGGAAATTTCTCTCAGCAGCTGGTCAGAGAAGTATGGGATGATGCCTCAAAGCACTTACACGGTGGAAACAGGGGTACAAGGTCGAGGAGGACATAAAAGAACAGCAGGTTTGTCATTGATGTAAAACGTTTATAAGGCTGCAGGTGACAGCTGTCAGGGGAACCACGATGCAGACAGATTCTCTCAAGGCTCTCAAACGGCTCCGGCATGGCTTTCATTCCCATAGACACACGGGGGCTGGGATGACTGGTGTTTGTGGAGAATACTGCTGTTCACCAACTGTATCTAAATGCTCCAAATGGAACCTGTGTGGAATTGAGAATAAGCACATCCATGTTCCTGGATTGCCTTACTGAGCTTTATTTGGTAATTCTGACATGGCTCACTGGCACACAGATGACTTCAGCCACAGCGAACTGATCAGACAAATTAAAATTATTCAAAATTAACGAGCTTAAACAAAAACCTAGCAGTGATCCCAAAGGCCTCAGCATTCGTTTACTTAGCATCATATTAACATTTTAATGAGCTGTGGGAGGTAAAGCTTCTTTTAATTATCGGTTAATGAAGAAGAACTATGGTGGTTTAATTGAGAAATAGTTTAGGCTGGGTTAGGGTTCTCGTGTATAGTTTAGGCTGGGTTAGGGATCTCGTGTGGTGTGACGGAACCACGGCCTGTGATCCCACATTAACACCATCCCACACTAGCTGCGGGAAAGCGCAGCGTCAGCATCCAGTTCACCTCAGACTCGGTGCTGTGGTGCTGTTTGGGCGTAGCTGTCTGGATTCTCAGAGCCGCCCGGCATCACGGATGATCTGAGTTCCGCTCTTCCAGCAGACCAAAAATTGACAAACTCCGGAAACTCTCAATGGCATGCAGATATGCAGGGTACCATTGAAGATTCACTTACGTATCTGATGACAGACCACAGACAGGATTTTAATATTAACCAATAATCCATAAAAACGTATTACTCGTTAATATACTGTATTGTGCTAGTAAATTGTCTTTACACCTATACTAAGTACTATACTAACTCCAAACATTAAGTATATTACTAAGTACAAAAAAATGAAGTTAAATTGCTAACAAAAGAGTTTCAATTTATATCATTTTTAATTAGACAGATGCAAAAAAAAAAATTGTATTATTTGTGGATGTCAGAATCTACCAAACCAGAATGAAAAAAATGACATACAATATGAATCCCTGGTCCAAATAGAGTGGCTAAAACATTTCACTGTTAATTTTTTCAGGGAGTGACATATCACGTAGATTATTTAATTACATACCCATAAATGGCCTAACCGCTATTTTACAAGTCAGGTGTACAAAAAGCATATAAAACTAATACAATTAGCATCAGTTATTTCCTTGATCCTTTACATATATAAAAACACAGAACTCATCAACAATAATAACACTTAATTTTCATTTTAAAATATTCCAGAATAAACTTAAATTTATAGCAAAATTTGTATCTAACGATACATTCATCAATTAATCAAAAGGGCGTTGCCCCCGCTTTCGAGTTTGATTTTTCTCTCCTGCAAATTGTTTTTAATTATTATGTTAACAGGTGAATTTTCAATTTCTGCAGACCGCTCCCATTCTACAATTCGAAGGACTGCAGCAGCATTTTCCGGAGGAATTATCACCTCCATCTTTTGTCTGTCAGCTTCTCACTCGCTCTATTTCTCATTCACATTTCGTGTACATGTGCTTTGCAGAAAATACACGAAAATCTACACACGACCGGGGCTCGCCTTGTGTTAGTGCTTTTACTTAAATATCCGCACTTTGCTCAGATATATCCGTATATGTAATACAGAGAGTACCGCCTTCAAAGGACCAGTCTAACCCAGTTTCCCCCGTACGATCAGCAGCATGCTTTACTACGATTCAAGCAGCAGCCGCCCCCAGAACCTTTCAATTTAATTAAATTAACCTCAAAATAGCACCCAACTCATGCTTTTAAGCTATTTAGGAATCTGTGCATCTATTTTATTTGTCTAAATGCATGTTGTATTATCAGATCACCACAGAGGAAAGGAAAAATGCAAGGCTGGTGCATCCTGGCCGCCCCACGGGGCTGAATCGTATTTATTTGATGTCGATCTGAGAGGCTGATAGACACGAAGGGTGGACACTCGTATCGGTGTCACGATGCCCATAAGGACCGTGGTGACATTAAAGTGTGCAACAATGAAAGGCGTCGATCGGTGGTGAAACGCCTTCTCGCGGCGCCGCTTACCGTCAGATGGGGGATGCTCTTCTTCCCTTGGTATCCTGTGCCGGACATTCTCGAGCAATACGATTATAGCAGTTAAACGGAAGGTGTGTGACTACGTCCGACTGATGGTCTTTAAAAGTGTAACTGTACTGGACACCTTTTGGATGCAAAGAAAGCGACGCGTCTCCCGACGGGGGTGTGTGTCTGGAATTTCAGCTGGAGGTTGCAGCGCCCCCTGGCGGCGGTCGGCGGTAACACGTTGGGCGGCGCGGTGCCTCTCAGTTCGCCTTTGGGAGAGATGATCGTCTGGACGCCGGGTCACCGAACCAAACACAGCCTCTCCAAAATATTCACAAAACATCACAGCATCTCTAAAATACCGACCAAATACGGTCGTAACAGCGTAAAAGCTGTCCTTTCCAAATAAATTTATTATGGAAATCGTGCAGTATAAATAGAACTACAACGCTACAGAAATTAACTCCATCGTGGAAATCAAATTCAATTTCAGCTCTATTAGCCTCAGTAAAATCTGCCTGAGGGTAGGAATATATTGATACACAATGTACTTCCCAATATTTATTCCTATAACAAATGAATTTGAGTTTTATCTTAGGCTAAATACTGATAAGGTCCTCGAAAACTTTATTGCTTGTATTAGCTGAAATTGTTTAGTTATTTAAAATAACTAAAAGGTGTAACCTTCCTGGATGTATTGATTGATATAGAAAATGTGTAGAAGAGTAGAAAGGAAAATTAATTATCTAACATTTGGTAGAAGTGGCCTAGGCGTACATAGGTTCAGTCTTCCGATTCATTTGGACATTAACCCACCCGGTCGCAACTACAGGACTGCAGGGCACCTGCGTTACTGATCGGCTTCCTAAGCGCTGAACTGACACTTTTGCAAGTCCTGAACGGGGAATTCAACCCCTTCCAGAGCCATAGGTCTGAGATGCGGTATATAATTTAAATTAAATGCCATTAACAAAAAGGGAAGAACTATAGACTGCATGGCTGGGAAAAGTAACCCAGGTCTTGATCTCTGGGGCGTCACGCGCTCTTGGCCCCAGTGAATCTTACAGAAAAAATGAAAAATGTATAAGCATTACCTAGAAAACTACAAGGTTGATAAAAAATATCATAAAAACGACATTTTCTCCTAATAATACGAATACGCTTAAATGTTTGGTGAATAACATTTTCATAGGTAGTTTTCCTTTATTGTAGGCCTATAGTAATTCTTTCTGGATCGCATCCCCTTCGTAAACATGCTACGTAGTTATTTCGGGCGTGTCATTGCATTTTATTTTCTAGGAGAGTGGCTTTGAAATCCTATCACAATATATTTACGATTCGAACCAAGGTAACATAAACGTAACATCAAGAAAGGTTTTGGTTGTCTAGTTCTTAGCAAAGTAAAACGCCATCGATCGTACGCTGCAGCTATCCCGGTGCAACTTTCAGAAAATCGATCATCCGAAAATGAAACATTTAAAAAAAGAAAATATCCACGATCTTATATAAAGTTAACTGTCAGTGGCATCTAAACAGGGAGCGTTTAATCCGAACCGGTGCCTCCGCGGGACGTACCTTCTCAGGCTGCTCTCCTTGGAGAAACTCCTTACCGGACGCGTGTTTTATCTCCACTCCGGGGGTCTTGTCGTCGCTGGGGGAACCGAGCAAGGAGCCGCCGACCTCACTGGTCTCGCTGGCCGACCCACTGAAATAGTCTCCGTCTACAAGGTTTTCCCTGCTCCCGCTTCTCGGGCTCCTGCTCCCCTTCCTCCCCACGCTGTACGAGTCGAAGTCTATCGTCTTGTTCTCGAAGGCTCCCTCCACCGAGGAAAACATCCCGTACGACTTCTGCCGCGGAGTCTGAGCCGTGCTGCCGGGTCTGGCCAGGTAAACCGGCAGGTCATCTTCCTTATTCCAGCGCCGGTGGTAGTCAGACATGCCTTCAGAAATCCAGATATTGGGATCTCTTGGAAGTACTGCGGCGGTGCTCTGCAAAATTAGAAAGTGCTCCTCAAGCCTTCCACCAACTCCGGGCTCCAGCAGGAATACGATCCCGATAGATCCGAATGTAAGGATAAAGATGCTCCCCTTCGACCTTGGTAGCTGCAGCAAAAACAACGTGCTCCACTGTCCCGATGATCGGCAGATGGATCAGAGAGGGTAAGGTTATGGATCAGATTAAGGTAAGGTAAGGTAAGGTAAGGTAACTCCTTTCGATACCTTGATATACCACTAAAGGTCAGCGGTGGCTGTGGCACAGAGTGAATATTAACCTGACGCAGGTCCCCTATGCAGAGATAATACAGGCAGTCTCTTCTCGTTCTGGGACTGACGTACTTCGATCTTGTCTGAGCAATAAGCCGACAAAAAAGATGTCTATTTTAGGAACAACAGAAATATTAACACATAAGCTGTAAGATCCAATATAGGATTAAGAAAATTAAGAAAATATGAACTCTAATAATTCAAATATAGAGCGAAGCGTCATTGTATTGGGCTCTAAAATTCAGGATGCCTAAAAATATTTATGTATATCTACTTATCTCCGTTATTTCAAGCATAACCGAAACAAATCTGGAAAGGCGCTCAGTCTCACCTCAGATCCAGCGCGCCGGAGCTTTTGTGACGTTTCGTTTGCAAGGAAGCAATGTGGATAACAAAAGTCTCACTGGGATATGCAGGTCAGCTGGCAGAAGAGTGAAAAGGTGAAGCTGATCTCCCCCCCCATCCCCCCTGACGCGGACTCCCCCCGCCCCCCCGCCTCGGCTGCACTCGGCGCTGTCCATCAGCACCCAAAGTCCGCTGTCTGCGGTGGTTTACAGGCATTCAGCAGGTTCAGAATGGTTGTTTTTTTGGCTTCGGAGTAAAAGTAGTATTAGTTAGCTATGACGAATTAGATTTTAACGAGTTTATTTTCATGAATCTCCTGTATTGCATATTTCGTTACGTTTTTAAGTGGGAACACTTCCGAGCTTTTGTCATTTAATGTTTGATAAGTAAAGGGAGATACCGCAGTTATAAATCCATAGATGGTAGTCGAAGAAAAATTAAATTTACTGGTGGGACTATGGGAAAATGCAAGTAAATAACTTTTCATCTTCCTCAGATAAAAGATTACGAAATAAGGAGAAAATAAGAGGATAGCACCAGTTCAAAGATGCGTCACCATATGTTATCAATTACTTAATCTGTAATATAGATAGGTCGTAAGTTTTTATAAATCGACATACTTAAAAAAAAGTGCAACATGGTTCCTTCGGACACAGTAGGGAGGCGAGAGACTGTTATATAAACAAAATGTATTTTCTTTACAGTTTTAACAAAAATTATAGAAATAATGTACATCTAGTGGATATACAAAAATAAGTTTGTGTCAGCAAGTGGATTACCCATGTATTTACATTTAGCTGTAAGTGTTGTGTGTCTACATATCTGAAAAATAAAAAAGAATGGGTCTATAATGGCATAGTAATGCATCGACAAAACACATCATATACGGATCAGGTCTTCTCCTCGAAACAGTGGCTATAGGTGCACAGCATCTTCAACATGACAGTAGGCCTACAGAGTCACCAACGAGGTGAAGTCTTCATGAAGAGCCTACTGAAATATATATGTATAAGGAGGCTTCGCGTTTTGATACTAATCAGTACTCCTTATAGCGGAAGGTTAAAAAAATATAGTTTTAGAATTACTCCAGAATGCCATTTTGAAATGGAGTATAGTGGCTAGTAGCATGGAATGATTTGGGTCTCAACACCTTTTCACAAATTGCTTGTTAAACAGATAAACAGTCATCATGGATCACCAAAGAAAATTACGCTTCCTAACTATTAAATGCAAGTGTCAGAATACTGTACATATTCTGCAGCATGAATATAACAAATATGTGTATGTGCATGAATTTCCATCCATCCATCCATGCATCCTCTATACCCGCTTGTCCTATGCAGGGTCACAGGGGTCCAGAGCCTTCATATCCATGTAGGACAGATAATCGGTATTAAAAGTGAATGTCTATAATCAAGTGGAAGTTAAAGGATGGAGGGCAGAAGCCATCAGTTCTCACATCCAATGTGGAAAGAACAGAAAAACAAAGCTAACCACATTTCCAACATGTGTTATGCTGGAACTGCCTGGAGAAACTCCAGAAAATATAATCTTAACTTACAAGTTTCAGTAACAAGAGAAAAGGCAACTAAAAAGCAACACAGTGCTGCGAACCTGCAGTAACTATCAAAATCTGTTAAATGCAATTCTAATTGTTACCTTCAATTTTAATACAAGGAAAGGCGTCATATTTGAGAGGATATGTTCTTTGTTTCATTATATTTTAAAACAAAGGAATTTAACTGGACGATTTGGGTGACATTGATGTAATATTTCGTTCATATTAAAAATTCATTCCTAATAAAATATTTTTAAAAGAAATTCCTAAATAGCAATGGAACAACAGAAGAACACACAAAACCTTTGACCTGGTGAAATGGTCTACAAAGAAATACTTTAAAAAGTGAAATTTAAAAAGATTTAAATGGGGCACTTTGTGCAAGGACACTGACTGTATTTCAATAGGACATTCACATCAGAAAAGAACTAAGGACAGTAAATCTGATTCCATGTTTGTCCTGTGATTGTAGTCAGGAACGATTACACAGGAGAATTTTTCTCAACGTAGGCATAGAGGTATTCTGAATTGATGACTCAGTCGTTTAGTTTGCAGATTTTAAACCTACATTTCCTTGAATGCTAAAACTGCTTGCAGTGCCACGTCACAGTAAAGGCAGGCACTGCACAGCATTCGATTTAATGTTTTTTTTGTTCTGTCATTAACACCTCAAATATGTGTGGATACCAGGTTGGAAAAGTTAAGACATTTATCATTTAAGGAGAAAAATCACAACTGTATGAAACTGCATCATAGCTGGATAGCGGCTTGCACCATTGTTCAGTCTGAAAGCATCACCACTGCACTTCATGGTGGGTAAAGAGCGAGGGCTTAGGTGTCCAGTTCAAACCGTAAGGACTGATGATGATGGCAGGCTCGTGCGCTGTTGGACAGACAGGTCTTTTGGCACTGCACACTGAGTTTCACTGTTATGGCAACCAAAAGAACAACACAAATTTCATTAAGGTATGACTCATAACCTTGTATCAATTCTCCACATTTCATCGGCAAATTCATTTTGTTTTTTTCTTGCTGCCTTGTGTGTTTTAAGCCTGATTCAGTCAAAGAAGCCTTCAATATCGTCCAGACAGAAAGGGCAGGTCACATGACTTGTGCTCGTGTCGACGCACTTGAGAGGGTTACGTCCAGCTGATGTTTCTCTTTGGTAGGTCTGACGATGTCCTGGATGTTCCAGACCACTGGCTCACTGGTGATGGGTCTCAGAGACTTTAGATTGGGCACCTATTCCTCTGCAAAAGGGCAGAAGAGGTCGGTCAGTCCCAAGACAGACAGGTGTGGGCCTCATCTGCAAAAGGCCGAGGCTTATGCAAGGTGATGTGGCACCAAACCTTACGCTCTGCTTACTCCTCGCTCAGCAGCCTTGAGCTGATCTCCTCCAGGAACGCCATTGGTGCAAGGCCACGTGTCCCGTTGACCTAGGAAATAGTTAAAATCTGTCACCTGATAAGCAAAAACACACCATGCTATTATTTATGTATTGTTAGCCAATAGAAAATCCGCCTTTGATGACACTAGACTGAGGCAGATGTAGGATCCTCAGCTAGTCCTGGTTAATAGAGAATTTCTGAGTCACATCAAGGCAACCAATCAAAATGAATTATATCGCCTCTCCATTTGGTCTCAGACCAAATGTGGGAATGAGCTGCTGCCCACGACCCGTCTCCCAGCATGGCTTCTCCTTTTCCCTTTGGTAAGTGGTGCCATTCAGATCAAAAAACCTTCTCACCTTCCTTCATTTTCATCATCGGCAAAAAAGCCACCACAGGAGTTGAGGGACATGGTTGAGGACACTCAGGGACACATTTGGGAAGACATTCAAGGATGCATTCAGAGACCCATTCAAAGACACACTTGGGGAAATTTTACGAGTCTTTATGGATCTTCTTCAAGCAGTCAAATGGGCCGTTACCATGGAGTTGCCTTTACGCCCAAAATAACTCATCCCTCACTAACTCAAACACCAGCAGCCATTACCATTAAACTGGATGCCTCTGCACTTTTGGTGTGTGTGCGTGTGACCGTTTGTGTGCACCTCAGCGTCACAGAAGCCATCCCGTCTGGGCTCGCCGAACACCCACACGGCGTCCCCCTCCCGAAAGGCCAGCTCTCTGCTGGGGTGGATGTTGGGGCTGTCCTTCAGGGGACTGTAGTTATAGATGGCCACACACTGCCAGAGAAGGAAAGGAATTACTGTACGTAAGACAGGTAATTCACAAGCACAGCAGAGAATGCGAGGTGATTCATTCCTATTGGTCAATGTGTCAGTATTTACCTCTACTGATCCCACTGTGAAAGTTTAATGCAGCAAACAGCCCAGGATGTCATACAGCTCGCCGCCATTATATCACATATATCACATCCTACACAGATGTGCCATTTCCACACACTCTTTCTTTTGTGCCACTTTCTGTCATCCCTCCATCCCTTCTCTTTTTCCCTTTTTTCCTTCTCTCTTCAGACTTCCCTCTATCCCCATCTTCACTCCATCTTCTCGAATCCTTCCTTTCATCATTTTCTCGCCTTGGACCTCAGTCACCATATGTGTGATCGGGTAAATGTCAGTCTCAGTAAGTATGTGTATGGAACAGGACAGATGAGAGTGTACAGCACTGCGCAAATGTCTTAGACAGTCAAAGAAAATGTTTATGGTTATTTATCTGTAGCAGTAAGTACATATTTGCTCAGAAAAAAATAACATTACTGAAAAACAACACAATACAAACTAGTACGAATTTCTGCTGTTCTCCAAAAAGTGACCAATCTCTTGTTAGAGGAACATCGCTTCAGTTCCCCAAACTCTCCTCAGGGGCACCCCAGCCATTCCATGTGTCCATTAAATTTCACTACTTGCTCGCTTAATAAATTAACTTACTTAGTAAATTACCTCAGTGAGGTATTGATTAGCCAGATGTGGTATTCTAGAGGTGAAATACATGGATATACTGGATGGTCAATGTAAATACTGGGGTGATTTTTTAATGCATAAGCTAAATCGATAAGCTAACACACTTTGACAAACATAAAATCAGTATTTTTACACAAACAAAAAGGTCATTTAAATAAATTTCCTTTGCCAGCCAAACATTTTTGCACAGTGTTGTACATGCGTGCACAGGCGTGTGGTGGCCACCTAAATCTGGTCTGTGAAAAGGTCACCTCTACCTGAGCTGTGACGGATGCTCACGTCCCGCCTCACAGCCCGGCCCGCCTGTGGTGTTTCTCATTCACTGCTCTGTGGACTCCCTGTGTTTGGCGGGGGGGAACTTTCTAAGCTGACACAGCGGCAGCCGGAATGCCTTCATCGTCCCGCCAGTTAGCATTTTTGCTGTGCTCGTCCATTTAGCTTGATCATTTTAGATACATCCTTCTATGCAAGCTGTGGTCGATTCAATGTGGATTTTCCAAAATGCCACCATGCATGGACATCCAATGAGGGACAGCCTGGGGGGGGGGGGCTGACTTACCAGTGCAGGTTCAGTAGGGGACTTCAGGCTGGGCTGCTTCAGCGCTGGGGCTCTGGAGGTCACCTGAAAATACAGAGTACATTCCTGTCCTATTACATTTCCAATGATGGGGAAGCCAAACATGCGACCTTGGGCCGGTCGTGCTGACACAGCGCCACCTATCTCTCAGACATGCCTGTGCGGACTGCTGCTACAGACATGGCGTCGAAACAGCAAACACAGCCCTTTGTTTAATTAAACACAAATCAACTTAGGGTGCCTCCAGGGGTCAGGAACAGCGGGATCCATCATGATGGTTAAGTCCAAACCCAAAAATATGATTACCTGTAAGAAACCAGCACCTACATGTGGGATTAGGGTTAGGGTTCTTTACCAATTATGGTAAAGAAAGCTATAATGTTACATATTACATATGAATTATATAATGCCCAGAGATATAGTTCAGTGGAACTGCAGAGATTATTAATAGAGACATGTCCTGGATTGAGGACTCCTCTGGGAGCTGTGGTCTAAACCAGGCCAGCCGCCACATTGGGCTCCTGTGACGCTCCTATTGACCAGGAGCAAGAGACAGGTGAGCTGGTGCACAGCCGAAGGGCCCGACTCCATCCTGGGTGAAGACGACCCAGGGACTTGTGGTTCTAGGTCAGTGGAGGATACGATCCTCTAGTCCAGCTATTTGGTTCATCTGTGGAACTCGAGTACTGAAATCAGTCATTTAGCCTGATGAATCTGACAGGACTAAGAATAATCCTCTGTGTGTGTGTGTGTGTGTGTGTGTGTGGGTGAGAGAGTCCGTGAGTATGGTGTGCGTAGGGGATTATGTTATGTGACCCGAGGATTATTATTTGCCCGTGGAGCTGGGGGTTAAGGGCTTTGCCCAAGGGCCCACGGATGTGTGACCATTCTACGGAAGCCGGGGCTCAATTCGGTGATCTTCTGACCACCGGCACAGAGACTCAGCCTGCTGAGCCACATGCGGCCCCCATACAGATGTAACATGCAAATGCATTTCTATCAACATGCATGTGTGTGTTTTCTAACCGGCTGGCTGGTCCAACTATGCCACCGTCGAACAGGGGCCCCCGGGGTCGGCGCTGGCCCAGTGGGTGGCCAGCTGCCCTCGTAGAGGATGTGAACCTTCTCAGCAAGCAGCCCGTTTGAGCCCAGAGTCTGGACACTGATGTGGACTGGCACAGACAGGTCCAGGTTCTCCAGAACCGCCTGAGGACAAGAGACAAGGCACAGTTCCTCAAACTGTCACATCGCATTTACGTATTCTGCCTTGAGAACCGGAACAGCAGTGGTTTTATTCAATTCATTAAAAGGGCATCTTCCCCTGCTGCAGGCATGAATCGCTTGCAGTAACATCAGCAGGTTTCATAGGCTAATTAATACACTCAGACAGTGTCATCAATGGCCCACAGACGGTTATTTATTACTGGATTTACCTTGGTACAAGCTGAGCTCATCACGGATTTGTGGAACTCTCCATCTACATAGACCTGCAAAGAGGAAGAGGACAGGTGACATCGAGGCGGTGAGAACCCAAAGGTGACCACATGAGGTTCAGAATACAGAGGAGTGGGCAAGAATGATGACAAATAAACAGCTTCAACTCAGATCCAAAAGAATGGTGCTGCTGGATCCGACAGATGGTCATTTTTGTGGAATTATTTGTGAGAACTAAGACAAGATCCCATTGGCTGTTAGATTTAAAATAGGACACAGCTGGGGCACGAGTCGATGGTCTTGGGGACTATAACCTCTATCCTGGTTCAGTTTCCTCAAAATCAGACTTAATACCCATTATATGAATTAGTAAGTGAGCCTCTTAATGTCCAGCGTTTTGGCTTCAAACCATGGTGTTAGCATTACAAAGGGTTAAATCCATCAGTCTGAAGTTGGACTTCACGTTATAAAAGATAAACGCAGCCTCCTGACACGGCTGCCATGAGCAGTCAGTAGAGGTGACACGCAGGGTCCCGTCAGCACCCAAGGCAGGCCTGAGGTCCGTAGACGGGTAGTGTAGGAAAATTAATGCAACAGGACAGCTTAGCGTCCCCATAGATACGCAGAAACTCGGCACTGTGGACAGCTACCGTGAAGGAGGTTAATATTTCTGTTGCTTAATAATGAGACCTAAAAAGGCACAGTTTAATGATGACCTATAAGGATGGAGCATGGCTGCCTGAGGTCTTGTGGCCTTTGTTCAGGAGGATGTGTGGGAAGAGTAAGCAGGAGGGTCTACCTCCCTCACACAACCTGCGGCGATGAACATGATCAAACACTATCAGCCTACTGTACGTGAACGGAGAGATACTGCATCACACTGACGAATATAAATCAATAAAAAGCCTATGAGCACATTCGATGTTTTTTCGAAATATCTGTGAAAGACACCAGGCTCTGTAACAACTGTAGAGAAATATAAGGAAACAAAACCTGACCTCTATGTACCATATAAACAAATATAAGATAATAAAACCTGTCTTTTATAAACGCATAAACATAATAAGGAAACAAAGCCTAAGTATATACAACATAAAGAAAGAAATAAATACAAACAAAACCTGTCCTATATGCAAATAAACATACGAAAACAAAACTCGCCCTGTATCTACTGTATTAAAGAAATACATGCAAATAAAACCTGCCATATATCTCCAGTGTGAACACAGAGATGCAGAGGTGCATATGTGCAGGTGATACAGTAGAAGTAGGACAGCTGCCCATGAAAGACAGCCGCGATAAGGTGACGTGACCCACGCGGTATCCGCACACGAAGGTGCCGTTACTGCAGCCCAGCTCGTCCAGCGGCGGCCTCTCCCAGCCAATCATCAGCCCGCTCTGCCCCACTGTCTTCATGACTTTCAGCGAAACCACGGGAGCTGGAGGTTCTGCAAGAGGAAGCGGAAGGGTGACATAGCAGCGCAGCGGAGAGCCGGAGAAGAAGGGCTCTGTGTGACCTGTAGCTGTTCTGCAGTGCAGTGCATGTGGGGCGAGTTCTGATAAAGAGAGCCGGAGAGGCAGGGCTCTGCGTGATCTGTAGCTCTTTAGCAGTGCAGTGCATGTGGGGTGAGTTCTGATAAAGAGCCGGAGAGGCAGGGCTCTGCGCAACCTGTAGCTGTTCTGCAGTGCAGTGCATGTGGGGTGAGTTCTGATAGAGAGACCCGGAGAGGGAGGGCTCTGCGTGACCTGTAGCTGTTCTGCAGTGCAGTGCATGTGGGGTGAGTTCTGATAGAGAGACCCGGAGAGGGAGGGCTCTGCGTGACCTGTAGCTGTTCTGCAGTGCAGTGCATGTGGGGTGAGTTCTGATAAAGAGAGCCGGAGAGGGAGGGCTCTGCGTGACCTGTAGCTGTTCTGCAGTGCAGTGCATGTGGGGTGACTTCTGATAGAGAGAGCCGTAGAAGGAGGGCTCTGTGCGACCTGTAGCTGTTCTGCAGTGCAGTGCATGTGGGGTGAGTTCTGATAAAGAGAGCCGAAGTGCAATACCGAACGAAAACTGCTGTCCCGTCATAAATCCACTCCTGCTGCACGTGTATAATTAGCCCGTAAACTGCTGTGTTACAATGTCATTGTCATGTATGTGATACTGTATTACAACACTGATAGCACATCCTGAACTGATTTTATAAAGATGATTTACACTGCAGTGTTACTATGCTGTTGAAGGCTGAAGCTACTGATCCATTCAATCACAAATGATTTTAGGTTTTTAGGAAATTATAGGAGTTACTTTATCTGAATGAATGGTCATAGTTACAGATGAAGGTAGTGATTTTTGGCACCCTCCCCTCTACAATACCCACAATGCAAATGGATTTAATCAGAGACTACTTAGCTACTGACAAAATGAAGACATTCAAAGCTATTTTCTCACCTAACCATTAGCTTAGTTTATTCAATCACAGACATTGCAGAGTCAGGCCTCGCTGATATAATTAAACATGGTTAGAATAAATACTGACGGTAACAAAGGTAACAAAGCACAGAATCCCATTCCTTACAGACACCAAAAACTGCTATTTAAAACTGCAGTGGAAATAGGTTGTTCAAAGAATGACATATTACAAGGAAGGTAATAATCTTCTTTGGTTTTTGTGTGTCTGTGTGTGAGTGTGTCGGGGGGGGGGAGGGGGAGGAGAAAGAGGGAATGTGTGTGTATGTCTGGCTGTGTCTGACGGCAGGCTGATCTTTGTGGTTTTGGGGGAAGGTCAAACACAGCGACACACCACAGTGAGCAGAAATCTAGGGCAATCCAGCTATTCCAGTGAGAGAAAATGTCCACAGACCCAGACAACCCTTAACCACAGTCAAACTAAAAACCCAAAGCCCCATAGCAGTAATATCTGTCTGCTACTGCAGGGAGAGCTTTAGAAGATTTAAAAGCTTTTAAGTCATGCATATTAATGTGGCAGCTCAGTGCAATTTTGAGAGCTGTAAACATTTCCCAGCATGGATTTAGAGTGCTGTTACCTTAGGATGCAGTTTTATCTCAGGTGATGTGTGCTTTTGACAAATGACTTGAGTGAGTGGAGGATTAAATAGACTCTTACCTAGCTTAGCTCTGAGGGATCTGTCTTCAGGAGATAGAGCGTTGGGAGTGGCAGCCATGTTGGCTCGGTCAGGCAGGCGGTCTTCAGCGGCGGCTCTGCAGACGTCGCCCCCTGGGGGTCTCACATTGTTAAGCATCACAGGCACGTCCTTTGCAGCTGTCCCGACTGGCTCGGCAAAGTCACTCCTCCTTTCCTGCTGGGGTTCCTGCCGCTCCCCCCTCCTCACCTCCCCTTTCCTGTGAAAAGGAGGGGTACTTCTTGCTGCTCCAGAGGCCTTGGACAGGCCACACAAGGCATGCTGGGATTGAAATTGGGCAGAGGCAGAAAAGTGACCTAATTCCGGTTTGGAATTGCATTCAGCCAGGGGAAGGATCTGTTAGGAGAAGTGGCAAAAATTAACATCTCTATATATTTAATTCAACCATGCACTAAATGCGAAGCCATCATTCACAAAACTGATGACAGCCTGAAATTAAATTACTTGTAACATTTGATCATGTGACCTCAGACCAAAGTCATCAGTCACATCCTCCTGTCATAGTGTTTAGGGCCAGATGGCCTCCAAGTCATCATACTACAAAAAGAGGTTGACCTGCTTAGCTTGTAGCAAAGATGTATGTCACTGTTTTCCTGGATCTCTAAACATATAATACATATTTGTATATGCCATTTTCAGTAATTTACTGATGTTCAGAAACAATGTTGATTTCTTGCTAGAGATTAGAGGGTATTTAAGGGTTGTCTTTGAAGACTGAGGTTTATTTGCAAAGTAGACGTGCAAGGCCTGAGAAATAAATATATTTAGCAGAGCGAGAACTGGCACCTGGTAATTACTGCGATGGAGCCGCTGCAGCTGACGGTGGACTTCCAGGATCTTTTCAGGACCCGTCAGCCTCGCCGGGCACCCTGCAGGATCGCTGCCTGGGGGGGGCGATTGCCTACTGGCGTCTTTCTCCTCTAGGAAACACGCAGGAACCAAACCGGGCTCTCCCCTCACCTCAGCACGGCACAGCCCTCGCCCGTCTGGGATGCCAGCAACCTGCACTTCTTCCCCAGCAGAGAGGGGAAGCTAAAACAAATAAAATGAACTCACTCAGAATTTAAACTTACAATCATGAAGAATGTTTTTGGTGACGTTTATTTATACAGTCATCAATCAACTTGCGCCCTGTTGAGTACAGTGATAATTTCGTTGACGAAATATTTTCGTTATAATTTTCGTCAACGACAAATTTTTACTGACGAAAACGAGACGATAACTAAATAAAAATTAAGTGATGATGACGAAAACTATAATAAAAATATATTGACATTTTCGTTAACTAATAAAAACGAGACGAAAATGTGAGTGAGGGACGTTTTTGGAAATGATCCAATCAGAATTAATCTTGGTGCGTGGCGCGGTGAGACGCACACGCACATTTGGAAAATTAAGATACTGATTCACCTTGCGACGCGAGATGCGACAGTACATCTTGCATACATTGGTGGGTGTCTGTCTGACTTAAACTAAAATGACATGGCAATGGCTGGGAGAAAAAGAAGAGAAGATATATGGAATAATTTCACGTTTGATGTCAAGACAAACAAGACCTTGTGTAAACCGTGTGGAGCGGAAATCGCTGGTAAAAATACAACAAATCTAAAGCGACATCTGCAAGGTAATTTTTCAGGTCATGCAGTATTTGCAATGGCATTACTGCCAAATACAGTTTTTCTTTTAAATAATTTGGAGTTGCACTTTTGCTTTACAGAATGAAGAATGTCATATGCAAGTTCTAAACAATGCATATCTAATTTTTGGTTTTTATGGAAAGACGATATTCCACATATTTAATGAGACTTGGCTTTATTTAATTTTAAGTTAGAATATTTTGTATATTACCACGGTTTAACTAAATTACATTTAAATTAAACCCAATATATTTTAGTCAACTAAATCTACAGTAGATTTAGTCGACTAAAATCTTATGCTTTTTAGTCGACTAAAACTAGACTAAAACTAAAACAAAACAGATGACTAAAATATGACTAAAACTAAAATTGCATTTTAGTCAAAAGACTATGACTAAAACTAAATTGAAATCTGCTGTCAAAATTAACACTGGTTGAGTAACAATCGATCATACTCCCATAAGACCCTTAATATGATTAATCGAGAGACGTCTACAGCAGACGTAGTGGATGTTAGTGGGTGTATTTTAGCACGTGTACAGCATGTGGCAAGAACCTAAATAAACCAATTGCACTGCCACTATAGAAGTTTACTTAATTGAGTATGACAATGTATCTTACATTATACAGTATATGTGACTTCTCCTCTATAACGATCGAGATACATCCTGATTGACACATGTCCTCACTTCCGGGAGGAAACATGGACACCAGTCAATGCATATCTGTACTTATGTGGCTTTCCCCGAGTTACTTACAAAGTATATTACAGTAATTATATTAATCCAATATCAAGGGTTGACTAAGTCTACAGGTCTGGGTAGTAGACCCTGGCCTTATAAAAACCTTCTTTAAAGAGACTAATATAATGAAAATACCTAATTTCACAAGTATGAAAGCACAGGTATGTTTGGGACATTACTCACTATGGGCAGTGCTGTCTGTGGCATATCAGGACTGGGACGGTAGTCAGTCTTGGCCACACACAGTCTGTAGCTGAGGGGTGTGGCCTTTTCCATCAGGCTTCCATGAGCGCTAGACCAAAGATCTGCTGCACAAAAAGCATACATGGAACACCAAGACAAGCAGACGTTTTATCATAGTGCTAATGAGGTTAAACAGGCTTTGTTACCTATTATACTAGGGTGGGTAAAACAGGCTCCAATGGTCATAGTGCCAGCAGTGTTAAGCAGGCTTTATTACCCATAATGCTAGTGGGGTTACGGAAAACAGCTGGATAAGCCAGACACCATAACAGTTAGCACCACGGTAAAACAGCCCAGTGGAGTGCCAAACATGCTGGGGATGAGAAGATTTACATCCCTTTCTCTAAGAGGAACACACACTTGCCTTCTGCACTGTCTGTTCTTCCTGCCCCCAGCGATTCTCTGAGATTATCCTGAGTCAGAAATAATCCAGCAGAACACAAGGAAAGAGCCATTTTAAGAGGTCATTAGTAAAATTATGGAGACAAATGTAGGTTATTTTTGCACCTCCCTTTGCAAAACAGCACACTCTAAAAAACAAAATAATCCTGAAAACAATGCATCCTTTGACAGGATTTGGGAATGTTTTCAAACCACTGAGCAAGGAGAAATTGTTACATTGTTACACACATGGACTGTAATGCCCTATTAATAGGTTTTGAGTCCTATTAATAGGGTGCATGTGGTTGTGAGTATGTGTATCTGATGCCTGTATACATTTTCTTTGTGGAAATGGTGTTGCAGGTGCCAGGCTGGACGCCTATATGTAACCGTATGTCACCCGTGCAGGTCCCCGTGCTGGGAAGCGGCCCACCTGCACCGCAGCCGCCGTGGGCCCGAAGGCGCTGGAGTACTCCAGCAGCGCCGTGTCGTTGACCAGGTCCTCGGCCTCCTGCATCAGGGGCTGGGGGATGCAGCCGCACCTGCGCCGGGCACGAACCAGCTGGACGATCAGGCTGTTCCTCTCTCGACACTTCTGTACCACGCAGGCCAGCCTGGCCTGGCACAGAGGGCAGAAACACAAGCCGACCCTCGTCACCCTCATTCTCATCGCCAGTCAGTATCGTCCTTCTCACCCTCATCATAATCACCATCATTATTATAATGAGCAAAGAATTATAATCAGTCCAGCAAACATATATATAAAAAAACATAAATATCTCCAATTGTAAAAAATCCTATGAACTTCTCCATTGTATTAGGTACACTTCCTTGAGAGTGTTCGAGCCGGATCTACTGGTTCCCATATCAGTCACCTTCAGAGGAGCCATGTCAAGGTCACACTGGGTCTTCTTCTTACGGAGCTCCTCAAACTACAAAAGAAGATAAAGCCTATTAGTTCATAATGGTCATCGATTGTACCATGTACTTGTTATATTAACTCATCACATGATTTTATTTATGTGTTTTAAAAAAAAACTTAAGACTGAGAAAAAAGACGTAAATGATAAGACTAAAAGACACCATGACCCTACTTGTTATGGCAGAGAAATGGATTATACAATTAATGATAAAAACCCAGAACTCAACTGGTAATTACTATTGGAGAATGTGCTCAGAAATTGCTCTCCTGTTGTAGTGTCCCAGTTGGGATACCTGGTATTTGATGTCATCATAGTGCACCTTCAGGTTCTTAATTGTATCACACCAGGTCTCTAGTGCACTCTCATATCCCTCCAGGGATAAGCTCTTTGCCCTTTGCCCATCTTCAGTGCCACACTGTATAAATCAGAAAGAACGTGTAAATAGATAAAATAAGATAGTAGCATTACCATAATTGGAATACCTACAGAGATACAAGAACACCTAATTGCGGAAATTATGAGCACAACTGGGCAATTGCTTAGGTGAAATGAGATCTAAAAGTCAGCATCTTGGAACATGGACCAACCTTGGCATCGAGGCAGGTCAGCAAAGAGACCAGCTTCTCCTCCTGCCGGGTGCTCATAGAGACAGCATTCATGTGCTCCTTCTCCAGGTGTGTCATTTGTCTCCTTAGTTCTTCTACCTGAAACACAATGTAGGTCCAATTAGGAGGCCGGCAGTCCACCATACATTTTTGAAACAATCAGAGGTAACATGTCCGACAAGGTCACTAAAGTCATCACTGGGCCGTCAATAAATGCAGTCCTCAACCTCTACAGAAAAAATGACAGACATTCAAATCTCTTGTAAATAAGGACTTTAACAAGCATTTTAACACTGATTCATAATTGTCAACGCAGCAGTGCAGAACCTCGTCTTTCAGTTCACTGTTTTCCTTCTTCATCCCCTCTGACTCCTTGAGGCAGACTTTAACCCTCCTCAGTTCATTCAGAGCCTGGGAGGCCTTCTTCTCTGCTTCCTCTCTCCTGGATTCCACCAGGCCTAACTCCCGGTACCACTTCTGGGCCTAGCAAGACAAATGATGCTTAAGGTAATACCAATTTGCCCACTGTATCATCCTTAATTCTAGCTTGCAGGGAGACCACTGCAGACAATCTAACATGGCCAATTGAAGACATTGTCCTGCTCTTTCTTCATCACACATAGTTTTCATTGGGATCATGGTCAGTAAAATCTATCCTCCATGCCGGAATATCATGGTCACTGGAGACTAATGGCTGCGTACCTCACTTTTAGCCCTATCCAGGTATTCTTGAGATCGCTGTAGGTCTGCTGCAGTGGCTGCCAGCTCCTTCCTCACACCGTTCAGCTCCTCTGCAACATCAGGCCCTTCCTGACAATGCAGATATTTCAGTAAATCTTTAAAGACAAGCTCCACAATAAAAATGTAAAATTAATAGCTACCACCATGAGAATATTAATTGTCCTATATTTATATTATCCCATTTATATTATACATGTTGTCCTCATTCTGTACAAGATTATCATTACCTGCAAGGTTGTTCCAAGGTTGACTGTTTTGTATGAGTAGATAGTCGTGTGGCTTTGTTGTGTAACTTTGTCGTTTTGAGGAGACACATCCCTTTCCCTCGTTGGTGTGCACTGCAGTAGCTTCTGAGGCTCTCTAGATAATCTGAATACTACTCTTGTTTTCTGTACACTCTGCTTCACACCCTTGTTGGTTCCTAGACGGTTTTTGAGCTCTGGGTTCTGCTGAATTCCATCTGTAGACGTGCCAGCGTCAGGTGGCCCCTCCTCTTTTAGGTTCTTGCCCTCTACTGAGGTGCTCCTAAACAAGGACAAGATGCTGATGTCGCTCCTAGGGGAAGTCACCTCTTGGCTCCCTCCATTCCTGAGTGTCTGTGCGTCTGAGCTCATCCTGAGGACCTTCTGCTGCTCCTTCTGTATTTCTTTGCTCTCCTCCACCTGAGGCTCTTTCCAGGTTCCTGCAGAAGCATCGTAGGAGATATGGCTTGTCACATCCTCCAGGAGCACAGATTGCTCTGTCTTCTTGCGTTGGGTTTCCCGGAGCTCAGCAATAAGAGCCATGTCCTCCTCCTGTTTCTGCCGCGAGGTTCCCAGCTCTTCGCTTCTCATCCGCAGAGCGTCCTGCAGCTCCTTGATGGCTTTCCGGTCCTCCTCTGCTGCACAGCAGTGTTCCTTGTTTTCCTCCTCCAAACAAGCTACCTCCTTCTCCAGCATGGTCACCTGCAGCCTCAGCTGGGCCAGTTCCCGCTCGTGCTCACCTTCCAGCTGGGCTAGCTGTCCCAGAAGTTCTTCGTTGCGCCGGCCAAGTACCTTATTTTCCTGCCTCCAGTTGTTCTTCAGTGTTTCCAGGTGCAGCTCATCCTTCTCACAGCTCAGTATCACTGGGTCCTCATAGGACCCTTGGCTGTAGCAGCTGCCTGTCCCATTGCGTTGTAACTGAGCATTCTCCTCTGACAGCCTCTGCACGGCCTCCTCCTTGCCGTGCACAAGTGACTCCGGTTCTTTTTTGCTGTTAGAGAGACTCCCTATCTCAGATTGCAGATGCACAGCTTCATTTAGTAACTTTATTTCCTCATTTGTGGGCTTGAACCTGTCACAGGTGTATGAACTACAGGAGAGCTCCGTGGCAGGTGGATCATTGTCCACAGAATTACAATCCACGTCCATAGTTTTAGAGACCAGTGATATGATGTTAGAATTCTGGAGTTGGCTCCCAAACAGATTCACAAGGTCTGGTGGAAATTGAACGGCCATCACCTCTTTATGCAAGGACAGATCACCCTCTTCATTCTGGGAGTGATCGACCACCCCTGGCCACGACACCAACACCCTCTTAAGTGACTCCAGCTGTTCCATATTTTGGTGGGCCTGACAATGAACAGGATAGTTTAATGTAGTTTTTACACCCATAGGTGTAAAAAAAAAAAAACCTTAACTTCTAGTGCACTAATTACTAATATATTTCACTACGTTCTCAGTTTAAACATTACTGTATTCCAACCCCAGCAGTTAGCCAGCAAGGATCTGACATGCACAGCCCTCTGGTGACAGTGGATCACTACCTGCTCCTCCCCCCCGCAGCGGAGGTTCTGCATGATCTCCGCCAAGCTTAAGGAGTTGGTCTCCAGCAGTGGGAGGAAGGATATCTCTAAGAATCCCTCATGAGAGCCGGACTGAGACCTGGACATCTCAGGGATCAGTTCTGTCAAAACCAATCACAAATAGAATGAGCCAATCTTCAGGGAATAAATCACATATAATATATATATTTATATATAATATAAAACACAATAATATCCCCATGCATCTTCTAACTGGAGATATGCACTGCAGTGCAATGTCTTATTGGAGCTTTGAGAAACTTCACAAGGGTTATAAGCTCTTGGAAAGGAAGAGAAACATTTGGTTTAGCTTATACACACTGGAAACCACGACGGCCTCCTGGATGCACTGCGTCATGGATGGGGTTTGGGCGCCTTTAGTTCTAGCCGGGTCCAGGACAGCTTCCCACTTCAGCTGCAGCAGCTTTTCAATAGCAGTGATGTCAGCAGTCTGAGACGACAACGTGGAAATGTGAGACAATGCTTGTCTGCTGGAATTTTAGTTGTTAAATAAAAAAAAACCAACTAAAACCATTTATCCTCAACAGGGTATACAAGCCAGGCTAATCATTCTGCCACATAACCAACATTCCCCTCCCCCCACCACAAAACATTAACCCAGAGGACTGTCCATGAGAAGCAGTCAGACCTGGTACCCCTTGCCTTATTAATGAGGTCTCCCACGGCTAATTAAAATCGACAGGCCTAGGAGTGCTGGACTTTGAACATCTGCGATTCAGGGGATTATATCCATCAGAGCGCACTCGCGGTTTAGCACTGAATCGGCCACCCATAATCCTTTTCCATATGCTGCTGCTCTCTCTCCCTCTTGCGGAGCCATCCTGCGCCTGCTAGCTGGCTGTCTGTCACTCTGAAGTGCTTTGCCTATGTGAGGCTGACAGTGTATCCATTAGCTGCGGGGCTAAGCTCCATGTCTGCTTGAATTATAAAATCACACTTATTCCACACTGAGTGAGAGATGAGGCGGCGGTTTCAGTCCTCACCTCATTATTACCATCCCTTAGGATGGCTTCCTGGAGTCCATTCTCTATCCCAGGCAGCGTCTGGCGCCCCCTACGGGCCCGGATCTGGAGCTGCCCGTTCTCCTCAGCCAGCTCCTCCAGCTCCGCCTGCAGCCGCTCCTCTGACAGCCGCAGCTGCTGGATGCGGGAGCGCAGGTCCTCCAGCCGGTGGGACAGGAACTCCCCGTTATCCTCGGCGGCCTGCAGACGCTCCAGCAGCGCACGCCGCTCCTCCTGGCCCGCCTCCTCGCACCCCAGCAGCTCCCGCAGGTCCTCCTGCAGGCCGCTGATCAACACGTTTAGCTTGTCCCTCTCCTCCTCCCAGCCTTCCTGCTCAGGCGGCTCCCCACTTGGCCGCCGCACCAGCTCGGCACGCAGCAGCGCGCCCGTGGCCGTCAGGTCCACGGCCTCCCTCTCCAGTTCGTACACCCGCCTCCGGAGGGCGTGCTCGTACTCCCGGGCCAGGCGCAGCTTCCGCTGCTGCTTCAGCTTGAAGTGCTCAAAGTAGTCGCTCTGCATCTTCATCTCCTCCTCCTTGGTTCTCAGCTGCTCCTGACATCGCCTCAGCCGCTCCTTCCACACCCTCTCGCTCCTCTCCTTCTCCGTCCTCTGGAAGGAGAAGCGGCTCAGGTCACACGCTCCCTACGCACCGTAACGCCTTCGCCTTCAGCAGGACCGGCTCGAGCTACAGGCAGAGTGCGCAGCTGCCTAGGGCCCCTGGATTACCTGCATGGTGGAGGAAGTGAAATGATCATCGCTTTTCCTCCCAAGTAAAGCTAAGGCGTCTGACAAGGCAGAGCCAGCCGTGACCATCAGCAGCCATTTTGAAATGCTCTGTATTCCCCACAAAAATAACGACAACTCCCTTCCTTATTTGTTTGTTTGTTTACCAGGATCACATGAAGCAAAGCTTTTTTATTCAGTCACATACCTCTGACTTACACACCCGAAGGCCTGCAGCGGAGTACAGCTCTGTAGGCCGTGACACTGAAAGCTCGGGGATTAGCTGCCTTCTTGGGTGGGAGGCTCCTTACCAAACTCTGCACGTCCTCCCTCAGCATGCCGAGCCTCTCCTCCTGTCTCTGCCGGGACACCGCTGCACTCGGGGCTGCAACCTGCTCCATCAGGTCCCCCATCCTCACCAGCAGCTTCCGCTCGGATGCCCCCAGCTCTCTGATCCTGTCACACGTGTACTGTATGAGCTCCAGGTCAGCTCCACTCAGAATCTTACTCTCTGACAGCTATCAAGCTAATATAAGCCAGGAAACAGCACGACGTGTTACTGATATGCTTCATGGACCGTCTAGATTCGGAAACGAACCCCCTTCAGGAACTAAAATCATCGAAATTCAAATTCTACATAAAAAAAGTTTTCTAACTATTTGTCATCTAATATTTGAGCATAAACAACGATCATTTTAGACAATAATAAGCCAAATGTCTCTGAAAACACAACTGAGAGCACTGCTAATATTTTCAGGAAAAACAACTCTGTGGCTAACAATAAGCCACTTAAAAGTGCAGATGTCAGCTAACTGTAGGCCAATCATTTCAGTAAACAAACCACGGTACAGTTAGATAACAATAGTTTAGCTGCCTTCAGCAATAGCTGACTCACAATACTACTTCTAGGTGTTTATACACAGAAACAGTTACTCCGTAGGCTATTCTGTTAATCAGCAGCAACGTACCGGTTCTTGAGGGCCTCCTTGGACGCCATGAAGCTGTTGACATTGTCCCCAAGGCTATGTTCCAGAACCTTGACCCGCTGGAACAGGACCTGTAGTTCCGGTGTCACCTCCGTTTCAAGTTCCTCCGGGGGTGAAATTCCCCTCTCCCTGCAGGGCAGCTCCAGATCCTGAAATGACCAGGCTGTGACAATCAACAACGCCTCTTCTGCAGCTCAGGGTGCCACCAGGCGACACACACACACACACACACACACACACACACACACACACACACACACACACACACACACACACTCTCCACGTCCTGCTCACTGACTCCCAATGTCGCACCCTGCTTGGGTCACTGTCACTGTCCCTCCTGGTCTTGGTTCTCCAGCTTCTCCCTCCTGTACCTTCATCTACGCGTCTCTCTTTTTCTGCTCCCTGGGTCCTCTGAGGGCCCCATGGTGACACCTAAATGTCAGTAGCCCCCCCACCCCCCCGACATGCCCGCAGAGGCACTTGGGTGGGAGGCTCTGGCCTAGCGCACAGCCAAGCGGCCCCCTGCATTTCTCAATTATTCAGGAGAAAGAGGAGCTGCTCAGTCACTATGGGAGGATCAGACGGGTAATGAAACCTCTCCGGTTCCCCGAGACACTTCTCACCACAAAGAGAGTTACAGTCTCCTAGTACCCCCTCTATTCTCCTAGCATAACTTACAAGGCAATGCTGGAATCAGATTCAAGTCAACGTGTCATATGCAGCAATTTACAGTTAATGGCTTTATCAGAGAGAATTTGAGTTCTTACTCATTTAAAGAACTGGCCATTTTCCTGAAGATTGGGTACGACCTCAGGGTCCTCAGGGGGCAGAAAGCTGCCATGGTTACGGATCCTTACCCTTAATCATCACACTGCATGCTGCCCTGGTTAAAACACATGAACAAAATCAAGTGCATTCTGTGGCACGTTTATTCAGTTTGTGTAACTTGCTTGCTTATGTCATGGGCGTCAGCCAGGTTTGATACTAGTGAACCGATAGTGATAGTGATGTTACTCCCAGCGGATGTGTGAGCGGTTAACGCCACGCCCCTCCTGTAAGTTCTGCAGGGGGCTCCGCAGGGTGGGGGGCTCCGCAGGGCGGGGGGCTCCTGCTGCTGGCTCCTTTGGGTTTTTTCTTCCTTGGCAGCGGTCAGCTCTTTGTCAAGGACCAGGGATTTCTGGGAACTCTGGGACTGCCATGACAGAGCAGCCCCATGGGCTGGGCTCCTCTGGGCTGGGATGCTGCCTGCTGGCCCCCCCTCCCGCCCCTCCTCCCCCAGCAGCTGACACCCATCCCCCACCTGTCGCTCTCCTTCATCACATGCATGCAGCTCTGCTGTTCCCCCCCCCCCCCCACAGCTGAGCATCCAGATCCCGTGTCTCCTGCATACAAGTGTCCTCCTTGTCCTCACTGACCACACTAAGGTCTGACAAGAAGCCAGTTGGCTCTGTGTCCTTGGCTTGGGGATCAGAGGTGTTGGCTGTTAGCCTGGATTTCCCGCTGCCATTCTGAGGCCCACCTGGGCCATGACACCACAGCCCTGAGTGCTTCTGACCCTCGTCTACCTCTCACGGCCCCCCATTATGGAGCATCTGTCTTCACAGCAGTGCCTGGTGGCCTGCTCCAGATTGGGTGTGGCCAGCATCCCCTTATCTATGTCATTCATAAGCTGCTCCTGGCCGAATGGCTGGTACTGCAGCTGCACCAAAGCCTCCACTAAGCCCAGTGGCTCTGTTGGACAGCTGGCCCTGGAACTCCTACACAATTCATAGCGGCCCAGGGCCTCATCACTGGCTGCATGCCTGGAGACTTCACACACCTGCCATGTCCCATTTAAATAGTTCCTCTGTTCCTCTTTTTGACCTTCAGTTTCAGGCATGTAGCTGATCTCTGCACATACCTTTAATAGACTTGATAAAGGACACGTCTGGCCTTCACAGATAACACACATAGGCCTTCACAGATAACACACATTGGTTCTGTTATCACGCGAGTTCCTACCTGCACAGCTGACTCGTCACCATCGGTGGTGCTCTTTTGAGGTACCATCTCCTTCCATTCTCTCTGAATATTTTTGTCTCCAGTCATGTTTTGGCAAAGTGTTGTCTCCATCTCCTTTATCTCCTGGGAAACCTCCTCCAGCACAATGTTCTCCTCCCCAAAGTCATCTGTGGTGGCATCTAGCACATTTTTCCAGTTTTCCATGCAGGTCTGAAGCCTCTTTGCTTGCTCTCCCATTTGCTGGCCCGAATGGACCACATCGGAGTGGGGTTCCACCGCTTCTTTGGTGTGACCATCAGCCACCCTGTCCATCAGGATCCTCGCCTCCTGCTCTTCTGCATGGTTGGGAGCCTCAGTTGGCCCCAGCACTGCCCCTGCTCTCTTCCTAACACAGCTGACCGCCAGCAGCTGATCCTGTTGACACTTCTGGGTAAGACTCTGGGTTCTCATCCACTCACGTGGCTCACATTTCCAGGGAAAGCATCCGAGGTCTGAGACACCATTCCATACTTCCCAAAAACGCCTCCCAGCCACATCGACGTGCCCTTCATCTCCGGGGCAGGACTCCAAGGTCTGCATGTTCTCCCTGGGTGTCTCAGGCACGTCACCACTGGACGTGACCGCTGCTGGCTTTACACTGGCCCTCAGAAGGTCGATGGCTTCTCTGCTTACCTCCGGGACGCCCCGAGGTTCTCTCAGCCTGACTTCGGTTTTACATTCTCCTTCCATCCTGGTAGTGGAGTTTATATTTAAGGGTTTTTACCCTCGTAGTTTTGGCTTTATTTTATTTTCTTCAAAATTTACTTCATTGTGAAGACACTTCATGGCAAAGACACTTCATAAATATAGAAAATTACTTTTTTCCCCCCCTTAAAATGTTTGTTTTCTAATATTTTATATACCATTGTTAGTTGGTCATGGTGTCGTTTTGTCTACAATAATGATTCTTTTATTTCACAAAGAGCATGTATGTATAAAAATTCACCAAAGAAGAATTTGTCAAACTATAAATAATCTTCATTAGGAGATTGGGGAGGGGAGAGAAACAGGAAATCAGGAGACAGCAGGGAGACGTGTGAGTGCACAACACTGTCTTCCCCAATGCAGTGGATTGCATGAGCTTCTGGGTTTGCACACTCCTGGGGAACACTTCAGCTCCTGAGGGGGGGGAGAAGCGGGGCGGGGGGGGTCAGGGCCCAGTTTTACTTTCTTGCAGGGCCATTTTATACCCCTCTCTTTTTACACTAGTGGCCAAAATTGTGGGAACACTTTTGATTTTTACAGATTTATTCCAGTTAATCCAGCTACTTGCTGCATTTAATCATCCAATATATGATTTTTTTTTACATTCTTTTATTGTTTATAAACATTACTGCCAATATTAGTGTAGTAATGCCAAAAATGCAAGGTGTTTCCACAGTTTCGGCCACTAATGCAGGTCTATTCAGCAATTCTCTTTTCATCCATGTCCCATAACTGCTTACGCTGTACAGCAGACCAGTCAGCCTGGAATGTATCCCAGAAAGCACAGGGCATAGGGCTGGGGCACACCCTACACAGGCTGCCAGTCAAACCCACTTCCATGTCCACCTACTGTGCAAATGTCAGTGCTTACAAAACAGAAAGAACGTGCTTTTTTAAGCAGCGTGAGAGAATGCAGAGGCTTCTGTGGATTAAAGGCATGTCTTGCATTCAGCAGTGCTCAGAAAAAAGTAAAAAAAATCGGCTCAAGTTAAGCTGCCCCAGGACAGAAAAAAAACATGCAAACCAAATTGCTTAGGATGTTCTGTCATCTTTGTATGCGACTTCATGTTTCACCACATATGTACAGTTTAATGAAGCCAGCAAACTGCTGAGTAGTCTGGGTAAAAATTATATACAGCATGCATTTTAGAACATAAGTAAAGATTACTATTAAGTATAGGTAGAGGTGATTACAGGTCCAGAGAGTACAAATCCAGACCAAGATTTTGTTTCAACCAACCAGTTGAGTACTCTATGACTTTGACGTTTCATACTCAACTGGTTGGTTGATACAAAATCTTGGTCTGGATTTGTACTCCCTGGACCTTAATTCTCCAACTCTGAGAATAGGCAGACAGTATATGAACAGCTCTATAGACGGCGAGGTGGCTCACCTCATACGTGGCTGTCCCTGTGTCATTAAGGCCAAAGAATGAAGGCTAAAGAAAAAAATAAAAAGAGGAACAAAAACTACGAAAATAATGATGTATTGGCCAAGAATCAGATAAACAGGGGAAGAAAGAAAAGCTGAAATTAGTAGAAATATGACAGGACCTGCAAAGTAAGAGCACATCCTGTCCCAGTATAATAGAGCTCTATGGCAGTGTGGCACCCTATGCTTTGCCGTCACCATGACAACCCAGGAGGGGCACAGGGCACAAAACTCGTTCCCTCCTTCTTTTGGCACCTTTAATGCTCGGGCTCCCGGAGAAGCCAAAGCTTAGTGTCAGCTGACGTGGAAATCACCACAGTGCTCTAAGCACTTTCTAAGTAGAAATACCTTTGCGTTTAACGTGAGAAACACAGTATACGTCAACATCAGTGGATTTCCATTGAGCTCATTGGTGCACACAAGTATGAATGGGTAAAATATGGGTATAAAATGAAGGACTATAACTATAAAAAGGTTTTGTTTACTGGTTACAAAAGGACACATCTAAAAAATGCTAAATTAGACAGATTAACAATATCAGGGAAAAAAGGGTGGAAATACCTTTTCTTCAATTTCCTTGATTTGTCTTTTCTGGGTTTCAATCTTATCCACCAGCTCCCTAATCTTCTGTGAACCAAAAGAAACAGATGTAACAGTTTTTTTCCCCCCCACAAAATGGTAAAGTCCACTTTTTGCCCACACATCAGTGCTTAACGTATGGATGACCGGCTGTTTTTTTCTTCATGATAGACCAGGGGACGGTCGATGACCAAGTACCCATGCTGCTCTCTGCAGTGGCATGCAAACTGCAGTAGCCATGGCAACAAGCAGCCAGAACAATGGTGAATGACTCCCCTCCCATGGGATGCAGGGTCTTAGTGGACTTGCCTGCTGTGCTGTATGAGGATCTCAGGAGCTTCACTGCTGCATATTATGATGATTACATTCTAATATTATTATTGTGGTTATTATCACCATTATTATTGGATCAACTGAAGCAATTTTCTCCAAGGTGCTTTTGGTCTTAGAACCATTGCAAGTCTGTGTCCTTAGCAAAAATGCTATCCACCGCCAAGATATGTTCTTTAAAATACATTTTAATTTTGAAAGTTACAGAATCAGGTATGATAGACAATTATGTCATAAGCTCATAAAATCTGAAGACAAAAGATCAGAGTTTGTTAGTAAGGTGTTTGTTTAAGCCTGTATGGGATCTGCATACAGCACGCAACAAAAATACATAAAAAAGATCCACTATAAGTTCCCCACAGAGATTAATAGTTTATCCATTTTCCTTCTGCCATTTGGATTACTGCTGGTGAACATTGCCAGGAAGATGCAGGCCGACCTCAGGAAAACATTCCCAGGTTTTAAGATGCCTGACAGATCAAATCTCGGCTTTGCGAAACAGAGCCTCTTACAGAACTATCATGTGACTGCAGAGAAACACCTTTATAAACAGCCCATAATGCGATACCACAGCAGTCTTGTAAGATCTGCCCACTGCATGACATCTTAGATGACATTTTATTTGAAAGCTGTGAACATACTATACTGTAGGTAAGTAGTGCATTTATTTTGTTGTGCTGAAGTTTTCATATTCTACCATGTGAACGTATATGTTACAAATCCAAGTAGCTTGGCGTCAAACATGCTGGGGACCCAAACTAGTTTGATCTAATAGTGTGGTTACGGAGGAGGTAACCCACAAATAGTTAGGTGTCGACAGCAGAAAGTGAAAGATTGATCCAGAATTCTACTGCAAATGTTTCGGTGCTAAATTCTCATAAACTGCTATGATCGAGCTTTTAAGATTTATATGAACTGTGGGCATCGTTAGGTCTTATCACCCGGGGCTACACCCCCGAGTATTTTAGCTCCAGTGCCAATGTTCTTGCAAAAAAAAAACAACAAAGTCAAGCCCCAGATAAAATTGGCTTAGTCTCTGATTTTGTCTCAACAGCTAGAAACTCCCCTGCTGTGAACCGAAACCTTAAGTATGTATTTTACTTCCGATACTGAAACTTCATGCTACTTGAGATTGTCTGGTGAGCGGTTACAGGCTGTCTGATGCAGACTGGTGAACACCAGTGTGCCGTCCTGTGCGTCATGTCGTACTCTGCTTGGGCTGAGCTACATTGTCCCATGGAGGAAACCCATTTTTTAGTCGTGGGGTCCTAACTTCTTGTTCGCCCGGCAGGTGGGATACTGCATCTTTTAATTTTGTCTTCCTTCCACAACTTACCTGTTGGGCCTGATGCAACAGCTCCATGCGTTCCTGCAAGATCTGACTGTCAAACTCGCGGCTCTGCCTTTGAATCTGCCTCCTCAGTCTCTCCACCGCTATCCTCAGATCCTCCTTCTGCCTCTCTGTCAAAGATTCACCCACTCTGTTCTCAGGGTCCTGTTGCAGAGCATTATATAGTGTGGCCTCCAACTCCTGGATTTTCTGCGGCGATTTAAATTACAGAAACGATCACATCGCAACAGAAATAATAAAAAAAAGAACAACACTGAAAAATAAAGATGCAGATTTGCAAAACGTAAACACATAGAGCTCCAAATTCGCTCACCCCACCCCCAAAAGGACACAAAATATGCTACATAAACCATACTATACGTGTCAGATCCACATACACACTTGTTACTTCCTACTTGTCCTTTCAAGCTTCAGGACTTTTGTAGCCCAAGCAAAGTTAGATATTAACTGCCCCCCCCGTCTCCCCCGCCAATGGACACCACCCTTAATATAGCAGTAGATCATTGCAGGCTTGATGAACCTCTGTGTGCTGAGGCCCCCAGGCTTGGCTGAGGTACCGCCCTTCATCACTCATCCATGATTCTTGTAAAAGATGCAGTATCCCTTACAAATTAGCTCATATATTGTATGTAAGCAACACTCTATAATACATCATTATGTGCTTTATAAATAGAAATATATGTACTGTATATAGAAAATGATAAATTGATTCACTGGGGAACTGATTCAATGTTTTGTTTTGCTCTTAGATGTTGGTCACATTGAAATCCTGTGCCCAGAATACATGGCACATTCACTACTATGCGGTGCACGCATGACCAGGCCATCTAAGGCTGTCCTACACCTTCCAGCGGTAACGGGAACACAGGGCCGTCAGCCGTCTTACTCAGGAGCGACTTCGAATCTTACATCTTCAACTTGGCATTTTTCCTCAAATTTAAAAATCCAGAGCACTCGCCACAGGCTGAGATTTTGAAGCATTTTTAAGAGGAACGGGCTAAACTATGTTCATGAAGTGGAGACAGTAGACGAGCTGGCCTCTTGCTTCCCATTACCGACATGATCGGGGCCAGATGTGACACAGAGCAGCATTTGATAGGGTGTAGCAAAGCAGTGCCATCTGCCTCATCCCCCAGGGGGCGCTGTTGGCCTGGGTCAGACCTAGGGGCCTGGTCCCAGAACGCCCCCACATAGGAGCTGGTAGGGTGGCCTGGTCCTACCATAGAGGCCTGATCCAGGGCCTGCTTCCGGTAATCCAGCTCCTCTTCCAAGTAGCCTTTCTGCTTGCTGAACAAGTCCTGGGAGGAAATGACAAGGCCAGTGACTAACCTGTGGGTGTGTGGAGGCTCCAGCTCATCTGAGACACTCAGAGTTGCTCACACCAACCCAGTTTCACCAAAAAGAAACAGCCAGAGCGACGGCAAAGGTGACAAGGTTCTGCAGGTGAATAGGTGCCCCCCCCCGCCGGCCCATTCACCCAGACACACAACTCCTCAGGTAGGCTGGGCGATCCAATTCACAGTAAAAAAAATCTGACCCATCTTTACAACAAGTTGAGAAGCCAGTGATTCCACTGACTGGGCAAACACTCAGTTAACTATTAAAACCGGGGAGACGCATCCAGTGGAATTTATAACCACTGCTAACCAAATTTCTGGAAACCTTTAAAGACGTCAGAAGGAGGGACACTGGAATGCAGCCTTCGGTGCATGATGGGCGGAGCATGCAGGCTCTGACTGTGTCGCCCCCCCCCCCCAGCCCATGTGGCTCACCTTCTCATTCTCCAGGTCTATCATCTTCTGTGTCAGCGCGGCCTCCGTGCTGTCGATCTGTTTCAACCACTAGGAGGCAGAAGCAGTAATAGGAGGAGGGGGAGGAGGAAAGAGAGATGAGAAGGACTCGTGGCCCCCCAACAAGAGGAGACATCCTTCTGAAGTACAGGTGCTCGACTTCCCCCTTTGCAATGATAAATTATTTTAAGGGATAAAATATATAATTGGGAGTGATGGTTGGTGAATATGTCCTTCTACAAACTGCTGTTCAACTACAAATATCAGCTTTTAATTTAACCTTTAACAGGTTATGTACTTCAGTGATTAGCACAATCTAGAGTGTCTTGGTGGGTATCACTCCTGTGTCACACCCCCAGGGGTGGGGGCTCCAAACCACCCTCTGTTCCGTGTGTGTGGAGTGTGCATGTTCTCTCCGTGTCACAGCTGCTCCCTTTGTGTGTGTGTCTTCCCACTGATGGTCAGACGTGCTTGTTCTCTCTTACTCCATCTTCCTGTACTCAATGGTGGTGAATGACATAATTACACATAAACACACGTGCTGGAAACACGGCACTAATTTTAAAACCTTGTGTTTGTTTTCATGAGCAGAAGAAATCAGTAAGAATTTCTGCCGTAAAGCCTCTCAAAAAGGAAAAAATCTATTGCAGCGGAAATGTTTTCATTCTACACTTTCTCCACTAGGTGTCAGGAGAACACTAAGGAATAACAGGAGAACATTAACTAAAAGCAATTCTAATTTATTGAGTTAATATTCAGGGGAATAAATTAGATGTATATACTTAGATAATGCTTAGATATTTAGATAAAAGGCCGGATTTAGTGCTAACAATTTGTTTAAATTTGAGTATATAAAAGTTGTTTAATAAGCCTATCAAAAATCAGATATTCCAGATCTCTTATGTCCGTAATTGTATTAAATACAATTAAACTTAGTTGAGTTGCTACACTAACCACCTAATCTCCTTGTGATTTGGTCTTTCGCAGGGTATTGGTTAAGATTATTGTCAGGAACAGTATTTATACAACTATTTCTCGACTTGACATGCTAATTTGTTTCGAATCATCTCTGGTTAATCGAGAACTCGTAACCTGGGACGTATTATCCCATAGAGATGTTATAAAAAGGTGACTTTTCATATAAATTTTGCCAAATAAACAAAGGAAACACAACAGTGTTATTAGAATTAACATTTGATCAAAAATATACTCACATTTAAAAAAAATCCTTGGGGAAAAACAAAAAAATAAAACTAACATTCACAGTGAGTTTTGGTCACTGATTTTCAGCAAATCAGTTTCAGCACTGTTTTTTTCTTCATATATTCCATTCTTAGCTGGTGGAGATCGCTCACAAAGTAAGTAAAATCAACCTGGTGTATTAACGGGATCAGGTTGGGTTCGTGAAACAAAGTGGTACAAATTGGGCACCATCGTAGTGTAATGCTGCGCATGCGCTGACGTGAAAGTATCAATCGGGCATGCAGAGTCAGATATTTCTCAAAGCAGTCATCTGAAAACTTTGTAGGGCCATGGACAGCATTTTTGGTCAGCGGGTGATCAGTTACGCGCAAATAATAATAAAAAAAAAAACATGAAAAATTACGTTTTCATTTTTGCTGCAGAAAATTTCTGTAAAGATATTAACTCATAAATGGAAGCTCGGAAAGCGAGAACTACCTCTATAAATATCCCGCTCTAGATCCTTGAAAGCTTTGATGGGGAAACTTTAATGTATTTAGGTAGTTGCAGGATAAAATGTTTAATGTTGTTACTTGTAAGGTAGTGTGCGTGCAGCGACAGTGAGCTCAGTTTCTCCTTTCACATAGTGGTGTCCTTTATATGTTACTTCTTTTCAGTAATTGTCAGTGCAATAGTACAGCATCCGTACCGTAACAATATCAATCGAGGATATTGCTTACTACAGTGGCAAGATGTCTAGAGGTCCATGTAAAGACCATTCAATAATTATACAGTGCTGCTTGAAAGTCAGTGAATCTTTCAGAATATTCCATACTCCTGCATGAATTTGACTTAAAACGTCATCAGATTTTCACATGAAGTTGGTGAAGAGAACACAATTTAACAAACGAGGCAAAAATAACATACGTGATCGTTCATTTATCGAGGAAAATGATCCGATGTCACAAATCTGCGAGTGGCAAAAGTATGGAAATCTTCGCTTTCAGTATTTGATGTCACCCCCTATTGCAGCAATAAGTGCAACTAAAAGTTTCTAGTAGGTCTTCATCAGTCCTACACATCGGCTTGGAGGAATTTTAGCCCATCCTGCCAATCAGAACTGCCTCAGCTCAGGGATGTTGCTGGGTTTTCTCAAATGAACTGCACACTTCAGGTCCTTCCACAACATTTCCATTGGGTCAGGACTGTGACTTCCAATACAAAACCTTTATTTTATTCTTCTTCAACTGGTCTTTGGTAGAACGACTTACGTGCTTGGAGTCATTGTCTTGCTGCATGACCCAGGTTCTCTTGAGATGTCGTCCACAGACAGATGTCCTGACATTTTCCTTTAGAATTTACTGGTATAATTCAGAATTCATTGTCCACTCCACAATGGCAAGCTGTTCTGGCCCAGACGCAGCAAAACAGGCCCAAAGCATGACACTATCACTGCCATGTTTCATGTTTCACAAATGGGATGAGGTTCTCGTGCTGGAATGCAGTGTTTTCCTTTTTTCAGATATGACACAGTTCTATTTTGGTCTCATATGTCCATAAAACATTCCTCCAACAGCTTTCAGGCTTGTCCACATGCTCTTCAGCAAACTGTAGATGGGAATCAATGTTTTCTTGGAAAGCAGCAGCTTTCTCCTTGCATCCCTGCCATGCACACCACGGTTCTCCTGATGTTCTCCTGATAGTGGACTCATGAACATCAACATTAACTACTGTGAGAGAGGCTTTTAGTTGTTTAGAAGTTACCCTTGGTTCTTTTGGGACCTCACAGACAATCACATACTTTGCCCTTGGACTGATCAATCTCTCCTGGGGAGAATAACAATAGTCTTAAACTTCATCCATTTGTACACAGTCTGTCTGACTGTGGTTTGGTGCAGACCTGATTCTTTAGGGATGGTTTTGTAGCCTTTCCCAGCACCATAAGCATCAACAGTTCTTTTTCTGACATCCTCTGAAATGTCCTTTAACTGTGCCATTATACGCTGATACTGCGCAAACATGTTCAAAGATGAAGCTTTTGATAAAACCCCGTTCTTTTAACATAATCAAGGCACCCATTCACACCTGATTGTCATCACATTGACTGACAACACCTGACTCTAATCTCGCCTTCAAATTACCTGCCAGGTTCACATACTTTTGCCACTCACAGACTTGTGACATTGGACACGAAAAGTTCAACAACTTTCAAGCAGCACTGTATATAATGAATATTAAATATTCTGCTAAGAAAATATAAAATAAGAAAACAATAAGCACAACATTGCAAGGAGGCTAATCGTGCTTCAGTGATTACTTGGAGCTTCTAATATTTTCAGACTAAAGAAGAAAAATTCCAAAATGTAAAAACTCATTTTAAGAAGCAATTTTCAGTATATCCAAAACCGGCCCATGGTTCTAATGAGTAAAAACTTAACTATCAAGGTTTAAAATTAAATTAGCATCGATGTAATGAGGAACATGCACTGTATGGGTAGGTTTTGTCTCCATGAGGTGTAAACAAATTTCACACACACTGTCACAAATAAGAAACCAGAAAACATGGATGGAGTTAAAGCAAGACCCTAATTAAACTAAATCTGGGGGTGGGATTCTCAGAGAATGGGGGGGGTTGGGGAGGGGCACAGGGCTACCTTTTCACAGAGTGACAGCACTGTCCCGGCCTGGATCACAATCACCTGCTCCTCATTCCGCAGGTTCTAGAGGAAGCATTGAGAAACACCGGGGCGTGAACATCTAACGACAGTCATACTGCTCAGGTTTCACATGCTGCCTCAGCGCTGGGGGTCATGGTGGTTACCACAGAACCACAGAGACCGTCATGAGGAATGTCTAACAGGTAGGTGTTGCTGGGAAGGACTCTTACCCCGTTATCACCAAGTATGTCGAGTTTTTTTATGAGGTCTGGTATGACAACATCCTAAAAAAAAAGCAACAAACAAAAAAAAAAAACTTCTTGAACATTCCTCAGAAATAGTCAGAGACAAGCGAGATGAGGAAGCTGAGTTTGGTTTGTTAAAATTTTTTTGCTAGCACGTCTCCCGTGTGGAATCTGTTTGTGGCAGCTGCAGGTAACACAGAAGCTCTCCTGTCCTACCTTGATGCCCTCATGGTGGCAATGCAGCTGTAGAGCACTGCTGTTGCCTTCAGAGAAAGCAGCCACGTGCAGATTGAATGCCGGAGACCGGCGCTCCCGTTCCTGCAGGCGAAAAGAGAGTTCCAAAGTTAACAACCAGCAACACTGCCACATCTGGTTACCTGGAGAACTGCAGCCACACTTTGTCGTTACAGGTTACTGGACATGGGGTGACGTTTAAAGCAGGGACACAAATAAAGATTGTGTTAGTTTGTGTTTGAACAGCCATATAATCAAACTCAAAAAAGTACTTACATGACTGAGAATGAGAAGGATCAGTGAAAGTGAACTGGGCGGGGGGAAATTTTATGGGATGGGTGGCAAGCCAACGGAACGGAGGGCAACTTTAAGTATGAGAACGAAACGGTAAACTGAAACTAAATGGGTCCTGAAAATGAAAGCAGAGAATGTTGCTATGACAACCACCAATGAGCACAGAATGAGCAATCTTTTTGTATAGTTGATTGTTTATGAGCATCACTCGCAGTTAGCAGATTTTGTAATTCACTTTCTTTAGAGATATTAAACGAAAGATGACAACGACATTAAACACAAGTTATGAAACCAGGTAAAGAGGAACAATGAACTGCATGTTACTTTGGTTTAAAACTAAACTAACGGCAAATGATAATTACAGCGTTAGCTGAAGGAGACACAAATAAAGTCCATTGATCAACACCGTTAGACCTTTAGTTACTGATTGTGCCTCTATAGTTAATTAAATTGACATTGACTCTATGTGGATGGGGCTGGATATAACACAGATATGTACAGGAAACAAAGAAAACTGCATGCGGGAAAAAAGACAAAAATGAATGATGGAAGTTAATTGGATAGATATTTTATTCAAATGAAACGAGCTCAGTCCATAATAAAAATGTACATCTTTCAAATTAAGAAGACAAAAATCTGAACAGACATGTGGAATATTAACAGTTTGTACAGTTTAATAACAAGACAAAAACACACACATATGGAATTATTACAACGACCGAGGAACAGGAGTGTGCATGCGGTTCCACTCGGGTCCGTCACTGGATGTAGGTTCTGAGTTTGGATTGGAACCCAATGTCGCCCCCTGGTGACAGTTTGGGGATGGGGAGAGACTCTCTTACTTCCAGCTCCAGGACTCGGAACTCTAACAGTTCGTTCTGGTCCCGTGCGTCCTGCACCTCCGTCCTCAGACTACCCTCGTCCAGCTCCAGCTTGCTGATCTGCAGGACGCCAGGGAGAGACAGGATGGTGGTGAAAACCAGAAGAGAGCACCGCTAAAAACCATAACCCAAACACGGATTAAGAACTGCCTGTTGTACTTTTAGACTACTGAGAGTGACCAAGACAGCAGAGATCTGGTGGATCCAGGAACCACTACAAATGTAGGGACATGACTGCAGAAAAATGCCCATGAACTGAATTCACACGTGTTGCTGGAAAAAGGAATTTACTCTCAAGTCCAGTCAACAGATGTTAAAAAAATGAACTCATAAAGCCTTCAGAGTATGTTTGGAATGTAATGTGTTTGTAGTTTTACGTCCATATGTGTGTGTCCAGTCCTTCTCTCCTTTAGATCCCATTCCGTCAAACTGCTGATTCCGGTTCCATCTCACCACGAAAGCCGTGCCAAAACTGGATGGGCTGGTTGTCATCGCCTCCTTCCCGTTTCCCGCCTCTCCAGCCCCGGATTATAAAAGACGCCATATATATATATATATCTGTGTGTGTGTATGGGTGTAAGGGTTGTAGAGAGTGACTGGCATTTATTTTTCTGTGTGTACAGCGTTTTAGTCCCTGTTTTGTGGTTAGAGGGGGTTAGGATAGCTTTTGTCTTTTGTTTTATTTTTCTTTGGGGTTAAGGAAGTTACGGTCGGTACGCGGGTAGCTAGTTCACTTGGTTTTGTTTATTGTTTTGGCCGGTGTCACTCCTGAAGCTCACCTTTTCCCCAAATACACATATTTTCTGTTACCACCAACGCCTTGGGTGTTAATTATTCCCCGACCTCCTTGTCCTCTAACTCCCGACTCCCCGTTATTTTCCCGACCCTTACCGCTGTTCATGCCCCGTCCCTAGATCGGGACGTAACAGTAGAAGAAGCGTTTGCATAATAAACAAACTATTCAGTGCACACTAATGACTGGCTGGTCGGGGTAAGATACACAGGTCCCAGCTGTACAATGTGCTAATGCCGACACTGATAGTGACAGTGATGTTTGACCTGTGGCTTTCAGAGTCATAGTGAAAGTGAAATGAATGGACAATTCCACCTACATAGGAGTCAGGTGTGTGACGCTGGGGTTTAGATCACGCACAAGGATCGCTACTCATTCTGTGAAAGCCTTTTACACACACACACACACACACACACACACACACACACACACACACCAATTGGACCAATATGTACTCATCCACACTGGACCCCTAATCAGACATAACGATAAGGAAGCTACCTTCTCCAAGAGCTCCTGGTTAGTTTTGATGAGGTACTGCTTTTCCTCCACCCACTTGGAATCCTGTGATGAGAGCATAACACAGACATTACTAATCAAACACCGTTTCACACGATCCACTTAAAGTGCGTCACAGCCCAGGAAAGACATACTGGAGTATACCATGTCAGGCTAATGAGCTTTTATCTGTTCAAATCACTTGTCATTCACCTAGGATTAATGTAAAGGACAGGATGTACGTGACACAGAGCATGGAATGAAGACACATAAGCAGAGAGTGAGAGAAATGGCTGCAGTTGAGTTTTATTGAGCCAAAGTGAGTAGTGCAAAGATGAGCCCGTCACCTGGCTTAACAGAAATCATTTCCATAAAGAGAAAGCAAGCCATGGACACAGAGGCAGTCCAGCAATGAGGCACAGGAACCCTCACACCAGAGGCAGTCCAGCAATGAGGCACAGGGACCCTCACACCAGAGGCAGTGACACATATGCTGGTGGTGCAATTAAGGCTTTCACTGTAGGAACAAAACGATCATCACCCCGCCTATTACTGCAAACCCCTGATGGGGGCACTGCAGCAAGCTCAGCCACTATGCCAGTGATGAGCAGCAATTAACTGGCAGCTCCATTAATAGCATGATCCATGAGGAAACCTCCAGGCTCTGCCCCACAGGTGCGGCCTGGGCGCTGCGGTGATGTCACAGGACACGCCGGCAGATCCAAGCCACGCACACGGCGGCGAGGAAGAGGCAGAGGAAGGTCACCAGGAGGCGGCTCAGCACCCGAGCGTCCCAGCCCCCTTTTCCATTTACCTGCCCCCGCTCCACCAGGGACTTCTCCAGGTCGTCGATCTTCGCCTGGCACCGAACCAGATCCGCCTGCAGTTGCTCCCGTGTCTGAAAACGGCACGGATTCTGCTTAGTCGTGCGAGACAGCTGGACTGCAGAGCACACTGTTTGATGGACATCTGAAAGTCCAGGTGATCATGGTCACAGATTTCACAGATGTAATGCACAAGAAGATGACCAGAATAGCAACCCTACAGCTGGCCAACCGTGGGCCAGAAATTCTGACTATAGCTAACCCTATATGGGAGCTCCTCAAACCTATCTTTGGATAGCCAGCTTAACTGCAGCACTTTGATGTTCCATGGATACTGCACTATACCAGATGAAGCTGTCCTGCCATGAGGAAGGCTTAACAGGAGCTCTAGACATCCACTCAAAAATCAAGACTAATTTATGGCAGGGATGAGTAATGGTCAAACAAAGCTTCGTGAACCACTTGCTGTATTTTCTAACTCCACTAGATGGCGGTCTCTCTTCAAAAACAGACTCAAAGCATGCCCCAAAATAAACCAAGAGCACCACCTAGTGGGGTCAGAAAATACAGCAAATGGTTCATGAAGCTTTGACTGACCATCACTATCAAGGATTTTTCTAGGGTATTTTTAATGCTTCAGCAGAGCAAATACAGTATGTAGGATTGCTTTTATCAGATGCAATGTGTTCTTTAAATAAGCAAGTGAACCCTTGGTGGTAGCCTCAGCCCCGCCTGCCTCCTGTCTCACCCGGGCTTCACGCTCAGCATCCAGGGTTCCCCCAACCTGCTCCTGGAGTAGGGCGTAGGCTCGCTGTAGAGCCTGGTACTCCCGGGTCAGCTGACGGAACCGCAGCTCTGACTCCTCACGCGAAATCCCCTGGCAGGACACGCGAGTATCATCACATCAGCATCTTGATCATTACCCAAATGACACCAAATTCCAATTAGCCAATCAAAATGTATGAAAAAAAACTATCCACAATTCAAAAAACACTATGCTGCCTAAGTTATTTCTCTGAAGTTGCCATACGACCTAACAACCAGTCTAAATGTAATTAAGCACAATTGTAACCAGTACCTTAAAGGTGATTTTCCCCATAAAGAATAAAAAAAAAAAAAAACATTCCTAAATGAAAATGATTACATGTCAATGATGGTGGTCACAAACTGGAAACATTCTTTAGCCCCTCCCCCCTATGGTGGTGACAATGTCTTCTGAAGCACCCTTAGCCTGCAATGGAATCACGCCCGGCTCACCTCCTCCAGATCCTCCTCAGGGGTGGCTGGAGTCCTGTCCGTTCGATCCGTGGTGTAGGACGTCAAGGACGAGGTCTCCGAATCCACAGACTCTTCGTCAAATCCAAAATATGTCTCCACAACATGCCTCTGTAGGACAAGGTTACAGCATGGTTACAGGAGCCGATCAGAAATGTATTCACCGGTCAGGAACCTAAATCAGAAACATGCCAGCTGTGCCAGTCGGAGAAGTGATGGGCTGGTGCTCAAATCGGGGACCGACCCAGTCAGTCACCTCCACCGAGGAACAACAGCTCCTACAAAATACCTCACATACTGTAAGCACTTGTTCCCATTCTGCCATATTCAACAAATCAATCTGTTTTCCAACACTGCTAACTAAGCAAAAAATGTCAGTTCATTTCAGCAGTTTGGGATTGATTCTCCTGATGGTTCCCAGTAATTCTGCTAACTGGAAACCAGTAGGTAGACTCTAACACACATAATGGCACTATGCCAATTGCAGTTGGGTGATCTGGCTCAGCCTTTTTCATACCTAATGCCTGGTACTTCTATGCAATCCTGGATCATACCTTTGCTTGCACAGAAGCTTTTAAACACTGATTTAAGCAGCGACCAGAATGCTTCACCACTAGGCAAATCTAACGCATATTGAAAAAGACAGGTATCTTATGGTATCTTCGAGGACTGTCCATTCATTTCTATGGGCCTAATCCTATTCCCAACAATGACAACCTTAACAACTACTCAGTCTTAACCTTAACCATAAGCAACCAAACAAAATACAAGTCTTTTGGCATTTGTAGTTTTTTGATAGCAGGCATGGATTTTTATAAAAATTTTTATAAAATTTGAATTTTACGGTTGTCAAAATAACAGGTTTTTATCACAATGTAGACACACATACACACACACACAGATACACACATACACAGACACATACCATGGGATTTCAGTCAGCCAGCAAACCCTTGAGTACCTTGGTTACAGTGAAACATCACAGCTCTCAGCCGAGAGCCTCAAAGCCTCCAATGTCATTTTACATCCAGCTTTGGGAGATGAATTCCAATAAAAACCAGAGTCTGATTCAGAGTATGATTCAGAGTCTGACTCCATAACAGATGACATTTGCACATCTGACTCTACCCTATACATCTTACAAGCTGACGTTCTCATTAAAAAAGGCAACCACAGCTATTCTCCTATGTACTGCCCCACAGGACAGAATCCTCTACTAACCCAACAACCATTAAAAATACAGATCAGCTGTGCAAATTTTACTGCTTAAACAAACCTCTCCTTCTCCAAGTTTCCAAGGGGATCAATGTGTAATTTTCTTGCAGTTGGGATTTGCCCAATGCCTTTTGGCAGGCTAACTCACTGAGTGCTCACACAATCAAACAAACCCGACAAGCAAAGGACGACTCGGGGCTGAAATGACGGCACGTCACCAGCCAACAGCAGCGGAGATGCAGGGTTCGAGTTAAACCGACACCGGGAGCAAAACACGGCAACCACTGAGGGGTGGGAACATTGTTGCGACATCACACCTGTTCCTTGGTCAATGGAAGAGGACCAAAGCTTTGTTTAATATAGAAAACTTCAAATTCACTGAATAAAAACATGTATACCTAACAGACCCCTTTCCAAAGAAGGAATCCTTAGCGGACAGCAGCCCAGGCAGATGGAGCGGGACGCCCTTACCATCGTGCTTGTAGGTCATCTCCTGACAGCCCGAGAAGTACAGGCACACCAGCGCACACAGGCAGATGAAGGAAGAGAAATAGAGGATGAGGAGCAAGTACTCTGTCATGCTGGAGCCCGAACTCCAGTCAAACCCCCACGGAAGACCACAAGGAAGCCACCCGCCACAGGCCCGATTCCCAACCGACTGGAGCGCCAACGCTTAGGTCCGGTTCTGAGGTGGGGAGAGGATGTGGCGAGCTCTGGCAGAACGCGGAGGTGAAATGGACCAAGCGATATTTCAGGAAGACTCCTCCCCTGGCGTCGTCACCTGCTCTCTCAGCTCCCTCCCAGGAGCCCGTTCCCCAACCCCAGCCCCCCCCCCCCGAGTGGGGCTCCACCATAGCCTCTGCCATGACTACAGCCACCCTCTACATACAGCGTTTTAACCAGACTTTGGTGTCCCAACAGCCCCCACAAAAGGACCTGCACCCCGTGGATTGGCTGGTCGGGGTCAAGCAGACCCCAGGCTAATGAGCACCAGTCATTCAGGGAGCATGTGGTTTGTAAACCGAGCTTCGGTTAGTGCCTGCAGGGACTCGGCATGTACTCAGTACCCACCGATAGAAACATACCGGTGTTACAATTTCAGCAATACAGACCAAACCTTCAGGAATGCATCCTTCGATACTCCAACTGTATGTCACATGCGATTTTATGTTCATGCTGAATAAAAAACAAGTGATACACAATTCCTGAGAAAGTCGTCATTGTGACACCGTTCCCGCTATTATTAAGAAGCCTCGGTACTTTAGATTGCGGGAAACGTGCGGGAAACGTCAGCCTCCATGCAGGTCGGGGTCTGAAACAGGCCCAGGCTCTGAGTTTGAGTATCTGAGGACGGTGGAGACGACTTGGAGAGCGAGGCTGCAAACTGCTGCTGCATCACCCCAGAGAACAATTAGGGGCAGAGGCGCGTCCCTGACTCCCAGGAGGACTGTTGCTAAGAGACTGCACTGCCGAAGCACGGCAAGCTTACACATGCACACAAACGCAAACGCTGATGCAGAAGAAAACACAGGATGTGCGGGAGATGCAGAGATATCTATACATACAACCAGGGGGCCCGGGATACACTGAAGAACTGGTAAACTCATCAAGAAAATAGACAGCTAAACAAACCAGTCTGCTCACCAAAGACAAATTCACAAACAACACACACACACACACACACACAATCAGGTATCAGCCAAAAACTGCTGATTGAGATTTGGGCTAATTAAGATGTGAGCAAATGCGTTGGAAGGTAAGATAAATCACTCAGCTAATCAGGGCCCATTCAGGAGTGGGACAGGGCTGGCATTCGGGGGGGGGGGGGGGGGCACCACAAAACTGGCACCACAGACAGAGCTGGGGCCAAGTAGCCGAGTATGTCGAGCAATCAGATGTTCAAGGGCTTTTATCTACCCACACACCAAAAGCTCAGCGCAACCCAACAGTACATGTCCTTCCCAGAAGCTGCATTCAGCTTAGCATATGCATCTAAACAATGGTAGCTATCCACTCTACTTCGCTCTTCCGGTCCACTGGCAGCTGGAATTGGGCCGGTCACTGTGCCGGGAGACTGCAGCCGTGCAGCTTATGACCCCCGGCCGCGGTGCTCAGGCTGTTTTCTCCCTGATTGGTATCTACCTGACCTGACGGCTGAAGCGTGGGACTCACAGGAGATATACAAGTACAGTAGGGCAGCCAAGCTGTGTGCATGTTACTGTCCTGATAAACCCCAACGAAATCGACACAGGCTCAACAGGCTCCTTACCTTGGGCAGTTTGAGCCCTTTCCTCTTATTCTTCTTGGTAATGATCAGACGGTCCCGTTCCTGGAGAGAGAAGAGATTTTCAAACATGTCAATCCACCTACGGGGAGACCTGGGAGTCTGTACCCAACCATAACAAGAGCAGAGTTTAAACACACTGCAGCTTATTTGATAAAACAAAAACAGGCATTAAACAGCCTGTTAATGTCTTTCATTTCGAAAGCCCACAGGTCCTCTTATGGACAAATCCCGGCTCATTTGGCAAGCATCCCGTTTTAATTATTAAAGCAGCCTAATTATGAACAAATTGCCCTTAGCGGTCGAATTGTTTCTCTCATGAATCAAAAGTCTGGGTGATTGGATGAAGGGCCCATTCAGAGCCATGGTGCATCGTCTGGCATTATAAATAGTGTGTGGCCTGTGGATGCCAAGTCAGTGCCAAGCAGGCAGCTGGTTGTCAGAGCCAGACCTCAAGGCTCGCTTCCAGGGAGGACCCACCCACTGGCGGCCTGGTGCCAAGGCGGCCCCGAGCACAGCCTGGGACCGGGTCCTGGGGGCTGGGCTCCACCCACCTGGGTGAGCTCGTCGATGATGTAGCGCTGCTCGGCCACCTGCAGCTTGAGGAACTCCACCTCCTGCTCCTCGTGGGTGTGGCTCAGGTCATTGAGGGAGCTGGGCCTCTTTAACGACGGCTGGGGGGGCGTCTGCAGTTTCTCCTTCTGGGGAGGGGACGTTATATTTACCCTACGGTGTTCAGCATGGGAGACATCTAAGGCTTTAGGATCACATTGAAACAATGTTGCCTAATGTACGTTTTGCTTAAGTACTGGAATCAACAGATCTGATTTGAGTACTTTTATTAAAATAGGCCACAAACAAAGTAATATCTGGATATGCTAATATGACACCAGCATAGCCATCTGATCAGTAAGTCACTTGGCAACTCAGGACATTCAGTACAAATTAAGAAGCATGTTATCATTTTATATCCTCTAAACAGCCACTAGATGTCACCATTCTTCTACTATGACCACACAAAATATGCCCTTCATTCAACAACCTATGGTGGCTGCATAAAAAGTACTAAACAATGGAAGAATTGAACAGTATGTGCAAAAGTTCAAATGCAGTCATAACGCAGAGAGCTCTTCAAGTGGTACGTTTCTGTGTCTGATAGACTGAGGACACTGCAGAGGGTTAGGGTTCGCAGGGGACATGAGCATGTGACCTGGGGAAACATCACAGCCAAGGCTGAGAACGTGCCCTGCATCAGAGCCACCGGCTCCTCCAGCTTTACAGAGACGGGGAAGAGCCGACCATGACACCACGCTTCTGCTGCATTGTGGGGAAGCTCTGCTCCGCATGTTTACCAAGCAGATTTGCTCCTCGAGGAAAATGATTCCCCCTGTAATTAGCTGGTAAACATCTGCTGCTGGAAACTTCTGAGCAATAAAACTCGAGGACCAGTTGACTGATTTCTGGAAATAATTTGCAGTCCAGACAGACAGATCCCACATTCAGACTAAGAGTTTTCTGGGCCACATTGAGAGGACCCCCCCCCCCCACCCCGGAACAATAAGAATGTTACAAAGTTCAGCTCAGTTACGTTTTATGGTCATCACCAGGGGCGGATTAAGGTGCACAGAGGCCCCTAGGCTACAGTAGTCTGTGGGCCCCCCAACCCCGCCCCCCTCCGCGCCAATGGGGGCCCCCTTGCAGGCTGGCACACGTGGGGCCCCTAGGCTTAAGCCATATCTAGCCTGTGCGTTAATCCGCCCCTGGTCATCACCATCTTCAAAAGCCTGCAATCATTCCATATGATTTTACTCAACTCCAATGTGCCTTAGAAGTAGTAAGTTCACTCTAAGCTCCAAGAGCCTCTCCTAGCAGGAGTCACTGCACTCAAATCTCCCTGATCCCATCCACTTTCTGAGGGCTTTGATCTCCACTCAGTGTGACCTTTCCCATCCTCAGGAGACGCAAAGTCCGATCTGTCTTAACGCTCCTCTCTCCTCAGCCATGTCGCACTTCCCACCTAGCACCTCCTCTTACCATCTCAGCGTACTCTCTGCTCAGGTTCTTCAGCTTCTCCTCCATGCGCTGCAGCGTCTGCAGGAGGTCCTCGTTCTTCTTGGACAGCCTCTTGCTCTTCTCGAAGAGCGGCTTCATTTGGCCCTCAGCCTCTCGGACACGCCTCAGCTGAAAAGGTCACCGGGTCTCATTCCATTCCTTATCACTCTGTGTGTTTAACACGCCATGCTAGTTCAGCAATGATGAGAAACATGATTTTCATGGGGCCAATTTTAAGAGTCATGATTACTCTAATTTATGAGTGGTCAAGAACAACATACAGATTAACATCCACCAATTATCAGTCGCTTACCCAGGACTGGGTTGTAGGCCATAGCAAAACGCTTTTCTCTTATTTTCTTTCTTTTTGAAAGACGAATAAAGGTCAGAGGTAACATCGCTTAATTAGTAGCTAATTCCGTTTCATTGAAAATTATAATCACACATAATTTTTGCTGGAGGTGATTAACTCCGGATAAAGGTTCCCAAACGACCCAGCCCGTAAGGAAGAGGTTTTGGAACCTTTTCAGTTTTACTATTCAGCGGCTGAGGGTTAAGCCGAGGTTTAAAGAGTGAAACCCTAACCCTAACCCTAACCCTAACCCTACACCGATTCCCGACTCCGCCTTCCCTCACCAGCTCATTCCGCTCATCGGCAAGCAGCGCATTGCGGTCCTCCAGCTTCCGGATCATGCCGTGGAGCTCCGCGATCTTCAGCTGAAACCGCCTGATATCCCGTTCATCTGCCTGCACATCCTGAGAAAGTGAGAAATCATATTTTATTTATGATATAAAATTAGAGTCTGCTGGGTGAATACTGCCTCTGCAATAAAAGATAAATGCTGCATCGTCCTAAATAGAAGATTAAGAATCTCCAGGGCGCACCAAAAAAAACCAACAAGCGTTTGAGATCCAGTAAGGTTAGGGGAGGTGAACATGCCTATTGACGCCCAGCATTAATAGCCCTGCTAATTACCAGCCAGCTTCTCAAAGCCCCCGGTCACGTCCACACAAATTACTCAGGTCTCGGTGGACCTTGATAAGGCAGTTGGGCAGAATTGGTTCCACATGTTCCACTGAGCAAGTGAAGGGTCAGGTTGAGGCTAAATGTGTTGCAGGGAGACCTATTAGACATCTTTTTGGGGGGGGACAAGCAGCAGAGATGGGGTGGCAGATATTTTTAAGGCTGACAGACGCCTTAAGACAGTGTTTCCTAACCTGGTCCTCAGGGACACCCCCAGACAATCCATGTGAAGCAAAAATGTGGCAGGAAGCTGGGGGGAGCAAAAATGTGGACTCTCTAGGGGTCCCTGAGAACCGGGTTGGGAAACACTTCCTTAAGAGGCAGGATGTCTACCAACTAGGATCCGTTACATCACCCTCTCTAAGAACACCCGACAGCCCGTCCCAGCCCCCCCGCCTCCCACTCACCTGGCTGAGGAAGCCGTCGCTGGCATCCCCGAGTGCAGGCATCACCTCCCGCTTGGGGCTCCCGTGGTGCCGCTCCGACTCCTTCACCTGCACCAGCTGCTCCCCGAGGGCCTCCTTCTGCAGGAGGAGCCTCTGCGCGTACCCTGCCTGCACCCCCAGCTCCTTCTCCAGGGCCTGCACCGCCCGGTCCTTCCCTTTGATCTCATCCATCTGCAAGAGGATGAGGAGGATGACGAAGGAGAATCCAGCAAGGTCATCACAGGAATAAACCGCGAAACAAACAAATAATGTTCCTGTATGAATACAGGAGTGAGTGCGACATGATGACTAACGGGGCCCGTCTGCAGGTACCTACACGCTCCACTAGGGTGCGGAGTGAGACCCACACAGTGGGACCACCTGTGACGGGGCAGGACAGCATGGCTACCAAAATCCATCACTAGTCTGATTGCTGATCTTTGCATCACATTCTGCTAACAACAAAGCTCAAAAGCAACCTTAATAGACTGCTATATCCCCCACTGGGCAGCTTAGAACAAGGGCACTATCGACCCGAAGCCTCTCCTCACTTCTTTAAAGGGGATTTTCTGCTACGATTTAGCTTTCCCTCAGGAGCAAAGAGAGAAAAAGGAACAAAACCACCTTGCAGTTTGCCGAAAGTGCAATGCGGAATAGGAAACTCGTATTAGATCCTAGCGTGACTCATCCCAACATCGAATGCTGGCTGGGGATTATCTGAGCACACCCACCCCCCCCCCCCCCCACCAAACGGGGGTCGGAAGAGTGACAGATTACGTTCAGAACTAAGGCTGGGAGACTGAGTCAGCAGAGCAGGAGGGAGGGACAGGTGACTTTAGATCAGGTAAAACCTTAGGAGTCTTCTGAGCATCTAAACATCAGGCTTCATGGTGATATACGACTCAAAATAAAACCCCACCCACAGCCAATATATTACTATAGCAGAGATGAGTTTGCAGAGCAGGACTGTATTACAGCTTTTGGTCTTAGGCGTGAATTCTAATTATAAACTAGATACAAACTGTAAGGGCCCTGCTGTATCCATGACGGGATGCGTCCATCTTTATCCCTATGTAATAAAAGACAAAATTCTCAGCGATCAGCCACATTAAATCTGGCAGCTTTCTGGGCCTTCACTGATCATCTGATGCTCAGAGAATATTCCCTTTGATAAGTCTTACTTCTGACAGCACAGCTTATGCCGCCCCCCCCCCCCACTCAGTATGGACAGGGGTGAAAATCCGCTCCAGGGCACTAGGAGCTGCCAAATCTCCAGGCAAACGTGCCCAGCAACTGCAGCCAACCTCGATTCTCACTAAAGCATCAACCAACATGTATCCCCTCCCCCCCCCGCGTCGCTGGCCAGCAGTGGCTGATAAGCATGGCTCACGTTTTAGTTACTTAGAGCAGCACACATGGCAAGTACCCACAAGCTGAGGCTCCCCTGCCCCGCCCTCGAGCCTCCTTACCTGCCACCTCCTCAGTAAGCACTCCTGCCCCCGTTCTCCCCCACCCTGCCCCTCCCTCGAGCCTCCTTAACTGCCACCTCCTCAGTAAGCACTCCCGCCCCCGTTCTCCCCCACCCTGCCCCTCCCTCGAGCCTCCTTACCTGCCACCTCCTCAGTAAGCACTCCCGCCCCCGTTCTCCCCCACCCTGCCCCTCCCTCGAGCCTCCTTACCTGCCACCTCCTCAGTAAGCACTCCTGCCCCCGTTCTCCTCCACCCTGCCCCGAGCCTCCTTACCTGCCCCTCCAGCCCACTGTCCTGCGTGGCCCTTCAGGTCCTCAGCTTACCTTTGTCTCACTTCCCTCGCATTCCCAACCCAGACCAAAAAAAGAACACACACATACACACACAACATGGCATGGGGGGGGGGGGGGGGGGGTGGGCTGCACAGTCTCGTTACCATGGAAACCCATCCCATTACATCTTGTTATTCTGGGAGAGATGGATTGGGGCTGCTACCGAACAATATTTAAATTACATCGTTGACATTCTACCTCAAAGCAAAGCCTGCTGGGAAACTCCAGGTGTGGAGATCAAAGGCATCCTGGGATAGCGATGTAAAAGCGTTTGAGTCTGAGCTGGGTACTGTGCCAGGGTGTCAGAGTCTGTCTGAGACTCCACTCGCTGAGGCGGGAGAGCTGAATTCAGCTGAAGCTGATAGCCTACTGCGCTGGCCTGCCATGCAGCTCAGGGAGGGAAGTGAACAGCCACTAGGACGAGCTTTACCAAAACCTCTAGCAATCATCTACCTGCTAGTGAGCATGATGCAGTACTACCTCCCCAGACAGAACATCACACAGCTCCGAGTGATCTTAGACCTTAGAGTGTGACTTAAACTGGTTTCTTTATAGGGACTGAAGGCTTTCCCTGGAACCCCCTACTGCTTGAATTCACCCATAATAACACTTAAGAAATGGATCCCGCTTAGACCCACTGATCAGAGATCAGCCAGGATTGTCTGTAAGCCCGGGGGAGCCAGCAGTACTTCCTTAGAGACTGCATTTCTGTCACCATAGACACCAAACATGATTGAGCTGGAAAGTTAACTTCAGTCCACCAAACACTGTAAAACGAAACTATAAAGAAGATGACATCACAATCACCGTGAAAAAAAACTCACAAACTGATAATCTACATAACTGACTGTTTCCAGTCATGCGCGCCTGGATGCGGTATGCAACTATGAGCTATGAGCAGGTTTTGGCCAAATTAAGGTTTACAGGGTTCTAGAGTGCACTCAAAAGAGCTCATAAATGGTTCAAAACATTCTCTAGGTAAAAATCACGAGATGACTGTGCAGAGAAATTGTCTTCATGCTCACAGCAGGCAAACTTGGTGCAGATGGGTTTTTTGTAACCATAATGAGTTTATATGCATTGACACAAATGACAATCACCAGACCTTATCCAGAGTAAATATTAGTCAAATTCCACATCGAAAGGCTTACCGCATCTTCAGCACCTCCAGTTTTCGTTTTCCGATTTGACCAACGGTTAAGGGTTCTGCCAGGCAATGAAAACGGACGGGGCAGAGTCAGCCTGGCTAGGGCGAAGGAGCCTGGCCGTTGGATGATCTCGTTCATGGGGTTTCGGAGACCGGACATGCTGCCACCCAGAGCTGGCTCAGGTGTTCGTGCGCAGGGCCGGGCTACGCTGGGAACTGGCACGGTAGGCAGATCGGCACGGCAACACTCCAGCCCTCAGCCAAATGACTACCTGATCCAGCGCCTCATTCGTACTTAGTTTGTAAAAACAGGTCCTGCGACTAATCTGTGCTGCGCTTCTGTTCTGATACCTGCCCCTGTTGTTCTACTGGCCAAACCAGTGTGCGGCGTTTCAGTGTTCATTACAAGGAGCATTGGACTTGATCCAACAGATAGTAAGAAAAACTAGGAGCTGATCCATCAAGAAATTAAGACAAATCTCCCTCCGGCGACCAAATTTCAAATTTTAAACTACACCAGTTTCAGAACAGTGCACAATTTGCCTTCTGTACAGATAAAGAAGGGATTCAACATTGAGAAGGGCTACCAATAAACCATTTAATCCTTACACATCATTTTGTGGCATTACTAAGCAACCAGACTTGACTGCAGCAGACACCTGAAAGTCTCTGGGCCAGCTGGGTCATTGCGTGAATGGAAACATCTCAGTCTGCCAGTTATACATGTGGTCACACTATTCAGGATTCCTGGCACGTTGCAAGGACCCAAACAGCACAGAAATGAGCTGATCCCCGACACAGCAAGCCATATAAGCTTTCTAACAGGGAAAATAAGTTAAATCAGTTCTCATCATGCACTAACATTCATTGCACTGAGATCCACCCTAACAAAGACCCAAGGTCAGTCTGCAATCCCTAAGGGCTGTGGGTCCGATAACACAAACAAAGCATGTGCACAGCTAGCGGGGCGAAACGTCACACATCCCCAGATATTTACAAGCAGGGGAACATTAACAAGGAAGGAAATGGGCCGTCAACAGGCAGGGGGAGAAGACCTTCCTGCTGGATATTAGCTATAAAAAGAGATTAAAGTCAGATTTATACAAACAATAAAATTGATAAAGTGGTGATAGAGCATGAGAAGGGTTGTCAACAGGAACTCCTTCTATTAGTACTGATCTGTTGCTAAACCTTGTGCCCCCACTTTGCTCAGGATGAGAAGATGGAGAATGGATAGATGGACGTGCCCAGCATACGCCTATATAAAGGCAACCAACACCCAGACAAACCACTGTAACCTTCCCCAAAACCCAGCACTCGGCCGCCACACCCCTGCTGGCCACTCACCAGCCTGCGTATGTCCCTCTCGCAGTCGCGCTTGATGCGGTTCACCTCGTCCTGGTGCGCCTGGTAAGCCGCGCGGAGGTCGGCCGCCTTGGCCTTGTCGGCCCGGAGCGCTATGGCCAGCGCCTCGTCGCCTTGCCGGCGGGTGGCCTTCAGCTCTGCGATCTCCTGCTGGAGGCGGGCGCGCTCCCCGTCGAAGGCCCGCCGGGCCTCCTCGCGCGCCTCCCCCAGCAGCGCGCTCTTCAGCTTGTCGGCGGCGCCGTCGCGCAGCGCCGTCACCAGGCCCTGCAGCCGCTGCGTCTCGCCGTCGCGCATCTTCAGGCAGCGCGCCAGCTCCTGCTCGTGCTGCCGCTGCAGCGTCTCGCGCGCCATGGCCAGCTCGCGGGCACGCTCCTCGTGCAGCTTGGCCTTCAGGTCCGTCACCAGCACCGTGTGCTTGTGCTGCTCCAGCTCCCTGGCCTGCCGCGACTCCTGCAGCTTCTCGCGGAGCTTCGCCACCTGCGGGGGGGGGGCGTCATCATCGTCAGTCACCACTGAACGAGGGGATTCCCCGTTAGCAGCTATGGGATACAGAGACCTGAAGTACAGGAAGTAAGGGAGTCTCAGAGGGTTAGGGACCGGTGCTTGGAAGGTCGTGAATTTGAATTCCATAGCCCCCAATTAGCTGCTTGAAGAGTAAAACTGATTTAATGGTTATTAGCTTCTTAAATGCAATAAGCTACCATTGCTAACAACCATGCATGCCGGGGGTATACTCTGTGATGTATACCACTGATCAGAAGTCAGCTGATCAGAACAGCCCTTCAGGGGCATGGTTATTAACAGGCATGAGTGGATAGCACTCCCCCTTGTGGCTGTAAGTGGAACTGTCAAAACCGCGTCAGGATTATAAGCACGTCAGACCGCAAAATTGACTAAATCTCGCTTAATAACTCCTCACGTAGAGTAACTGACATTATATAAGGTTTATAGAAGGGTCATATTACGCATGTTCAGGTTTATGAGCGATACACCTTTCGGCTGCCGGCGGTACCTTGCTCCTCTCCTGCTGGAGCTCCACCTGGATCTCGCTCAGCTTGCTTCTCAGCTCCTCGTTGGTCGCCTGCACAGTGTCGACGGCGGCCTCGGGCTTCTCCGCCTTCCCGCGGGCCTTCTTCACCCCCGGAGCCGACGCCATCTTCGTCCTCGCCGCTCGTCTCAGGGTCCTCGTGTGGCAGTGCAGCGGGCTGGTCATGCATGAAGCCCGGCTGGTCCCTCCGCCACCCTCGTCATCCTCCGTGTCACGGCCGGCTGCTGCACTTGGGCTCTGCTGAGAGAGTGGGGACTCGCGTGAGGCTCAGGCTTAAAAGACTAAAACCACACAAACTCCCTGCTGGACTCGGGCCTTGTAATCTCACGGTACCTCCACTCACAATCCTGACACCTACTGGGGGTACCAGGAATGACACACAGATTAGCGCCCACATTCCTGCTGCGGTCAACCACGCAGGGATGGCACACAGATACTGAGCCCAGACGAGAGCGGGCAGGAAGAGGGCAGTTGGACTATAATAAGGTTAATCAATTTTGCCATAATAAAGCTCTTCAATAAAAGGGAGTATTATTAATTTAATTACCAAACCTGTAAAGTCCTGTAAAGTCTATTCTGATTAACCATGTGACCTGACATACACTTCCTGTTCATGCAACACATTGCAACACTAGGAGTTTACACAGTACATTAAACATTACACCCATGGCCCAGAGAGACTGGACCTGCAGTTTTCTGGCACCGTTTCTAGTTCATTCACCCATGTCCTGCGCTGCCCATCTGACGAACTGCCCGATCTGAGTCGCCCTCTGCCAGAAAAAAAGACCCCACTGATTCAGTGGGAGATCCAAGGTGGAAGAAGGTTCCACCTGATCCCAGTCCTTGGAGCTCACGTGTTTCCAAAGGCTAACAAACCACTATATTTTACTCACACAGCAATATACCATAATTCCATCACCTTCCAGGGGATCTGCTCACTGGATCCATGAAAATGTCTAGCAAAGATCTGATCCTGGTGCCTGGGCCGAGATCGGGGGGGGGGGGGGGGGGGGGGATGGCAGAATCAGGGGGATTTGATGTGCTTCTCCATATCAGGGCATCAGCAGCTTGGTGGCCCGTCACAGAACTCCAGACAGCACCACATCTGAATAAAAGCGCTAATGCTAATGTCAACCTAGCACCTTCTCATGAAACACATTAGCCGAACCAACTCTGCAAACAGGATTAAAGGGGAATAAATGCATTACAGTCCATTAGTTTGATTTATTTTCCCAAATATTCTCCAGAATGCCACATCAAGGTGAACCTCCAACAAAGTCAAGCTGTTCATATAAATAAGAATCTCCAGGTTCTCAGGAGACTAGATGCCCCTGTGAGACTGATCCCGGACAGCAGGCTGCACTGGAGGGATTGGGGCGGAGTTTATCTATCGCTGCCACCCCTACAGCCTCTGTCTCAAGGCCTCAGCAACACTCAAGGTCAAGGCTGCGGCACAAACACAAACACGGTGGAGGACGGCGGTCACAATCCATTCCTTTCCTTTATATTTAACTCCAAAGAACCCCGAGATGAAGGCAGGTTATAGAATAGACTGGATGACAGCACTGGAGGCCTGAAGAAGCACCAAATAGCTGCACTGAAGCTGTAGTTCTCAGTCAGAGTAAACGGTCTTCTAAACTGGGAAGTCAGCATCTGCCAATTTAACATCTGCAAATGCATTTGGGTCAGCGACGTTTTAGATTTTCAAAACAGCAATAAAGTAAAAATGAAACAGCAAAGTCAGTGTCAACATTTTCTGTGTGAATGCAAATACACATTCCTGTATGTACCCACTGAACCAGATGACAATACAAGGCATTTTTATGCATTAATATGTATGCCTCCCGAAAATGTCATTTGGCAAAACCGTGCTGTTTTCAATATGATACTAAAATCAGTGACAATGACACAGTCCCAAATAGTGAAAATGTAATTGTTTATCTATAAGGAATCTATATCCAGGTATGAAATTTCCACACTAAAATTACAAATATTAAAAATATTTAGTCTTTTAGGGTAACAACTTTTACTCTGTCAGCATTTTATCCTACATTTTATTTATATGTAAAAATTATTATGTAAAATTTCCCCCATAAATTTAATTGTCTTTTTCAAGTAACACAATATTTTATACAATTGTAAAATTCATTGTTTTACTGAATAACATCTTTCGTTTGACTGAATGACAAACTGCAACTGCAATGTGCCTAAACCCATTAACTTGATGTAGTCTTAAATAAAGATGCCAGAAACGACTTTGCTGAACTATAAATGCTTTACTAACAATAAAAACAGACTCCACATTAACAGTCTCATAACATCGTTCTCCATTCTTTTAATACATTAAGGATTAGTCAGCTTATGTGTTCTTAAGTAAAATATGAACCGGTCAGTATCTGATTAGAGTTTAATTTTCATCACTACCATCAATTACAGAAGAACAATAACAACTGGTGGGTTTTTAATCAGCTGGCATCAATATGTAAATGAACAGGCAAATCTCATAATTTAATTTCTCATATTAATTCAGGCTGATAGGAACTCAGCCTGTACTGATTACTGCCAATACTGCTCTCGTACACCTTCACAGTTATACCTGTCCCTTATCAATTCAGGCTGACAGGAACACAGCTTGTACTGATTACTGCCAATACTGCTCTCATACACCTTCACAGTTATACCTGTCCCTTATCAATTCAGGCTGACAGGAACACAGTCTGTACTGATTACTGCTAATACTGCTCTCGTACACCTTCACAGTTATACCTGTCCCTTATCAATTCAGGCTGACAGGAACACAGTCTGTACTGATTACTGCCAATACTGCTCTCATACACCTTCACAGTTATACCTGTCCCTTATCAATTCAGGCTGACAGGAACACAGTCTGTACTGATTACTGCTAATACTGCTCTCGTACACCTTCACAGTTATACCTGTCCCTTATCAATTCAGGCTGACAGGAACACAGTCTGTACTGATTACTGCCAATACTGCTCTCGTACACCTTCACAGTTATACCTGTCCCTTATCAATTCAGGCCGACAGGAACAGTCTGTACCGATTACTGCTAATACTGCTCTCGTACACCTTCACAGTTATACCTGTCCCTTATCAATTCAGGCCGACAGGAACACAGTCTGTACTGATTACTGCCAATACTGCTCTTGTACACCTTCACAGTTATACCTGTCCCTTATCAATTCAGGCTGACAGGAACACAGCCTGTACTGATTACTGCCAATACTGCTCTCGTACACCTTCACAGTTATACCTGTCCCTTATCAATTCAGGCTGACAGGAACACAGCCTGTACTGATTACTGCCAATACTGCTCTCGTACACCTTCACAGTTATACCTGTCCCTTATCAATTCAGGCTGACAGGAACACAGCCTGTACTGATTACTGCCAATACTGCTCTCGTACACCTTCACAGTTATACCTGTCCCTTATCAATTCAGGCTGACAGGAACGCAGTCTGTACTGATTACTGCTAATACTGGTCTTGTACACCTTCACAGTTATACCTGTCCCTTATCAATTCAGGCTGACAGGAACACAGTCTGTACTGATTACTGCTAATACTGCTCTTGTACACCTTCACAGTTATACCTGTCCCTTATCAATTCAGGCTGACAGGAACGCAGTCTGTACTGATTACTAATTTTTACAAACAATTGTTGTCATTGACTTCAAGTAGGTCTGTTCTAACAAATGACATTTCACTTCTTTAATACTATAAAAATCACGCAATTTAGTATTATTCACACAATTTTTAATATTGGTCAATAAAGTGATGTGAGATTAATGTCTTTAAACAATATTTAGCCTTGCATGTAAAAAAATATAAAATAAACTGCTTGCAGAAGTCTAGCTGTTATTCACCATATAGTGACAGGCCTCAATCCAATGAAGTAATGCATATTAAATATTGCAACAATCAAGTGTTCAAAATCTCAATTTCCTTAATTTTTTTGACTCTTCAAATAGCCCCCTTCTGCTTCAATAACAGCATTACAGACTTTTGGCATATTGTGAACCAGCTTCCAGGTATAGCTAACTGGAATGTGTTAACACTTCACTTGAGGGGGCATAAACAAGGTAGTAGTCCACTCTTACTTAATGTATTAATTAACCAGAAACTAACTGTTAGTTATGTACTGATCCCATGTTTGTTCATTAATCATGACACTTCCTGTATTTCATGTAGTTACTATATTAGCACATTTGTTCTTGAGTAGTAACTGAGTTACCAAGTTGTTTGTGCCCTGTCAAGTAAAATGTTACCTGCTTCTTCTATCAATACTCCTCCCACAGTGCTGAAGGTGTTTCCACAAGTACTGGGCACAAGTCGGCTGCCTTGCTCTTACTCCTTGATCCAGATCATTCCAAACCAGCTCTGTAGGGTTTAGGTCAGGGATAAGACCGGGTCAGCGGTCACAGCGCTCCATCTCCGTCTTTCATTATATTTACTACATAACCTCAAGGTGTGCTTAGGGATCGTAAAATTTTTGAAAAACATGATTTTCAGTAGTTGAGTCTAGTGTTGGGTAGTATGAGCAAAAATGTGTATTTTTTTAAGATTCTGGCAGTTTCACTGTACTGTATATCCGGCATTTTTTTTGCAGCAGCAAGCGTTTTAATAACACGTGTTTTTATTAATCATTAAAAAAAAATCATTTACATTTAGCTTGATAGTATAACAGTCATGTTTTATCAGAGTAACATTGCACATTTAGCTAGACAGTGACACGTCTTATTGATTGTGTATATCGGTATAGCTAGCCACACAGACACATGTTTTATTGACTATTACCATATATTTAGCGTGGTAACAGCATGCTTGCTTAACTGGGATGACTTTAATAACTATTGTCGATGAACTGGTATACCGCCCAGCGCTAGTTTGTGTCTAGGCTTCAGACTGGTGCTGTACATACTGTGTAAATAATTCAGCTGGTTAGAGCTTTAGCAAAAATGCTTACTTCTTTCCATCTGACCACTAATGGTTTTAAGTACATTGTTTCCTGGGCAACCTTAGCGACTAAAAGCTCTGTCCCTGCTACAGAAGAGCGCCCCCCCCCCCAATGAATTAAATATCTCAGGAGGCTACAATCTAAACCCCTTATTTATAAATTATTCATAATAAATGTGGGGCTCACAAGCTTTTCTTCTCTTCCTTAAGCTGGCGACACACTTGGAGGGCAGTGGTAAGAGGGCAGGCCTCCAGTGACCCAACTCATTCTCAGGCAACATGTAGATCCATGGAAATCAAGGACCTGATGCGTGCTGGTCCTGAAGCGTATGACCGGCGAGGCAGATAGAGGCCGGCGAGGCAGATAGAGGCCGGCGAGGCAGAATGGCACTGGGGAGAGAGACTGAGCCTCAGCTAGGCAATCGTAGCTGCCAAAGATGCATCAGTAATCAGAGTACTGGCTGATGTTCGTTAAAAATGAAGACATTGGCATCGGTCCAATGTGTCAGTCTTGGTGGAAATTCCTGCCTGATATTAAAACTTTAGTCAATATTAAAAGTTAGCAGCCCCACAGTTAAAGACACAACCACTAAAATAAAGGAGATAATTACATTGGACAGTGACATAGTGGAGGACAAGGGATTTCGTCGAATCATGCACCCCTTAGAAACTCACTACAGTACAGTACGGACAAAAATCGGTGCACCACTAGTAGCTGTACAATATGGATCTGCCAGTCAAAGGGGAAAAGCCAGTGAACCAATAACAGGTCAATGACTAGACTGAAATATGGCTGCCTGTTTGTGTACAAGTGTGTTCAGAGAGGCAAACCTCTAGTTTCTGTGCCCACAATCTGTTTAAATACAGATCAACAAATCACCTCCATGCTTAATCAAACAGCTGAGCCGGAGGTACTGGCTGTGCTTCTGAGCTTATTAATGGCCACCTAATGTGGGGGGTGGGGGGGGGGGGGAGCTAGGGCACGCCAATTACAGAGACACCTTCATGAACATTAAAGATGGATGTGCTTCTATCTGCACTTAACCCAACTGAAAAGACAACTGAGAACGTCCATCTAACCTGGGGAGTGGGGTTGGCCTAGGGGGCCTACCTTAGGGAGCACGGGACACAAAGCAGGGGGGGCACCCTGGATGGGATGCCAGTCCATAGTAGACCACACACTACCACCAATTCACCTAAAGTCATGTTTTGTAATTGGGAGAAAAGCATAGTGAAATGTGGAAACAAGGGGAGAACAGACTGCACACACCCTACAGGAGCGGAGCTACAGCGCCACCTAGCGAGCACGCCGTTGCTTAACGATGTACACGAGAGAGACAGGAATGGGCGTGACAGCTGCCGTCTTTACAGCTGAAAGCTCTGAGACACTTGGGACCCAGCGGGACGCATCCAGCCCCTTACAGTCACTGGCCCACATTTCTCACCCTGCCTAGGGAATACCGACACAAACAAACACAGCAGCACAGACAGATATAAGGTCTTCCAGAACAGAGCCCTCTTTAATATGTAAATATATGCAGCAAAGGGCATTTAACCATCCTTTTTTTCTCTGCAGAGAATGGAGGGGCCATGACACAAGGGAACAGAAAACTCCTGAACCACAAACTCCTGAACCACACGAGCTCCACAGTGTCAAACTGCCCTTGGTCAGGAACATGCCCAGCAAGTGCCCACATTCCTTTGCCCACGTTCCTTTGCCCTCTACAGATCATCGCACCAAAAATAAAAGACCTTTTTTTAACCTAGTCTCACAGGTTTGAATGACTCTGCATAAAGGCCCTTAATCTCATTAGCAATTAGACTCCAATGAAGAGAATTGTAGACTGTAGCCTCCATCTGAGGGTCTTTCTTGCAGGGCAGGAGATCACAAGGCGGTGAAGCCTCGCTGAGGGCCATGCGGCTCCCGAGGCGGTGAAGCCTCGCTGAGGGCCATGCGGCTCCCGAGGCAGTGAAGCATCACTGAGGGCCATGCGGCTCCCGAGGCGGTGAAGCCTCGCTGAGGGCCAAGCGGCTCCCGAGGCAGTGAAGCCTCGCTGAGGGCCAAGCGGCTCCCGAGGCGGTGAAGCCTCGCTGAGGGCCATGCGGCTCCCGAGGCAGTGAAGCATCACTGAGGGCCATGCGGCTCCCGAGGCGGTGAAGCCTCGCTGAGGGCCAAGCGGCTCCCGAGGCAGTGAAGCCTCGCTGAGGGCCAAGCGGCTCCCATCAGGCTGGTTGCCCTGGGGCTTCCTCACAGTGAGGCCAAGTCTGCCAAACAATGTCGTCACGCGTCACTGTCACGCCACACCGGGGCCACGTCTCGTCTCGTCATCTATATCTCGCCATGATCAAATGTCCAGAAAAGGTGTACTGTACTTTAAATACATATACAACTAAACATTTAACTCCTGGCAAACCCTAAGGGTTGATGCGGATTATCTTTCCAATGAAGGGCACAGGAATGACACAAAGACCAGTCAGGAGGCCAAATAGCCTTTTCAAAGAGGGATGGGTGTTCATGTAGAACATGACACGGATTCACGTGTGAATACAAATGGCTCTCAGCTGTTTCCCAGGTGTGACAGACTATACTGCTAATGCCCTGCCAGGCAACTCAGGCAGACAAACCGGCTGACAAGGTCACCCAGCCACCGTCAGCAAAGGCACCCAGCTACAAGAAAAGGCACCCAGCTACAAGCAAAGGCACCCAGCTACAAGCAAAGGCACCCAGCTACAAGCAAAGGCAGGCACTTCAATGCTTATTGAGCAAAAATAGAAATGCAATGAAAATGCATACTCCAGAACCCAGCACAGTGTTGTTTTGCAGAGATTTCATGACAAGACTGAAACCCCGAGTCTACAGGATAAGGTTGAATTTACTCCAGCTGAATCAGAAGCACTCATGTCATCATACAAGCCACATAGTATTTACAACATTATTTACATGTGAAAGCAAGGCTTGGGAAGCCAGAAGCCTCTTGCCAGAGGTTCGTCCTCCTCCTTCTCCTCCTCCCCGAGTCACACGGTCATGCCATCACCGGAGCCAAATGTAAGGCTTCACGCTTGGCTGATGCAAGAGCAGGGGGTGCTACCCGCAGCCACAGTAAGGGGAGACTCGCTCCACAAACACTCATCCTTCTTGCATCAGGGGCTCGTGCTGAATGTCAAATTAATATTCACACAGAGCAAAGCGGGTGAATCGGCTGTTTGTAGCCTGTTGCTGGTTCCCTCCCCCTCACATCTGACACCAGGTGCTGCCAAGCGGAGTCTGCCGTGCAGTCGGAGCACACGGCGCGTTCAGCTTGCCGTTAAGACCAGAGTTCACCTTCGGCTGCAAACAGAGATGCTGGAGGATATCGCAAGGTGGACACGAGCATTTCCGAGTGGACTTGACAAATTCTTTCAGCAAATTGCACAATCATTCCGTGAAGCAACAGGTTAAGACACGGATGACCAGCACCAGCAGGATAAACACCATGAAAAAGCACAAGATATTACAGAAGACTGCGAGGATAGACCACTAAAAAGAGCACTTCTGATAGTATGAATGGAGAGCCCTAATCCAGGCTCACAGAATGATCTGAGCTCCAAGCATGACATTCATCCAAGTTTTTATCCAACCCCCATTTGGCACTTCTGGGCTCAGCTGAATAGATCATGAAGCATAAACTAATTGTCTTGGGCTTCTCACTAGGCTTCCATTCATCACCATTCAGTTCTGTCTTGCATTTAGCTGATGCCATTTAGACAGTAAGCAAACTCGACCGAAGCTGAGAAGCAGGCAGCTCGGAATCACGCTTGACCGAAGTCGCAGGACACGCAACACAGAACAGACATTCTCTAACATACTGAGAGATGAGGCAGCACTTAAAGGAAAAGTAGGTCAGCTAATCCTGAGCGCAGCATTCACTCACGTCGCACTGCAGGAACCCCTCAAACAACAAGGCCCGATGGGACAGGATTTCAGCCCGTCAATGAAATTCCTACTGCTATGTGTGTGACACACAAGAGAGCATAAATACACAAACATGCCAATAAGGAGTATCAGAAATCCACAAGCTATCGTCACTATATCCTGCATACAGCCCATCTCAAGTAGCCTGAGGAAGATACCAGCCAGTTTCACAGAAACCTTCTAGAAATACACTGAATCTTACGCTGAAGCGAATAACCACAGCTACACGTGACAGCTACCCGATTCTGGGCATGCAAACGTCCGCATGGTCAAAGAACAAAAAAATAAACCTGCTATTATACACAATGTTCCTTGAGTAAAAGAGAGCAATTCTTTAAAACCGCTATTACAAACCTTGAATATGAACCGAGGGTCCGCTGAGTTAGTGCTGCCCTTTGATGGAAAGACTAACCCGAACAGGAAGTAACGGTTCGCTTTTTGCAGAGACCAAGGGAAGCAGGTTATCAGTTCATGCCATGCTGGGCAAGATACCACAGACACAGGCACTCGCACACAAGCCAGGACACACTTACACAAACGCCCCCCTCCCCAGCCTATCATTGGGCACCTAGACATCTTTTGGTCACGTGGGTTTATGGCAAAGGGCAGATTCTCTGAAATGTCACAGTGAGGTCACGGGCAAGGAGGAAGGAGGCGTGGTATGTCGAGACACAGAAAACATGGCATGGCGTGGACGCATTATGAAGACAGACCGCCTATCCACAAGCCTGGCCATTAGACTCAAACAAGCAGCAAATCCACAGAATCCGCTAAATGCCCCTCATTTGTTAGAAAATGCCAGGCCAGCACAGGCCAGATCAGATGCGCAACGCCCTAAACATCCAGGCATCAGACACTTCTGGTATTTTTTGTCAGGCCAAATTATTACCCACAAACCAGCAGCTGTACTCTGGAAGCCAGTCATTCGGGGAGGCTGAGAGATGCGGTGCGGCAGGACTGGGATTGGGCACCGTGATGCAGGTGGAAGGCAGTGGGTCCTGCTCCTGGTCTTTGGGTTCCTCCATCGGAGTCGGACAGAAATGCATGGCACAGTGGTGTGTGGGGGTTTTGGGGGGCGCGGGGGCGGTGGGGGCCATTCCACAGCCAAGCACACTCTCTCAGTATCGTACCCTGGACACACACACACACATGCGGTACAGATTTAGAACTGACAATTTTAAAAGCAGATTTAATTGACCCTTAAATATTTAATGCGTCATTTAATGCGTCACTGTAGCTGGGGTCCCCTAATTTGGTGCGTGGTCTCATTCCCCTGTGAAATGACGCTGTCTGGGCACACAGCTCCGCTACCCTCCTTAGCACAGCCAGGCTCGGGGCTGCAAACAGCGCCCCCTATGGGTAAAACCTCATAGTCGCCCTCGCTCATTCAGAATGACACCGGCATGCCGACAGGGGATGCAGCCCGGTGTCTCGCCCGTAGCTGGGGCGAGGAAGCTGCCGATGGGAGTGGAGAGAAACGCAAGGCCGCACTGGCCCCAGGTGCCTGTAGGGCTTCCCATTCTGACAAGTCATTTCCAGCAAAACAACACACACTTTCACCAAAGCAGAGCAACCCCACAAACATCATTCATGGCAATTAGGATCTGATTATTATGGAAAGTCCTCAGCAACATTAGCTCACGGTGACAATTCCAGTATGTTTAAAAAGCTCTACGTCAAAGACGAAGCACACATTGTTAATTAAAAAAATAATTTTAATATAATCAATAATATTGGTATAGTTAAGAATTTATTAACACCATCTTACTCATTACCTAAAATATAATTTACTAATTTATTAATACCAGCATTATTTCACTTACTTCGATCATCTTTTCGAACCCTGGCTATTGGTGCTTTACACCCACTCCATATGAGTACACATATGAATACAGATACCTGGCAAAATTTAATTAAATTTTTTAAAAAAAGAAAGAAACTTGGGTCGCAGCAGTGCCAGGAGTCCAGCTTCACCACTGAAGCCTTGCCGTTAGAGCACTATTGCTTATTGGTGCAATCAGTGTCCGCACGGAGCGGGAGGCTTTCATTGGCTGATATTCAGGTAGCAGTCATGGATTCGCTTCACCACAGCTGCAGGGTTAGGGTGACCCACGGCGACCATGTGCACTGAGGATGCCGCAGGTCATCATACAGACTTTAATCTGGAGTTAACACCAGATTACCAGCCGGATCGCTCGTGTCCGACAGCTTGCAGTTCTGACAGCAAGAGCCGAACGTGCTGTTCAGACAGTGTTCAGCTGATAAGCAAAGAGGGGGAAAAACCAGAAAGGGGGTCCCTTAGTGGCCAATAGCCTCCAAGTTACAGTTAAACATACCATGGCTCACTCAGGAAAGGAAGCACAAAAGTATGCTTTGATGTTAAAAATCGACCGATACACTTAGCACACAAACTCACTTGATGGCAACATTTGTGGCACAGATGGTTCGAGCCGATGGTTCACACCCTTAAACACTGCACATCTGACGCCTGGAATGCAGATGGAAACGCTGGTCCAGACGTGGCTTTGCCCATCAGCTGCCTCAATGGGCAGGATTCGCCCAAGGTTAATAAAGGCCCCGATCCTCTCTGATGCGTCAGATGGCCGACAGATTAGGTATTTCACAGATTTCAGAATTTTAGTGTCATGAGTTACAGCTGGACTGAAGGCAATTTCAGTTCAGATCAAACTAGAATTACAAAAGCAGTGGACGGCTTTTTAAACTGCCTCACAAGGCCACAGAAGACCAGGCCACAGCCCACCCACTCAGAAAGCCTCACACAAGAAGATCAGGGAAAAGATGTGCTTTACCAAACAGAGCAGGCCTGTCAAGTTAACTTGACTTAGTTTTAACCCCTTTCCAGTGGACAGTGAGGAAAAAATATATAACCCCGGACCATAAATGACGCTTGAAAGTAATAACAATGACATTAATGTTTCAACTGTTACTCCTCTATAAAGCTTTTTGAAAGGAAGTCGATGCCTAGGGCAGAAACAGGGTACCCTTCCCGCAATAACCGCCTGTACGGTAAATGTACAGCTGATTGTGGCCCCTTTAAGACAGAAGGCATAATGGAGACGAGAATCAATAGGGATACTGATACATTACAGCCTGTAATGTCAACAAGCATCAGGTGTGACAGCCACGTCTGCTGCTCAGTCTTCTGACACTGCAACCGCGATTCTCATTCTACCCGTCTTTGAGAAGTGCAGCTGTCTATGGTTTCTGCGTTTTCCCCCACACACAGGGATACATAGTGTCAGTAAACATGGCACTGGGCCAAGGCACCCTGATGAGAGCCGCTCCAGGGACTGAGGGGGTAACCAAGCTGATTTGCTGGCCAAAATGGAGGGGGGGGGGGGGCTAGGCTGCTGTTGATTACGGTCCAAGCTCAGACCAGGGGAATAACAAAGAGCCACCAGTCATTCGGCATTTAGGGGAAAAACAAACACATTAACTATAAAGTAGCTTCATCTCAGGTCCCTGGAATGTTCCAGGAAGCATGGGAAAATCGAGCATATCTAATGAGATGGGAGACCGCACAACTGCCCAAGCGGGGGGACACATCCAACACTTGGGCATGAGCCCAGCTCCGGGAAGGCGGTCAGAATAGTGACTGCGGAAGAGCTGATTTTTCTCATGCAGGGTGAAGACGCCGATGCATTCATGTGTGATGCTGTTCCGTGTTCCAGTTTGCCCATCACCAGGGAACTTGGTGCTTTATTGCATTTCTACAGTGTGCGGAGCACTGCAGCCTTTAAGTGCATGAAAAAATGACAATGCGGCCTCCAATCCACCCCGCAGCTGCAGGCAGTCGCTGCATAATGCATGTGCAGGAAGTTTGGCAGCCCTTTGAAATTGGATTTCTGCATGAGTGGCTAAAACGTGAGCACCTGACTATGATCATCCTCCTTTCAAAAAGTCACCATCCTACGGGTTCACATACTTTCTTCACTAGTGACCTTGAGTGTTTAACTCATTTAATAAAGAAATGGCCATTTAAAATCTAAGGTCTAGTTATTTAGTAAGTGTCTATTAATATGACTTAGATTGACGATAAGATGAGATTTTAGTATAAATTCTAAAGGGGGTCACAAACTTTCTCACAGCAGCACAATGGCATCTGTGGGAATCAATGCATCTCTGCCATCACTCAATCTCCTTCACTTGACTCTCTGCATTGCCACCACCTCGCCACACCCCCTGGCGCTGCCCTCTTCTGCCACCAAAGTCCATAAAGAGTGTACGCTTAGGCATGAACTTCAACCCTTGACCAACATACAGACACAAATAAACAGAGGTGTCTGCCTGCAAGTACCTTAGCTCGATTCAGACAGAGAGCATAACCCTGTCCTGTGCTACACAGCCAACTTAACCTTCCCCCAACATATGCATTTCACAGTAAAGTCGCCCACTGCTTTTCAGGCCTATTAAAATTCCAAAATGAAAGCTCTGAGGCAAATAAAACCTGTCGCTTGAATGAACGTAGGCATAATGAGAGCAAACTTGTTGAGCGATGAAAGTAAATTACTTCAGTGGATGGAAAACCTAGGGAGTCCCATGGGGTCAACGCTCCACACTGGATGCACCGAGCCAATACTGAAAGACGACATGCTAGAGGAGCCTCCTCCTCATCGCCAAGCACCGCTATCAAGCAGACTTATTCTACTGGTTAGAGAACGATGCCGGACCAACACAGCTCAGACAGCCATGACGGGTAATTCCCGTTCCACAGCTTCCTCCTGCAGTTTATAGGCCAAAGATTTATGTTCCTATGTCATTCCAAGGTTTTAGGCAGTGCACAGTTTTCAGTATCAAGTATCAGAGATAAATAAATGAAACGGGCAGCAAAGTGGGGAGCTGCAATCGTGCTGCCAGTGTAATACAACCCATTTGCCAACAGCCCCCACACCTCCAACCCCCCCCCCCCCGGCCCAAACTGTACCGCCAGCAGATACGAGATACAGATGCTGGTAATGAGATTTGTGAAGGAAACGCAGGGCTCGGTGCATTTCTCATAACGTGTGCAAAGCATGTCTAAGAGGGGCATCTCTGTAGGGACTGCAGCCCTGCCTATGGACCGACTGCAGAGGATGTCTGAGAGGTTCCACATGTTCTGCGGGATTCAGGTTATCGGAACTGCACGGGTCACAAGCTAACAGACCTCCGGCCCCTCCATCCGACCCAGAGAACAGGAAGCTTATTTTCCACCCTCGTTCTTTAACAGTCTCCGGGCACTAAGCTGGTGACAATTATCATGTAGGCCTTAAATATAATTAAAAGCACTTCAGTACATGCTGCACAGCTACCTGCCATTTTACTGAACGTCTGTCCACTTCTTTTGAATCTATGCCATCTCCTATGTGCCCATGTCTGATCAAATAATTGAATCAGCCCCAAGAAAGAATAGAGATCGACGCACAAATCTAATTGTAGGGCTCAGTGATCGAGCAGCAGTAACATGGCTTTTCCCCACACAGGTTGGAATGAAGACTGAAATCTCACCCGGGAGCATTATTATAGTGCTGAAACTCAAATGGGGAAATCCTCACACACTGTCCAATCAGAAGCCAAGCAGCAGCCTTTGGAGAACCTAGTAGGTATTTGCATACAAAGGTGAGAGCTCAGGGACAAAGTGTGACAGACTGGTTTACCATCTACATCTGTGTGGTCTGTGGTCTTTGCAGGAGCCATGCAACAACAGCGGGAATCAGATTGGGTTTACAATGTTTTTTTTCCGCAAAATTTTGAACAAATCACAATGTACAATGCAACTCAAAATTTTAAGCAAATTTTAAACAAAAATGGAATGAAAATAAAACATTTATGTAAATGCCATGTAATAGTAGCAAGATTAAAATTTTAAAAGTGTGCAAATTCAACGTACTGTCCACAAATCTAAACCAACAGAGAGAGTAAAAAGCACTAATAGACTAATTAAAATTTTAAAAAATGATGAGGGAAAAATAAACAAACAAAACATCTTAAAAAAAAAAAAAAGAATTATGTGAAATTATTCCCCCTCCCCACCCTGCACAAATTAGCACCTTCACAGTCTACTCACATATTAAGCATTATATTAAATACATATGTTAAATATGACATTTATGCAAATGCTCAAAGAGCACTCTTCTAATCCGGCAGCACTTGTAATTCTGAGAAATGATAATGTTTTTGAGAATTACTCTGTACCAATAGGTAGTGGCACAAACCCCAACCAGACCAGGAGAAGTAACAGCGTCATTTTCATGATTCAGAGTAAAGAGCTTGCTGACATTTGAAGACTAAGTGTTAAAGGTACAGGAACTCCATCCATAACGTTAAACACTTTGATGTTACATGGAGCAGTTACTGTGGGAGGTGTCATGGTCTCCCCACGGCTCAGCCTCCTATCAAAGGCTTCATCTGCACAAGGCTTGACAGCTTTTGGTGCCTTAGTGCAGCAGAGTGGGACCCCAAGGTTTAATGAGGTGTCCTAGGGTTTGTCTAATGTTGTGACCACATTATATGCACCTCCCTCACCATGGAAGCTAACGGTTCCAGCCTTTAATGGACCTGCAGTTAGCAGAGCAAGGACCCGTGTCTAGGGGCAGGGTACAAAATTGAGTTTTCCGTAATTTCTCCTCGACATGACCGCACAGCTTCCAGTCTACGGGGAACGATTTTCTAGCAAAACTGGGCAGGGTGATTACATCTACAGAAAAACAATGGATTCAGCGACTATACCACTGCAGGGATGCCAAATGATGAGGCAGCTCCCAGTCTGCTTTTTAGACTGGATTTACAACCAGAGCATCTTAAGGTTCTGGATCTGAGATGCAATCAGGCAAACAAAAATAAGATTACTCATACTTCCCATTGCAGGATTTTTAGCCACTGATAAGCGTTTCCTGCTTAACATGACGTCGTTCGTTTTGTTATCAAACACACGCCTTAAGCAGAAAGATGGGCCAGACACCACGACTGACTGGTGACCCAAAAGGCTGCATAATAAAATGTTTTCCACAGCAGTGGAGCTGTCGCCACCTGACACAGAGATGCTGAAGTGGGGGGGGGCGGGGGCTGCCTGCAAAGCTGCTGAACAGACAGTCTGGCTTCCTTTGAGCCTCGCAGAGTGGTGTGGTTCCCAGCAGACGCTGAGCTTAAGGAAGCAGAGCATGCAGGAGCCTGAGCTCTGCAAAGGAGGGGCGGGCCGACAAACAGGGCCTGACATTACGAGCAGTCTGCCAATGGCCGTCCGGCAGTCCCGGCTCATCGCGCACCCGTTCATCTTTATCCAAAATCATATTGCTAACATAATACCGTCGTTTAACATCACTGCCTACATTTTCCAGCCACTTATCCACTATGAGGGGGAGTGGAGCTTATCCCAAGGACAGGATGCCGATACATCAGCGTTTCCCAGACTGATCCCAAGCACGGACGCCCAAGCACGGACGCCTAAGCACGGACGCCCAAGCACGGACGCCCAAGCACGGACTGCCAAGCACGGACTGCCAAGCACGGACTGCCAAGCACGGACGTGCACACTCAGTCCATGCTTTTGCTCCTCCCAAGCTCCCTGCCAGACAGTCCATGGGAAAGAGCACAGAGGACAGAAACGGGAAACACTGCAACACATCACAGGACACGCACACAGCGGGCCATCGGGCAGGTTACAGGTCACACTAACCCTAAATGTGTGTCTTTGGACTGAAGCGGGAAACCAAAGTGCACAAAGAAACCCGAGAAACACAGAGACACAGATCTGAACCCTGGAGGTGTGAAGCAGCAGTGCCACCCACTGAGCCGCCACCCTGCCCAAATCGCGGCACACTGCGGATAATTCAACCTCATATAAAAGAAAAACATATTATACAACACATCCATTCTGTCTCCTACAACCCTGACCAGAAGAAGCATTTAGTAAATGGATGGATTTGTCGTTTTATCATCTATCTTGCAGTTACATCAGTAGAGACTTGATCTAACATGTAAAGACAGCAATCTTTCCACTAGGGACCCGCAGACTATGCTGGTGCTGAACTTAATATGAAGCCCTTATATGACACTCTAAACCAGAGCCCATTGAATGAATGTGGGTTCAAAAAAAATGCAAAAATGTCTTCCAGGTCTCCCAAAACTGGCAGAAAGCTCCCTTATGTCTCACCCCCCCCCTAATGTCCCTCATCTGAACTAAATAACTCATCTCTGTCCTTTCACCTAAAGTCATTCTTAGAGTGCATCTAAAGAGGAGCCAATACTCTGCTTTCAATGAAAGGATCACAAAAAAGGTGAAAAATTATAAAAATAATCCTATCACTCCTGCAAAACAAAATAGTCCCCCCCCCACAAAACATTTTAGCAGAAATCAACAAGTTCCGTCCACCTTCATTAATTAACTGAACTGGAAAAAAAGACAAGAAACCACCCAAAACCATGATTATATTTGCATAGGAAAGACCAACTTTAATTGCGACTATTGACCTTAAATACAGAATGCCATTCAATCCACTTTCAGCAGGTTAGGCTTAACAGTACTGACAGGTTTATCTGCAGTATTCCTGAAGTGAAAGCACTTATCACAACATGCAGATGCTCACCGCTGTTCCTTCTCTCTCAAAGGGTGTAGATTTGGTATACGAGTACACACTGACAGGCAGATGCACACCACCCAACGGAATCTGTGAGAACACAAACATTAAAGGGCCCCTATTATGCTTTTCGGTTTTTCCCTTTCCTTTTGCGTGGTATATAGCTTCATGTGCAAGTAAACAATCTGCAAAGTTAATCAGACCTGCTGTAGCCTCCATATCTCCATACCACACTAAAAAATACCTGATAATTTCAACTATGTGTCACGCAGTTTTATTAATGCTCTGTTCAGTTCTCTGTCCTGATAGTGGGCGGTTCACCGCCTGCCCACCCAGCCCGACTACACACCTGCCGGCTGCTGGACCGCACCCCCCCTCCATCCTGCCCGAAGGAAGCAGCTTCCTCACCTTCCTCTCCTGACATTAGCTGGACCTTCCGCATTTATAACTGGACTACATACTATTTAACTTTATAAATCAGGACATTGTTATTTTGGACTTCCTCTGCTGGTCCCTGGAGGATGGGCTCCCCCTTTGAGTCTGGTTCCTCCCGAGATTTCTTCCTACTATGGAGTTTTTCCTTGCCACTGTCACCTCTGGGTTACTCTCTGAGGGCATTGGGCAGGGACAATGTAAGGCACTTTGAGACAATGTAATGCTGAGAAAATGCCCTATATAAAAATAAAATGAACTGAATGAATGCTGAAAGTACGCTTCAAAGGGAGTAACTCTCACCGCATAAAGCACTTTTCTCTAATCTGTCTGGAATGCCTCGTTACAATTCCAGCCCACACTTCCGTGACATGGTGAGGTCACCTCATAACATAATCCTTATTGGGTATCTGTCGGCAGACTGCAAGACAGGGACAGTACGTGTAAGGTAAGCTAACCAATAAGAGCACACTGGGCTCATCTAACAGCATTTCAGACAGTTACAGACCGAGTGATTAGATATGTGCAGTATGAGGAAATGTTTTTGGAACATTGAAGCTTGTAAATCAATTCTAGTGAACCCCAAATATAAAATAACGAACAGTGAAAACGAGCATGATAAGGCCCCTTTAAGCAGGAGAAAATGGACTTAGTCCATCAGCACCTGGACAAGGGTGCTGCATCTTACAGACGGCAGTCTAATTTGGCAGCAGAACAGCACCCTGCCACCCTCTGATTAATCCCACGGTCTGGAAGGTGTTTCTCATTTGGTTACCACTAAAATCCAATTACCAACTGACAACGGCGGGCTGGCTGTGGAGAAGGCGGCCATGAAGGTAACACCAGGTCCGCTTTCTCTCAAGAGGAACAAAGCACCCCTGGGATGATTGCAGCGAGCAGCAGAAAGCACGTCTGCACACACCTGCACACCTGGGGGCATCGCCCAGCCGAGAGAGAAACCACCGGCCGTAGTGCGACCCAGACATGGCAGGTTTTCTTTAAAAGCGTGATGGCGGCAGACCCAGTGGGCCAGGGAGGACACGGAACGGCCGGTCCGGCGTCCCAGTGACCGAGCTGCTTGTAGCTGTCACAGCGCGGATGGCTCACTCTGCCCTGCAGTGACTGGGAGTGTCTGCGTACTGGGACACGACGCACGGCCGACTGCAGCAAATCACACAGCCCCCCCTCCATGACGGCAAGAACCCTCCCTCACTACTCTCTCCCACAGCAGAACCGGCTAGATACTCCTTACAGCTACAAACTGCTTTCCTGCTGAGAACGTGACTCCCCAAGCAGTGGTACAAGGATGCTAACCTGAATGGTCAAACTGGCTGGAAGAAGACAGAGATCCAAAACCAGTATGACTGACTTACTTCAGGTTTGCACTCTCACATCCGCTAACATAGGCTCTACACAGCAAAACAAAAGAGGCTCTCAACTTGCCATCTCACAGGGAACAGCCCCTTAGGCGATTCTGACAGGGAACGCAGAGGAATAACACAATCTAGGGACAACTGTGAACAAGTGTATATAATATAATGACGTTGGGCCTTCAGTTTGAGATTAACTATTCATCCAACCATCTACCAACAGCTTAATCACTACTGGATAAACCTAAGCCCAGAGCCTATGCCTGGCAGTATGAGACATGACCCCCCCCCGCAGCCCAAAGACATGCAGTTACTGGACCTGCCGTCATTTTGTTTGCATGTGTCATTGTGTTTGTATGTGCACTATGACAGACATGCAACCCACAAAATTTTCATCTAAATATTTTGCAGTTGAATAAATGAGATTTTTCCATCAAGACACGCTTAACGACTTTTTGAAATAGTTTTACCTCAGGTTATCAAAACACTGTTAATTATAGTAAGCTGTGGTTAACATGAAGTCATTAACCAGGCACCAGGAGGAATATACCGTTACAAAATGTCTGTCATTTTACAAGAGCACCCAGCATGACTGGTCTGTGGAAAGGCAACGTGGAGAGATGAGTAATGCGGATTTAGAGATTGACAACTCCCTAATCCACACGGAGGCTGCTAAGAGAGAGGGCTGAGGGTGAGATGAAGCATCCTAGGCGCCTGATCGCACTGCCTAACCCCACCCTGCTTTGCACCAACGGATCAGATATTCCCATCATTAAGGACCGGCGGGAAGGAGGAGCGGACAGCCCTCCGATCGTAGGAATAGCAAAAGAAATATGCCCACAACCAGCCACTAAAGTATAAAGCGAGGAAAATATAGAAACATTCTGTAAAATGACCCACAGACGCATTGATCTACGGGAGATAATGAAAGATACGTAACGGAAATGTGGCAATGGGTGAGGCTGCTTAAAGGGAACCGAAAGGCTGTCACTGTGGATGCTGAACTTGCCTCAAACGCTGAACCCGCATGTAAGATAAGACGACGCACGTCGCATAATAACTGCAATCGCCAGTAATAGTTTCTATACTAGTTGGTAAGCTAGTTATCTCCGAAAATAATCTGTGCTTAATGCAACTGAAGGTACGCAAGCTTAAGTTACCCAACCACCTCGATCGGAAGCACAGCAACCCCAGTAACTCCACCGGTCAGCTTTCCGCACCATTATCAATTATGCAACACAGCAGTTTTACACGCACATCAAACGGCGTGGCTGCGTATCGCGGGTAGCGGACGCCGGGCAGGAACACGGAACAGTCACCGGTATCTGCATATTTATTTACGTTCAGGCAACCTCCGCTCCACTGCACCGCCGACACGTCACTTTTAAAATTTCTTTTTTTTTAAGAAGGCAAAGTGAAATAATGCAGCTGGAGTGCGATTCTAAAATGTCAAACGAAATGCGTGCTGATCAGCCGCGCTTAAGAGCACAACTCACTCGGCATGGTTGCCATCCGTCCCGGTGGAAGCTGCAGCTAGGCTGCTGTGACAGGCTGAAATGTTATTTCCCTTTCCAGCCCCGTCGATGTCTGTCAGATCTTCAGAAGAACACACCTTGACTCAGGATGCCGTAGAATATTAGGCTCTGGACCTGACCTGGGATTTTATGCTTCAATTAAAAAAAAAACAGTGTCTTGAAATACAGCACTCTCGGTTAACTTTAACTAATCTTAATGAACCTGCTTCCTAAAAAATAAAAAGGTAAAAAAAAAAGTGCATCCCACCCAGACACCGCGCGTGGACAGCTCCCAGCCCAGTCGCCCTCCGCAAACCGGCACGCTGACAGAACTCCGCCCACCCGGGACGTCACCCATTCGAGCTGCGCGAATCAGGCGTGCGCTCTTAAAGCGCCGACGACATCCGGCCAACGCGACGTACCGCCTGCGCACACTTTTGCACACCTGTCATATACCTGTAGGGATAGTCTGTCATGACCTTCATTCAGGAAATAATGCAGATGAGTTATTACAGTCTGCCTGCATGTTATCCAGAAATGCAACACCAAGTTTCCTGGATCCAGAAGGTACAGAATGGTCATGGCATCACAACCAGCAAATTAAATGCCCTTAGAGAAACCTCTAATTATTTACACCAAGTTCAGAAATTCACATCTTAAAAAATTCTTAATATTAAATGCTAGATCATTCAGCTTCTTCTTTATGATCTCAGCTCAGTTTAAGGCCACCATTTGATATTATTCATGGAAGAAATACCGACCATTTGAGGCCCGGGGGAAGGGTAACAGCAATATTTTCCACGTTCATCTGAACATCCATTTAAATCTACTAATATACTCAAGGCTTCAAAAAAAGTGTTTGGCTATGACCTAGATTTCTGTCCAGCATTAATTACACAGAGCCAAATGTTTCCTCTCCGCGTCTGACTGGCACTGGAAGCAGATATCACAACACAGTTTAGTGGGAGCATGCGTTTTGCACTGCCAGAGAAGGTAACGCACAGCGAAGCATCTAGCAGCTGAAATGAGTGACCTGGTGAATATAACAGTTTTATAGCCTGATTAGGCCTTAGTGAGACAAGGGCTTCTCTTTCCATATTAAAGCTAAGAATTCCCAGAATCCCCATCACTTAAATTGTGTGAAAACTGAGCATTGTCATATTATTGTAGTATATAAAACCCAAATTGAATGTCATTGGTTTACAGCAATACAAAAAAAGGTTAAAGGGTATAATGCAATTCAAATGGTCATAGTTCATATACCCATACAACCAAGGGCATAACTTTGGAGTGAGCATTGGAGGGGGGGTGGGGGGGTTGAGGTCTCCACCCATTTAAGGTGGTCCAGGGGGGTTTATTGGCTAGTTCTGATTACTGGGGGGGTACAATACCCCCCATAATTTACGCCCATGCATACAACAACAAAACAGACTTTAGAAGCCTCCTTACTGTTTGTAAAATAATGGTGACCATACATCCTCTTTTTTCAGGACTAAGCACTCACATCTGAAGGGCCTGGTGGAGGATTACATTTATCTCCAAGCAGCAATACAAATATTCAAAGATGTAGCCAGGGATTGTTGCTAATTTAAAGGGAATAATGAGCATCATACTGTACGTTTAACTTTATATTACATCCATCCATCCCTCCGTCCATCCATCCATTTTCTGTAACCACTTGTCCTGGAGGGGATCCAGAGCCTGTCCTGGAGGCGCAAAGAAGGGAACAACCCAGGATGGGGCACCAGCCCATCGTAGGGCACACACTCACACACCAGTCTCACACACACCAGTCACTCACACACCAGTCTCTCACACACCAGTCTCTCACACACCAGTCACTCACACACCAGTCTCACATACACCAGTCTCTCACACACCAGTCACTCACACACCAGTCTCTCACACACCAATCACTCACACACCAGTCACTCACACACCAGTCTCTCACACACCAATCACTCACACACCAGTCACTCACACACCAGTCACTCACACACCAGTCTCTCACACACCAATTACTCACACACCAGTCTCTCACACACCAATCATACCAGTCACTCACACACCAGTGTCTGACACACCAGTCACTCACACACCAGTCACACCAGTCACTCACACACCAGTCTCTCACACACCAATCACTCACACACCAGTCACTCACACACCAATTACTCACACACCAATCTCTCACACACCAGTCTCTCGCACACCAGTCTCTCGCACACCAATCACTCACACACCAGTCACTCACACACCAGTCACACCAGTCACTCACACACCAGTCACTCACACACCAGTCTCTCACACACCAATCACTCACACACCAGTCACTCACACACCAATTACTCACACACCAATCTCTCACACACCAGTCTCTCGCACACCAGTCTCTCACACACCAATCACTCACACACCAGTCACTCACACACCAGTCACTCACACACCAGTCACTCACACACCAATCTCTCACACACCAATCACTCACACACCAATCACACCAGTCACTCACACACCAGTCACTCACACACCAGTCACTCACACACCAGTCACACCAGTCACTCACACACCAGTCACACCAGTCACTCACACACCAGTCACTCACACACCAATCACTCACACACCAGTCTCTCACACACCAGTCACTCACACACCAGTCACTCACACACCAATCACTCACACACCAGTCACTCACACACCAATCACACCAGTCACCCACACACCAGTCTCTCACACACCAGTCACTCACACACCAGTCACTCACACACCAGTCACTCACACACCAATCACTCACACACCAGTCACTCACACACCAGTCTCTCACACACCAGTCACTCACACACCAATCACACCAGTCACTCACACACCAGTGTCTCACACACCAGTCACTCACACACCAGTCACACCAGTCACTCACACACCAGTCTCTCACACACCAGTCACTCACACACCAGTCACTCACACACCAGTCTCTCACACACCAATCACTCACACACCAGTCACTCACACACCAACCCCGCGACAACACAGGGAGAACATGCAAACTCCACACGCAGACCCACATTGGAGACTCGAACCTGAACCCTGAGGTGTGAGGCAGCAGTGCTAACCACAGTACTGCCCCCAGCTCCCCCCTTTACATTACAAGTATCTATTTTTTTTAAAAAACATTTTTCTTCCAGAAGTGAAATAACTAGGCATTTGAAAATAATATATTCCAGCACTTGGTTCACGTCACCACATCATTAACTGCAAAAGAGCAGTAGGATTGTCCAGCAATCCGACATAGTCCCAGTACAGATTAGTAATATAACTAATGTACAATAAAACCCTTTTACACAGTTAAATTATACTTTATTATTGAAGTGGAAAAACATACTTCATTCATTAGTGCTAACAACCTTCTGGTGTTGGCCAAGGCTGTAAATGATCCTGGAGCAGCTGGCGTGCCCTGCTCTCTGACAAACAAATGCAAGCCAAGGCGTGGCAGCTTTCACATGGCACTGTGACTCTGTCAGTAAGTCTAACTGTTTACATTTTCATAATTAACTTTGATTTAAAATAACTACAGATTATCATATGCATCAGGGCTTGGCAACCCTGATCCTGCAGGTTTTCCATCCTACCGGGTCTCTGATGAACCACGTCTGATCTCAGGCAGATAGTAACTCATCAGGTTGGATAGAGAACCTGCTGGATACCGGCACTCCAGGATCAGGGTTCCTACCCCTGATATATTTCTTTTAGTGAAATAGCAATAGAAGCTACCAATCAGGATACAAAGGCCCACAAGTGACCTGCAATGTTTCAGAATGATCTGGTCTCCTGTCTTGAAAATGAATGGCTTTCTGATTGCTGGAGGAAACTTTTCTGCTATTATTGGCTTTTAGGAAATAAGATTTGTGAAACTGCTGTAAATTGTCTTTCTCCCTTATATTTCATGCAGTTAGGCTAACTTGTGTCTCTAAATTGCACATGTTGTGAATGAGGTATGTGATGGACAGACCTGGGGGGGGGGGGCACCCTAGCCTTGTGCTCTATGCTATCTGGATAAGTGGCTAGAAAATGGATTTTTTTTAATCTAAACTGAATCTCTTTTAAGGCATGTTTCTATTTAAATAGCTGGCAAATGCCTGCTGGCTATTGACATCAAGTGAAAATAAACTAAATCAATGATGTAAATTGAGGTTCTTTAAATAAATTTAACGCACCACCTTGACTGAACTGATGTAATAAATGAGATTGTTTCATTATAAATACATCTCCCGTTATGTTCATCTGGTCCTGTGACTGTCCCTCTGCCAAGGTTTGGATGCAGCTGTCTTGCGGTTCCCATAGCAACACAGAAAAAACACAGTGAGGTCCAAAGCTGAGCGAGATCGTCCAGCGCAGTGAGACTGAGGCCCCGGTGCTGGCACAGGCTGTCCTGTGTGGGCTCTGGCCTGGACGTGGCGCAGCTCTCCACAGACACAGCAGGGAGGGAGAGCACAGCGGACCTCAAGGTGCTCAGCACAGCTATCACAGGAACTGAAAGCTATCGCCTCGTCCACTTGTTTTCAACAGTTATCCAGTTATGCCCGGTGATGGACTGGCGTCACATCCAGTGTGTTTCCCTGCCGTCTGCCCTGTGCTGCTTTGGGGGGGGGGGGGGGGGGGGGGGCACCAGGTACACTGTGACCTTTTGCTGGATAATCACCACTGAAGATGGATGAATGGATTTGCCCGATGTCACTGGATTGTGGAAGGATACAAGAGTACCTGGGGAAACACATGAAAAAATAACTCCCACAGCCCTGGAGGCGAGGTGACATTACCCACTGACTCAGACTCCATGATGGAAAAAGCAGAATAACCACAACAATATCTCACTTACCTAATGCATTTGTACTGTGACATTTTCCCTCCGATTTCACTCATATTCAATTCTCTACCAGACCGTCCGCAGCAGCCCCACATCTGCCAGGAAAGCACTGACACGCAGTTGCCATTTGCCTCTCTGGCAATCCACTTTCTCATTCATAATGCAAATCACATGGTGTCTTGCGGGGTAGCTTAAGTGCCAAGCGGTGACACAACACCCAGCACTGGCAAACGGCAACCCTGGCTTGACTAACAGACCTGAGTAGTAATTACCGCGGCTAGCCAAGTCTCTCTGGTCAGTGTGCGCCCTCTGGAAAGATTTATGTTTTTATACGGATGCATTAAACGTCAAAAAATTTCCGCATGCGTTACGGCTGAAATACTGAACCATTGTTCAAGGGTGGAACAGAAACCCACAAAGCTCCAGTCATGTGGTGATGTACTGGTTCTGTTGGATGGCGCTGAGGCCTTGCCCTGTTGTCATGGCGCCCCTGGGGTTGCTATGCGCTCTCAGTAAAGCGAAGCTGCATCTGAGGAAAGCGGGCAGGCGGTCAGACGGCTCAGTCGGAGAGAGAGGGCCCCCGGCTCACAGGGCCACCACTTAAAATCACACCTCTGCCAGCCCCTCATTCCCCCCCCCCCCACTGGTTCCCATTCCATCTATAACACTAGCTAGCTTGTTTATTGAGAAGGCATTCCTTTCTCACTGTTCTCCTCCAGTAAACAGCATAATGTAAAACATAGACTGCATGCTTCTGATCTGTATTTAAATGTTTTTAATGAATTATTTACAATGAGGTCACTTTTCCAACCAGGCAAAGCATTTTCACCCCCCCCATACCCCACTGAGACACAGCAGGCTGGGAAATGGCCCAGACGCCGTGATCAACCCTTTCTTCAGTCTTTTTTTTATGGCTATTTTCTTCAAAGGCAGGCAAAGCGTTCCTGCAATGTCTTCTTCCATGTGGCGCCTCAGTGCATTTCAGGAGCCAAGTATCAGACCCTGACATCCGCTGTCTGTGCATTTCCTGATAATGGGCATCTGAAAGGGTTCCAGGGCATGTTTTATCAGATGTGCCTGATGTGTCAGTATTTCGCAAGGATTCGGCTTAGAAGGCATCGTTTTAAGGGGTTAGTGGTGAGATGCGAAGCTATTAAAGTGACCTGTAAAATTTAGTTTTCCGTTCATCAGCTGTGAAGGGTTTTTATAATACTGGAAGGACTGTTTTCACCTTCAAAATATTTTTCTTTGAAACTTCTTTGAATGATGCAGGGTTTAATCAGATGCATGGAGATTCCAGTTTGAATTGTATCATCACGACACACCTTCTCAAATATTCTACACTTTAAATCTATCAAATTGTTTCAATGAGAATATCACATCCATCCATCCATCTTCCAAATGCTTATCTAGTAGAACTGGGTGACAGAGGGCAGCGGACACCCTGGATGGGATCACCTTTTCTCAAAGAGCATATCAATTCTTTCAATAAAGAATATTGTGGATCGAGGCTTTCAGTAATGAAGTCACCATGTGCAGATGTTCCTGTGAATTGTTTTAATCAACGGGTCACAGGTTAAATAAATTACTATAGTGATTTATGTTTGTCTCAATAAATATATCAAAAAGTATATTATATTTTTTCTGCTATGCTCATATTTACTGCCAAGACCATCTGTTCCATGTTCAATGCTTCTTTCAAGGTGATCTTACCATCCAAAGACAGAGAAAGATCAGAGACTCTCCCCTTATGATGGCACAAGCCACCTGGCATCTGTTATGCCATTTGGTGCATAAAAATTGTAAGCAGTGAGAACCTGTAAGCATGATTCAGTAAGAAAGATACATGGGGATTAAGGTACTTTTTATAGCATAAGGGAAATTCAATGTACCGTATCACCTCCAAAAATACAATAAAACAATTAAACAAAGACAACAGACAGAGAATGAAAGTCGTATTTATTTTGTTGAATTTCCAACACAATGCACTATGTAGAAATACAGTCATTTGGACTCTTTTTAAATAGGGTGGGGCCATCATGATTGTATGCATTAGAGGTTTAAGTTTAAATCTTTTAAGGGTTTTTGTGACCCAAAGCACTGTGCTCAGTATGTATGGCCATAATCCACTCATCCTTTCACACTGTACAAATGGGGTAGCTGTTTTTAATGCTAAGTGCAAACTTCCTATGGTGCAAATTGACACCATCATGCTCTGCTTTGGTTCCTACCATCCTGTTATCCAGCGTTTTACAATCTAGTTTTGTTTTCAACCGCAGAAGCTTATTCAGTGCACCACAACTACAACTGAACACTGCAAGTGCAACAGCACGCAAGACTACATGCAAATGCTGTCACACTGGTGTTCTGGCATGCAAGTGATTTCTACTGCACAGTACAAGAATAAAACCAAGCAGTGCTACAGGGGTTCTGTTTCACAGTAACAGAGAATCAGATATCATTAGTGAACTCAGAAACAACCACTACTTACTATTAAGACCATGTGGAGAAGTATCTTTCTGCTAACAGCTATTTACAGTGCTGTGATGTTGCGTCAGCGAAAGAACGGAACTGAAGAAAGCAACAGAATGAACAGCTAAAACAAGAGCAAATGAAAAGCCCGTCGCCAAGCCAACAGAGCATCCAACAAACCCACTGGGTCAGGCCCACCCTCAAGGTCGTCCCGGGGTGCAGTGACCCTGCTCAGTCAGGGTCCCCCCTTCAGTCTTCAGCATCCTAACATTTATGTTTTTAATGTAATATTTTAATTCATGCATGATTTGTGTGACTGCTAATATTAATTTATCACAGTGATATGTTTTTTTTTATAAGTTAAGAGAGATTTATAACACCCAGTTTATCACATTTTATCACTCTAATGTGACAAAAAAAAATCAGGGAAGACTCGTAAGTGTAGATTTTTACTACAATAAAACACATGGAATTTGCATAATTGGCATGACTTTTCCCTCATAAATCCATTTAGCTTAACATACTTAGAGCTTGACTCTGACTTCATGAGTGCTCGACACACTCTGCTTCTGCAGGACCTCGTTACCTTAAAGAGAAAAACAGTTTGATAAAGAAGCAATAACGTATCTAATTCTTTTATAATTTTGTTATACTTTCATAATAACGGTATCTAATAAACAAAACCACTCCAGTATACACTCAATCACAGAAAGCACATCCCACACTGACAATAACTTTCACTACTCCTACTAATACAGCCCTAAATACTGTCAATAAAACCTTTCTTTATCATTTCAGAAAACATCTCTCTATCAGACAATGGTTAAAACTACTGAAAAGACACATATAACAGGAAAGACTCTCAACCTCAATAAATGACCACAAACAATAATTTCTTGATATATTACTATAAGGCCCAAATCCTTAACATTTATAAAAATGATAAAAAATACTACATTGTTTCACATGCAAACACACACACATCATTCCCTACCCACATATACATGGAAATGTGAATATATATGTAGTATTGTTTGTCAATTTGATGTGTTGTGTTGTGCCATCAGATGTAGTTGTTGAACTGTTTTATGTAACCCTGTCAGAATGCATTTTGGTATATACAGTATTTAATAAGGAAAAAAATACAGGAAACAAATGTGAGGTCAGGATGGATCACGAGGATGGATCACCAGTCATTCAAAGTAGACACCAAATATGAATGTTCATGCACTGGCATTTAAATTTTCTTTTGTTTATATTTCTAAAACACTATTAATGTAACCATTATCTCATTCTAAACGTATTGGGAAAAAATGACAATTCAACTGCATTTTCAAGCTTTAGTAAAACAATTTGTAAATTGGTTAAAAACATAGTTGTTCAAGTAATCTTAGAAGGAACCATTAGCAGGCCAGGAAAGTTATTAAAAGCTTTCAGAAGCTCAGGAAACAAGGATCGGTGCAACAAAATTGGTGCAATTAATTTCAGCAGACCTCATCCGGAAAACGGAACGTGCCGGGTGCACTGGGCTGGGGTCTGGGTGGTAAGTTTTTGCTACAGATAGATCAAGTACTCAGAGGTTTTTTTGAAACAGGAAGACCTTTGAGATCAGAATTTCAGAACATTCTATATTTATGGCTTCATGGCCACGGGGCCACACCACTGATATCAGTTTGTGTTAACAGAAGTTCATGGAGCACTTTAATGGGGTTTTATTTAAGCCACAACAGCTCGAGAATGCCCCGATTATATTTCCTCCCTTATTATTGCCTAACAGTTGGTTTTTTTGTGGGATTTCACATAATCCTTAGGTTCTTATTTACTCACACGTCCATGTTACTGAAGGAAGTAATTGTTGTATAATCACCTCTCTCTCTATGCTGGAGAGTTCAAACTCTGGCCACATCATGCTGAGGCTTGATTAGACTGACACATGAGAGGGAGCTACAGTTCTAGTCCATTAACACTAATGTGCATCAGTGGATGCAGGCATTCCTGGTGAAATGCACGAGAAAGATAAGCACCACAGAATGCAAGCCAAGAGCTAACTTAGAGTATCCGATCCAGCATAAGCTGACCAAGAGTACCCAGACTAATAAGAGCTGACCTATAGCTCCTAAACAATAATAGCTGACCTAGCGTATATAATCCAACAAGATATTACCTTGAATATCCAGACCAACTAGAGCTGAACTAGAGTATCCAGACTAAAAAGAGCTAGCCTAGAGTACCTAGACCAACAACAACTGATTAGAGTATCCAATTCAATAGAGTATCCAATTGTAAGCATTTTAAAGCTTTTTTTAATGCTGATCCACGATGAAATTTCCCAGCCCCAATCTTAGAATTAACCTATATAAATGGGTCTTGGGTCTGCAAATGTTTACATGCAAGACTAGTGAACACTCAACCAATCCAAGAAGCCAAACCACAGATGCTTAATTTCAATTTCACATCCAATCAGATTTGTGCCATAGACATTGATAGGCATACATTACAAAGTATCCTCCATGCTTGATCACAGCGTTAATTTAAAACCTATAATTGATATAGGGTCATGACTTATCTCGCATGGCAAAAATTGGGTCACTTTGCAAAAAAGGTTGAGAACCACTGACCTAGAGTATCCTATATAACAAGAGATGAACTAGAGTATCCAATCCAACAAGAGATGACCTAGAGCAGGGGTAGCCAATCTTACCCGCAAAGGGCCAGTGTGCATGCAGGTTTTTGGGATAACCTGTAGGTCAGATGTTCAAACCCAGGTGTGAGGACTCTTCAGCCAATCAGTCCTCTAATTAGTAATCTAATTAGGGAGTTGCAGCGAAAACCCGCATACACACCGGCCCTTTGCGGATAAGATTGGCTACCCTTGACCTAGAGTATCCAGTCCAACAAGAGATGACCTACAGCAGTGGTCACCAACCCTGCTCCTGGAGACCCTGCAGAGCTTAGATGCAACCCTGATTTAACACACTTGATAAAGATAAATATTGGAGATTATTGGAGATAATTGGACTTGATTATAGTATTTAGCGCAGTCCACTTGTGATCAGATCACCCAGGACGCATGTTAATACGAGGTGTCCTGTTAATGACAGGGCCATAGAGTATCCAGAACATTAGCAAATGACCTAAAACAACCTCTAATGAATAACTGTGTCTTCAAGCTCATCACAATTTTTGGAATGAGATTTGGGCTTCAAGTTTTCAAGATCTTATTGATTTTATTATTCTTAATTCCTTCAGACTAGTAGAAATGTAAGCTCTGCAAACTGCTCTGCTAAATACCTAAAATAAATCACATTTACTAATCCTAAACAGTGGATTCTGTAGAATCTTGGATGTAGTAGAATGTGAAAAGCTTCTGTATTATTGGATAAAATATTTCGAATGCAGGTGGATTCCAAAACTCTTACAAGCCGTATCCCACACCTCTGTCAAGGACATCCAGATGGAACGGGAACATCAGGGGTAGCATCTTCAGTCCATGAAGCTGCGACTCCAGCGTGGTCCCACTGTCTCTCAAACTTTGGAGTTCCTGCTGCAGGGCGCCCTTTTGCACCTGGTGGCAGTAAACGGTAGTGAGAGAGTGAGGGTCTTTCTAACGCCCTGCACGCACTTGCCGGAAACGTAAATGTTAGTGGCCGAGCAACAGGAAGGAAAGAGTTACCGGCTGTGTCGCAATTCTGTCACAGCTTGGCCCTGTCATCACACACTCACGTGACCAAACGTTTGCTCCTTAAGTAGTGCTCCAATGCTTTAGGAAAGAACTAAGGAAAGCTATCCAGGAATATAATCCTTCTTGTTAATTAGAAAAAGCAGGAATTATGCTCACAAGTACCGATTAAATATTCAAGAGTAAGCTAACTCGTACCATCAACATAAACATGATTCATTCAGCACATCAACAGCTGAAAAGTCACTTTGGCATCATTCACTGAGATATTAAACTGTAATTTTAGGATGATACAAAACATGGGGAGCCAAAATATTAAAGCCGAAGCATGCAATTTGATTATACAGTATTACTAGTTTTGCCGAATCCTCCCAAACTTCATTTTTAGGCCCTCTGAGAGAGGCCCACATTCCCATCGGCCTGTGAACGTTCTTTCTGTGAGAATCTGACGACGTTCGACGTTTGAATGGGGTGTTAGGGGACGCTCTGCCATGGCACTCAGAACCCGGATGTTCCCGGGCACGGCTGTAACCCGGCAACAGGGCCACTCTCATTGTGTCGCCCTACTTTTCCGTTAATGAGTTCCACCGACAGCCAGCATAGAAAGCTTTTTGAAAGGAACCAAATGTGATAATGTAATAATGTAAGTGAAGAGAAGAAGCATTTAAACAAAATACAGAAAACTGGAAATGAGTAGCACTAGAGAGTGATAGAGGAAGCCATGAATGCACAGATATCAATCAATCAATCAAAAGTGCTTATTCAGTGTAGGATCACAGAGAGCCTGTAGCATGTCAGTCCATTATAGGACAATATTTGGAAAGAGCAATTCACCTGTGTTCCTCTGGCATGGTTTAGGAGCATAAAAACTGCACACTTACAGCTGCAGGGCAGGAAATGAAACAACGACCTGGATGTATGAGCCACTGTGCCATCTTTTACACCAGTAAGGCGATGCCCCCATTTAACCTGAGAGGGCATTTTGTTTAGACTAGTACATTTACTTTGAACAGCTTAAGCTGTCACTGCGTTGTCTGCCACACACTGTAAAGTACATGTAATGCCTCTCTTATCCCCTCTTTCTTCACTGTGTATATACACTTACTCTTTGCTTAGCCATACCGAGACGCTGCTAAGGTGCTACACTGATGGTGGTGGAGGATGAAGAGCAGCAGGGGTTCAGTGTGATGGTGACAATCGGGAGTTAAGAAAGCCTCCCTGAAACACTGCACTGAAGTATGAAGCATCAGGAGGCCACAGTTATTCCTGACCTCCGTCGTGGTGGTAAATCATGACTACTGAAGCATCCGTACCTCCAGCTCCTGGAGCTCACTGTTCAGATGTTCCTGCTGCTTCTTGGCTTGGTCCAAACTGGCCGTCAGCTCAAGCAGCTCCAGCTCCCTCACTGCAGACATGGGGGCCAGAAGGGGGTGAATCGGGAAAAGGATGTCATGACAGAAGCATGCTTTGCTGTGACTTGTGGTTCTGGGTACTCCTGAGGTTGCCAAGGGAGTCATCTGAGGCACCGAGTTGCCGCATGGCCAGTAGCCACCAGAACCAATCCTCTATCCTGTTTCTGTGACAGATTACCTTTGAGGATCACAAGCCGAAGAACACTTCTCATTCATACTGTAACCATACGCCTATTTCTGTCAACCAAAGCATAGTGTCTGTACACATCAGAGACATAATTAGAGCTGCTAATTAGAAAGTGATTTAAAAAAACTCAGCTACAGATCCAAATAAGACTACTTTTTACTCAACGGGAATACTTTTCAATATGTAAATGGCCATAAAGGTCCCTGGCGTTGTGAGCTACAGACTCCAGCTAACCACCAAGGGTCTGCTTGACTAGAACATTCCACAGGAAGCTCATAGATAATGTTCAAGCTTAAGGCCTGGATGGTCAATATGTGACATCTAGACAAAGTCTGCTAAACGCAACATCAGTGCAACATTTGAGCAAGACCCTTGTTGTTCATTATCCGCTGCCAGTTTGCTAAACAGATGCCGTATTTTTTTTTTTTTTTATAAAAAAAAGCTGCTTGTATTATACGACCTAAACTTTTATTAATCCATAAAGCTCAATATTTACAGCAGCAATTCAGTTCGAGCTTTCTCAGTGGGACAACTGGATTTGGACTTGCTTATGAAGCATTTATATGCTTCCTCAAAAGGAAAATTCTAGAAGTATTCCCATTAAAATACAATATCCACACATAAACTGGACTGTTTAGGGGATATATTTACCGGTTATACTTGGCCTTGTGTAAACAATGCCCTAGAATTTGCTTAGTGTATGAATGTTCCTTTATATTAGGTGGTACAGGGTGAGGGACACAAACAGGAATCATTAGCGACATGTATACTTCTCTTATTGATTGTTACCATGAAAATGATGCATGTGCATAACTGATTTGGGTTTTACTTGGCTTTGGTGGAAGTCTCTTGTTACTGCTTTACTGTAACCGAGTAACCTGCTAGTGGTTAACCACCAGTGCATTCTGGGATTGTGTTCAGGGTCTACTGAGGATGGGAACACGTACAGTTTATCTGTCGCAGGAGAAGCTCTTCCAGCACACTTAGTTCAACGGAAGACAGACTGCAGAGGTGAGCCTGCCCCATCTCCTCCTCTTCGTCCTCATCCTGCTCTTCTTCAAGCTCCGCCGTGGGCTGTGAAGCCTTGTGCTGGCCAGCCGTCTCTTTCTCAAACTCCTCTGGGGACGAGGGCCAGGTGAACACAGACAGTTGTCACTAGTGGGCTCTCAGGAACCACGAAGCTGTATGAAGACAACTCGGCTGAGCAGTGGGCATTGGGGAATAGGTCTGTCTGGCCAGCGTCTACCTCCCAGGATCCTGTGAGTCACTGCAGGCTGTTGCCATGGTTTCACTGCAAACCCCGCCTACACATTTGGCTACCAGAAATCACATCTCAGCCTGCAGCATAAACATGTTGCATCCCATGCCTTCAGAGAGTATTCACACGCCTCTACTTTGTATTCAGTACTTTGTGGGATCATTTTTAGCAGTCATTACAGCTGCAAGTCTTTGTGAGTATGCTTTTGCCAGCTTTCAATGGTCTATTTTTTTTTTTATTAAATGGATGATTTCAGCTGTTTTTTTCAGTAAGTTTTCAATAATTACTGTAACATGTTTATATTTTGTCATTATAAGGTGTTGTACATCCATCAAAAGAAAAAATTCAACTCAGTCAATTCATTCTATTTTGACATTTGTACAACACAAAAAGTCAAGGAGTCGGGGTATTTGCTGAAGGAACTTCACACATCCTGAAAAACACACATATGTAAATAGGCACGCGCACACACTGCTGAACATACCACAGCAAACCTTGAAGGCAAAGCAATGTGACTTCATTACTGCAGCAATGGGTTTTCTGCATAGTATGTTTGTCTATTCTAACACAGAATCTCACTAAATATAACAAAATAGAAACACCAAATCATGAGCAGGCAAATAACAGGACTCATATGACCTGATGTATTGCCTAGCTGTGAATGACACTATGACTATTTTGCAGACATAGTGCCATCTACTGGCAGCATGAGAGAATTGCAGCACTTTTATATGAAACGGAAGGTAATCTTGTAAAGAGAAGCTACAGTATTTGATTTTTTTATGATAATGCCGCAGTAGCAGTAGTACTGCATTAATAAATAAATAAAAAGATTTCTGCCTCCCACAGTTCACTGGGATTTGTCATCTCTGAGAGCATTACATAACTTTTTTACGGGTCCTTTTACAGTAAATCTATTGAAATACTATCCATCCATCTATCCAGTACAGGGTCATGGGGGCCGTAGAACCTTTTCCCTCCCTCTGGCTGCGTATATCGTATGCTAAGAAGCTGCCAATCTCATCCAAGGAGGAATGCAGTGACTGGGTATCCCAGACAGGAAGCCGCCAATCTCATCCAAGGAGGAATGCAGTGACTGGGTATCCCAGACAGGAAGCCGCCAATCTCATCCAAGGAGGAATGCAGTGACTGGGTATCCCAGACAGGAAGTCGCCAATCTCATCCAAGGAGGAATGCAGTGACTGGGTATCCCAGACAGAGCAGGGCTGTCAGGCAGCTTCCCCTCACCTGTCAGTGCCTGTAGGTGCTGCCTTCCTAGCAGGTGCTCCTTCTTATTATGCAGCGAGCTGAAATACTGCTTGCAAGTGCGGCAGTACAGGTGACTGCTGTCATCCGCCTGGCAGAGGGAGGGAGGGAGAGATTCACAGAACAGCCGCACCTATGATCGGGGGGAACCTACAGCCTTTCCCAGCTTGGAATACTTACATCGATCTGTGACAAGGCAAGTGCTTCCATTTCAAGCTCAGAGTCGTCACATTCAATGCCTGAAACCAGCAGAGCAGGGCAGTCCTGCTTAGAGCATAAATCAGCTAAGATCAAGCTAATATCTGTACTATAATTATAGAAAAGAGTCTTGAAGACAGCTTTCCCACTTTCAGTACACCCAGCGTCTTTTCACTACCTAAAACAAACCACAACAATCCCTTTTAACTGAATGTCCCCATGCTGTGAGCCTCTGATTTTACTATCATTAAATAAATGTGTTAGGAATCCACCTGGACCTCTTACCACACAAGTCCTTGGCTTTGTCCCGGGCTTTCTTCCTCAGAAAGGCCTTGTAGGCCTCGCTGTTCTGGTAGGCAACAAGCTCCTGTATGCAGCGCAGCTTGTCCTGCTCGGCTCCCGAGTTGTACTTCTGCATGGACAGAAATGACCCCGTCACATGTGCCCCTCTTATACTCTGTGGATGTAGCATGATTACCGGCAGTAATAAACATGCAGAGGGCCTCTGACTGCGCGTTCATAGAACAGGTTACTTATGCGTCTCTTTACATGTTACTATGTCTACAGCACATCATTGTCCAACTCTACTCCATTTTACTGTCCATAGCAAATTCTTACTTATCTACACTCCACTTTACTGTCAGTAGTGCATTATTGCTCATGATACTGTCATGTCTTTTTTGTACCACTGTCTTTTACACACTGTCACACTGTCTCATCTGTTGATACTGCCGATTTACTGCAATGCTACCTCATGGTCACGCCTCCTTGCACTGTACTCCTCAATTATTTTTTTTCTTGTAAATTTCTTTATGTATATATTCTATTCTATTCTATTATATTCCAGTACATCATTATTCAAATATACTGCAGTTTCCATTATAGCACATTGCTCATCTATAATCAATTTTATTGACGATCTATAGACCATTATTACGCAAGTATGATTTAGTGTGTTACTAGCATGTTATTAATCATGTATTAGATTACTCAGTGTGACATTAATACAACTCCCATTTTTATTCAGACCATTGTATAAAATGTATAATGCACAGGTACTGAGCTGTATTTTCTGTTCATTTATAACATACCTATCAACAAAAATAAAATACTATGGTCTTCTGTAAGTGTTCTTTGGCACAAAATAAATCCCTACTAGCACACTATGTACTGAAGGTTACCGCAAGGTTGGCAGACTGCCTGGGAACCTAGACTGATTTCCCAAAGGTACCAGAAAGGAGGTAACGTGTGTACTAAAGTCGCCGTCAGTCATCAGCAGTGTGAAGGCAGGAACTCAACAGCAGGAGATCACTGGCTACAAGAACAAGACAATGATACAAATACAGCACTTTCTAGAGCTGTGCCGTTTACTGGGAAATGCAAAGCAATATCTGTCTCAGCCCCATCTACCTCTCACCCCCATCTGCATTACGATGGAGAAACAGAAGCCAAGGGAGCCCAGAGCAGAGTGAAGCACCAAGATCACCTGCTGAGGAATCTTCTTCTGCCCCTTAAAACATAAACCATATGGCTCTGGGTCTTTGCTGTTTGTTGACCCTTTAAGTAATGGGATAATAACCTCAAATATGCATCAAAATCACACAAGAAATGGCCAAAGCATGTCAAATCGACACTGGGGATTAGCAATCTTAATTTCTGGGCTGTACCTAACAGAAGGTTCTAGAAAGTCTTCCAGCTGGATTCCTGCTAATGGGTTCCAGGACCTTGTAAAACAGAAACTAGCAAAATATTGAAAAAAATGGACATTAATATTTTGGAATATGGATTTGACTGTTACAAATTACTATAGGATTTTTATAGTACAGTAGAACCTTGGAACTCGAGCACCTCTTAAGTCGACCATCGAACAGGTCTGTCAATTTTTTTTTTGACTTGTACATCGACCAAAATCTTGAAACTTGACCATTCCTGCTAAAACTTGTATGGGTCGAAACGCATTCAACTCTACCAATTCAGATCTCGAGCGGTTGGTCAAGATAAATCTAACCACAGCTTGACTGAAATCCATGGCAAAACAAAACAGAGCTGCTAGAACTTGTACATGTTGAGACGTGTCTCTGAGGGGCTGAAACAAAGGCAAACGGACCTCCTGGGATGCTGATGCCTATCGCTCTCAGTCTCGCGGTACCTCTCCACCGAGTACCAAAGAGTTTCCAAAGAGTGGTGAGATTAACTGTAGAACTTAAAAAGGAAATTATAGTGAGACTTGAAGGTTGTGTATGTATGTCTTCTCTCACTTTGGAGTATGGGATTGTGATTTATTTAATGTTTATCGCTTTTGTATATGTGCTTTTTCATGTGTGTATTAGTTTTACATTTATTGTTAATGCTTTTCATCATTAGGTAGGTAGACAAGTTTAAATTGGCAATCATTTGGGGGTCCATAATGGATTCAATTTATTTGCATTATTTCTTATGGGAAAATTTGACTTGGACTTCAACCAAATTGCAACTCGACCAGCCTTCTGGAACGAATTAAGTTTGTGTTCCAAGGTACCACTGTATTAGTGAAGTATTTCATTTTTCAAACGTTTTGAGCAGAAAGTAGAGCTCAGCACTTGTTTTGTTTGTTTAATGAATGGCATTTCGAACAAAAACGTGATGCCGCACCTGCTTATCCTCTGCGGAGAGCCGGGACCACTGCACTCCCAGCATCTTGGTGATCTCCGTGAAGGGGAGGTCAGGGTTCTCGGCCCTCAGCCGCACTTTGTGCTCATTTACGAATATCATGTAGCTAAGCGCAGCGAGACAACAGGGTTGAGTGGGACAATGCGGCTCCCCGTGGTTTTATAACATTCCTCCAGCCAAGCAATATGACCACATACATGACAACCGACAGGCCAGGTCTGAGGGAACCGATCATATAAGTGTGTGTTTGGGCATCTCAGCACAAGGCTAGGTGAATCGGAGCATGAGTGGGTGGGCGGGGCCAGAATCCTGGACAAAGGTTGCTATTTTTTTTTTTTTAAATAATAAAAAAAAGATTGTCCTGTAGGGGGCGCCATTTCTCAGCTGTCATTCTGCAGATCCGCTGACAGTAGTCCTTCACTTAAGCCCACAGCATACAGTACCTTTCATGCTGCTTCTCCTCAGAGTGTGACCTCCACTGTCATAGCATCTGCAGCTCAAACACCCTCTCGTCTGACCTCCCCATCCCTCCCACCCCCGTCTCTTCTTCTCCCGCTCACTCACCCTGTTGTTGGTGCACGCGGTGCTGACGGCTCCCTCCGTGGCTTCCTCTTCTTCCCCTTCGGCCAGCCGCCTTTCCGTTTCTGCGGGAAACACACAAGAAGTTCCAATAGCCTCACAAACCAGCACCTAGTGATGTCAGCTATGAGATCAATGGCTTCCAGAAGACATCAAGTGAGTAATATCTGATCTGTCTAATTCTGGCCCTTTTATGCCTGAGGACGTTCCTTCTTTACTAGCTGAACTCTTGTTTGACTCCTACCTTGGGCTCCTCTGGGTCAGGGCACCGTTGCTCCTGCTCTCCACCCAACAAGAGACAGGGGTTCAGGGCTTGAAGGGGCTCCAGTGAGTCCAGAGGTTCCAGAGACTGCAGGGTAGGGGGTAGAGGCTGGATGGACAGCAGGCCCGCTGCAGAGGGCAAAGGGGGCACCTCATCCTCAGACAAGAAGGGCTGGGAGGGAACTGCTCAGGGCCAAGACAGAGTCCCATTGAGAGACACACAACATACTGTTTCACCATTTCAAAAACATGAAAGATTCATTTGATGCTCAAGCTGGCAACAAGAAGAGGCATTACACATTTATAAGACATGTGACCGCATTGGAGGGGCACAAAGCATTCATATCAGGACTGGGGGAAGTGAAAGATTAGGTCTTTCTAAACACAAACCCATATGGGGAAATATCTCTTACTATTAAACAAACATTTAAAAACTATGAAATTACTATGGAAATACATTTTATGTAACATCTGAAACAAAAAAAAAGAGCTAAATATTTTGCAACATATTAACGTTTCGATTGAAGTCACAATGGTAGAGTCTATTAGCTTATTAATTTTCCTGCACTTTCCAATAGGCCACCGCCTAGCAAGATGCAGTGTAGAAGTGGGCAGTCTGCGCAAATGAGCCGCAGCACACCTACCCCCCGCCTGAAAGTGCAGACCGCCCTCCGTGGTCAGCGGGCTGACGAATGACACCGCGCCTCCGCTCGGATCTGCCGCCACATATATTAGTCTGAAAAGGCACAGCAAGAATACCACTTCGGCTGAAAGCACAAGCCCTGCACGCAATACTGAAACGTTTTCTAAATGAAAAAATAATACCGATATCACAGTGTAAGCATTACAAAATGCTATAATTTTAGAATTTTATTTAAAATATATATATATAATTAAGTTTATTCTTTTTTTCTTACTAAATGTGTAAAATCAATATTAAAGTTGGATATTACATTTAGCAAACTATCCACTTGATTCTGAATGTAAAGTGTGGGAAAATTACAATAATTAAAAATGTTAAGTATTTATAATGCATACCTAATACTATAAAACAAATTATGGGCGTTTGTGCTTCTAGCTAATGATATTCCAGGTGCCCCAGCCAGTAAGTTAACTAAAGTTTCATTAAGATACCTCTGCTGACCGTCAAGGCTTTGGACGGAGACTGTGACAGGTACGCCATCAATGTATGCGGAAAGTGGAGATCTGCCCTCCGCCGCGTCCTCATACGTGAGACCGTCGGCAGCTCCAGTGTCACGGGGGCCCATTGAGCCTCTCGGTTCACAGCCTGGGATGGGGTCGAGGTCGAAGCTGGCGACTGAGACTGGAACGATTTCACCCGGTGATACCACCGTCACCGAGTTCGTCGTTAAAACAGGATTCAGTGCAGTATTCTGGTTCATAGCGGGACACGGACCGCTTCCATTCTCGGTGATGCGGCAAGAGCAACAAACCCGATCGTGACAGCACCTAGGGAAGCTAATCGAGCGAAACGCAAGTAAGCACATTCACCCTTCTTCAAAATATTTTTAACCATTTATGAATTCACTAAAACCTAATACAGTAGTCACATTACTGACCAATCTGTCAGTAAATAATTTTCAATAACATATTTTTTATTGCAAAATTAAGAAGCTTTCAGCAAATCTGTCTATTTTTAACTGTTCATATTTGAATTCCTGGACCAATCATATCCACTTAAAGCACCAAAGCAAGATAAAACGTCAACCATAACCACTAAATAACTAAGATTACAAAATTTGCATAGACGACACTGCGAATGCCTGGAATTCGTTTACTAATGCCTTGTTAGATGATCAGGAAATACGACAAACTTCCGGAATTCGGAGCCAATCAGATGAGTGGATTTGTAACTAGCCCTTGGTTTTGCCAATAGAAATATTTCAAAACTCCAAGTGGGCGGAGACATTGTCATTGTCAACTGTCCGGAGGTTATATGGTTTTATTAGTTAAAAATGGTTATTGTGCCGGTGAATAATCGTGTAAAAAGTTAAATAGAATAAATGGGGAAGGCTTTCGGCGTATTTAAATTTAAATTGTAAAAGATATATTATTTGCTTTTATAGACCGCTACTTGTCCTGAGACCTAAGAGTAAGTATGGTGCATGTTTGTCACAAAAATAAATTGATAAGTTCATTGCTTGAACTGCTTGTACAATAACGTGGTGCTAATTTTAGTGCCACTGTACATTTGTTTTGTAACACAATTAAGTTATGGTTATAATTATTATCCAAAACAGGACTTGTTAGGTTTGTGCCGTAATACTCTTTGTTAAAACTGTCATTATAAGACGTGAGTAATGACACATCATCATAGTCAGGAATATCCATTAACATTTGGATTGGCACAAGGCTGGGATTTTCTCGGCTTTGAAGATGGATACGTCTTTACTTCTATTGTTTTTATGTTATATAACAAACTGAGTTTTTGACCTTTACGTCATTAAAAAAACAAACAAGTATGGTTTATGTATAGTTGAAACTCTACGGTAACTCTCTTTGGGGTTAAGTAGATGTTGATTATGATATAATACAGAACATTTTGTTTGGTAAAAAGACCAAAAATTAGAAAATTATATTGCTATATAGCCATTTCAGCGCCTTATTCTTCGGGGAAACGGTGCATCGGCGACCGATGAGAGCCGATGCATCGGAGACCGTTTTGTCGCCTCACTTTGCGTTGTCTACGATACATTAGTAATTATTTTGTGTCGTCGTCCTTCCCGTTACATTTGCGAAGCATCGAATTATATTTTCCCAAGTTCAAGTCCTTGTAATACCGCATGCGGTACTATTTAAGGTCACCTCGAACGTATGAATATCGAAAAATGAGAGACTGGAGTCCCTCTGTAACTGAAAAGGGTAATCATTTTAACCGATATAAAATAGATTTTATTGCCCGTGCTTTTTAAAAAAAATGTATAATCATGAAGCGTCAAAATTACGAGTGTGCATGCATCTATATGTACTGCCTACCTGAGCACAGTTTACCCTAAACCACGCCATCCACCCCTCACCCCTATTCGAGCACAGTCTCTGCACGGCACTGTGTAGAATATTCAGTCAGATCCAGGTTATACATACATCTAAATAATTTAGCAATTTAACGTCTTGCAGGCATAATTCATGGATTATTTCAATGCAGATAAAAATATAGTTTATTGGATTTCATATCGAATTTCTTTTTCGACTGAGTTTGGTGGCATTTAAAATGGCCTTATTAGCTCTACTAATATATTGCCAAAATAGCGCAACTGTCAAACTTAATGCAGAAATATTTATAAAAAAAATATTCTAAAATATATATATTTGTTTTTTGTACTTTGTAAAAAAACTTTAGATGTTTACCAGGATATTGTGATTATTGTCTGAGGTTTCTGTACTAACACGCGTGATGTACTGTAGAAAAAGGCCTTTACCCCATGAATTTGTAGTACAGCTAAGGTATAATGTAGCATAACTGTATTGGAAAGAAATATGAGACAGATAGAGTGGTTTTACTGGGTATGTTATGTGTTTTATTTTACCCTTTCTTCCTAACTCAGGAGAGATGGACCTCTGTCCTCCCCCATCAGGCACCCCTCCCACCACACCTGCCCCCACTCCTCCCTGTCTGCCCCCAGGGTCCACCCTAGCATCCCCTTGTCCTTCTCCCCCTGGCAGCCAAACTGGGACCTGTCCCGTCCCACCTGTTGCCTCTCCTACCCCTGGTCACATGACCCCTCTGGCCTCCCCCATGTCTCCCTCGGTCACTGTGCCCCCTGCGCGCCCCCAGCACCAGTCCGTCCGGCCTGCAACCCACTTAGGCCGTTCCCAGCTGAACGCTGCCACTGGCGTCACCCGACCGTCCCCATCGCTGCCGGAGGATCGGAGGACCGCAGCTACTGGGTCGTTCAGCTCGCCGCGTCACACACTACAGTCCGAGGCTGGTGAGTGGCGTCCATCCGCATGGGACGCGTGATTGATAACCTCTCCGATGGCACAGTACTGTATAATGTCGCTAGGTTCTCTCTTACTGGGGCGGCGTTTCTCAGAAGCTTCAGTCCAAAGCAAACCACACAGCATCTGTAGGTCAGTGTTTCCTGAAGTGTTTTGGTCTTCGTATCTTTGTTAAGGTGGCTGTCCACCCGGGACTGGAATTTTTTGGCATTTGACTGGCTGCCCATCTTGCTTGACCGATTGTGAACACGGTAGCCTTTGGGAGGCGGGGCTCGTGATCCATTCCCTCATGGAGCTGAATGGCAGGCTCTCATGATGGTTGGAGAATCCAGCAGTTCACATCTTTGCAAGCATGTGGTTACCTCTTTTCACGTTGCTTCAGACAAATGCTGGAAGTTTGGAATGCCCACTAAGCCGATGAGAAGCCTCTGATCCCACACCTCCTTCCTCCATGGGTTTGAAGAGAAACTGGACACCAGTAACTAGAAGCATACTGGGTAAACAATTACTTAGAAGGCCTGAAGAGAGACTGTCACTATGCTGAGCCGCTCTGCCAAGAATCTTCGGAATGCCGGGTGGGGAGATTGAGGCAGGCCTGCTGTCCGCCAGTCTGGTGGTGCCGAAAATAACCCCCCCCCCATTATGTCTGACATCCCTTGCCTCTGGATTTGTCTGGATTTGGTTCTTGCTGTTATAGGGTCCGGGGAGCTCTTACCACTATTTTGGAGAGAGCCCAGGGAAAGGTGTAATGCTTACTCAATGGTTATTTGTAAAACATAAGGGCAATTAGCAGGGCTGACTTTTTTTCTGAAGGGTGACTTGGTCAAACACTGAGCTCTCTGGTACTTAAAGATGTTCCCTGAAAAATAGAGATGCACCATCTGTGCCTGTTGTGATTGGCTGCTGTAGATCCCAACATTTGTATAGATACAGACGTGGACAAATTTGTTGCTACCCTTACAGATCATTGAAACAATGCTTAATTTCTCCTGAAAAGTGATTCAATTTAAAAGCAATTGTCTAACGTATACCTGCATGCCTTTAGCATGTGACAGAGTAAACCAATCAAATTGTGAAAAGAAATTATTTGTTGTTTATTTTACAAAGATATGCTAAAATAGTATGGACAGATTTGTTGGAACCCCTAAAGAGACTATTTATCCTTGCATTATAGTTATGTTTCAAACTAAGTGTTTAACCTTAATTAGTATCGCAGGTGCCTTCAAGCTATTCATCAGTCATTCAGCCTGTTTAAAAGGAAAGATCATGCTACTGTGTTGTTTGGTATCATTGTGTGCACCACACTGAACATGGACCAGAGAAAGCAGGGGAGAGAGCTGTCTGAGGAGCTCAGGAAGAGGATTGTGGGTAACCATGTTAAAGGGAAAGGCTATAAGACCATCTCCAAGCAGCTTCATGTTCCTGTGACCACAGGGTCAATATTATTAAAAAATAATATTGGGACTGTAGCCAACCTCCCAGGATGTGAACACAAGAGGAAATGCAACCCCAGGTTGATCAGAAGGATAGTGCTGATAGTAGATAAAGAGCCAAGGAAACCATCCTAAACCATTCAAGCTGAGCTCTAAGGTCAAGGTACCTCACTTTTTGGTCACTCTATCCGTTGCATTTTGAACAATAATGGGCTCCATGGAAGAAGACCCAGGAGGGCTCCACTATGGACAGAAAAACATAAAAAGCCAGAGTGGAATTCACCAAAATGCATGTTGACAAGCCCTAAAGTTTCTGGGAGAATGTCCTTTGGACTGATGAGGCAAAACCGGAGCTTTTTGGCCAGTCACACCAGCTCTGTTTACAGAAGAAAAAAGAAGAGAACATCATACCTACTGTGAAACATGGAGGGGCTCGATTTTGTTTTGGGGCTGCTTTGCTGCATCTGGCACAGGGAACCTTGAATCTGTGCAGGACACAATGAAGACTCAACACTACCAAGGCATCCTGGAGTGAAACATACTGCCCAGTGTCAGGAAGCTCAGCCTCAGTCGCAGGTCATGGGTCCTCCAGCAGGATAATGACCCAAAACATACTCAAGCACTTGTTTTTTTTTTTTTGTATAAGTCCCCTTATGTCTCTCAAAAGGCTCTGCCTTTTGTCAGGCCACAGCTGTAAATAAGAAACTTGTTCTTAATCTGTCTTGCCTGGTTAAATAAAGGTAAATGAAAAAGAATAGCTGAGAAAAAAAACATTGGACTATTCGTAAATGGCCCTCCATGAGCCCAGATCATAATCCTATTGAACATCTATGGAAAGATCTGAAAATTGCAGTGTGGAGACGCCACCCTTCAAACCTGAGACAGCTTGAGCAGTTTGCTCAGGAAGAGTGGGCCAGACTCCCTGCCGGCGAATGCAGATTTACAGAGATCGCTTGGTTGTAGTGATGAAGAAGAGAAGATGGTGCCACAAAATAATAAATTAAGGGTACCACCTCTTTTGTCCGTGCCATTTTCATTTGTTTTAATAATATAAAATATTCAACTGAATTAATAATTAAAATCAAAGTCTGATTTGTGTTAAATATGGAATAAGCAATGAGGGAATGGCATCAAACTTTTGTCAGTTTCAAGTTATTTCAGACGTAGTTGTGTTTTTTTTGTGGAAGGGTACCAGCAAATTTATCCACGTCTGTATTTGTTAAATCGGGAGTTGCATTATGTGAACTTCTGGGGTCTAATTGGGTGTTTTGAAAGACAATACACTATTTAATATTATTTAATGTTTGCATTCATCTCTCACTCCTGTGAATAGGGGCAGCTTTGGTTTTCCGCTGCTGATTGTGGAATAAAAAGTTTTTATTTATTATCATTTAAATTAAGTTCAATGTTTAAAAATGGCCCTATTATCAAATTTTAGGCATAAAACACGAGAGACAAGCAGACAGATAATCCCCATTTGTACCCATTAATTCACTGGATATTAACCCCAATCCTGACAACCTTCACACAGTGCTGGTCTTTATTTATTTTACCAGCTGCTAATAAGTGCTAAAATGGTTGTTAGTTTAATCAGTTTGGGTGCAGTGTTTGGATGTAAGTCTTTGTACAGAGTATTTTATGGGAAACAGGGCTGACAGGCTAAGTGGATTTAGACTGGTGCAGGGGAAAGAGACGTGCCCCCCCCCTGCTTTTCAGAAAATAACACCATGAGTGAGGACTTTAAGGCCCCGGGGATGGGGGCAATGTGCCCTTACTGTGGCTGGCATGGACCAGGGAGCTGCTGCAGTGGGCACCTCCTGCTCTCCATTGCCCCGTCTCTGTCTCTATAGCAGCCTTGGAGTGCTTATATTTAGAAGGGCTTTGATTGCCGCCCCATTCATTGGGCACTTGTAAAAATAACCATGATCCGAGTGGATTTTTTCTCTCACACCCAGGCTGTTGTGCATCCCTCTGGTTCAGTGACGGTACTATCATTATGTTCTACGCAGTCACTCCGGAGAGTGGCCAACTTTCCAAGCCTGTAAATAACAAGGCAAATATATGCCATAAAAACGCACTCGGCTCTGGCTCTTAGTCAGGCTTTTCGGTTTAAATTTAGTGCTGTACCTGCTATAAAAATCCCCCTGCTCTTGTCTGAGGAGCTGGTCTGCCTACTGTCACTTGTACCAGGCAGGACGTGCGTGAGGGCGGCCGTCCTGGTCGCTCACCCTGCTGCTAAGTGTCGTTTGTAAGTTTGCCATCATACTGGTTATTTAAGCACCTTCTCCAGCCACATCGCCCATCACACCCATCGGCGTCGTGGCCACTGTAAGCCGAGCGTCGGCCACCTGCCTGCCTACAGATTGGAAACTGGATAAACATCTGGTCTTCTGCTGTCAGGCCGTGCCAGTCTGTGGCACCTGATTTCCTCACATTCATCTTTTTTTTTTTTTTTTAAATATTCTTTACATAGCAGATGCTCTTATCAAAAGCAGTTTGCCATATTTACTTGTGCAGTCCAAGTCAGAAGGGTTTCTCGTCCAGCTTAGGAGTGCAGTTGTGCTTAAAATACAACCCTGCATCCCTGACGTAAATATCTTAGTTCCTTAACTGCTAAGTTGTGTAAAGCACAGCTAGGAAAATAGAAGTGAGTGTTAAAATATGTGAGCCGCTAAAATGCAGCCTTTGCTGTCTTATTTGTTCCACCGTTACAGTCCGTCATGTTCATCTGCTGCAGTCTCTTCCGAAATCCAGTCTGTGTTTTCATCTGTGCCCCCATCCTGTTTCCGGTTCCACATTTCAAAATTTGCCGCAGTCTGCAAGACAACTGCTTTGCTCTTTTCTACGATTCTATTGTGTTTTAGCCTCCCCTACATTTGAACCCATGTTAAAAAAGTCCTGGTCTCCCTGTCCCAACAGACACTTAGTGATATATAAGTGATATATAAGCACCCCCCCCCCCCCCCCCCAAGGTCATGCGGAGGGCTTTCTCACCAGCCAGGGCTGGGATGGGATTGTCGAAAGAAGGCAAGGAGCTACTGTTTTTGGCGTGAGTGGGGGAAAATGAAAACAGCCAAAAATAAGAAAATGGTAACGGTGACTGCTGGGGCGCGAGGAACTGAAAAACAACTATTTATAATGCATGTGAATGAGAGGCGGGAAAAAGGAGTATCTGCAGTCTGCCTGGTCCACATATTACAGAAGAGCAGCTGGGAGTTATTTTAGTGCTTTAAGACGATGCTGACGTCGCCTGAGAGTGTTCCTGAGAAGGGGGCCTGAGCTGTGCTTCAGGGGATGCCTGCGGTGCTTCTGATGCAGCTGATGAGTTACCTGTTAAATCTGAAAAAATATACAATTCCAAGTGTTTCCTTATAGATCAAGAGATTTGGCATGGGGGCATTGTGGGGGATGGGGATGGGGGGGGTGTTGTACATAACAATGTGACGACAGCCTAACTGTGTATGTGACTCAGCCTAACTGCACTGCACAAAGCCTAACTGTGTATGTGACTCAGCCTAACTGCACTGCACAAAGCCTAACTGTGTATGTGACTCAGCCTAACTGCACTGCACAAAGCCTAACTGTGTATGTGACTCAGCCTAACTGCACTGCACACAGCCTAACTGTGTATGTGACTCAGCCTAACTACACTGCACGCAGTAAAGTAATGGGTGTCGTGTACTTCCGTCTGATATCAATGTAGTGAATAAAGGGGAGAAGACCACCCCCCCTCCCCCGCTGCCCTAATTGAAAACGGTAATCTGATACGGTTTAGCATTCACGATGGAATGCTAATTCCATTAATTACTGCTAATGTAATTAGTTTGCTAGGAGATTAACAGGTAGACTGAACTGTTTTTCTCCCATTCTCACATGACAACATAACAGTAAAATAGTGATTTACACGCAGGATTCAGTGTGTGGGTGAGGAATAAGGCAGTGAGGAGAGAGATGCATCGTCGCCGCCATCTGAGTACCTGCTCTGTTTACCTACCTCGTCTGTTTTTCTTTTCCTTGGAAAATACCTAAGTAAGCTAATTTTGTTACAGCTTCATAAGAGCATCTGCTAAATGACAATGTAATATAGCCGCTATAATTAGTGCCGCTAACCAGCTGAGTTCCATAAGGTGTGCATGGGGGGGCGGAATCGGGCTACCCTGCCGAGTCACAAAGGCCATGGATTAGATAATTGATTGGTTGGAAAAGTTTTTTTTTTTTGTGCCGTGGCGGCAAAGTTTTTGGTAGTCTACAAAGAAATGTTACCAGCGGAAACAGTGAATTCCTCTGACTTGGGGCCGGTATCACGAAGCAGGATTTCTTGCTTAGCTGGATAACTTGTCTGATTTAAGGTACCCCAGTTTAACTTGATGTGTTACTTTAAACCACCACATTGTTTACTCTGGTATCTTCAGTTTCAAATTTAGCTTGTCAGCAAAGATCTGTTCCAGAAAATATGTCACTTCCCACATTTTGTAGCATGTCCTCAGTCGTTGTTTGTTTTAGTACATTGTGTTGTGCTGAACTAAACAGTTTTGGCTTTACTAGATTTATGTCACATTTGGCTTGGTGACATAAAGTCTGTTTACTAAATGCAAGAGAACAGTGCCGAGGGCTATTTTTAAATGTAAACCGATTCTTTTCCGTTATAACTGAGCCACAGTCATGCAATTTTTATATGCCAATCAATCAAAACAGAAATTGTAAATCCCAACCTGACATGATAAAAATATGCTAGTTTGATTTATGAACTTGGCATTGGTTTGTAATTCTGCCCAAGTACAAAGTGCACATACTTTGTCCTTTGTGGATACACTGGTGTGGTTTTTTTTTCCCCATTTCAAAAGGAAAAATGTGAAAATCAATCGCAGTGCTTTTAAGCTTCCTGTGAGACCTGTCCTTGTTTGCAGGGAAGAATATAGCTTTTCATTTTCCCCTGGGGCATTATTGAGTGGTAGGATTAAAATAAGGATTTATTTCTAGGAGTGTTTGCTGGCAGGGCGGCTAGTGTGTACCGTCAATTTCTTTTCCCATCAAGCTATTGGTCGGTCTTTCGGAGATGCCGGCCTTGCATGACAGAGTGAGATTACCAGCCAGAGGTGTTGATATTGGTGTCTTTCCCCTGTTGCACCAGCTGAGATTCAGACGGATAAACCAACAAAGACGATTTGGCCTGTCTGGGGATATACTGTAACCCCATCTGTAACACAACAGTACATCTCTGCAACCTGCAGTTTAAATTTGTACAGTTCTATCTTCCTAGAGAGCTCAGTTATTTTTTATATCGTTTACATATATTTTTGTATGAATTTACATAAAAATAATTTTTATTACACTGAATCAAAAGCTTAAAAAGAAGCTACCAGGTAGTCTGTAATACAGGTGTGGTCACACATGGTTCTGCTGGGGCTCAGTCAGGAGGAATGAATGATGAAGTAAGGATGTACACATGAGACGTACAAAAACCTTTACAGACATAGCAAGCCTTTGGCTATGTGTCCCAGTCTGTGGTTAAACTCCACTCTGCCGTCTCTGTTTCTCTATTGATCGAGCCCCCCACAGCTCAGAACAAGGCAACGATTGAGCTGTGATGTGTGGAACATTACCTCCCACCATCAGACCCAGAGACAGCAGCTCCCCTGCTTACACAGCCCTCTGCCCTTTCAAGAGCATTTGTGAATCCCTGCACTTGTGAGGAAATGTGTGCCTAAGTTGTCTTGCCTGGCCTCAAGCAAACAGGAGTAAACAGGAGTTAAGTACAGGTTTCTATTTCCATGGTATTTTTCTGGTACCAAAGAATCCTGTTATCTGTTTAAAGAGAAGTTAAATGTTTAGCTCTTGGGCCTTGTTAGTACTCCTCATATGAGGTGCCTGTTAATTGCCATTGATGAAATCTTATGGTTTGAAGTTATACAGCGTGTAGCAGAGTAGTAGGACATGGGCCCTCAGTCTGAAGGTTGGCAGTGATGAACAAACTTTAGCAAAGGTCTTGTTGAGCAATCCAGTTGACATGTCCATTGATTTCATAGGGAAATGGATAAGCAGCTGAATGTGTGCATGTGTTTGTGTGTGTAGAGGCCAATGCAGCAGAGGAGATCAGCCCTGAGGAGTTGGAGGACAGGGCTAAGGATGGAGACCCCAAAGCCCAAACCGAGGTCAGTCTCTTGATTGCTCTTTGCAGTTTTATTAGTTTGCTAACTGCACTGCACAAATTCCTCCAGTTCTTTCCTTGTGCCGTCGCAGATGTTTAGGAAACATCAGTGTAACACAGAGAGTAAGACATGATCACCAAGCCTGCTCTGCAAAACCTTTCAACTGTAATATCTGTAAACATTTTAGAATTACATGGGGCTCAGATGGGTTACTGGTTTAGACAGGAATACATTCATTATGGGGTCACAGCCACCCCCGGGATGATAACCTACAGAAAAGCCCCAGTGATAGTTTTGAATTTCTAGCTCTTCCGCTATGGCACTGTGGTGTCATGTCTTGAACAGACAAAATCAACAGCCTCGACCTTCTTAGAACACCTAAAAGGACCTTTGTTATTAGCTGTGTTGTCTCCGGAGTATAAACTGTTTCCTCTTAATGCTGTATTTTTATAGGGTCCTCACTGTCATATTACTGTTTTGTGCAGCTTTCTCCCAGTGTTAGGTAATCATCAGGATGCCAGTGAAATATGTCTTGGCTCTGTGTCCTGTTAAATGAGAATTTACATCAAACAATAGTCATCGTCTCTGGTTTGACATGTGGAACAACTGCCGTCGAGGCTGAGTCTGCATTGTTTGCATGTGTGTTTGAATCTATAGAACCTGTATGTTATAACTGAGCATCATTAATGGCCAAGTCCTGGCGTGCCCACCGTGTGTGTGATTGCAGATGGGGAAGTATTACCTTAAGCTGGCAGAGCAGAGGGATGAGGAGCTGAACCAATGCAATGCAGTAGGCTGGCTGGTCCAGGCTGCCAAAAATGGCCGCAAAGAAGCCGTCAAGCTCCTGAAACAGTGCCTGGCTGAGCGGAAAGGTGGGTGGGGTCTGGATAAGGATCCTGGGAAATGTAGTCTCCCTCATCATCCTGTAGTTTCACCGTTCATTACACTGTGCATGTTCTTTTTAATCCTTTAATCCTGTCCCTGTTTTACTAAAGCATACTGGAGTTGGCCATGTGAGACATGGTAAATCTACTGCATTAGAATCTGAGCTACTCTGCCTGCTCTGAAAAGCACATGATGCGTATAGCAGAGCATCACTGTTGAGGTCTCTTTGTGTAAAATATGAGCTTAGCAGTAGATAGGAGAGACAATGCATGATACCTTGCACACATCCTGCAGGTATAACCTCAGAGAATGAGGAGGAAGTCAAGAAGCTCGCCACTGAGAGTAGGTTTGAGCAAGCCGTGAGGAAGGCTGCCTTGCTGATGTACTGGAAGCTGAACCCCGAGAAGAAGAAGAAGGTAGCCATATCTGAGATGTTGGAGAACGTTGGCCAGGTCAACTCCGACCATGGTAAAGCATCTGGTGTGGAATCGTCAGTGTCCTGTGAAGGGTGTTGTGAGAAGCTGTCTAGCTGCAGATCATTCTGGATTAAAATGTTGAATGTGTCACCTCCACAGATGGTGTTGCCACACCAGGCCCGGTCCCCAGCTCTGTGCAGAAGCAGAGGCGGGTGCTGGAGAGACTGGTCAGCAGTGAGAGTTCTGGTAAGGATTCGGTTGTTTGTGTGTGTGTGTGTATGTGTGTGTACGAGCGGGTTTACCTATCCTTATGGGGACATAATGTGAAGTGATAATTATTCATTCACAAGCAGTGCTCACTGAACACTTTTACCTGCAGCTCATTCCTGTGAACCTCAATTTGTAATTCTGTTTATAAGGAAAATCATGTTATTTTAAACCAATTGAATGCAGAATGATGTGGCCACAAGAGATCTGAACATCAGGTTTCTACTTATCTGCATGGCATAGTATGTTTCTAATAGAATGCATCATTTTATCAGTTGAAAGTAGGGATACTCCTGATCTTAAGGTCTGCAGCTGTCAGTTTCTCAGCATTTACTAGCTAATATTTTTAAAAGCTTCATTAGAATAGTGTAACGATCTGCTGGTTATTTTGTGCCCTCGCAGCTAACGAATATGTGGGTTTGGACGATTTCGTGGAAGTCACCAAAAAATACGCTCAGGGCATCATCCCGCCTTTGGTAATGGAAGGTGTGAGCACCGACGACGACGATGATGATGAGGCCCTGGAGAAAAACCCAGACAACCTGCCCCTGAATCGCAAGGTATGCTGCGCTACCAGCCACACAACCTGCTACCGCAATCGCCTGGGTTCCTGGTGTTTGACCCAGTTAAGCCTCTGTACTTAATTATAGCTTTATGGTCTGGTTCATGCTAGATATTTAACAGTTTGAAAACCACACATTTAGTGCCCTAATATAATTCTGATACCACAAACAGCTGCCACTGGGCACTTATTCAATACAGAGGAAATAAATGCCGCTGTCTTTACAGTATGTGACTGTCTTAACTAGGCCTGTTTTAAAGGAGACTCCCATTTGGTGATAATAGGACTGGACATAGATAACAGTAGAACCCATGAGCTCTGAAAGTGAGGAGTTGGCCTAGGAAATACTATACAAATATACTCATGTTAGCTTAGACAATACTATAGAAATATGTTTATGTTGGCTTGGACAGTACTACACAAAGGTACTCCTGTTGGTTTGAACAGTACTACACAAATACACTTATGTTGACTTGGACAGTACTACACAAATATGTTTGTGTTGGCTTGGACAGTACTATGTAAATGTATTCACATTGGCCTTAATGTGGTCTAAGTTTACAAAGAGTGTGGTGAAATGTTTCAGCATGAAAGGCAGAAGTGTTTAGCATTAAATAATAATATTAGCAAATACAATTATCACAAATATTTCACCTGCAACAAGATTCGAAATCTGACATTTTGTCACTTTGTGATCCTTTTCAGATCCTTAAGTACCCGCTTCACGCAATTATTGAGATCAAGGAACATCTGATTGACTGGGCGTCAAGAGCAGGGATGCAATGGCTCAGTGCCATCATCCCCACCCATCATGTGAATGCGCTCATCTTCTTCTTCATCATCAGCAACCTCACCATTGAATTCTTCGCCTTTATCATCCCCCTGGTCATCTTTTACCTTTCTTTTGTCTCCATGGTGATCTGCACCCTGCGAGTATTCCAGAACAGCAAGGCTTGGGAGAACTTCCGTGCCCTCACCACCTTACTAACACGCTTTGAGCCCAACATAGATGTGGAGCAGGCTGAGTCTAACTTTGACTGGAACCATCTGGAACCTTATCTATACTTCTTTCTGTCGGTCTTCTTTGTTATCTTCTCTTTTCCTGTGAGTGATAAGGCCTGGATCCCATGTTCTGAGCTGGCCACCGTGGCAATCTTCTTCACCGTCACCAGCTACATGAGCCTACATTCGTCAGCAGAGTCATTTGCCCGGCCGGCACTCCTTGTTGAGATGGCATCATCCGTGTGTGACATGACCAACTTCCTGCCAGAGAACATGTCCTTCCTGCGCTTCCTGGGAAAGACCTTCATGGTGGTGCCGCTGGGCGACTTTGTAGTCCTGAAGATGAGCATTCCCTGCCTGCTGTACATGTACCTTTTCTATCTGCTGTTCAGGATGGCCCGGCTTCGTGGATTCCGGGGCATCTACTGCTTCCTAGTGCCCTACCTGGTGTGCTTCATGTGGTGGGAGTTCTCCATGGTCCTCCTCCAGAACTCCACCACCATCGGGCTGATCCGCAGCTGCGTGGGCTACTTCTTGTTTTTATTTGCACTCCCCATTCTCACCCTGGGTTTAACTATCATGCTGCTTATTCAGATGTTCAAGTGGTTCTTAGCTCTGGAGCTAACCAAGATGATCGTCACCGTGGTGGTGTGTGCTATCCCAGTCGTTCTGCGACTATGGACCCGCTTCAGCCTCTCCCTGCTGGACATCATCAAGTCCCTGTCCAAGAGCAGTGTGGTCAAACTCATTTTGGTCTGGATCTCAGCAGTCTTCCTCTTCACCTGGATGTACGTCTATCGTTCGGAGGGCATGAAGGTGTACAACTCTACACTGACCTGGCAGCAATACAGCTTCTTATGTGGTCCACGGGCCTGGAAGGATTCCAATATGGCCAAGATACAGATCCTCTGCAGTCACCTGGAGGGCCACCGTGTCACCTGGACGGGCCGCTTTAAGTATGTGCGGGTGACGGACATTGAGAATGGCCCTCAGTCAGTCATCAACCTGTTGCCGGTCTTTTTGGGAGACTGGATGCGCTGCTTGTATGGTGAGGCCTATCCCAAGTGTGACCCGCAGAATGTCACGCTCCACGAAGAGGAGCTATGTCGACTGAAGTATCTGGCCAAGCACGAATGTCACATCAAACGCTTCGACCGCTACAAGTTCGAGGTGACAATGGGCATGCCGTTGGACAAGAAGGGCCGGAACGGCACGTTGGAAGATGACGATGCCACAAAAGATATCGTACTCAGGGCCAGCAATGAGTTCAAGCATGTCCTGCTGAACCTAGGGATGGGTAGTATCGTGGAGTTCAGCACTGTGCTCGAGGGTCGCTTGGGAAGCAAATGGCCCGTGTTTGAGCTCAAGGCCATCCACTGCCTCAACTGTGCTTCACCACTGATCCCTGTGGGCAAGCAGTATAAGATCGAGCCGGACTGGCGGGCCACGGCCCACAATGCCTTCAGATTTGCCTTTAACTTTTTCTTTAACCCATTCTTGTCGGCCAGGACAGAATAGTGCACGCGCTTGTCGTGGGGAACACTTTGATGTGTGGGAAACTACATGTGACTCCTGGTAATTCCGCATGCATTTCACAAATAGCTCATGTCATGGGTGTGAGTGTCTTTTTCACTACTATTTATAATGCAATGTGTAGCTGTAAAAACGTGTAAGCACTTCTTTACTGTAGGACTATACAGAAATGAATACTTATGCAAAGCTGTGTGGAATCGATACAGTGGCTGCTTTGCCAAAGATGACATCACAGTGGTCTGCATTGATTCTGTCCGATAATTGGTTCCTCGAGTATTCCAGGCTATGACTTCACTTAAGCAGCTCAAACAGTGGCGGTGCCCACAGGACCACGCTCCTCATACAGTGGCAATGCTTTACAGTGACCTGCAGGAAGGACCAACCATTTGTGGCCCCATTTAAGAGACTGCCTTGCCACACTGCACATTTATTTTGAGCATAGAAGTCGCTGTGCATTGCTCATTAACACACTTTTCAATAATTATATGCTCATACTTCTCATGAACTCGAACAACAGAGGTAACAGAGTCCTGGGGGTTTCTGCACAAGGATGTGACACTAAGGAAAGGTGAACAGTCTGGGAATTTCAGTTGTGAATTTCAACTGCTGCACAAGGAGTAGGCATGTTTTCACATTTGGCTCAATTATGCAGGAAGGTGTCACATTTGGTGGATGTAGGATACAGTCTTACATTGAGATTAATTAGTGAGATACCTCAGTTAAATGTGGGGATATGTACGTATGCCTTTTAATTTCTTTGGACCCGTTGATCCACTATGTTTCTTAGCTGCTGCTTCCGGTCATTCTGAAAAATCTAGGTAATATATTGTTAAATCCTGTTTATTGCTAGGTATTCTTTACACTTGTGTGATATTTAATTACAGTAATTTTAAGGCCTTAATATTTTGTGAAACTTGTAAATTCAAGTGTGAAAAGCTTAACTGGCCAAGAGTAATAAAAATAATTCTAAGAGAATAATGAGTATTTTTTTACGTGCTTGTGGTTTAGTGAAGCTTTCCGCTCGTTGTGGTGGCCCAGGTTGGGGGGATTTATTTTTCTCTGGAAATCCTTTTGATGCAATTCACCTTAAAGGGCTTGGCTTTGTATGGCACAAACAAATATTGGGTATGCAGCCTATAGTGGCAGTCGAGGCTCCACTTGGTTACTCCCCATTGTTTCATTGATTGACAGCTGCATAATGGTCTGTGGCCTGGCAGGTAACAGCAGTAGTATTTAGTGCAGGAACCCTAATGTCGGTATGAGTGTCCATTTCACTGCCCTGGCAATTCATGAAAGCTTGGCGACAGAGCAAGATGCTCCAATGATGATTGTTGTCGTAAAATCATAAATCACAACTGCAGGGCAAGTATAGACTGGACTACTCTTGCTTGCACTCCTGATCTAATGCTAATCAATAACATTAAATAATTCATGAGACGCGAATGTTTGGCCTCATGCGTCCCCTCCAGGGAAGCCGTAGTAACTAACCTGCTTTAAGTGCTTTAACCTTCCACTCCGAACTAAAACTGTTAAACAATCAGACTATAACTTTTGGCTTACATGACAAATTAATCCTAAGACATGACAAGCGGAATAAAGACCATGATCAGAACAATTATTATCTCAATCTCAACACTGAATGCTTTTGGCAATCCTGCTATTTGTAAGCTAAACTCTGCAAATTAAATAGCAATAAAATGACACAATCAACATTATACAAAATTAACAAACATTGAAAAATCCCTAGATTTGTTTTCAAATCATCATCACGTTGAATTACACATATATTTACCCATACTGACTGGTAAAGAGATAAAATGGACCTAATAAGTAGCCCTCTTGCATTTGACAAACGTTAATACGGAACTAATTACTCTTCTGAAGCAGTACTTCAAATTTACCAGCAGGTGGCTCCCTTTCCCATAAAATTTTGTAATTGCATAACCTAAAGATGGAACCCAACAGCTAATGCGAAGGACTGCTTTATCTGTTCACTAGATATATAACTGAATTAAACTGAAAGAATTCAGCCAATATGTCAACAGAGTTTGCCTTTTAATATGAGATGAACACAACTGATCTTGCAGTTCATGACTAAGTCATGCATGACTGGTTGCAAATCATGTCAAGGTAAAAGTGTGTTAATATTCAAGTGAATAAGTCTGTCTGGAGAAGATGTTATTGTCAGAGCTTCTGCTGGTCAGCAGAAGGTATTTTACCTGTATCTAATGTTTAATATTAAGAGTCCAGGGTCGACGAGCTGTTCTGTCCACGGCAGTTAAGCAATAATTCTTACCTGGAAATGGGCCCAGAAAGAAAAGAGATCCTTGCCATAAACTATAGGATGCAATTGTTTGTTGAAATCTTTATTTGAAAACTCATATTAACATATTTATAACTGTCTGTTTGACATGTATGCCGTCCAAAAAACAGGAAATTGACAGAAAATAAACAAATGCAAGGTGAATGGGAGGAAAGGAGGAGAACCCGATGTGAAGGACAGGCACCTAAGCCAGTGGCCTAGGAGAAATATATGTAATCTGTAAAAAACTGAACACCAGAGGAAAAGATTCAGCTGGGCTCTGAAGAGTGTGTACTGTAATTTCCACTCCAATGTGTGTCTAATTTCAACATTGTTTTCAAAGTCGCTTTGTTTCTGGCTGAGGAACGGGGCAGGTGGGGGTGAGCGTTCGTCACGGTGGGGAACTGAGCTGAGAAGCAGAAGTGCCTTTGTAAGGCTGCCTGTGGGCCTCTTCACTCTTCAGGGACAGCATGGAATGACCTGAACTGACTGTCCCCCTCATTTCATGCCAAAAGTAACATGACTTTCTAGACGTCCTGATGACAGCTGTACTCCTGTACATCCTACGGGGCCACATTCCTCCTGTGTTCAGCATCTTCTTGTTTTATTACAGGAAATATTAGTTATATCGTAAAGAGAATCAACAGTATATACACAGTTCCATTGATCCATTACAAAGATTTGATTATTATTAATAAACATTCCTCATTCCTTTTAATTTTTGCCTCATTAAAAGTTGTAAGCATTATAAATGTACATTGTAACACTGGACAATGGCAAACATGCTTTTGTGCCTCCAAACACAAAACGTATATTAGTTGTTTTATGGTATCTAGTGCCATGAAAAGACACACCATTGCAAGCCATTATACAGCAAACAGCCCGTTTATGGTTCTGAAAAAGGCAGCCAGAAACCTAAAAACAGATCAATTATTATCATGCAGGGTCATTTGCTGTTTCTTTTCTTTTTTTCCTAATTTGCAAAGGAGCATGTGTCAAGGTCTAAATCCCTAAGGTAAGCCTGGACTCACGGGGGGGGATTCGTAATCATTGTACAAATCTTTTTTGTAAAGGCTGCATGTTCAGAGTGAAAGAGAGATAGAGAGTGCAATATCATACCATTGGTCATTCTCTGTGCTGTAAAATACAGTCTCTCATCACAGGAGAGTCAGAAATCCCTCCAAACAGGATCCTTCTATCAAAAATGCCATTTTTCGCCAGCGGTCCTGTCCTTGCTGTCAGCGTCAACATTACCGTAAGCTCACAACACAAAACAAAAGGATTTAACTGAGACATACATTCACACCTGCACCATACCATGTCCACCACAATCACTATAACCACCACTAACACGCTACACGCTGCAAAGTGCAGGGCTCCATGTGACCCTCTTCACCCCCCCCCCACCTCCACCCTAACCCTGTTCATTCCAAACACCAAAGCCAAATTTAATTGTTACAAAGTTCAAAAACACAGCAGTCACCGCAGAAACCCCACATCAGAGGGTCACATTCAATACTCTGGACCCCACTTCAGACAACGATGCTAAAACTCAAGTCAGACGAATGAGATGAAAAAACAGACGACACAAAGGAAAGGGGGGGGGCAGTGCTCAACCCGATTAACCCTGAAGCTAATGCTTTCTGAAAAAAAAACAGCCTTTAGAAAACACAGAACATGTAGTCTATCCCAAAGATCAAAGAATATTTGGAGCTTGTATTCTCAACAACAGAAACTGATTGATCTGAAACCACTTTGAATGTTTTGATTACAACTTTGCTTTTCTTACTCTGCTGGCCGTAAGGTGTCCTCAGTTCCATCTGTGAACCTTTTAAAAGTTTTAAACTATATACCTTCCGCCCAATAAAATCAAGTGAAAGTGAGGGGGCAGGTGAAGATCTAGAAGCCCTTAAAGAACCAACATGCATGAGGGCGGCGACCTGCAGTGAGATCAGTCCTGCTGACATCATTAATAACCACATCGATAAAGATTTCTTGTCTTTGTTTCATTCACAAAATATCTGCTGCCCTACTTTGCAAATCTGGCTTCTTAGATTATGCTGTTGCTGAATTACTTACGAAGCTTACAGTTTTACCCATGTACACAGCTTGAATATTTGAAATATCTTATTAAATCACCCTAGCAGTTACAGAGGGAGCAGGGTGCCCTTCCTTGACTAGACCCTGAAGCCTTTTGGTCACAAGCCCAGCTCCTTGTTTGCAGTACCTAGTGCATGAAAAGTACAACTCGATGGTAAGAATTATAATATTTTAAGAATATAATTCTCTTTGGAGCAATAGTGCTGTGGAAATGAATAAGCTGATTGGTAAAATAATGCCATCCACTGCTGAACCTTTTACAATCAACAGGGGTTACGTTAACAAAGACCTGCAGGGGGTTAGCAACAAAACATCATAGTTTTTCACATATGAAAAATGATACCAGGTCTGACAACGTGTGACAACTAGAGTGACAGCAAGAGTTAAATTGTGACAGAGCAAAGAGGGCATGATTTGGGCAGCTAGAAGCAGGTGAAATAAACCCTGGAAAGCTAAACGAGGATGTCAAGTGAAATCATACATTCCTTCTATCCACTTGGGAGTAAAAAGTCTGTGATCTCCACCTCGTTGATGGCTTCCTGAAAACCATTGGGAAACAAACACAACAGATGAATCACAATCCACAATTCCAACAAAAAGTGTTTGCCCTTTTTCCAAATGTCAGGTGGGTCCAATGAATATTTTGAGGAAAGCTGGGAGCTGCAGGGGCTCCTCTCAGAAGGAAGGAAGGGGGGTTGATGGTCCAATGTTGCGCCAATGTTGCGCTCAGTGTTAATGCATCTCCGAGTTGACTTTGTCCTGGAAGATGTACAGATTGTTTGTGGCGGCAATAGCGATGATGTTCTCAGCCGGGTGCCAAGCCGTGTGTAGAATCTTCTTTGTGAAGTCCAGGCTGTCCACGCTGATGTCATCCTTACGCCGCTTACCGCCAGCGCACACCCGCCGCGGCTTCAACACCGCGCGCGGCTTGCTGCTCTCCCGGGACGCCTCAAGGGTGACATCCCGCTTGGTGTTCCGGTCGAACATCCGGAAGAAGTTGTTGTATGCTCCAGTCATGATCACACTGTGGGCACCAGCAGGAAAAGGGGGTAGGAGTCAACTTCGAGTATGGTAACATGGCAACATGGCAAGCGGAGCGGTCTGGGTCATCTCGACTATTCTCAATTCTGTATGGCAAAGGTGCAAAACATTACGGGCACATGTGACCAACCACGTGGTGGAAGTTTGACAATGACAATGCCCGGCGTCCTCAACAAACCAGTGGGATTGCAGGGAGACCCAGGCACAAGAAGTCTCAGTGAATCCCTGTATCAGTGAAGGACGGCAACAGAGATAAATCCCACCTATTTATGGACTGTACACGTTTTTATCAAGGTTTACCTTCCATGGTAAATATTTCTTAAATTTTCTGTTCATCAACAGCGTAGTCCACTGACAGCCAAGCTGAATGGATAGTGTACCTTTGCATCTAAACCAGGGGTGGCCAATCTTATCCGCAAAGCGCCGGTGTGTATGCAGGTTTTCGGGGCAACTCCCTAATTAGATTACTAATTAGAGGACTGATTGGCTGAAGAGTCCTCACACCTGGGTTTGAACAGCTGATCTACAGGTTTTCCCAAAAACCTGCATACACACCGGCCCATTACGGATAAGATTGTCCACCCCTGATCTAAAAGAAGATAGCTAATGAACATGTGCACATCTTTTTCACCAACAAGGCAGCTATGCTCCTATATAATGGAGGGGAGGTTCCAAAAAGCTCAGAGGGACGACGCCTGTCTAGTGCTCATCACCACATTACCCGCCTGTCATTTGGCAGCCCTGAGAAACATGGCACCCTTCCCCCACCCTCACTTAATATAGCTCCATCCTCCCAAAATGCATTATTCAAGAGAACTGCCATGAACTAGGCCCCCCAACCACACCCCTGAACGGGACCAATCAGGGTGTAGCCTTGGATCATGAGCCCTTGTCATCTGGGCATGTCTATTAACAGAGAATGGGGGTGGAGGGGGAAAAGGAGGGGATTTGTACCTTCCAGGGCCAGGCTGCTGTTTTTAAGGACATTTATGGCACAGAATGATCTGTTTAAAGGCATCATATCATTCTTAGATGCCAACGTCAGAAGTAACAGTTCTATTTCAAACGTGCAGACGTTTCTGCCTGCAGAAAGCCCACAGGCCCCGGTGAAAACAGCACAACATCTTGCATGATTTTAAAACCCCATCTATACAATAAATCCGATAACTGCCTTTAAATAGACGCAAAGCGAAGACAACAGGCTTCTGTGTCCCCAGTGTCCGAAGGCTCACAGATGCAGTTTTATTTTTAGCATGGTGAACAGTGGTGATAATCGCTGTTTCGTAAGCTGGTGCTGGGATCCATGTCTATCCTCGACCGGAGAACAATTCAGTAATTCTCTCTGATTAGTATTCCTTCAAGCTTTGCAGCCACGAACACTGAACGTGATTTATATTCTCTAAGCGTGGGATGGGAAAAAAAAGCACAATTTCAGCATGAAAAGCCAGCAGCAGAAAGGAAATATACAGCTGATCCCGTCGACTGTCAGGCACTGGTCACGTGTTCCTGTGACAAATTACTCGAGGTGGTTCTGAGAAGCCACTGCTGATTGGAGAGGACACTGTGCAGCTGCTGTTAAAGTCAAAGTTGCATCGCTCTGCTTTAACTGTAGCTGCTGCGTCAGCCAGCCTCTTCCTTCTTTTGTTCATTAATTAACTCCTCAAAATGACCTAGACTGCCAAGAAGTGCACTTCTGTTTTAAAGAAGCACCCAGGTTCAGGGCACCATCAAATATGGGACTGTCAGCTGGCCAGCTGCCTTTGCGGTTGTGGCTCTGTGGGTAGAAGCCCTTTGCTTGGGCCCGGAGAAGGACAGTCCTGCCCATTTCTGTGCTGTCATCAGAATCATTTCACAATCAGTTGACAGTTAAGTGGGGGCAGAGTAGCTGGACTGAGACTCATGACACCGACAATAATGTAAATTAGCCCTGCGAGTTGAAAACCCCACACTGACCCCATACAAGATAAGCGGCTATAGAAGATAGATAGCTGGAAGTGAAGCACTGGGTGCTTTTACACAAGTGAATCTGCAATTAGTGAAGCAGTGCAGCACATATGCTGTGCCTTTATCAAGCTGGCATATACAAAGTATTAACTGGCTAATTGAACCTGATAAATCAAATAATGTCAAAAAAAAAAAGCGAAAATGCAAAAAAATATGCAAAAACAGAAATAGCCAGACTGGTTCATCCCTAAAGTATTGAATGACTAATAATAGACACACATGCCTAGATGAAGCCTACAGACCGGGATGGTAGAGATCTAAGCACATGGCATATGGGAGGACATTAAATCATTACATCACACACCACACGTTAGCACACGCACATTTGGCAGGTCACGTGGTGGTAGCGGTGGTTAATGGGAAGGGGGGGGGGGGGGGGTTAATGGTAACCACATAATGAATAATCACTCCAGTCTAAGCTCATCTTTGCAGGGGGAGGGGGGTCTCACAAAACCCACCCCACCCAGGTTCCCAATTAGGGTTTCACACAGCTCAAATTATGGCCTGATAAAGAGAGCAAACTCAATTAGCGAGTGTCTGTCCCCTATTACTGTCACTCTGAATGGAGCTGCTTTGTGTCCCACTAACACATGGCAGTTATGCTTTTTATGAGATCACGCCTAACACTCCTGTTCTGTGTGGAAACTTCCGTCCGGGTTCTCTAGAGAAAGATCAATACCAGCCCCATGAAGGATTCCGAGCAAACATCCATCATGTGCAGTTTGTCTGACTTCCTTAGCTTTTGGATCAGTCTGACCCCCCACATCAATCTCTATGCGCCCTATCTCACAAGCAGCTGACAGTATCATCGTCAGTAGCCATTATTCCTGTCCTTCTCTACTTGCAGGCAGACTCAAGCTCCTCCCTTCGAGGGAGGAGCCAGGTTAGTGCTATGTTCACTGTACATTAGTGAACATAGCACTAACCTGAGGTTAGGGAAGGTACAAGTCAGGGTCGTCATAAATCAACATTTCTTACTTAAACCGTCGTAATGCTTAATGGTTCACTTGAGTTCAGTGTGTAGATGTGTAGACAGAGTAGGTGATTCCGGCACTGACTGATTTATGCGTAACACAAAACAAATGTGTGGGTGTTGAAAATGCCACTCTAACTGTGGTCTTTTTTTGACAATGACTGGCTTGACTGTTACCAGCATGTCCTTGTTGCCATTCTGCTAAATTCATCTGGAGATAGAAGCGTCTGTATAATAATTAGAAATACTACGTAACATAGTAAAATAAATCTACCATATTCAGACTGCCCTCCAGGTGAGGGTTGCCATGTTACTACGCAATAGACTCCTCCTTCAGTATAATGGTAGGGTGTTATGTTATTAAGTAATCTAGTAAACAGATCAATCACGTTAAACCCCTTCTTCACTCTTAGTTCTTTGGCTATGGGTCATACACCTACCTTTGCCCCTCACAAAGTGGGTGGGGGGGTGGTTAGGGGGAAGGGGGGAACATTCTACAGGAAATCTGCTTCACTCCCCCCACCTCAATGTGCGTAGCACTCTTGTGCATTCACTGTGACCACAGCGTGCTAAAACACTCCTTTCTGACGGCTGTCGTCCCCCCACTGGGACTACGTCCAGACCATATGGTATAGCAGTCAGAACATAAACCACTATTCAAATGCACCCACCTTGTGGTTACAGGCAAAGCCAAATTTTGTGACTTCGAATCCTTTTCAGTCATTTGTATGATTTCGATACTAACAATTAATAATAACAGTTAATACTGTTATAGTTATCCATTTACAGTGTTAGAGGGGTCTGCATTGTCCAGGGTATGCAATCAGAAGGTATCCTAGGACCCCAACCCGTGACTTAATGGTCCTCCGTCCTTAGCAAATAAAATCACTGTATTATTTATAGTGAAGCATTCTGAAACTACCAAAGAATCAAAGCAGGGTGAAGGGAGCCTGACACCTCACTGCAGAGGCTTCACTGTTCACTGTTCACTGTTCACTGTTCAGCAGTGTGGCAGAAATGGACAGAAGGAGACGAAGCCAGGGGTGGTGCCAAAGCAGCGGGTCTGTCACAGAGGTGTGGATTTAAGGCCAGCTGTCCCTGTGGACTTCAGGTAGGTGAACACTAGTAATTCAGCATTAGAGTCAGAGAATGAAATGACACACTGGGGCACAGAATATCAGCCAATCACATTTTCCCACAATGCACAATAAGACCCTCAAAACAACAGTGTCCTCTTTACTAACGGAACACCGTCCTTGGCCAGTCATTGTCATCACAGTGAGGCAGTTATTTATTTATTTATTTTGAGGGGGCGTGTTTGTTCTGATCTCTGATAAGGAGGGGACAGGCAGTGCTGGGGTAGCGGCAGGCCTTCTGTCGCACAGCATCGTTAAGCCCGGAGACGTGACAGGCGGAGCCAAGCGGAGCCGTCGCCGTTGTGTCAGATGCTTTAACTGTTTGCATCGCGGCACCGAAACAACCTCGTTAGTGATACATTATCAATCTGAATCATATCATCCATGCACTGCCTGACACATGGCAGGATAAGAGAATACTGAATATAAGACAATTGAATCTGGTTTGTTTGGATGATTCATTTTCATACACTGGAGCTGATGTGTCCCCGTTGGCCAACCAGGCAAACTACACTATTGACTTGAGTTAGCATTTCCCAGTAGATGATGGTGTTATACTATACTAGGATATGTTTCTCAGTGCTGCCTTCCTTTCTGTTTGTCACCTGATGAATACTGCACCTTCTAGACTGTTCCACAGGGTCATCTTGTCCCATGACCTCAGCAGCGACGATCACTCACCTGTCACTTCCGTTCCAAGCACATTCGAACTTGTCAAAGATGCAGTCATTCTCGTACAGGGAGCAGAGTTTGCTGCGCAGGTAATCGTGGACCTGCAGGGGACACAGGAGCTCGTCACCCTCCATGATGAAACATAATCACACATCATAGAGCAAACATGCAATTTAGAGAGATTAGCAGAGACACTGGGAAGAATTCTTCACAGTATGGTTAAATGGTATTCTGCATTACAACCTGGCTGCAGGTGAAAGGATAAATAAAACCTGCTGACTCTACAGGAATACATTTGGGGAGACACAGTGTGACACTTCAGGGACAGCAGATTCAGGGTCAGAATCATGAGCCTGGCTAGTTTGTACTGATCCAGGACACATTCAATAGTACATAGTCTTTCAGTGACAGTGATTTTGGAAAAAGTACACATGGAATCCTGCTGCGCTCGTCTATCTCATTTTAGCTGTTCATCCCTTCTTGGTTATTTTATTTTCTTAAAAAACATGTGCACACCTGACAGTCGTGCTGGGCTCTATTTCAAAGAGCACGTCAGGTTTGAGAACCAGCCTTCATGTCAGGAGATGAGCTTGTATCCCCGAGGGTTGCGTGTGACACGTGAGCTTTCTGCACGCTCTTCACTGTTAAAGACGACGTACTTGGCTTCTGCGGAAAGGCCCGCCTTCTTAATCTGTCATCGTCCTGTCACCCCTGTATAAACAAGCCCCCCCAATCTGCAAATTATACCCCATCAAAAGGGCAGAATCTCCCATTGTTCATGTGGGGGGAGGGCGGGGGGGGGGGGGGGGTCCGGGGGCCACATGCACCGTCAGCCCTCTTCACGGACCGTGGGGTGGAGGGGGGGTTAATTACAGAAGCCAGCAGAAGCGGCTATGCAGCACTGCAGCGGGACACTGGATGCTGCATGGATCCTGCATCATGCCGAATGCTGCAATGAGCATACAGGCTGTCTGTGTAATAAAACGATGAATGAATTATATATAACAGCCTGATACCAGTCTGGGGCTCCCAGGCATCCCAGCAAAGACCCTGCTTCTCCTCCCCCCGTCTTCCCCTCTCTCCTGCCTTTGCTCCTTTCCATCGCTCCCTTTTGCGCTTCTCTTCTCCCCGCTCCCCGGTGCCCCCTCCCCTCGCCCGTATCTTAATTTCACCAACGTGGATTCAAAAAAAAAAAAAAAGGGATCAGTGCTTTATTTGGAAAGAGGGATCAGCCGGGAGCTGCCAGGCTGCGCACGCGGTTTGTGACTAAGCGAGAGGCGACGATGAAAAAGCCGAAGCGGGATAAAAACAGTAGCAGCGCCGTTTGGAAGTGGCCTCCTCCCTCTCTCGCCGCTTCCCTTTAGGTGCTGCATTGCAGATCCGGCTGGGCTGTGAGGGACGGAGGCCAGCGTGCTGCTATAAATAGACCCCAGGGCTCGCGGACTGCAGGTACCCCACTGACTGTGCAGCGTGCACACACACACACACACACACACACACACACACACACACACACACAGACACACAGACACGCACACAGACACACACACATACACACACAGACACACACACACACACAGACACACACACACACACACACACACACACACATACATACACAACACTGCTGTGATGTGTATCACCTGCAGCCCAAAGCAAATGCAAGGGCATTAATAATTTCTTAAAAAAAGAATGTTCCATTCATTTAAAACAAGCCTCTTTGGGTGAAAAGCACAGTGTTGACAGTATCCGATTTCCACAGTTACTCTGTGCTGCTTTGGTTAGAGAGGGTGTGTGATGAACTGTGCCAGGTCCAAAAGCATGCCAGAGCATAAGGAAGGAAGGAGGCGCGAGACTCACCTGGTAGGTCTCGATGGGCTTATTCTCCATGTTGAGATCCCAGACTTTGGTGGTGAGGTAATCCCGGGTGAGCAGGTAGCGGCCGCTGTGGCTGAACTTGACGTCAGAGATGGAGGAGATGATCTCAGAGAAGAATGAGCGGTTGTTGGGGTCCTCGGGCTCCTCGAACACTGCGGGGAGACATGCAGGATCCATCATTCTGGAGAAGCAGTCAAGCAGCTACCAGACCTCAGGTATCCACTAGAGGGCAGTGTCTCTCAGCTTCAATACTGGCCAGAGTAGACATGCCCCAGATTCGTTTGGTGTATATGGCTTCAAGCATCAAAAAAGTGCAACACTATAGCAGTGTTCATAATCCATTAACCTTGTTTTAGCTACTGCTTTTTCACATCTTCACTTCATTTCTTACATGTCTATGTCCTTATTTGTCACACAAGGTCCTCTATATCTCCTGCCTGTCTCTGAAAATCATTTTTCTTTAAGGCTTGATGCTAAACAACCTGCTTTTTGGTCTTTTAGATTCTGTCCATCCAACCTTAGAATCCTTGACTGAATTCCACTCGTTCCCCAGTCCCTACTCCACACATAGATTCATCCCGCTCGTCTATATTTACCTTTTGGAAAGAGAGGGCCAAAACTAGTCCCAGATGCTAGTAAAAATGGCAGAAATGATTTAAGATGTTTTTCTTCATTTTATAAAAGATTAATGATATAATGCATGCCATTTTCAAATATAGTAAAAAACAAGATATTTCAGTACTAGTATACATATTTAATAGATGCAAACAAAGTGATTATTCGTGGCTCTGTGCCCCGGGAGCCCGTCCATAAGCCCAGTGTTTCCTGGAATAGCTCTGGGATCTCAGCTCTCTGGTAAACAGCCTGCAGAATGAGAGCGCTGATGTTGCAGCCTGTGAGGGGAGACCCTTTAAAAGTCACCTGGCTGACGCAGAGCTGCAGGGACCCCGCAGAACCATCCCGGCGATGCATTTAAGCCACGGTACGCATGCGTGCGGCTACGCGCCGCGGCCGCCGGACCCCGTGTCATGGGATTGCTCAAGGGTAAAAGGGTGACATGCAATTAGCGCCCATCAGAGCAACATCAGCTTTTCGATTAGTTCATCTCTCTGCCGCCCTCCCCCGGGGCTGGGGGCCCTACGCTGCTTTCAACAGCGTGGGATGACACATAATTTTAAGGGCCAGTCAGACGTGCATCGCAGCTTCTCTTTATTAACGTTCCATGTGCCGTCAGATGCGGAGTTAAGCACCACAGATATTCAGGCATCTGTGCTAATCCTGCGGAAAGCACCATAGATATTCATACACTGAATGAGAAACATTGTTTATTCTCCACAGTCATAAGCAGTATGGGTTTGCCTTTGTATAAACATAAATTTTGCATTGTTAATACCTCCTATTCTGAAGCTTTAGGCAGGCTATTTGTATACGTTTTTTCAAAGATCTTTTATGTAAGTATTTGCACAGTTTTGTGCTGCTAAAGGCAAACCTTCTGTTAGGACCACTTCTGGACCACAGTGCAGAGCACCTTAACCAGTGCACTATAAACCACCATAGAGAGGAGCAGAGCGAGTGGGAACCGGTTCCCACTACTGTGGGGAGCACAACAGGACAATATGAGGTCTCTCCAGTCTTTCTGAGTTTCCATTACCTCCAGATGGGTCTCAGACCATCTCAATCGCTAGCAGAACCAATTCCAACTTGCAGGTTATGTATCAAATTGACCTAGAGTGGCACAATGGTACTGACGGTGCTCTCCTATTCATGTCAGTAGCAATAGTTTGATATAAGTACCTCGCTTTAAATACAAAGATGCTATTTCTGTTACAGAGACTTTAGCATACAAACATCACGTAGACCAAATATTACAATATTACTTTCCCCAAAGCGAAAAAGCAGGTCGATACGGAGCAGCAGAAGCAGCCGGGTTCTCTGCACCGCCGTGAGAAGCCCGCGTGCTGTTCTGCCCACCTTCAGCCCGTGCTCTGACAGCTGCCTTAAGGGTTTGAGGCGGGCCAGGCTGTATCAGGGGGAGAAAAAAACAGGGCTTCCTTCTCTGCCTAGAGGCAGTGGGGGGGGGGAGTCTGAGCCATTAAAAGAGAGACTGCACTCAGAGATGCAGACAGGGGGAGATGCTCTCCCAGACAGGCGCACCAGCGAGACCGGCACCCCAACTGAGCGCGGATTTGCTATAATGAGCGCCGTCTCCATGGCGAGGCAGGGGGGTCGTTTACGGCTCGGGCGCCCCCGGGCACGCCGCTCTCCGTGCACACACTCCATGGGTCGGGTTGCGGGACGGTCAGCCTCTTCTTCGGCAGCAGGCACGCAGGGAGCCGACCTACGGGTTTCGGATCATTACTCGGGAACGGAATAGCAGTCTGAGAGCAGGGCTGCGGAACTGTTGCCCCAGCCTTTGGCAATGGGGGCACTTAAACAAGGGACAGAGGTAGCAGATACACTGTAGATGTTGAAAATAAACTATTACTGCTTCAGGTCACTTCTGGGAGATTATTTTCCTTCATTAGCACAAACATTTCAGACTGATTTTTGTAGCAAAATCATTTCTACCAAAAAATTTATTTTCTGGTGGATAATGAAAGCATTTTTTTGGTCATTATATGAAGGGATGCGGTATGGATACTCTTCCAATTACAAACCTTCACTGGAGGAGCGTTCACGGAAGCAAACACTGCATGAGTATGGTATAGATTTGGGTAAATGGCACCTCCATTTGACTAACCAGAGCGGAATCTCTCGGCCTTCTAGAACATTCAGCAGAATTCAACCCAGTCTCAGATTCAGGAAGGTGACTCAGCTTGCATGACAACCTGTCATTGTGCAGAGAATGTGGGTTTAACCAAAGCAGTGAAGTGTTTGTGATCCTAATCTACATGTCAAGCTCTGCGGGCTGTAGATGTGACCGTGGAAAGTCACCGTCCCTGTTTCTTCCAAAGGCATAAGCTGACGTTGAGTGGTGACAGGTGGAGTATGTGCTTAGACTGTCACCTCCAGATTAATACGTTCCCAGTCACGTCACTCTTTCCTCTTCTATCTACATCCCACAAATATTTAATGTTTAAAAAACAATCCTAACAATAGAGAAGAACTGCACACCCAACCCTGGGAGGGGAGGCAAAATACAGCAAGCTCTCATAACAAAAAGTGACATGGAATAACATAAATGTCATGGAATCATGGTGTCTGTTATGGTAATGACTGGCTCTATAAACTCCCAGGAGGCTTGTCAATATAAGCCCCCCCCCCCCCCCCGCCCAGCCCGCCCATACTCCACCAGCCCATGGCAGTTTTCTATGGATCACTATTCATTAGAAATGATTGCTAGGACGACCCCAGCAGAGCCCCCCCCAGCTGCAATGGATTTTGGTCCCTGGAGGGTTAAAGGCGCACAGACCCAGCAACCGGCGATGAGGAACCTTCACAACAGGATCCCACCACTGGGAGTTGATAGGATCTTGAGATATTGATCATCACAGACCCAACTAAACCTGTTGACTTACAATAGTAATTATCTGATCCCGGGGACTCTTATTATCTGAGGGAAGTGTTGTTTTTTCTCAGTCTACCATGTGGTCACCATCCTGTTAAAGTAGGATCATCAGGTCAACCAGCAGTCTTTCCAGTGACCAATGCAATCAGCACATTCACAACCAGCAGTCCTTCCAGTGACCAATGCAATCAGCACATTCACAACCAGCAGTCTTTCCAGTGACCAATGCAATCAGCACATTTACAACCAGCAGTCTTTCCAGTGACCAATGCAATCAGCACATTCACAACCAGCAGTCTTTCCAGTGACCAATGCAATCAGCACATTCACAACCAGCAGTCCTTCCAGTGACCAATGCAATCAGCACATTCACAACCAGCAGTCTTTCCAGTGACCAATGCAATCAGCACATTCACAACCAGCAGTCTTTCCAGTGACCAATGCAATCAGCACATTCACAACCAGCAGTCTTTCCAGTGACCAATGCAATCAGCACATTCACAACCAGCAGTCTTTCCAGTGACCAATGCAATCAGCACATTCACAACCAGCAGTCTTTCCAGTGACCAATGCAATCAGCACATTCACAACCAGCAGTCTTTCCAGTGACCAATGCAATCAGCACATTCACAACCAGCAGTCTTTCCAGTGACCAATGCAATCTGCACATTCACAACCAGCAGTCTTTCCAGTAACCAATGCAATCAGCACATTCACAACCAGCAGTCTTTCCAGTGACCAATGGAATCAGCACATTCATCTAAGCAAACAAAACAAACCTCAGAAAACGGGTGACACATCACGGCCGAATCCCATTATTACAGATCAATATATTTTTATCTGACTGCTGAAATCTCAGTGGGGTCACGGCCCACCCCCCTGTAATACACGAATCTCACTTTCAGATCCTTAGTAATTCAATAGCCATCTGGCCAGAGGTGCTATCTGTTGAACGGGTGACACATTTCAGTATAATTAATTCCAAGCTAAATGTCACCAGAAACATGCCTGTGGAGATCATTCATTTCAGCTGTGTCTCCATATCAAAGGGCTACACATACTAATATGACAGCGAAGACACGTTTCCTCATTAAAGCTCACATAGGGGCTGAACACCAATGAGAACAAAGTGGAAGAATGTTAAACCAATAAAAAGAGCTGAATGTTATGACACCTTCATCCACCACCTGCATCTGGAAACATTTGTCATCTTTGTTAAACGATAAACTGGAGGTCATCCAGGAGGTTCTCTGCAGTCCGACGGGGTGGCGGCGGCTTGGCAGCCTCCTCTCATGCATCCTGCCATGTGACCCATAAGCCATTCCCTTCATGACACTCGCCGGACATTTCTCCAGCCCGACAGCCGGCTGATGAAAGCTGCCCACAGTCACTCGCCCCACGGCTCCCCTTCCTATTCAAAACTAGACTCTGTGGGCAAAAGCCAGTGGTCACACAAATCCAGGGACTCAGCAGCCTGGCCTCCACCCTAAGGGTGGATGATGTTCTGTGAGGGTGAAGGACCTGCAGACTCCAAACGTGAGCTCGGACAGTAGCAGCCCGTATTTTCTATTCCATTTTCACTGAGAGAATGGGCCCCTTGGGGAGCTCAGTGCAGTGCACCATTTATCTAGTCTCTTTTCTGTTCATAACGTCACATTTTAATATCAAGGGAGATGTATTGCTGACTGGTTGAGTTTATGTATGGGAAAATTAATTAATTTACTGTATATATTTCCTCTGTCTGCTTGTTACCCACTGAATTTTTAATTGAGCAGTATCATCATTGGACTTCCTGATTTATGCGTTGGTCTATGGGGCTCCTAACCATTCTGAGCCTTATTAGGGAACACCATTAATGACCCTAAGGCAGGGCTATTCAATTCACGGTCCTCAAGGGCCGAGCACTGCTGGTTTTCCAGCCTTCCTTTACCTGTCAGTCAGGTGTGAAGCCTCTGACCAATCAGAATCAGTAATTATTAAACTAACTACCTGGGAGGACTGAAAACAAGGCCTGGATTTGGAATCGAAGGCCAGATTTGAATAGGGGGGCCCTAAGGCATGGGGGTGATGTGATAGGGGGCAGGTTGAAGAACTAATTGATTTTATTTACAGGGGTCCTCGTCACCATGACTCAGCGCTGAGTCACTAGCCACCATCAGGGCCCATTTGTTCATTAAAATGTTACGTGCTGAATAGCACATTCTGGCCTATTCTTCTGCCTTCTTCTCCTCACGCCCATGTAACCATTACAGCACAACCGTGAACCAGGAGGACCTTAACAAAGACAAGGCTTTGGCAGTACTTAGAGCTCTCAAGCTCCTCACTCAGAAAATGCAGACAATTCTCTAAGTACAGCCCATCAAGCCAAATTCACCATGCACAACAAAACACTTTAGCTGACATGAGTGAATCATGGCCCGATCGAATAATTACTCTTTCAATGGATTATCTTTATAGAAAGGAGAGCCTAAATACAGCTTCTTCTGTCTGACTAAAGAAATCAAAGGCTGAACAATATGGGCGACTAAAACAGGTGAGGCAAGCATCTCTGTCACAGGTCCATTTCAAAGGACTCTTCAGTCAGCACATGTGTTCCTGTAATGTTTCCCTCCACATCTCTGATCAAAAGCTGTAGACTCTGGGCTCTGATCCCTCTATTAATTAAAACACAGAGCATGCAGACCTGCAAGGCAATTTCATTAACCTCTGCATTTTCCAAACAGATATATCCTTCAGCCTAGTTCCTGGAAGGTCCATCGGGCAACCAGAATTTAGATGCAGTCATGACGGCAACTGTGCTGACCTCATCATTACGGAAACATTGCTAAAAATCAAGTACTTCAGTCTGCCACCATTGCAATCAGCCGTCGTTATGTTGACATAGTGATGTGTCATAGGACGTAGCCAAAATGGAGCCTCTGCACAGTTTCTCAAAGAACATCTACCAGCATTAAATTGTTTGGCCACATCCAGGGGGGCGCTAAATCACTGCCCTCATAGCTTTGATTTGCTGACCCAAAGTGCTTACCATTGTATAAGCTTCAGACGTGTGCTCCATCTGAATTGCTGACTTCAGCTGGTGTAAATCAGCTTAAAATTCACATGCTGGCAGCTACTTTAAATAAGGGCAAGGAAATGTATAGTGGAGTGACCTGTGGGGGGCAGCAAAGAGTAACAGGGAATGACTCACGCTTGGCATGCTTGTCGCAGAGCGCGGACGCACGCATGTCGCACAGCCTCAGGGAGCCCTTGCTGCTGCTGTAGACGAACAGGTTGCAGTGATGTGGGTGGAACTCGGCCGCTGTGATCACCTCAGTCAGCTCCTCCATGTTGGCTGGCTTGATGTCCACAATGTCTGGGAGTGGGGCAGTCAAGGATGTCAGCAGCCATACCAACTTCAGTTCAGACTAGGCAAGCCATTTGAAGTTTAGCAGGTTTGGGCCAGGAGACCATCTAGAAAAGCTGGGTTGCTGCTGGAAGAGGTGTTGGTGTGGCCAGCAGGGGGAGCCCATCCTGCGGTCTGTGTGGATCCCAATGATCCAGTGCAGTGACAGGGACCTGACGTCATGACTCTCTGAGGTCATAAAACCTCCCTGGGTATCTTTTGAAAAAATAGGGGTGGTACCCTGATGTTCTGGCTAAATTCTCTCCTGCCCCTTCACCACCTTAGCTACTGTGTGGTGAGCGTACTGACACAGAATGGCTGCCGTCGCATCATCCAGGTGGGGGCTACACAGCGGTGGTGGTTGAAGTGGCTCCCCATTGGTTCTGAAAAGCACTTTGGGTGTCTTGAAAAGCCCTATATAAATATAACATTCAAAACATTCATTCATTCAAGTACTGTCTGAAATTATGACGGCAGCTGATGTAACTCCAGAAAAATAAAATAGCTCACTGAGTCCCCACACAACACATCCATCCATCTTCCAGCTGCTTATCCTGGGCAGGATCTCAGGAAGCCTGGAGGATATCCCAGTCAGCACAGGACAGGGGAGGGGATGCCCTGCACTGGAGATCAGTCATACAGGGCACATACACTCACAGTTGGTGATAAAGACATAGTTCAGCTAACTGCATGTCTTTGGTCTGCGAGAGGTATCCTAGGATACATGGAAAACACACACACACACCCGCACATGTAGGGTAAACATATCCTTATGGCACACACACACACACACACACACACACACATACACACACACACACACACGTTGGTCTACCTATCTAAATGGGGACTGTCCATTCAATTCTATGGGAAAAACCCTAATCCCAATCACAACACCCTTAACCCCTACCCATCCCCAAGCTTAACCATACTGTAACTAACCAACCCAAATGCAAGACTTTTTGCACTTTTACTTTTTTCATTGCATCCACAAATTTTTATAAAATTGAGGTTATCCAAATGGGGACCTGAAGAAGTGTCCCCAAAAGTAAGGAAGTTTCAGGTTTTACCGCACGTTGGGGACATTTTGGTCCTCAAATGTGATGTGATCTATGCAAACCCACACACACACACACACACACACAGACACACAGAACGGAGGTGGGAATTAAACCCCAAACCGTGGGATGCATGAGGACACAGTGCTGCCCACTGAGCCTCCACATCATCACAACACAGCAGCCCTCAGTACAGCAACGTAAAGCGACACAAACAACATCCAAATTCATCCCAACGTCACACAGTGAATCACGACCCCAATGTAACACAACAGACTCTAAAGTAAAGACTCGGTGACACAATGCAGCAAAGCATGATGACTCACTCAAAAGTAACACAGTATAATACAATAAAACACGGCTTAATTAATACTTAAAAACAGTAATGGAACATATCAGAATGTACCCCCTGTAAAGCACAGTGCAACAAATCTGAAAGTAAGGGAGTCGTGGGTCTATCTCAGATGAATGAAGGCCTGGCCTGCATTGCAAGCTGTGCTGTGTTTGCCAGATTTATTATTACACCTTCCAACAAATCAAAAAATAGGTTTGAAAGGAATTTCAAGAAATGTATTTGAAACCATCATATCCTCGATGCTAAGGTCTTCCTAAGAGGAGAACCCTGGTTGTACCACTGGAAGGCATAATGTGTGAAGAATGCTCTTTCAAGGTAACCCTCATCAGTCTTCACACAGAAAACATGCATGTTAAAATAAATCCAAGATACTTCAGCCTGAAATCAAGCTTTTCAGTTTAGATTTCTGATGCTTTTAGGACAATAACAGGAAATGTAGCCATGAAACCACTATATTCTTAGTAAATTTATGTCACCCCGCTATATATCTTAAGCTTCCTTGAATAACCTCGGAAGCACTGAACTACATAAAAGGTCACTGAATACTGGATACATGGATGGATAATTTGTTTTAGTAATTTGCCACCTGAGCTCTTTTCAATTTCTTCCTGGCTCGGTGTCCAACAGGACAAGGCTACCTTCATTTATTTTGAAATAAATCTTGCTGCTAGCATTACAGAGCCTATGCAGGAAGCCTCCTCTTTGATTTATACTATTGCTCCACCCACGTCCTCCTCCACTCACTTCCATGTTCATTTTTAATGCCTGAACTCCACGTTCACTGGCACAGTCCCAGGACGAACGCTTCAGAAAGTGGTCCCCGAAGTATCATGATCTGATGACAACCCAGAAAACGAAACGGTTAAAATCTCTTAAGCTCGTGGCCTGTTTCCTTTGAGACACACATATATATCAGTCATCCTCATACCCAGTATGCTTGACAGGTCCAGGCATGAAAATAATGGATAGAGCTAAAGGATTCAAAAATCCATCATGCCTACAGCGGGGTGTGTATTTTTCTTCTTGTGGTGTTCACATGGCCTGGCCCTCAGTCATTTCCTGTGATACAGGAAGTTAAAATAAAGCACTGCAGGTATTTAAGAGAGCAAAAGGTGAAGCGTGGCATGACTGGCTCTCTAATAGTCGGCTTTAGTTAATACCAGAAACCCTGCTCTCTGTTTATAATGATGCATGCTCCCTTTTATAGCATAGCTGGGACACTCAGGGAATTCCCAGCATGCACTGGGGATAAAGTCACCCATTGGCTATCCAGAAGAGTATATTAAGCTCAGCACTGTACTTGGGATCAGCAGAATTTGTCATCTTCTCAACCCGCACACATACTCTCCAAGATATCACATATACTGTAAAAAGTACATCAACAAGGTGAAAAACTACACAAACACTCATGCAGAAACACAAACAAGAGAAAACACTGACCTACCATAATATATAATTATAATATAACCTGAATTAATTATTGAAATACGAAACATAAATATTTCACTGTGACTCCAGGTCACAAAAGGCTTGAGTCGGAGGTGCAATCCACAGTGGCACAGCCTCACTTCCATCCCATAAAACATCTTGCTCGTGCAAAACTCCAGCAGAAAAGTCACAGCGGACACAGACTCCCCATCCCAGCTGGTACTACGTACAGAACATCAGTATGTATGAGTCTGGGGATAGGCCAGAAATATCTCCTTCGGAAACTCCTGCCAGCCTTTCGTTTCAGTCTGATTACTCAGCCATTTCAGGTCCTCCTGCATGGTCCACTCCAGTACCAGGAATGATAACAGCACATGCATAGACCCACTGCACATGAGTATCCTGTTCTTGTGGCCCCTACCTCACACTGAATTCCCTGTCCTCCTATGGACAGGCTGCTTTTACTCCTCTCATACCTTATACCCACGTTCCTTTACCCAGTTCCCTAAACACTGACTGCAACTAAATAAAGAGTTAACCATTCCTACGGAAAAAATTCAGAGTTTTCACAGCTGCAGTATATTCAAGTCTTGCCTACTTCACATCTACCATAATCCATGACTGCTCACCCAACCTTGGAGGTAGAGATGCAGAGCTACCCACACTCCGTTTGATTAGGCACCTTGGGTAACACAAAAGGCCACAGCTGTAGCTCTGCTACAACTTTGCCTCTTGCAGATGACAGACTTGTGGGGAAGTCACATGATGACCTCGCAAACGCGGTCCCATGCAAACATTAAGCAGCTTAGCACGGAGCTTCCCTCGGGACTGAACACGAGAAAGGTGTCAGACGATGATGGGTATCTGCAAGACCAAGTAAACAACTCAGTCATTCCTGGTTTCTTCTTGCATTCACTGCCACGGCTCTAGGCTTGGTGTTGTGAGAACACCAGGAGGGAGAAGTGCTGCATACACAGTACTGGGTTGGGATTCTGGAGAACGTCACTAAGGGAACCAGCTGCTGGGAGGCACAGCAGACAGACAAAGACTCGCATGAGTGTAGAGTGCAGATGAGACTCCCATGAGACTCGGTGTCATTTCACAGCGACAGAAACACCGGGAGTAGCACAGTAGCCAAAACAGGCCACGACCTCTGTGACAAAAATGACCTCGACTGCTGTCTTGCCATCTCCAGCCTGGAACATCTCAAGTCACACACCCACATGCCATATGACACTTATTTCCTCATTTATGATCCAGAGATGATGCCCTTGATGTCCTTACAATATTTTCATTTTTAATTTTCTGATCTTGTATGGTATGAACATACGATACATTTACGAACTAATAAACCAAAAACAGTCCTATATAGTTTATGACAAAAGGAATTAAAAAGGTAATAGTTAATATCTGTCGAAATACACATAAGGGACCTGGGATGGTCCAATCAAAGCTCAAGTGACCTAGACTGTTAATCTTCAGGGTACAGAAAGAGATGAGGTTCACAGTGAGATGGCTGGAACACAAAGACCAAAATAGCATTTCTGTCCCCTGCCCTCACTGGTCTGCGCAGGCGAAACCACCCCTCTGCACTGGGCAACTCATTGGTCAAAATCAGACACCACTATAGGATCGATAACCATGCATATGAAGCGGGGTGCTGAGCCGGCATGGAGACCCTGCGAGAGATGGAAATAATTCAGTGCTACTGAAATTCAGCCTGTCTAACCAATCACACCTCCCACTGCTCTGCGAGAGCGCCGCACCTACTCCCCCGGGGTGTACAGCTCCTGTCACAGCTGCCAGCCCGATATAGCTGCATGAAGGTGTATGCAAAATAAGGTGTGGGCAGACACAGGTACAGGCCAGTAAAGGTCTAGGCAGAAAGAGGTGTAAACAGTGCCAAAATGCACAAATGTGTGCGCAAGTGTAGGTGTATAAAACTATGCACAGGAACACAACCTAATTTAATCATATATGTCTTGTGTTTTCGAACATATAACAAGCACTAAGCTGCATGATCTCTGGATTTTCATAGCTTCCTCTCATGCACCACACAAAAGAAACTGGGTTTGTTCCCAGTCGTCATCCAATAAGCAGATGTTTCCCCTTCTTTGTCAACCTTGGTGACGAAACAACTTGTGTAGCTCCTCCTGGCTCAAGGACACAGGTATGACCTTGGACTCTCACTGGCTGTATTTATACTAGAACATCTGAAGTCATCAGAGATGACGTGTGGCTTCATGGCCTATGTGTCTGTGTCACTATCACATGACAAGACTTGGGATTCTTCTGCTGCACCAATAACTCCTTATCATTGAATAACTCCTTATCATGACAGCATGATCATACAAAGGTGCAGATGTGAAACGTTAGCAGCAGGTAGATGTAAAGGATACTGAAGCTGCGGTCTGTGATGCCCAGGTGCCACAAGTTGATGCGCAGGTCATCGGCTGACATGTAGGTCTCGCAGTCGCTGTTGACGGAGATGGAGTTGACGTGGTAGGTGTGGCCATTGGCAAAGATTCTCCTTGCGCTCACCTCCACCATCAGGTCCATGGGCTTCAGCACCGGCACCTGAGGGGAGACGGAGCCAGATATCTTACATCCAATTCCAGTGTTTCCCAGTTCGGTCCTTGGGGACTCACAGACGATCTAAGATTTTGCATCCAAAAATGTGGACTGTCTGGTAGAGCGCTCAGAGGGAGCAAAAACATGGGCTGACATGGGCTCCAGAACCGGCTGGGGAAACACCATCCTAAACTATAAGATGAGGACGAAATATGATTAACTTAAGGCGAAGTGTGGAGTAGTTATAAAGCTACGCAGGCATCATGGTGTGAATCATTCATCGCCCAGTACCAGTAAACTACTCCTTCTGATGCCCAGATTTAAATCACAGGGTGTGAAATCTCAGCATTCATTCTATTTTCTATTGGAGAGTGGCAGGTCCAATGACAAGGCATCTTCTTGCTAACGTGTAGATGAACGTGTTTTGTTATGGATGAATGACGAAGAGAGATAGACCATATGACAGGATCTCTTTACCTGCCCCCCAACCCACCCTGCCCCGCCCAGTAACACACGTGCTACAGAGCTGAGTCCCCCACCCCCTACCTGCAGCAGCTGTCACCAATGTCTCCCCAAGGAGAATGAGGAGCAGCATGACTAGATCCACCTGCTCCACTGACCTACTTCCAAGATCCACAGACGCAGCAACCAAAGTGCTCTGTCTGTTTCTCTCACGCTCCCCATAGCACCACCACCCCGCTCCCACCCCCAAGAACAGTTTGTACGAACATGGAGAAGCACGGGACCAGCTGCTTTAGGTTTCCCCTGCCCTAGCCCATGTGTCTCACCTGCAGAGACGTCACAGTGGACAGATCCTTCATCCTGCCTTCCTCGTCCTTCAGATTGTAGCCCTCTGGTCTCTTGTCCCTCTCGCTGACCTTCCATAGCTTTATGGTCTTATCTGCAAGGCAGCGTCAACATGCAACGTGTCAGTCACTCTCACGACGGGGCGGAGCTTCAGCAGCAGGACCCTGCACAGTGGTGCCCGATTACAGGAAACGCATGGAACTCTGTCCAGATGGTATCACAAATGTTGATCATCTGTATTTCCAATGAGCAGCGGCTTCCAAACCCAGGGTCCACGTTCAAGTCTTCACAGAATAATAAGCAACTTACATACAGATTATGCTGGTGGTTCCCATATACATCTAACCCTGACAAGAAAACAGCTCAAGCAATGTGCCCCTGCCACAATCCTTGTGCTTGTTAGGATGGGATCCAAGCGCCCTTTGACACTTTCCTTGATGAATGCTTAAGGAATAGATGGACTTCTTTAACATTTTTCATTATGTTACAGCCTGGCTTTGGATTTATGCTCTACCAAGCAAAGTAAGACATTATGTCTTGTTGTTGTAGCGTGGTGAAACACATGGCAGTTAGCCATAAAAGTTGCCATCATACTCTAATTTCAGATATTGGAGTACTGTTGCGTAACACTACTGTGTGTGCCTTCCTCCACGCAGCAAATTATTGCTCACCCTGATTTATAAGATTTTTTTATATGACATGACTTTCATCAGCACCTGCGTCATCAGCTTGCCGGTCAGGGTACGGCGCATCAATGAGGGGACAGAACCTGACTCACTTCCAACAATTCTGGGCCATGAGAATTACTGGTCATTCCAGAGGCTGATGACATCACTGGCCTGCACTGATGTGTAGGGGTTTTTGTAACCATGGAAACACCACTCCAGGTCCTTCTGACATTAAGGCCTGAGTGTGCTGTGTACGTCACATCATGTTGGTTACAATGGCCTTGAACAATACTCCCAAATCAGCAATTGTGTTAACCACCCTACATCACATTACATTGCTTCAAAGACATCTTTTCTAACAAAAGAAAGGTAAGAAATGTTACAGTCCAAAACAATAAAAAAAAATCACTCTGCCCTTCTGTGTGAAAACTGTGCCCACAATAAGCTTCAGATAAAAGATCCACAACTGCAGTCATGAAAGAAGGTGTGTCTGGCACAAGCAGATCTCTTGAGCGTTAGGGCAGGATTTCATGAACGTTACAAGGAGATTTCATGATTATTACTGAGGGATTTCATGAGTGGCACAGTGTGTCTACATTCTTGATATAGGGAGAACCCATGAGTGTTATATTGAAATTTCATCCCTGTCACAGGGAGATCTCATGAGTATTATAGTGAGAATTCATAGGGAGTGTCATATGGATCTTAGAGCATTGTGGTGAGATTTCATGCTTGCCACAGAGATCTCATGAGTGTTACGGTGTGATGTCATAACTGTGACAATGTGACTTCATGCCTTTCGCACTGAAACGTCACACTGCTGTCTGTCTCTCTCCCACTCGAACGTAAGCATCACTCTCTCTCTCTCTGGCGGCTTCTTACTGCTGCATCCCACCGACATTATGCAGGAGAGAGGAACATCAATCAATGTGGGAGCCAAACAACACCATCATCAATTTCAGCCCTGCTGCTCCGGCATCAAATGCACCCTTGTTCACGCTGACCTTGCTGAGCCGCTCCAGTAGAAAAGCATGACGACAGACATTAGCTTGTCTCTTTAGCGTTGTCTGGTTCTCTTTTCTTATGTGGGCTGGACATTTGGGGACCCTGACAGATAAGTGTGATCATGCAGCAATCATTCTTAAATGATGTGCAGGCTATGTGTATGTTACCTACCGCTTGATGTGTGCTGTACCTGTCCTGGGTGGTGTACATAGTGATGTGTGCTGTACCTGTCCTGGGTGGTGTACATAGTGATGTGTGCTGTACCTGTCCTGGGTGGTGTACATAGTGATGTGTGCTCTACCTGTCCTGGGTGGTGTACATAGTGATGTGTGCTGTACCAGTCCTGGGTGGTGTACATAGTGATGTGTGCTGTACCAGTCCTGGGTGGTGTACATAGTGATGTGTGGTAATTATCCATAATTGGCACATTCCACCTAATGGCTATGTCTGGCTCCCTTGGGGAATGTATGTGTGTCTCGGTGGTGCTGAAGGTACTCAGGCATGACTCCAGCCCCCTCTCCGGTGGCTCTGTATCAGAGGCACCTTCCCCTCCATCCTCATGCCACCCTAGCAGTGCCAGCTTTACAGACTCGTACAGAGACACGGCTGCTGGCACGGGAAGACGGAGTAGGTGGAGGACGGGCAGCTGAGACACAGCATCTCCGATCCACCAAGCCACCATCTCTCGTCCTTAACCCTTTCCCCACCCTCTCCGTTCTCTCTAAATGAATTCAACTGATGTCACGTGGTATCTGCAGACTGTGCCAGTCAGGACTGAGCTTTTGGCTTATAAAACTGTTCGGGATACAAATATATAAGCTTTATAAAAATACATTATTTTGGCACAACAATTGTCTGGCAAAAGACACAGACTTGTCAGCAGATGGGATAAAGAAATCATCCACCCATCTCAGGTTCATAGTTTAGAACATTGCAAGTACAGCACTGAGATGATGAGGTTTGTGTTGAGTTATATTTCGTGTGACAGTGCAGGTTCTATGGGTGAAAATAAGGAAAAATGGCCGCCGTTCATTAAGTTTAGAAATGGTCTCTCACCATTGATGTAGAGGAGCAGTATGTTCAGAAAGATGCCTTACCATTGGTGGAAAGGAGGAAGTGGGCGGCGTTCTGCTGTGGCAGCCATCGGATCTTGTTGATCTTCTCCTCAATCTCCAAGCTCTTCAGGTAATCGAACTCAGGCTCATGGCTTTGGAACGTGCTGTAAACGTTGTACTCACCCTGACAGTAAGGCTCATTTTTACTCTGCAAATGACACCAAGATCACTCTCAGATTACTCTACAGACCTTTCTGGAAAAACAACAAATGCTACAGAAATGTAAGGGACACTAGAGTGGAATTTTGTCACTGAGTTTCTAGCTGATTTTATGACTTTTTCCACATTTCCTCTTATTGCCTTTCCTTTAAGAGGTTGCCATGTGTTGGAAGTCTTTCTACCTGCATTCCACAGATTATACACCAGTCATTCTCCTTTGTATTTGAAGCAGGTATTTTAAACAAACCTTCGTGATCAAGACTAACATTTTAGAGCAGCTATGTAATACTGCATATTACTTAAATCTTGGTCTAATCATGCTCTGGTTTGCAGTGTAACTGCATTAGCCAAATTTATAGATAATATGCTTTTAGTTACTAATTCCATGGTATGAGAATGTAGAAGATGATCTGCAGTGTAGTGTTGACCTATCTGAGGCTACTGGTATACAAAAAGTTTATACTGTACTGTATATGTCAGCCAGTAATATTCTGGTGAGGTGAGCTTTTTCTGGACAAAGAATAATCTCAGTGTGTAAAGCACACATCGACATTATGAGGGGAGAGAGAGAGTGCAGGAGAAGGGATGAGTGAGGCTAGCAGTGCTTGTTAAATGGTAACTAATGGTAGCTTCATTCCTGTGCATTCACCCCCCCCCCCACCCCAACCCTCACTCTTCGGCTTGCTGAGGCAAGATACTCAATCTGAATGAAAATCTATCAAACCCCTCATGACCCGAGGATTATCAACATCCAGTGCACAGCCATGTGGGTTACTAACCCACAGTAGTTAAGCATGAGGTCTTTGCTATTGGTCATTTTGCTATTGGTATCAGTCCTTGCCTCTGAGCAGCCAAATTTACCATGCATATGTTCACACATGTGCCTGACCAGTGTCCTCTATAGACCTATACTTCTATAGAGCTGCACGAACCTGACAGATGCCTAAGAAAGGGCCATGGTGACAGCTGGTGATGTGGAAAGAGTGATGAAATGTGCTGTTACCTTGATCTTAGAATAAGCTTAGTATGCATCGACACGCCTGCCTCGGTCCAAAGACAAAGGAGACCTCTTATGGTCCTTTATGATGTGTGGTTGTGAAACTGGCCTGGGTGTTTCTGTAAACACCTACCTCAGGTTCCCTCTGGAAGATGACCACACGACCCCCCTTGTCCCCGGTCGCTAGCAATTCCCCCGTCTGGTTGAACTCTACTGTGGAAATTATATCAGCTGAAAGGCAAACAGGACAGAGAGACAGACAGAAAAAATCAGTCAGCAGTAGCTCAAGGTGCTTGATCGTTGGTGTAACCATGGAATTCATAATCAAATATTTGAACTGTTTGAACGAAATGAATGAAATTCATCAAACTGTTATTGAAAACTGTTCTTGGTGTTTTTTTGGAATTAGCACTAAAAATATTTTCAAAAAAATTGCAAAAATTGCAGTAAATAAATGATGCCCTTTTCTGCTTATCTAGCCGTTCAGTAGCACAGATCCAGACCTGCTCTGCCACATCAGACCATGTTATATGCCTACCGGGCTTCAGTCATTTGTACAGATGGTTTTTTCACAGGCTCAATTCATGTGAAATATATTGCTCAAGGGCAGAGGTCTGATTCATAAATTTACTGCCATTTCTGTGGAATGAACCATCTCCAGGAGGGGTGGATTTTATTCCAGCACACAGTGCAGCACTGATGTGGAACCTGCCATTGTTCCCTAGCCTAAAAGGGGAGTTTAAACAGGGTCCGTGCGGCTTCCCTCTGCACATCACAGATAAGGAAGCCTTTGAAAATCAGGCTGCACTATAAACTTGTGCTCTCACCCCCTCCTCAGTCTCCCCAATGAGCTGTTCCACACAGAATCAGGCTTGACACACATCATTTTACAGGGTACACACGCACGCACACCACCTACCCACAATGCATTTATGTGAAGCTCTTTTTGAAAAGAAAAACAATCACATTCCTTATAAAAATCCCATTTCTAAAGTGACTAAATGCAAGTATTCTTCCCCCATTGTCCCCATGTTTTCTGATATTTGTCCTGATCCTGTAACTGTACCTGTTATTCTTTGTACCTTAATTTTATTAAATGTGACTTTAGGTATTTAACCCTATAGCGCCATATGTATCATACTTGATACAAATATTTCTAAGACCTCTACGTCAGTAATAGGATTACCCCTTTCCTCAAAAACCCGTTGTATATAATCCTATACCTGTCTTTTACCCCCTGGTGGATGACTTATGTACTGCAGGTGGAAAACGTCTCTTTTTTTTAAAGAATCAAAGACGGCTGCACGCAGGTTGTAGCCGGCAGGATTTTCACGGGATAAGAAGTCCTATTTTTGGAACAGTTACCGTAGGCGCAATTTAGCGAAAATTGATTATATTTCAAAATTAGCCTTTATTAGTGTGAAACAACTCATAATAACTTAATATATCATGAAATATTTTATTGAAAAACGTTGGTGAAAATTGTGTATCAAATATGATACTATGGGTATGTAAATGTATTTTATTTGTCAGTGCATCAGTTGTTGTTTTAGTCAATTTCGTGATCAAATTTGTATTATTTATACCATAATACAAACAACAACTAATATATTACTCAATTTAAGCTTGAGTATTTCTTCTAGTACACATTTTGAGAAGAATTTGACATTTATGCTGATCGCAAATAGTCAATATATAGCTTGTAAACGTAACGATGTATTCTTTGTATTATTCTGATTTGTATATTTAGACAGCAAAAAAGTACAGTGTAGAAGATATCTTGAATATGATAATTGATGGAAACCTGGAGCAGTTAGGGGAGAAAGATGATGACAGTAGTGAAGAATGGAGACCTAAGGGAGTGCCTAATAAAGAGAGATCAGATAGTAGTGATGAAGATATGAGTGATGAAAGTGTAGAAGAATCAGACACACCAGTACAGTCAAAACAAAGCACAACAGAGCAGTCAGCAGGGCAAAGTGAAAAAGAAAGAGTACAGGTGGAGAAAAGTGCCATTTGATCCTCCAAATATTGAGTTTGATGGATATGTTGATGTCTCAGAATGGACTCCCTGCATGTATTTTAATCAGTTTATTACTGATTAAATGATTCAGGAAATTCTGCTGTGCCTCTTGATATGAGAAAGGATTGTGTTGACCATTTACCAACATGTAAAACAAGACAGATATGCCCAGGAAGCCACTTCTCACATATCTACTGTGCAAGATGCAAAGTCAACCTTTGTCTAAACCAGGGCTGCCCAATCTTATCCTCAAAGAGCCAGTGCGTATGCGGGTTTTCGCTGCAACTCCCTAATTAGATTACTAATTAGAGGACTAATTGGCTGAAGAGTCCTCACACCTGGGTTTGAACAGCTGACCTACAGGTTATCCCAAAAACCTGCATACACACCGGCCCTTTGCGGATAAGATTGGCCACCCCTGGTCTAAGCAAAAACAGAAATTTTTGGCCTTCCATGAAAAGTAAGCATGAGAAATCACCCCACACAAAAGATGAACCACTGCCATGCCTCTAGATGTGATCAATGTGAGAAAAGATGGCCACTGACCATTTACTAACATAGGAAACAAGACAGAGATACAAGCACTGCCCAGGAAGACAGAAAGAAAGCCCAAAAATGTTGCAAAATACTCCTAAAAGTTGTCAAATGCTGTAAAACATGTTTAAGTATGCTAAGTGTTTTGTAAAGGCACACAAATGTATCTTTATGGTTGACAAAATATGATCTGTACATGTCCAAAAATACCTGTTGTATCAAATATGATACAAAAAGAAAAATGGGTTATCCAGGTCATATTTCAAATTTTTTTTTTGTTTTGTTAAAAGCATCCAGAAAACAGTTCAGTCTCTGAAAATTAGAATTTTCTGGCAATTATTTAATAATGCAGGCTTTATAGGGTTAATCAGAAAAGAAGATGATGGGGAGATGTGTTATGATGACAATATGAGAATAGACACGAATCAGGGCTGTGTTCAGCCTCAGTGAAACATTGAAAAGTGTTTATTTATACAGAAACAGTGGTGCATTGAACACCATGCTGTGTTATGCAAGCGTAGCAATTATGGCATAAGCTCCATTGTAGGCATTTCCCTTTTAATTTGGGCAACACCCCAACAAACGAGAGAGAGCGTACCTCAAAGCTTTGAGGAAACATATTGTTCAAACCGGAACACATGACAAAACGTTACACGCCGTTTTCAGATTAAACAGCCCCCTATTAAGTGCTGCAGATGACTGTGTGCATCATGGTCCCCATTAAGTCTACATTCTTGTCAGTGTACCCTGAATTTGACTTTGCCATCCATCCATCCATCCATCCTTTTATCTTTTCTGGTTAATGTCTCGGGTAGCCCTGCACAACATCACATTGCGATATGTGAGATATCTGCCAGTAATATTGCAATATTTCTAAAACAAAAAGGAGATGAAATTACCCTAAATAAACTACAGCCAAACAGAACTTGTTACATTCCACGAACAGAGTCTGTCAAATAAGCTGGTTTTGTTAAGAGACACAAAGCAGTGCTGACAAATGAAATCTGACTATTGCACAGGTGCACATTGCGATAACGTTGATAAAACGATATATCGTGCAGCCCTGATCTCAGCTGATGGTGGTTACTGTTATAGTGGTGATGTGATGTCATACCGAATAGCTGTTATGGTAAACTCATATTTACTATCTCCAGCCACATTCAAGGTGGCCCCCTGGAGATTTCTGTCCCCTTCATAGGTGCGCGAGGGAGCTGGTCCCAGCTGTGAACGCACTGACTCGGGGGGGCTTGAACGGCAGCCCTTGTCACCTCGCCGAGGCGTCAGATTACTGCTGCAGCCATAAGCGAGGGCAGATCAATCGTCTGTGTTTGCTGGAGCTTAAATCCTGCAGGTTCCCCCCTCCCCAGCTATGTCTGACTCAATTTTAAAATCACGAAGCAACATTCAACCTTCCTGCATAACGGCATGTTAACATTTGCCGCGCAGTGACTGTACAGTGACTGTATGTGAAGGTCAGTGCCGCTGCTCCTCAGGTAATCACTGCACTCTGCATGTTCTATTGCTGTTTTTATAGCCAGAGTACAAGCTGCACTTTAAATATCATCAGTCATCATCCACTTGGTCTCTGTAGTAGCTGCACTCCTTATAAGTGTGTATATATCTAAGACTAAAAGGTACTTCAGTCATGCCTACACTTCCAGCCAGTTAATGTGGGACCTGATTCCAGAACTTTCTAGGGCACTGAAGCGGCTGTACCCAACATCCCCTCAGTCTCAACCAGATGGCAGCATTCAAAAGGTTCATATTGACATGTCCTGCTTCCCCTCGCTGTAATTAGGGCCATGTCACAAGCCACCCGCTCAGAGTGGGCGATTAGTCAGCTTGGGAGAGCTCTCACTGGTCACGCCAAAGTCACCTGACAGATACAGTAGATTGCGTGTGTGTATGTTGCAGATATATACAGTATATGTAGAATATGTATATGTATGCTTTTCCTGCACAGGGTCAGTCTGTATGATGGGAGACCCATTGGAAGCTGTTTCCTGCTTGTCAGTCTGTCACAGGAGTGAAGATAACAGGAGAAATTGGGTGACCTCGCCTCTCTAAAGTGTCACGCTCTCCTCTGACACATTTTTTCCCGCACAGGTGCCTCTGATTTCAAGAGGATCTGAATATGAGTCTCTGAGTAGCATCTCTTCAACATGCCAGTCAAAGGGAGGAAGTGGGCCGGCCACTCAGACTGACGCTGATCCAGGATCAGCCACATGACGTCTGGGATTCCCAGGAGGCCACTGTCTGCCTGCACGTCTCCCCTGGGGCCTGGACTGAAACACCCTCATCTCCAGCCAGAGGTACCGAGCTGCTGGAGGCTGTTTATTCACTGGTAAGTACAGTACCACCTTCACCTCGAGCGGCAGATACAACGACAGCGACCAGCATTTAGTGGGTCGACCTGTGGGTCTCTCTCTCTCTCTGTCACACACACACACACCACACACACACACACACACACACTGCGATAACCAAATCAAAGATTAGTGCTTGCAGAAATAAATCAATTGTAACCGTGCATTCAGTTTTTATGAGCAAGCAAATAATATTTCTATGGACTAGTAATATAAAGAAATAATAATAATAATAATGATAACATGAATGTGAATATGTAATGTGGCTCATTATGGAACAGAAGCAGGCAGCATAGGGCAGGACATGTGACACAAGATCATTATTATTCTATTTCACGTATGGGTGGAGCCCCCCCCAATCGCGTTACCCCCCTCCCCCTCACGCACTCGCTGCATGTGAGAAAGCCGATGTCACACAGGTGGAGCTGCCATTGCCCTGCATCCTGTCACCGTGACGCCCAGCCCCGTAGAAAAAGGAGCCTGCGAAGCCTGGATGAGAGTGGAGGCATTACTGTGAATGCATATTCACCCCCCCCCCCACACGCCCACCCCACCCCCCACAACTCTCCCGGATTCCCGGCACTGAACAGCCGAGATAGACTGGGAAGCGCCCTCCTTCACCGGTTGCCATGACCACAGGCTGAGCTGCACGCTATTGGACGTGGAGGAGGCCCATCAATCTGAGATGCAGGGTGCCCTCACGCCGTTAATTAAACATCAGGGATGGCGGGGGGGCTCCCAGAGCCGTGCTCAGCTACCTGTCTGACCTCAGCATGTGTTTCACTGCCAAACATTCACAGCTGCACGTGTCACACGTAACGAGTCCAGCAATAAGGGTTAGGCTGAGGCCAGCAAGTTTTACCTTAATGAAGATGAAGTCCTGTGACTGAAATATCCTTCTTTTGTTTGCTCTTTGCTTTTGCCATTCTGGCAGTTGTTTAAGCCTGTATTTCCGGACAGCCGCCGTTCGGTCAGACCCTAATTAAGATGGAAACCCTGAACGAGGGTGGAGAAGACGAGCAAATGAGCCGACCACACAGCTTCCAGCAGAGCCGCCACTGAGGAACACGCTTCCCAGTATATGCAGTGGCTCTTCCCTGCCCTAATGAGCCTGAGCTCCGCATGTTTCAGTGGGAGTGTGTGAATAGACAGGAGGGATTTACACAGAGGTACAAATCCAAGGGTCAAACACTGAAACCACACACACACACACACACACACACACACACACAGACACGTATTCATATCTTTATGGGAACTCTCCATTCATTTCTATGGGCATTACCCTAATCCCAACAATGACAATCTTAACACAGCCCTAACTTTCACCATAAATAACCAAACAAAATACAACGTATTTGGCATTCCTAGGTTTTTGACTGCATTCACAGATTTTTATGAATTGTAAAAATGACACCACAAACTAAGAAGTTACAAGTTTTTATCACATTGGTGCTGCCTCCCAATCTCTCTAAAAAATCCTTATGAAAAACCCAGATTCGTGTGACTGTATGTAATCAATGTAATCATTACAAACACACACACACACACACACTCACACACAGGTCACATGCTAGTGTTAGAACACACAAAAAGTGTTTAAATCCCTGTAAAATAACAGAAGCAGTTAAATACAATAGTGCAGTAATGCTGTAAATCTGAACTACACAGAAATATACTGGGACTATTCAGTGGTATGATTTCACCACCCTGTGTGTCCAGCAGGGGCTTGTGGACACAAATCACCGTAATCAGACACTGAGAGGGATCCATTCAGTACCATCTATCACCACCTAAGGCAGCATGGAAAAGCCGATATCAACAGGGCCTGTGTGTGTGTGTGTGTGTGCGCGTGTGTGTGTGTGTGTGTGTGTGTGTGCACATGTATCTGCCTATTTACTCTCTGTGGGGATATAATTTGTCCCACTCCAAAATAGAATGGGGGCCAGGGTGAGGGGGGGTCAAAATCAATTACACACCTCCCCCCACACCTCCCAGTAATGGTGCTGTGGAAAAACACAATTACTGCAAAAAAATGGGAGCAGAATTGTCACCCAGAAACCTCACCCACACAGTGGGTCAATGTCCAAAAAAATTACCCAGAAAACTCCCTTTGTTATCCTGCAAATAACAATTTACATTTGGCAGGGATTCATTTCAAAAAGGATATACTGCATTTTCATAACTGTAATGTGCACCATGGTGTGATTGCGATTGTAATTTATGCAAATTCCACATCTACAAAAACCAGTGGTATTTCACCAGTTTTTGAGGTAATCCTTGTGGGGACCAAAAAAATGTCCCCACAAGGTAAAAAGTTACTGGTTATTAACTGCATTATGGGTAAATATGGTCCCCACAATGCGCGCAAACACACACACACTCCTCTCTCTCTCTCTCCGCCCCCCCACTTTCCTTTTTTAAGGAAAGTGCGGACCAACTTGGCCACTTGTTCCAGATGCCTGAACAGACGGGTTGGATATGGTAGGAAGGCTGTAATTAGACTTCAGTGAAGGCAGTGCCACTATCTTATGGGTCATCTTACAGATCAGGGAGGGGGCACACGGCCGCATAATTCAGCATCATAATCCACATCATGCCGGCAAGTTGGACAGTCCCGGAAATGGTCCGGAAAAAATCCATTCCATTCCATTTTCTGATAAGCAGGTGCATTAAACATCTTCTAACACGCTTTACATCTCAGGTCTCCAGGGATATTTATTCCAGAAGGAAAAAAAAAAGAGGCGACATTATTTAGTGTGGAACGTTCCCCACCCAGGAAAGGAGACAACAGATTTATGGACTGAGAGAGGAGCCACCGGTGGACGGACAGCAAAACCAGATAGGGGGAGACGGCCATCAGAGAGGCTGCAAGCGGGGGGTATGTGTGACAGCTTGACTCTCATCAGCTTGCTCCTCACCCCCCACCATTCACCCCTTACCCATAATCCCAGGAGACCCCACTCAATAATTAGATTAAGGGGACAGATAGCTTGTATCAGTCACAGTTAAAGGATCTTGGGGTGGGGGGCAAGAGACAGAGAGAGATGCACTTAATCCAGACGCTGCCATGCTGAGAGAACGCTGAAGCTAATTTCCAGCACCGCATTAACACCGTACCCCAGTCCCCACTCACGCACTCCACCCCAACTGCCATGGCAAAACGGGTCTCTGCTTAGCTGATCACACTGAGCTCCTGAAGGACGTCTGGCCCGCTCTCCCAGGCCAGATCGAGATTAAATAAAGGCACAGATGGACACGCCGGCCTGCCCTCAGCCACTGACTGTAGGACACTCGTACCATGAGCTGTATTATTCATTTCAGTTAAGCCGCCAAACCTTTACTAAGCAATAGTTCGCAGGACTCATGTAGAGTCTGGGAATCAGTACAATGAGTTACAGATGATTACCAGCTCAGGACCAACATTTATGTTAGTCTAAGATGTTATCCAATCTAAGCCAACCCATCTGTGTATACTGTATGTATGTAGTATACATGCACATATGTCTGTGTGTTTTTTATTGTAATATTGTAAAATGCATCTTCATATTGCTTCAATTTTATTTTTACCACCAGCCGCCACCGCTACACGCACATACCAAAAAATTCGCTTTCCATCTACACCTCATAATACAATTTCGATGGACACAAACAGATAATATGTTCTCAAAAGACAGCTGCAACATTGCACAGTGTGAAAATATTCTACCCATCTATCAATCTATCCATTTTCCAACTGCCTATTCTGGTCAGGGTCGCAGGGGTAAAAAAAGAAATGCCTTATATAATTACATTTATGATGAAAGAAACATTCAGCCGTAGAGAATGCAGTGTGTAGTGAAAACACAGCAGTGTTTGTCTGAAAAATAGTAATTTTATATCTATGGCTTTAGCCCGTAATGAATATGCCTCTATTCCCATCATGCCCTGCTGCATAGCGACAGCATCTCTTCCAGGACTGTTGAACAGTCACCATAGCAACAGTGTGAGACCCTGGCATTCTTTCCAGGTCATCTCACATGGGGTGTCTTTTTCCACACAGTGAAAGGTCGGGGTGGGTGGGGGTCGGTTTAAAGGAGATTACATAAAAAACAGTCCTTTTCCATATCTTTCTACATAACTAATACATGTCCATAGCAAGAGTGGCCATTTCCAGGTAACCAAGTGACCCATTTTTTTTTGCTCAGGGACTTATCAAGGTGGCCGATGGCGAGCACTACACAAGTACACCGGGGACTTCAATGTCCAGTCTTTTCTGTTCCCGCCACGTTTGGCTGGCTTTAGACACAGATAGAAAGCGAGACGACATGATGAAATTACCAGGCACTCCCGTGAGCGTTTCCCGAAGAGTCCTGGAGGATGGTGGGAGATTTGACGAAGCCGTGCAGCTTGCGATGCTAAAGCCCTCACCCTGAATCCTACAGATCCCTGCTCTCAGCTGACAAAAGGAACAGGTTTCAGTAAAAAAAAAAGATAAAGATGCCATCCAACCTCCGTGGAAACAGGAGCAGATTTATGGGATCCCACCAAGCAAAGACGGCAGTGTCCTCCATCATTGTCAAGATCCCACATTCAGACCTCTCTCTACCCAAAGCAGGGGTGTGGGGGGGATGTTACCTTTCCAGCTCTACTAAGAGTAGGGACTTCCAGCTGTTTTGTGGGACTGAGTATGCTTCAGAGGATTATGGGTAGCAAACATTTCCACCCCTTGATGTCAATTTCCTCATCTCCACACAGCACCCCCTCCTGCCAAATGACATTTCCATTGGCTCCGTTTCTTTTGTCTGCCCTGGTCACAGCTCCTGGACCACAAATTGCAATGAGACAATCAAACGAACCAGCAAAATCCTCCAGAAAATTGCTGAAATAAATCCTAAAAAAAAGACTCTTAACATGTCACCCAGTGGCACCAGAAATGTATGAAAAAAGGAATTCTTGGAGGGGTAGGAACAAGTGTTAGTTTACAGCCACATGACACCAACAGGCTCTGAGGTGAAACAGAACCTCCACAGACAGCCAGGTCCTGCTCAGGAGGATGTACCCACTCCAATATCTTTGTATCCTTTCTTGCCAAACTCTAGAACACTATCACACACAGAGTATCCATTTTCCCTTACATAGAGCTACATATTTTACCCAGGAATTAGGCTACATTCACATTACAAGCCTCATTGTTCAATACCCATTTTTTTGCTCAGATTTGCTCTATCTTGACGGTTTCATTCATAATTACAAGCAAACTGTATCTAACTGTACTGCGACCACATCTGTCCTCCACAACAGCACAAGGCGCATATTGATATGTTTTTGCACAAATCATCTGTGTCACCAACAACAACAAAAAAACGTCATATTTCTAAGATGAATCATGGTATTAAAATCAACAAAATGGATGCGCTAGTTGCTGTTTTGCTGTGGAGGGCAAAGTGTTGGTCAGCTGTATATGATCAGATCCCCAAGGTGAAAAAAAATCCAGATGACAAAAGCTTTTGCTGTTTTCACAGATATTGCTGCCATTGCTGCGCTAGGAGCCAGCAAAGGTGGGACCGTGATGTAAGGAGGTGCATCTAGGCAACACATGAATTCTGACCATTCATGTCATATGGCCACGAATTCCACACGTATCTGATCTAGGACCACATATGAAAGTGACCCAAATATGACTTGAAATGATAAGATGTGTCTATACAGCCCTGAAAACTCAGATCTGTGTCACACAAAGGAAAAAGAAATCAGATTTCAGTTACTTCGTCTGCTAACGTAGACCCAGCCATAATGTTCTTGAATGTCCAACAATGAGTTTCTTACTGGGAAAAGATCCTGTGACCATCCATCATCTTCCAGCTATGTATTTCATGGTTGCACAATTCCCATTCCCTAGCCACTATGCTATCTGAAACATGTTTCATGGCTTTAATCCCAGCCGGGAATCACGAGATACCGCAGGAGGAAACTGAATCCAAACTTTGGATTCTTTTTGCAGATTATACGTATTTCCACAGAAACAAGTGTTATCGAATAACTTTGGTCTCAAATCCACTGTAACATGCAGTTATTGCGGTTCTTTTCCATGGTTCATATTGCCCATGCCATTCCCAGCCTGCTCTGTACACCACCAGCTCCACCCCCCCCCCCCCCACTCGACGTTATTACTCAAGTGAGATACTTGCATATAAAAAAAAAATCACGTCTCAATTGACTCCGCCTTTTGTGACACCACATATTTATAGCTTGATAATGATGTCATCAGGGACTGACGTCCTTAGTGCGGAATGGTGGGTCTGAGCTCTGCTGACCGGTGGCATACTGAGGGATGTGGTAAAGTAAGAATCACCTTCGGTATAATTGGCAGACTGCTTGGCCTCCAGAGACAGCGTGGTGATGTCGGAGCAGAGCACCTGGATGGGATTCAACATCCTGGGTCCAGGACAGGGGTGCCTAACAGGGGCCGGGCCTGGCTCGGGACCTCCAGGCTGTGTTCAGCTGCGTTGGGAGCCGGGGCTTAGCCACACGCTGCCCTGGAAGAGGGGGCAGGGACTGAGTTACAGTGGGCACAGCAGCAGGCCGGTGGCACCCTCTTCTCAAATCCACAAGTCATGCAAATTGCGTGGCTCACATTGGTCCAGGTGTGACCAAAAAGGGCCATTTTCTCTTCCCCTGACCTGGAGTTGATCCCTTGTCTCCTGGAGCCACACACCAAGTGCAAGTGGGATATCCCAGTGTCCTCTAAAGTTCCTGTATTCATCCAGTATGCTGTATCCAGTCACGTACCCTGAACCTTCCACATACTGTAGCACTCTGTACTCTCTGTGCTCTGGCCAACATTAGTAATAAAGAGCAATTCAAGGGCTGTTTGTTAGCCATTGTGTTTCATTCCAGAAGGAGAAGCTGGGCCAAAAAACAAGACACAGGGCAACACAGAGCTTCCAGGGCCTGGCCTACAGCCAGCAGAATAGGGAAGGTATGAGCACCCAAGATGGGTTCATGGTGGGGGCATCGTCCAGAGGGCAGACTGATTACAGACATCCCGTATCCTGAAGACGGGCTAATGGAAACACAGGACAGGGATTACAGAAGAGATATTACATGGGTGTCAGAAGAAAAGCAGAAATGAAACCAGGAACGCGAACACCCAAAAAGCCAAGCTCAGATCTCACACTAGGAGCACTCTGTGATGGTGACAATAAAAGACACCACGCAGCGGGGCGAGTCGACGTGCGTGTGTCACGCAGGCTGTCTTAACATATGCGATTCATCATGCAGATGAAGTGCCATCAAACAGCTCTTCCTGTCCCCAAATTGTGCAAGTTAGAAAAATTAAAAAGATTAAACACAATGGCTTAAATGAACTGCCAGGAATGAACAAGCAGTGAGTGTTGGTTGTGGACGCAAGGCTGAATATCAGGGATCATTTGAGCTTAATTATAGAGAAGATGAAAGGCTGTGATATCAAAATGCTAAGGATGCGCTCATTTTAAATAAGTGTGATGCAGTTTAAAATGGTGTGCATCAGACTGCAAGCCAGGCCGTCCACCAACCACAGGGCTCCCTATGAGGGATGAAGGACAGGAAGAACCCTGCTGACCCTATTGGAGAGTCAGCAGGAGGTCCTGCTATAGAGCGGCTCTGTCTCCAGCAAACCAGACAGCGTCTTACCACAGAGCACTTCAGAAGAAAGAGCAATTACAGCATGCAAAATGTGTTGTTTCAGAGAAAGGTATCTGCTACATGAACAGAAAAATCCTGGGAAAATGCCAGCCGATGGACCATAGGGCTGATGGCGATGTCTGCATGATCAGCAGACACGTTCATCTCTGTCACCTGACCACAGGAACAACATCAGCCGTACTGAGGGTCTCCCTCAAAAGGAACTCTACCTGTCCTCTAAGGTCTGACTTATGTGTGATTTACCCACAATGCAGTTCTTCTAATTATATCTAGACAGATCCAAGCAGAGAATCTAATGAAATCCACTAGGAGCTGGACCCTCCAGAGAGGAAGTAGAGCAGACCCCCACACCAGCGCTCCTCACCATCACTACATCCCACAAGCAATATCTACCACAAACTGCCCACTGACTCTCCAGTCGTGTCAGCACAACACTACATCACATTAGGTGCATTCTCCTCTGCAAGGCTTGGTTGTGGTGTGAGCTGAGCCACCTTTCTGAGACAATGAACACACTGTCATCCGCAGACTACTTAAAACTGATGGGTGGGCTGTCCGCCACAGAGACTGCAGCTGTAGACGTCTCGTGTTCGGAGATTAGGGGCCTCCACAGGGAACTGATGAGAGGCCATTTTTATAAAGGAATAAGTCTGACAGGAATGCGTTTCACGGAGCCTTTTTGACTGCCTAATAAGCAGTTGCGCGTTTTGTCGGAAAGTGCGTTGGATAATTCTTCAACCCGCGACAGTTGTCATCAGCAAACCTGCAGTAACCATAGCGATGGGTGAGTGCTTGGGGGGGAGGGGTATACTGCATGACTATTCCTCGCGGTTACTCCACATGATGAACACTCAAGGAGCCCCGTGCCACCAAACAAGACCCTCAGAACCAGGGAATGCAAGATTAAATCATTTATTCTCACGTTTCAAACCAAATTCCTAGATGTCTGTGGCTCTCCTTGCAGTAACACATGGACCAGCTTTGCAGTTTCACAGCTACTGCCAACATGGCCAAGACAAATTAGGCCCCTAAGCTGAGAAGAACAAATACCTGTGTTAATAGCTTTAGTTTGTTGTTCAGAAAGGTAGCAGTACAGTAAGTCTTGATCTTAATCATCAGAAGAGGAGGCTCAATCCTGACAATACAGGCCTAAAATCCATAACCCCTCCATTCAGTCAGTAAGTCATTTTTAATCGCCTCTTCTGAAATCTACAATTCATGGGGCTGTAAAATCGCATCATGAATAAGTGTCCCACTGCTGTGACCTCAAGGTGCTTTACAGAAGCATAGCTGTACTCTGATGATCATAGGCTGCTAAATTGATCCATTTGTCCATAATCAAATCCATAGGTGGATTAAGGAGGATTACAGGAAGTTCCAACCTCCACAGCACCAACCAAAACGTCCATCTCGAATGACAAATCCATGTATGGATCAGTAGTTCTACAGGCAGGTCAAACGCAGAGAAGGCCAAGGGGAAAATGTCATTGGCGACGGACTATGCAGCTACTGGAGTTGAGGGTTGGGATGCAATGCCCAACGTCATTTCTAAATTGAAATCTCCTTCGCTTGATCCACAATGTGCATGGGTGAGGCGTGATCGGCCCACCTACTGTCCTCCTGTGACCTATTGGAGCGCGTCCTGTCGCTCACGCTGCTACGTCAGTTACCTGTGAGCTTCGGGGCTAATCCCGTTAGCAGGAAAGCCGCTTTGCCAGACGGCCCGTGCAGGCTGCCATCTGCGGTGCTCCGCTAGCTCCAAGACCAGTTCCCCCTCACAGGGAGACGCAGGCTGCTGCTGACTGCCGAGCGCAGGATGCAACGCTCTATTTCACCTGCTCTTACCTCAGCCTAAGGCAGGGAATAAGTCCCGGGAATGAGCACAGTCAGGGGAACAGACGTTCGCTGTGACACTCCAAGAACCTGGAGCTTGACGGCCCTCAAATAATTTCCATAAATGCTCCGATACAGTACTGAACATGCCCGACACACTCACACTCAGTGCCGAACATGCTGCTCACCATGCTCACCGCCCTCGGTGCTGCAGAGATCCAACATTGGACTCTTTCAAACCAAATATAAAAATATATAACTCTCAGAAACAGCTATACTGTCCTATTGCTGGCACATCTTCAAAGAGACAGATAAAGTCACTGCTATTAGCATCCAACCTTCATACTATTATGATACTGATAACTGCAATATAACAAGCTGGGATATTCTATTCTGCAGGGAGCATCGACTGTACTGTACACTAGATATATGCAGCCAGAGAAAGAAATGAAGAGACCACTCTATGTATTTAAACAAATCTGCATTTTTAAATCCTGGTTTAATCCTGGTTCTGCTAGCAGAAGGCTATGCTGAGCAGAAGGTTGCTTCCAGGTTCAAAATTTTGAAGACAGCAGTACACAAGTGTAGGGTGAAGCGGGAGACACGGAGAACGACCAGAAACCAGCCAGGTAGGGGTTGGAAGCGAATTTGTAATGGCAGAGATGACCGTTAGCTTATCTGACAGTTTCTCATGAATTGGAAGATGACATCAAGTGACCTTCAAAAGGAATGGGAAACATTAAGTGCAGGTGTAAAGTGCACTGCTAGGACAGTTCGTATCAGGCTCCGTAGAACCAGACAGAAGTTGAGAAATGAGTGAAACAAAAAATAGTTTTTTCCATGGCTGTATGCATAAGTAATTGCAGTTCAGAAACTAACCCTATAAGAAGACACCCCTAGCGACAGTCTAAGGATCACACGTAACTGGTACAGATCCAAACCAACAGAGGACAGAAACCCCCAGAACACAGGATTAGCCAGTGCTTTGCTTACACTGGATATCACCTTCAGAGAAACCTGGCATGTGCTCCTTCTTCCACTAGTTTCACACCTTATTAAGCTGTGGCGATATTAGGAAAGGGAAGGTAACACTTTACTTGAGTTGGCACAAAAAACTTAGTTACTCAGTTACTACTCATGAACAAATCATGAACTAATATAGTTCCTGCATGAAATAAATGAACTGCCATGACTGATTAATGATGAACAAACATGGTATGTAACTAATACTTAGTTACTGGTTAATTAATGCATTAAGTATGTGTGCAATACTATTTTATTTGTGCTCCTACAAAGATTTCACACACTTAGTTCTGTCCCCACCTAGTAAAATCATGTTGAAAAAGAAGAAATTAAGAATAAAACGAACACTAAAGTATGTGGCATTTTCTGCTCATTCAGCCCATTCAACTGAAACTGATCATAATTCAAAAGTTCACCTTTCAATTAGCACTTAATTAACCATTTTGTTATTCCATGTTCCATTCATTTGGAGTGTTGCTTGTTGAGTTGCCCACAATCAGCCCTTTAATCCTTTTAATCAAGAACACAATAAGGAATAAAAGGCATTTGGTTCCAACTCTTTCCCCTCCTCCTTTCACATCATTAGCTGTTGCAGTCTTCCTGATGTTAATGATCTCACCATGCTAACTGACAAGGCAGCCACTGCAAAAGTTTCTGACACTGGAATTTAAAAAAATTACTAATAAAACAACCTTTATATCTGTTATACACATGACATCAGTTTAATTACACAGAAAGAGATCCTAGCTGTATAAATGATGTTTACATAAATGTTGAGACAGCGATGCCCCCAATTGGGCCAGATTTTATAATGTGTGTGTGTGTGTGGATGGGGGGGGGGTATGTATTATATTGTGGGGATAAAACCCTATTATTTTAACATTATGAGGACCATTTCTTCAGTCCCCACTCACTTTTATAAAAATCACTGCAATCAAAAAACTAAAAATGCCAGAACTCTCATTTTTTTTTGGTTACTTGGTTAAGGTTAGGGCTGGGTAGGAGTTAAGGTCTTCATTGTTTGGATAAGGGTTTTTCCCATAGAAATGAATGTAAGGACCCCAGAAGGATATGAATACAAAGGTGCGTGTGTGTGTGTATGTATGCATGGGTGTGTGTGTGCATGTGTGTGTTTGTGTGTCTATGTGGGTGTGTATATAGTATCCCACAATGAGGGATCTCTCTGAGCATTGCTTCCACACACTAACAGGGCCAGGCAGGAGATGCCCTGCAGGAATCTGGCCAATTTCATGGCTTTTAACCTCTGACCAGAAACAAATGACCCAGTAGCACTCTTGCAGTGGTCCTGCTACCATGGAAACGGGATGCGTGCTGGCCCTTGGTCTTACCGGCGCCCCAGCCCCCACGTGCCACCAGAATTCTGCTGCTTGAGGCACCATTTCCGACTCCTGCCCCCAAAAGAGGGAGGGTCTTAGAGCATCAATGGAACTCGGATGCCGAGGCATCTTCTCTGCTGCGTCTTTGGGGTTCAGACCCCTCATACCACTCAAGAAATCATTACTGCTTGGACATCCACACGCACTAACAAACATGCCTGCACACAAACACTTTCATAGAGACCGTTTCACACAATCTCTCCCACATAGCGTTAAAACTGTGGGGACATAAAGATTAGCCTGGACATGTTTTTCACAAAACAGCAACAGCAAGCAGGAGGTCTGAATAGCCATGTAAAAATCCAGTGAAAGAATTACACTTTGGACCTGCATAGCTGACCCCAGCAGTCTATCCTTAAATCCCTTCAGTAAATGCTTCTAAAGATACATAATGATAGGTAATTCTCCCCAGTAACACAAAGCAGCCCACTGTGCCTGGAGATGTGGAGCGATTAGACACAGCATCAAATTTCCTAATGTAGTCTTCAGCTGCACACTGGGACTCCCTTCCCTGCCGGCCTATCAGTGTGCGGGAGTGCAGGGGCTGACTAGTAGCACGCAGCCAGACCATCAGTATCGGACACTAGTTTACATGCGTTCAGGTGAACAGTTTGGTTGCCGTAACGACTGTGCAGCAAGGGCAGCGCCAACAGTCAGTGAACTAATGATCATCCCCTCGTGGGGGTGGCCTGTTTAAGTCCCGTCCCTCCCTCCCCCAACTGCTGAGTCTTGAGCAGATCAATTAGGGTCAAGGTCAATACTCCTTGCTGATAAAAGTATTTACCAATACTTGTCTTTGAAATCTCCTCTCTTGTTTTGTTGGGTTCCTACATAGTCCCTAACCCTCATTCTGACTTATTCTTCATTCCTGTACTGGAGTTTGGATCCAGGTTGTGTAAGTAATGTGTTGCATGTGTGTTGGTTGGCGACATCTGGATCTCAGGCTCCCATGGTGCAGCGGAGAGCAGGGTGCATGTGTGTCACATGACCTGTGTAAGAGTGGAGCGGTGTGCTGAGCACATTGTGCTTCCACAGTCTGTGCCACTTATTGGATCATAATTTGGTCATTCGTCCACCAAGGAGCTTTGTTGTCAGAGGAGGGGTGTGGTGGGGGGGGTAGTTTCAGCTGCGAAAATGAAATCCCATGTCCCCAGACAGCCCTGTAATCTAGTAAATACTCAGGTGTAAAGGGCAGACTATGACTGCAAATTGAAGTGCAACATTCTGCCACATCTTACCACCATACTTGCTTGTTACCCTCAGCTTGATTAGTTCCTAGTTCACTCTCCTTCCTTCATGTAGATGAAAATTAGCAGAATAAACCACTCTGCTAAAAAGAGCTTTCTTTCTTTAGTCTTTCGACTTAGCCCATAAATAACTGATTATGCTAATGGTGTTAGGCTGAATGAATTGTGTGAGAATCAGGCTTATAGACCGAATTTTAAAATGAATCTGCTTCATTCACTGGAAAACCACTATTTTACACGTTTAGCCCATACTATTATAAATACGAACAGTATCTAGAAACCAATTTTAAAGCCATATTTTTATTTCATTGGGCAGTTATGTTTACCCATTATAAATTAAAAAAAAATCATGTCTTACTCATGAAGAATCTTTAAGTATATTTTAGCATCAAAAAAGTGTTAATTTACTGCACACAACAAAATATCAAAACGTTACTTCATGAGCTAAAGCACTGGACAGATAAAATGTAGGTGATTTTGGTCTGGAGGTCAGTACTGCTTGTGGTTCTTATAGCTACAGTATCTAGCAATCACGGGTATATAAGAAAATACTGCACAGAAATACAGAAAATGTTTAACAAAGGGGGCAATGATGCCTCACACCTCTGGGACCTGGTTTTGAGTGTCTGCCTGGGTTCCATGAGTGGGGTTTGCATGTCCTTCCCCGTGTCGTCACGGGGTTTCCTCTGGGTGCTCTGGTTAGCCCCACAATCCAAAAACAAGCTAGTGTACGTATGTGTGTGTTAAAAAAAGTTAAATATATATATATATATATATATATATACACACACACACATTTTGAAAATATGAGTTGAGCCATAAAGGGTCACACAGCGTCTATCCCTGTGGTCTCCAGAGGCTGGAGTCTCGTGCCTGAACAGTACCGAGTGTGATCAGCGGTGTTAGGGTGATGAGCCTACCAGCTGTGCAGGGCACTGAGCAAACTGACAGGGGTGGCTGTGACAGAGACCCAGGGGGCGAAGGTGCGAGCTCCCTCCCCAGCCACAAGAGCAGAGACGAGCTGTCGGAGAAGGACCTGTCATCTTCCCGCTCGGGATGTGGCAAGCAAGATGCCAGGCGAACCAGAACAGAGTCTAAAGTCCCTGGTTCACTCTGCCACTCACCCCCACTTGGGTTCAGACACCGTCATTCATGCACATGCAAACTGGCATAGAGACAGAACTGATTATGTCTCTCTGTTGAGAAAACTGATCTTCTGCAACTAGGTGTCCATGTCAGTCTCTCCAGCTGTTAATAAATGGCTGGGGCACAGCTGCAACTCATCCCTACCCCCAGATCAATACAGCACCCTGTGACTTACACGTATAGCATCTTAAACACCGGGCCCCCTCCCAGATCTTCCATCGTCCCCCACCTTCACCTCCACACTCTCTTAAAGTCAAAGTGCTTCGTCGGCATGAAATACATGCAGAACCAGAGAGTCAGAAGAGATATGATACATTACAGCTGCAATTAACAACATACATGAAATAACCTGCGTTAATAGAAGGGTTTTATTTCTAAGGCCTGTCAGGTAACGCACCATTAGCTATGAAGGATTAAACCCCTTTGTTTTCCCAGACACAAATAAATAACAAGAACTACAAACAATAACAACAAAATTATTATTATTAATAATAATAATAATAATAGTAATAATAGCAAGAAAAACAATATAATAACAAACTAATATAAACAAGTTCATTTTGTAGTTAATGTCAGGACTCATATTTCCACCAGACTTAGGTAAACCTGGTTAAATTATGACACCTTTCAGGCGACCAACAAAATAGTATGATAAACGCACGTCACATAACTATATGAGATCATGGGTCGGTGCCCAGGGACACATGAAGGGCGAAATGAAACATGTTTCTAAGTAAAGCAAGCGGACTTTGCAGTGCCTCAGGTCAGGCGCAAAACCCGGGGTGGGTCTCCTGCCACAGCTCCCTCAAGACAAACCAGTGCCGTAAGAAAGGACCTTTCAGCGATACCTGATACTGGGTGGGTCTGGGGGAGTCTGCCTGCCTGGAGGTCTTAGGCTAATATTCACCCAGCAGACAGTTTACTGAGTGTAACTATGAGGAAACTGCACAAAGGATAATCTTTGTTATTTCTCTCATGTCCTGTGCCCATAGCATTCAGATTACCAGGGTTGCCAACTTTGGTCAGCTGGCTGGTGTGAGATTTTCAATTTGAGACAATTCTGCACACACATGCACATACATTTACATGTGTGTCAGAGTTTTATTACTTTGTAAATAGTCTGTAGGGTTTGCAAACTACCCCATCACTTCTGATGCAACTAATTTTAGGTTTTTAATGGAATAACATAGATTAGCTGTAAGATTTCTTGCATACAGTAAGTATGAGAGTCTGAAAGCATGAGTGTCACACCAGTGGCCTGTACTACGAAGCGGGGTTACTGGCTTATCGGGGTAACTTGTGGGATTTAAGGTGCCACAGTTTAAATGGACTTCACATTCGTTCACTTACTGTACATTTTGCCCAGACTACCTTAAATCCGACAAGCCAGTAACCCCACTTCGTAGAACAGGCCCCAGATGAGTAAGACTTGGCAATCCTAGATTACATTATATATTAGGTTTTAAGATTTTAGCTCCATAGGACCATACTCTTCCCAAACTTACTGCTCACCTTTCTCATTTATCTTCCTTCCCACCTAACCTGGTGCCTAACTGTATAACATAATAATAATAATAACAACAACAACAGCATGTTGTAACATGGGGACAAAGGATGCGAGAATAGGCAAGGTGACAAAGCAAAAGGGGTTTTATTTAGTTTCAAGAGGACAAAAACTAGAAAGGAACAGGATCTCAGGGAATCAAAACAGGAGGACCAGAGGAAGACTAGGCACAATTTGTTAAAGGCTACCACATCAATGTCAGGACTGGAGAAACAGGACTGGGAAGTACTTATAGCAAGGATTAATGAGGGAGCAAACAAAAGGCAGCTAGAGTGAATAACATAAGGGCAGGAGCGAGAGGCAAGACAAACACGTAACATGCGTGGCTTGTTAAGGCCACGCTAGGAAGAAAACAGGAGGGGCAGGTAGGCGGGGCATGACACAGCAACAGTAATAGTAATACTAATAATAATAAAAAATAAAAAAAAACAGTAAGGTCATTACACACCTAGGCTGGAAATTAAGCTCGGCCATTTATGGAGGGCAAAAACAAAAAAACTGCCCAATGACTAGTAAAAATAAATAAATAAATAAATAAATAAATAAATAAATAACTTAGATGCTGGGCTACATATTTTACTTAATTGGCTTATTTGAACTGCAGCAAAAATTCTGAAAATTCCTCCCCTGATTACATCCCATATTAAGGTACACAAAATAACATTGTACCCCCCGTAGAGTTACACACATCAACAAAAAGTATGAAGAGGTTTGTTTTGGGTCCTGCGTGATACAGCAGGGATGCAAACTCCCTCTCAAGACCTTCCAGAAATGCCTCAAGCCACACCTGGTCTGAGAACACCTGAACTTGTTTGAGACCTGCTCTGTCTTCATCTGCTTCCCTTAGCTGAGCTGTTTTGCATCTTTTTTTTCTTCCTTTTCCTTCTGTCTGTCACTCAAAGAACCCAGGCAATTGCAGCTGTCACTTGAAGTGTCATTCTCAGCAGGGGCCTGTAAGAGTAGACTTATAAATCTCTGGTCGAGCACACAGGGCTGGATGCAGCTGCGCCGCCCTGCTGGACTGGCTCTTCATTTGCCCCTCGGTTTAGTCAGTGCATTACAAACATGGACAGGAAAGGAAGACAGGAATGCATAGCTATAAGGTAAGGAGGGAAATGGGGAAATGAGCAGTGTAGGGGCAGGAGGTGGGTTGTACTGCACAAAGGCATAAGGCCAAAGTGCCTGACCCGACGAAGACCTGCCTGGAATCGGCTGTTTGACTTCCTCAGATGTAAAGGTACTGTGGCGAATGGAAGTGACACAGCACCAGCAGCAGGGCATGGGAGACACGCACAGTGATACGACACACATGCACACGCCATTCGATCGAAAGGAGGAAGGAGGAGGGCAGCAGGGACCACATATGCAGGGGGAGATGAATTATTCAGGCAGCAGAGCGGCGGGCGCTCAGTGGATTCATTAGGCCGCTACACTTCCGGCACCCCCCCTCCCTCCCCCGCATGTTAACAGAATCCGTTAATGCAGCAATGCCCGCCGTCCACTCCGGGTGGGGGGACCCGTGCCGCACCCCCATTACTGCCCCCCACAAACTGCAGGGCAGGAAGCAAGACCTCTGCATTAAGATCATTAAAATAAAAAACAAACTTCACGCATACAGTATATATGTGATATGTCACTCGAAAGTGTAACCTTAACTGAAATGTCTTTGTTTACCAATGAACCCTTCTAGATTTACAACTAAATCACAACAATCTAGAAATAGACTGGAGTAGATGCAATTCATACAGTTCAATAGCACGTTATCAGACGACACACTTTCATTCTAACAATCTCTGCCTACTCTTCTGCGATTGAGTCGCACACATGCTGCAAAGAAAGCTTTGCAAAAGAGGAACCTGTCAGCTTTTGCTGTTCGCATTTGACTTGCATGTGCAGGATGGAGCTTAGCATTCAAGTTTAGCCTCTTACTGGACTGCATTGTGGTCTTTGTGTGCGCCGGATGATTAGTTAACAAAACCGTGTAAAACTGTTAATTACAAACACCAAGCGTGCAGCAACACCTCCTGGCTGCATCTTAGCTACCTTGTCATTCACCTCCCTCCCCCATCATTTTAATTAAAGGTGGGGTGCCCCCACACTCTGGGATTCCATCACATGCTCCTCTCTCCCAGTGACGCATCCACAACCCCACCCGATCCCGTGGATATATCCAAAGCATGTGTGAAAATAAAAATAAAATCACGCGCACAGCTGGGCAAACTCGAGGTTTAAAGCCAGCATCGTACACGGAGCCCGGAAGCATCCGAGGCTTTCTGCTGAGTCACGGCCTTACACAGCGCCCCCCCCAGGCATTTAACCACAGCCCCTTCCAGCATTCTGAAGTGACTTAGGCACTCCGCGTTCTGCCGTAACGTGTCGGCGAAGGTTTCGCGTTTGAGCATGGGGCAGGTCGGACAGATCCGGAGGAAGGAAGCGGACTCACAGCTCAGCGTCATGGAGAGGTCCCAACCTGACAAGCAAGAGCGTAACGACGGCGTGTCCGCTGGGCTCCGGATCCTTCACGGTCCATGTACGTGCACACAGGGGTATGCGATCCCAGTCTACTTCCCCTCAGCCTCAGTCACATCCAGAACACACCATGGAAGCGGCCCAATTATCTTCCCAGTTGTATTCAGGATGCTGGCAGCTGGAAGGAATGGCCAGCTCTAATGGTTGCCACGGCCACAGCCCGACATATCCCGCGAGTTTGTATAGGTTAGGATAACTGTAAATATCTCCCCCCGACCATCCAGGAAAGATACACCTCTCCCCTCCCATTTGTGGAGGACTAATGCACTTTCCGTGTGTGTGATGGAGCCCCACACCCACAATCCTCGAGGGAAGCCCCCAGCCCCCCCCCCCCCCCCTCAGGTTTCCTGACTAGAAGTGGTGACACAGCCTTACAGTCAAGGCTATCGGGGAGGGAGTGAGCTCTCCCTGCAAATGCACGTTGGGGGATGCTCTCGGTGGGATAAGAAAAACATTCTAGGCTTTTCATTCCTTATCATTCATACTTAGACATCTCTGACGTCAGAGATTTTCGCAGTGACCCCCTTTCGGAACCCTATGTTCACCCCAAGCCATGATGGCTGGACTTTTCACCGTGTCCTGTGGCCCTGATTAGTGTGTGCGTCTACGTCGTGGTGTAACTTGCTAAGGGCTACCGGCCTGTGACCTGCAGGCAGGTGAATTCAGTTCCTAGCCTCAGTTAAGGATCCCCAACCCCCATTCATGCTCAAATACCAGCCAAAAAACAGCATCTCATCCAACCCAGCCTGGCAAACCCACAAAGCCAGCATCGAGTCTTTCAGGAACTACAACCAGACAGGACCAGCCAGCCTTGGTGATCCCAGAATGAACCTTCATCCCACAACAGGATTCCCGCATCACCAAACCAGGCCTCTAAGCCGGGAAGCCGATCCCGTTCCACTGCGTTTCGCCACTCGGGGGAGAAGCATGCATGCTGAGTGAACGGATGCCGAGGCAACAGACTGACGAGTGAAGGAAGGTCGAGGACAAGCACCAGAGATTCATTCGATACTGGGAGACGGAGGAGAATTCAGAAAATGCCTGCCTTACCTTCAGTCACATAATTGTGGTCCCGCAGAAAGCTGTGGTTGATTTTTCGGGTGTCAGCGTCCTCGCCCATTTACAGCAGGGACCGTGAGCATGCTCTTCTGCAAGGGGACTGGTCGGTTCCGTGGTGGGTCTCCAGGCCGGCGCACCATCCATGCTGCTGCAGCCGCCTAGCAGAGGGGCGTGGAGCGCAGCATCGTGGGACGTGTGTGGGGGGGGGGCCCGCAAGGAAAAAAAAACCCGTCGCAGAGGCGCACGTTACGCTAGCGTGGACGACGTGCCCGTCCAACGCACACGGACACGCACTCGTGAACACGTGCACTCCGAATGCTCTCAGGGCAGCCCCCCCCCCAAAAGATCAACCCTGGATTAAGGGGGGTGCTAAGGTGACATTGGAAACAGCAATGCCGTGAAAAACGAAAAAAGGAGACGAAAAGGAAGAATCCAGGAGAGGCTGACGAAGGAGAGACGGTGAGCGATCAGTGGTAGCGATGACGAGCCGGTGCCTTCTTTCGGTGCTGTCCTGAAATAAGCCCCCCCACGGCAACGTGTGTCTCTCTCTCTTCTGCTGCAGTGACGACGGGTCACAGATGAGGGAGGACAATCCTGCGGGTCCGCCTGCTGCTGCAGTGTGATCGCTGGCGTGTGTGCCTATGCGAGAGACAGAGGGGGAGAGAGAGCGAGAGAGTAAGAGAGCGAGAGAGAGAGGGATTAATGGGAGTGTTTACTCCCTGCTTGCTACTGCTGCAGAATAAACCATGCATGGGAGAGAGCAGAGAGAGAGAGAGAGAGAGAGAGAGAGAGAGAGAGAGAGAGCGTCTGTGGTGCATCAGGAGGGCCCCACCCCCTCTGAGCATCAACCAATCAGAGCACAGTTCCGATCTGCATCCCCGCAGACCACAGGTGATAAGAGAGCAGCTCACAGGCAGTCACGAGGAGATGGAAAAGAAGGGGTGGCCAAAAGAGGTGTAGATTGGAGAAGTGGAGGAAAGAGGACAATGATTCATGGGGCCTTCTCCATTAACACTGATCTGTTGGTCCAGAACACCTGACATCTAATGAGGTTAAGGTGCGTGTGTACAAGCTATAGACACGATTATAGCCCAAGGCTCAGCATTGAAACAGCTTATCGTTACAATTCTTATGTAACATTTAATTATCCTATGAGTCAGAAATATAGGCCTATATAATATTCATGCATATACAAAACGTTTTAAAGCTAGTATCGTATGGTAAGATAAATAGAGCACGATTTCACACACATTGTCAAACAGCAGGGGGCACCAGCACCACAAGGCAGCAGGTTTTTTAAAGACCAGATCAAAAGGAAGGTACCAACTGGTGACATCTCCTTCCTGGCTTGTTGCTGTGTAGCATTTTTAACCCACCTCAGGAGGCAAAAGCCTCTTTATCTTCCCCTCATGCAAACATGCTGGCCAAGAAAGGCAGAACCCTGGGTTTCTGACAATAACAGCTCATAGCACATGATGTTTGAACTTTGATTTAAAGGTATAAGAGGCATGGATTATCTCATTACTTATACTAATACCCAAATAAGGTATGCAAATTGTATAAAGAATTTGTAATAATCATTTTACGAGAATATTATTTTAAACAATCTCGCACTGTCTCATGATACCATCTGAACCAGTGTAGTTTCTTTAACCCCAATTGGACGATGGGCCTGTATTCAAGCAGGGAACCAGTCAGTCAGGTGTGTCTCCAGTTCCTCCATAAATGCTGGGGCTGTAAACACCCTGGCTATGTAATATCCCCAACATGCACCTTTTTTGTCCGTCCCGCTCCTCTGTATTTCAATTGGTCGCCACCTTCTCTGTGGAACAAACAATCTATGCTGGAAGAGAATGGGTGCATCTGAAATCACATACTTGTTTGCTATGTAGTAGACAAAATATAGTACATGTATGTGATGTGATCAGTCTTTTTGATTCCTCAGTATACTAAATTATGAGAAATTCTCTGCAACTGATGGATGCGTGAAGAACGTCGCTTGCACAACATTTTTTGTCAAGATGGCAGAAGAAGAATAACCTCTGTAGAAACTTAAGTAGAAGACCAAACCCAGTCGCATAAATTGACTTGAATATGTACTTCTTTTTTTTTTTTTGATAGTCTTTAATTTAATTTTAATTTAATTGATTTTAATTGATACTTTATTGATCCCCGTGGGGAAATTGTTTTTACGCCTCCCTCAACTTGCTCTTTGTAGAGCAAGCTGTCCGTGAAGGGCAGCCACCTGTAGCAGCGCCCAGGGAGCTGGGGATTGAGGGTCTTGCTCAAGGACCCGCAGACGTGCTGAGGCTGGGCTTGAACCGGCGGCCTTGTGATTATACGGCTTAGCCCACTGAGCCACACGCTGCCCCCAACAGTTTAACAGTTTTGAACTTTCATGGGGATCAAACTACATTATTGGTAAACATCTGGGTCAGGTAATATGCAAGATGGTGACTGATCCGAGTGGATGCATACTGTTTGCATGCATACAAACAGTACATACGGTCAAGTAGGACGCTTCTAAAGAAATTTAGGATGTGTTGTGTAAGTATGCAACTTCAATTGTACCCAATGACTCCCACTCTGCCCATGGAAGAAAATTTAAAAGGATTAGCCTACTTCCTAAGTCTCTGCATCTAATATGTCCGAGTGAATACATATAACTACAAATGTATGCGCATAGTGTGTGAAAAGCCACCAGGTTCAACAAATTTGTACAGTGGTCGTTGAATGCCCCCAGCAAAGACAGAATTGCCATGGTAACATAGAGGGAATCCCATGGGTTGCTCTGCTGTAGTCACAAGATATGCCTGACTCAAGTGCACAAAATCACCTCAGCCGACACACTAGGGCCACAGCTGGAGAGCTTGGAAGGCTGGGCCAGGAGTCCCCAAAACCGAACGGGCCCCACAACGCGCATCGTCTCTGCCGGAGACACACGGTGTCTTCTGCCAAGTCAATTATGCCCACAGATGGTTTGTATATTTATGGCCTCATCTCCAATCTTGATCGCGAGCTCCCATAACTGGGGTTTAGCAGGCTTGATTCAATACGCTAGCATGGGTATAATCAGCAGGATGGCGTCTTTCCTGGGAAGAGCTCGGAAGGTTCAGCTAATGGAAATCCTTGCTCTAAGCAGAGGGAACCTAGACGGACCGCTTCAGTCATACTCCGCGTGATCCGTCGCGTTCCAGCTAGGCAGGGCCCGCCCAAACTGAAAAGCGTGACGATACTGATTGACGGCGACCGTTACACCATACAGATGGTGAATGATATAAAGGAAAAACAATTAAAAATGTTGGCTGGGCTTGAGAAGGGGGTCACGGCAGCAGACGTCAGTGTGTCATGGCGATGATGTCACGCATGATGAAGAGCGGGTCGTCTGCTCCGGCCCCTTGTGTGGGGCCCATCTGTTCCAGAGATGCCGCAGATTCAAAGGAGCTTGTAGACTGGGGTAGGATGACAAATGCACACAGCAAAATAAAGGATCTTCCTCATTCACCCACAGTGAATTTAGGGAATCTGGTTCATTTCTCACCCACATGTAACGTAATTCTGTTTCTGTTAGCATCAGACCCTAATGCCCGTGCTGCTAGCGGCTTGGTCATCACTTCATCCTTCCCAGATACTTTTGCATCGCCCGTTTGAGCTCTGTACTTCACCTCACCATGTCTCTCCTTCGACCAGCAAAGGTTTATGCCAATAAGAAAGCCCCAGATCCTTTTCCCAACACCCAGTGTCACATAGTCCTGACTTCAGCCCCCATTGGCTTTCTGATGGAGGCCGTAAATTATTTGAACACACTTGGTATAAGCAAAAATTGCAAACCCCATCCCAACTGTTTTTCAATTTCCAAGGGGTGCATTTGGAGCTTCTGCATCTATAACCATCTGGATGGATTCTGATGGGACCTTTTTAAGTTAACTATCTAACTAACACTGATGGTGATGCCCCATCAATCACTATGAAGAAGCGGAAGCCCAGGAAGATCGTTGGGAACCTTCCCAATGGTTCCTTCAAGATGCCGGACATGAGACAGTCCTCCCTGCACACGCTACATGACCAGCTAATAGCAGGGTTGTGAGATCAGACCAAGCATCCTTCTCTATACACTTCTAAAGATCAATAGCTGTAATTTGTTCAAGCTTTATTATTATGGTTTATTATTATTCTGTTAAATCAGCGAAACATCAATCCAAAATGACTTATAGCATTTTCCCATTTAGAAAACAGTACACAGTCATGTGCCCCATGATGACACTTCGGTCAATGACGGTGCTCTCGTGACATTATAATGGAGCTGAAAAATTCGTAGTACAACACATTACTCACGTGTTTGTGGTGATGGTGGTGTAAACAAACCTACTGCGCTGCCAGTCTTATAAAAGTATATCATATGCAATAATGTACACTACATAATACTTGATAATGATAATGAAAAACTATGTTACTGGTATATATATTTACCATACTGTACTTTTTATCGTTATTTAGGCTATACTATATAGCTTGGGTTACAGGCTATACCTATCTATGTTTATGTAAGTAGTCTCTATGATGTTCTCACAACAACAAAATTGCCTAACAAAGCATTTCTCAGAGCGCATCCCCAGTGTAGCTTCATTACACTGGCTACATGTTTAATTTAGAATTGATTTTAAAATTATTTTACTGGTTTTTAAAGCTCTCAATGGACTGACATCTCCATACACTACAGAATGCCTGAGAATACACTCCAAATAGAGATTTTAGATCAACAAATGCTGCATTATTGAAGGTTCCTGAGATGAAGCATAAACTGACTGGGGAAGTAGCCTTCAGTTCTTATGCACCTAAACTTTGGAACACATTACCAATGAATATTGGCCAGGCATCTACAGTACAGTTAGAGAGAGAGAGGTATCTACAGTTAGTAGTTTTAAAAACAGCTAAAACATTTTTATTTAAACAAGCTTTCTGTTAATACACTTTTTTTCATCTCTGTTTTTGTATAGTCTTATCTTTATGCCTTTTATCTTTCATATTTTACCATAATCTAATAAATATAGCAGAGTGCTGGCTCTGAAACTAGGGCTCTGTGTCAGCGATTGGGAGGTTGCTGGTTCAAATCCCATATATGCTCAGAGTGATTCTAGTCCATTGGGCCCTAGAGCAAGGCCCTTAACCTGCAATTGTTTTGCCCTGGGTAAGATGTTAATCTGCGTCCAGCCCTGCAAGCAGGTCATCCAATTTACAGGGAAAATCTTGGCAGGATTGGCACTCCAGCCACTGGAAAAAAAACCATACTGTTCCGTTTGGACTAGTGTGGTGCTGAGGTATCACCCACTGCACGGCTGCACTCAGGTCCTCACCCCTGAGGTGGTTCGTAGAGTAGTGGTGCTGTAATCAGCACGTGCCTCTTACCTCTCTAATAAGTTTATATACATTTTTCTTCATCTTTTATTTTATTTTAAAGAAGTGTTTAATTTTTTCTTGCGCATTTATAATTGTTAATGATTCTTAATGTAAAGTATTTTGAGCTGCGTCTAAATGTGTGAAAGGTGCTCTAAATAAAGTTTATTATTATTACCATCATCATCTTATTGGAGGAAGTCAGATTAAAAGCCCAGCTCTAAGCAAAGAAACACCCCTCTTTGGATCTGAACCCACATCAGGAACATTTGGTGATTCAAGTCTGCGTCTGTAATCAGAATGCGACCAGCTGCTAGCTGCATGGCTTCCAGCAGTCGCTGCTTGTGATGTGCTGTCGCATGGACAATTTGTCCTGGCTTGTAAACACCCCTGTCATTGATATGAGTTCGGTGGTGGAACATTCTGGATGCTTGTGAATGGGTGGTGGGGGGGGGATGATACATAGGGACCTCAAGGCTTCACAGACAGGCTGTACTGTTTGTCTAGGACCTTTCACCACCACAGGAAGGACAAAAAACAAAAACATATTAAGAACACAAGCCCCTAACCTGCTCCACCCCTAGGCAGAAAATGGAAGGTTCCATAAATACATTTCAATGACGCTACTTGTGATGCAGGCAACGCTATTCACATAGTCAAAGTAAACAGGATAATTAAAATAGCTAGTGTTGTACTTAATATCTGTTAATCATATCTACTTGTCTGGGAAAATGGAATTACGTGTTGAAGCTACCATTTTCATTTTCATGCAGCAATACTACTCAAAACAAAGCACACATTTTAGTATAAGAGTAAAGAATAGATCCCACAGCATCTGACGTTTACCTGCGCAGTAGTCTGTGTAAACAGTATCCTCAATTTTAAACAAGCATAATGGTTAAACCAGACAAACACCACAGAAAGTTTAGATATGTTTCTGTCCTTGCATACATTCATGCCCAAAATTGTAGGTTACCTTTATATTGTATAAACTAAGGAGTTTATACAATATAAATAATGAATATGATATATAACTTAAGTATATAGTACTTGATTCTAAGTGATTTTCTGAGCATTGCTATCTCTGATTTCATGACATAAATCTGTATTCACTTCACAAAAACAAATACGTGCTCAACAACCTTTTTTCTAACATTTTATATTTGATTTAGTAGTTTTGGTATCTTGTTTCTTGCCTTGATACCTCTGGATGTGGTTGTGCAAAGATTGTGTCACGCTCGCGGGTTGGGCAAGCAGGAAGCAGGCGAGCGTAGCCAGGTAGTCAGGGTAACGGGGTTTAATGGCAGGCAGACGTACAGGCGGGAACATCAAAGGACACTACACAATGACAGATCTGGGGAATACAGACTGAGACTCGGACTAAATACACAAGACTAGGTAACAGAGAACGAGCTACAGGTGGGAACACTTAGGGCGAAACAGGAGGTAATGAGGTGGGCGTGGCACACATCGGGAGCGGACGGAGCGGGGCGTGACATAACCCCCCCCCAAAGGCGCGCACACCGGGCGCGCCAGGGAGGAGGCGACGGACGGGACGAGGGAACAGGACCTGAAAGACAAAACAGAACGTCAACCAAACCCAGGGAACAGGACGGAGACGCAAAAGACGAACAGGGACGAAACGAAGGACAGGACCTGACAGAGAACAGGGAAGGCGGAGAGACAGACCCAGAAGGGAGACACAGGGGGAACACCCACAGGCGACACGAAAGGGCCAGGGGTGCCAAAAGGAGGGACAAAGGGACCAGAAGGAGAAACAGGCGGGACGAACGGAAAGGGAGGAGGAACAAGGGGAGCACGAAAAGGCCCAGGCGGGCGACGGGCAGCGGCCGGAGGGGCCGCAGGGGAGAGGGAGAAGGGAGCAGGAGGGGACCACCCAGGGACCAAGGGGACGGGACGAGGGAGTGACGGAGGGGACCAGGAGGGAGCAGGAGGGAACACCAGGGAAGGCAGGCAGGAGGGGGAAGCCGCGGCAGGCGGAGGCGCAGCCGCAGCCGGCGAAGGCGCCGTCCGACGCCAAGCCGGAGCAGGGGGGCCCGGAGGCGGCCGACCGGGAGCCGGAGGCGGGACCGAGGACCGGCACCCAGGGACCAGGGGGGGACCCGGCGGCGACCGCCGACCCCGAGGCGCAGGACCCGCAGGCAGCCACCGAGCCACAGCCAGGGGCCGAACGGGCGAGCCAGGGGGCAGGGCGGGCGGGACCCGGGCCCGACGCCTGTGTCCCCGTCCCTTACGGGACACTGACAGGCGGGGTCCTGGGGGGCGTCGGCCTTGCTGGGGTAAGGGCGAGGGAGTCATGACCTCTAATGAGGCAACAGGCGTGGCAGTCAGAGCCGCGGGCGTGGCCGCAGGCGGGGCAGCCAGAGCCGCGGGCGTGGCCGCAGGCGGGGCATCCCGAGCCGCGGGCGGGACCGGAACGGCGGCCTCAGGCGGGGCCGCGGGCGGGACCGGAACGGCGGCCTCAGGCAGGGCCGCGGGCGGGACCGGAACGGCGGCCTCAGGCAGGGCCGCGGGCGGGACCGGAACGGCGGCCTCAGGCAGGGCCGCGGGCATGAGTCCAGCAGAGGCCGCTTGGGCGGGCGCCTCGGGTGTCCGGTCAGCAGGGGGCGCCTTGGCGGGCGCCGCCAGCACGCGACCGGGAGGGAGTGCCACGGCGGGCGCCGCCATCACACGGCCAGCAGGGGGCGTAACTGTGGCCACCTCAGGCCGTTCAGGTGCCGGCAGGACAGGCAAAACAGGTAGTTCAGATGCCGGCAGGACAGGCAACACAGGTAGTTCAGGTGCCGGCAGGACAGGCAACACAGGTAGTTCAGGTGCCGGCAGGACAGGCAACACAGGTAGTTCAGGTGCCGGCAGGACCGGCAAAACGGGCGGTTCAGGTGCCGGCAGGACGGGCAAGACGAGCGCCGCCGTCTCGTGGTCAGCAGGGGGCGCCTTGGCGGGCACCTCCACCACGCGGCCAGCGGGGAGCGCCTCGGCGGACGCAGCCTCCACGCGGCCAGCAGGGGGCGCCTCGGCGGGCGCAGCCTCCACGCGGCCAGCAACCGGGACTGCAGGCAAGCCAGGCGGGTCAGGCGGGTCAAGCAGGACAGGCGAGTCGGGCTGGACAGGCGAGTCGGGCTGGACAGGCGAGTCGGGCTGGACAGGCGGGCAAGGCGGTGCCGCGGGCAGAGCGGCGGCATCAGCAGCAGGCGGTGCCGCGGGCAAAGCGGCGGCATCAGCAGCAGGCGGTGCAGCCGCGGGCAGATCGGTGGCGGCAGCAGGCAGCGCAGCCGCGGGCAGATCGGCGGCGGCAGCAGGCAGCGCAGCCGCGGGCAGATCGGCGGCGGCGACAGCAGCCGGCGGTGCCGCGGGCAGATCGGCGGCGGCAGCAGGCAGCGCAGCCGCGGGCAGATCGGCGGAAGCTGCAGCAGGCGGTGCCGCAGGCAGAGCGGCGGCAGCTGCAGCAGGCAGGACAAGCAGGGCAAGCGGGTCAGGCAGGACAGGCGGGTCCGCTGGCAAAGCGGCGGAAGCTGCAGCAGACTGTGCCGCGGGCAGAGCGGCAGAAGCTGCAGCAGGCAGGAAAGGCGGGTCAGGTGGGACAGGCGGGTTCGCCGGCAAAGCGGCGGAAGCTGCAGCAGGCGGTGCCGCGGGCAGAGCGGCGGCAGCTGCAGCAGGCAGGACAGGCGGGTCAGGCAGGACAGGCGGGTCAGGCAGGACAGGCGGGTCAGGCAGGACAGGCGGGTCAAGCGGTGCCGCTGGCAAAGCGGCGGAAGCTGCAGCAGGCGGTGCTGCAGGCAGATCGGCGGCGGCAGCAGCAGGCGGTGCCGCGGGCAGATCGGCGGCGGCAGCAGCAGGCGGTGCCGCGGGCAGATCGGCTGCGGCAGCAGCCGGTGCTGCTGACAGGTCCGGAGTAGCCGGATCTGGAGCCAGCAGGTCCGGCATGGATACGCCTGGGTCTATCCCTTTAAGGACGGCATCCGCGGCGTCTTCCCAGGCGGGGAGAAGGGAGCACGTTCCCAGAAAGAGCGTCGGGGCGGTTCTCTTTCCCTTTCCCCTTCGCCTCTTCTTTCTAGGGAGCGCGAGGCTCTCTAGGACCCAGGGCAGGTCCTTCTCCTGGGTGCGTTGCCCTGGCAGTTCTCCGGAGTAGGGGGGTTGAGCGGCCGAAGCCGCGTCACGCTCAGATATGCGCCGCTGAAGTGACGTCCTTCGCGGTGGGGTTGAGGCTGGAGTCCTTCCCGGCTTGCTAGCGACCGGGATCGAGGCAGGCGGTGAGTCGGGGGGCGGCTCCCAGGAGGTGTACCCCAAGGGGCCCAGCCAGACTGCCGCTCTCTCCCTCAGCTGCTTAAGGTGTTCTCCCACCTTGTCACGCAGCTGCTCCTCACCGATCTTGTGCCTCTGTCTCAGGAGCACCCAACATTTCTTCACCAGTGGGCGGGCTATTGGATCCCCTTGAAGCTCCAGCATGTTCGTCCACCAAACGATCTCTTCATCGAGGGGACACTTTTCCCAGGCAGCGCTGAGCGTGTTCGAGAGATCTGTCATTCTGTCACGCTCGCGGGTTGGGCAAGCAGGAAGCAGGCGAGCGTAGCCAGGTAGTCAGGGTAACGGGGTTTAATGGCAGGCAGACGTACAGGCGGGAACATCAAAGGACACTACACAATGACAGATCTGGGGAATACAGACTGAGACTCGGACTAAATACACAAGACTAGGTAACAGAGAACGAGCTACAGGTGGGAACACTTAGGGCGAAACAGGAGGCAGCAGGCGGTGCAGCCGCGGGCAGATCGGTGGCGGCAGCAGGCAGCGCAGCCGCGGGCAGATCGGCGGCGGCAGCAGGCAGCGCAGCCGCGGGCAGATCGGCGGCGGCGACAGCAGCCGGCGGTGCCGCGGGCAGATCGGCGGCGGCAGCAGGCAGCGCAGCCGCGGGCAGATCGGCGGCGGCAGCAGGCAGCGCAGCCGCGGGCAGATCGGCGGCGGCAGCAGGCAGCGCAGCCGCGGGCAGATCGGCGGAAGCTGCAGCAGGCGGTGCCGCAGGCAGAGCGGCGGCAGCTGCAGCAGGCAGGACAAGCAGGGCAAGCGGGTCAGGCAGGACAGGCGGGTCCGCTGGCAAAGCGGCGGAAGCTGCAGCAGACTGTGCCGCGGGCAGAGCGGCAGAAGCTGCAGCAGGCAGGAAAGGCGGGTCAGGTGGGACAGGCGGGTTCGCCGGCAAAGCGGCGGAAGCTGCAGCAGGCGGTGCCGCGGGCAGAGCGGCGGCAGCTGCAGCAGGCAGGACAGGCGGGTCAGGCAGGACAGGCGGGTCAGGCAGGACAGGCGGGTCAGGCAGGACAGGCGGGTCAAGCGGTGCCGCTGGCAAAGCGGCGGAAGCTGCAGCAGGCGGTGCTGCAGGCAGATCGGCGGCGGCAGCAGCAGGCGGTGCCGCGGGCAGATCGGCGGCGGCAGCAGCAGGCGGTGCCGCGGGCAGATCGGCTGCGGCAGCAGCCGGTGCTGCTGACAGGTCCGGAGTAGCCGGATCTGGAGCCAGCAGGTCCGGCATGGATACGCCTGGGTCTATCCCTTTAAGGACGGCATCCGCGGCGTCTTCCCAGGCGGGGAGAAGGGAGCACGTTCCCAGAAAGAGCGTCGGGGCGGTTCTCTTTCCCTTTCCCCTTCGCCTCTTCTTTCTAGGGAGCGCGAGGCTCTCTAGGACCCAGGGCAGGTCCTTCTCCTGGGTGCGTTGCCCTGGCAGTTCTCCGGAGTAGGGGGGTTGAGCGGCCGAAGCCGCGTCACGCTCAGATATGCGCCGCTGAAGTGACGTCCTTCGCGGTGGGGTTGAGGCTGGAGTCCTTCCCGGCTTGCTAGCGACCGGGATCGAGGCAGGCGGTGAGTCGGGGGGCGGCTCCCAGGAGGTGTACCCCAAGGGGCCCAGCCAGACTGCCGCTCTCTCCCTCAGCTGCTTAAGGTGTTCTCCCACCTTGTCACGCAGCTGCTCCTCACCGATCTTGTGCCTCTGTCTCAGGAGCACCCAACATTTCTTCACCAGTGGGCGGGCTATTGGATCCCCTTGAAGCTCCAGCATGTTCGTCCACCAAACGATCTCTTCATCGAGGGGACACTTTTCCCAGGCAGCGCTGAGCGTGTTCGAGAGATCTGTCATTCTGTCACGCTCGCGGGTTGGGCAAGCAGGAAGCAGGCGAGCGTAGCCAGGTAGTCAGGGTAACGGGGTTTAATGGCAGGCAGACGTACAGGCGGGAACATCAAAGGACACTACACAATGACAGATCTGGGGAATACAGACTGAGACTCGGACTAAATACACAAGACTAGGTAACAGAGAACGAGCTACAGGTGGGAACACTTAGGGCGAAACAGGAGGTAATGAGGTGGGCGTGGCACACATCGGGAGCGGACGGAGCGGGGCGTGACAGATTGTATCAGCTGAAATTAAATTAACATAAATGCATTCGTCCTTATCTGGAACGCTTGCATACAGCACATTGTCAGCCTCGGAGAACCTGTGAGATCGGGAGCTCTGACGGTCCACAGGATGTGCAATCTGCTGTACAGCACTGCTTCAGAACCAGGCCCACTAACTCTACGAGCTTCAACGTCATGCAAATGTAGGAAAGCGTCCCATCCTCAGCAACTGCTCGAGAGAGCAGTGCCTCGAGCTTCCCTCAGGCTACGGGACACCCAGTGTGCAGTAGAGTGGTGTGGTTAAAGGGGATAGAGAGGGACGGCTCTTTGGGCAGGTATCCAAAGCCTTCATGGTGCAGAGAGATCACCCTTATCTTCCACTGTGGTACCTGTCACTGCTAATCAGCCTTTAGGGTCAGCGGGACTGCGCCCCTGGAACTAGACAGGGACCCTGCTGGACGGAGAACAGGCAGCGGCCATGACTCAAAAGGGACTTGGTGTCCATGTCCGTCCCGATGTCCACTGGTGTGTCTGTTTCATACATTTGCCCACTGAGTAAATTGTGGCAAGAGTGAAATTTTCATACGTTTGATTAATGAACGTTTGATTAATGAAGGCGATACCAAACTAGCATTTTAATTTTTGCCCTCAACTCCACAGGCTGCCTGGTTACACAAGGTAGGAAAAGTGTTTCCAACAGAAACAAACAACCCCCATAATAAACTGTAAAATGGGCATCATTTAGGACTGAATTAAAATTTTACAGTTTTACACAGTGTTCCAGCAGTGTTTCTAAACCATCTTCTTTAAAGAGGAGTAATTCTCACTTGACTAATGTTGGCTTTTTTGTCTTTTACAATTCACTCTGTAGCACTTTCTGACAAACCTAGTAGTAAAAATATGCTATATAATTTGTGATTCATTCAACATCTCAATTTCATGTTTCCTGAAAAATTTCGGAGTGCTTCACAGTGTGAGGGAGACTAATTATTGGTATTATTTATTTCGTAATGAGTCGCAGGGAACGGGTGTGGCTGGTAAGACGTACCTGCAGGACAGCTGGCAGTAATATTTTCAATGGGACACAGGCACGTGTGAGTACAGGCAGCACACGGATACTCCGAAAAAGATTCTACCATAATGAGGAAAACCCATTTTACGCACCAGCATTTTTCCTGCGTAAAATTTCCTGCTTACACACCGAAGCACCCTGCAATCGATCGCTTTAACAGGATGAGACAGGAACGCTGGTTGCTGTGACGCAGTGTCTCATTTGCTCTAACCAAGACGCCTGCATATGCCGGATGTGTGATTGGGGACCAGTGGCTTTGTGGGAGGGGGGGGTTAAAGATCACCGGTGGCTAGAATGACGATGGAGGCTACTACTGAATGAAACTGAAATATTTTCCTCTTAATGATCTGAAGAATTACTCCCCCTCCCACCTCCATACTGTAATGCTGCCAGTCAGCACCATTGGATCTATGTTGCCTAGCAACCAGCTTAAAAGGAAAAACAGTCTGCCAGCCGCTCGGTGGTGCACTGCAGTGAGCATAAATGAACCCCCACTCCCTGGATTACTGTTCGGAGTCTGTATGAGATGATGCTGGATCTGTGATTCGGGGAGGGGCACAGCCACCTGCAACCAATCGGAAGAGGATGGCGACCACGGCTTGCGAGATGAAACGAGAGGCAAAAAAAAATCAATCAAGGGAGTAAAGCTGGGTGGGGGGTATATGTAACAAATAGGCAGCAATTAGAGGAGAGACATTTTATTACATATTGCCTCATGATTGAGGCCCACAGGACACAAATCCTGTCTCGTAATCTGTTTGTCTAGTGTCTTTCGCTGTAACCGACCCTGGCATCGCCTACTAATGCTACCTTGTCTTCCACGGTAATGTCTAGCCCACCCAAATATGACCCCCCCCCCCCCCCACTGATTATACCAGGCCTAGGGCGAATGCAATAATTGCATATAGCCTCTAGTGGCAGGGAAAGCATTTTGAATGTAAAGGGTCATATTATTTGGATACTTACAGTATTCTAACATACAGAATGAATGATTAACTGACAAGTAACTTTGTTCAGCCACTAAGGGGACAATTAAATGTCTGATAGTATGTACAGTATGTATGCCCAAAACCAACTTTGAAAATTTATAGTATAGCAATGTGATACTGCCATCATGACATAAAGGAAGTACTGGAAAGAAAAATAAGTGGCCTTTGGGAAAACATTCCCTTTAAATTAATGCTCACATAGCCCTAGAATTGTTTTACAGTATAGATCCATGAAACAAAGAATCAATTAATGTCAAATGGAATCAAAGCATTTATTAGTACTGGTGTCTATAGGGCAGGCCTGGGCGATTATGTTCTGTGGAGGGCCAGATTTCAGCTTCCCATGTCAGCAGGCCACTTTTAATCATTATACTCATCTTCCATGAAAGCTACAATAAAAAAGGCTAATTTTCACATGCAGGTACAAAGGTAGTATTTGTAGTATCAGTGTATTTGTGATTATTCATGGAACTTGAATATGAAAGTTTTTCCATAAAAAAAAAATGTATTTAAGGTAAAAAGCACCACAACAGGCTTTTTCCCAAGTCTACTGTAATGAATTCATTGATTAATTGACTTTTTCCCCATTACAATCAGGAGGCATGGCAGGAGTGCCAAGTGTAAGTGGGTGATCTAGTAAACAAGGGACAGGCTGGGCTAGTTGATACTGTTCTTCTCCTTAGCTCTAATCACATGGCATAGGAATTAAAAAAGCAATAAACTGTCTTAACACAAGAAACTGCTAGAGGCCCACTTGGATTTCAAAGTCTGCTGGCCCTGCATGTAGGTGATTTTGGAGCCCCCTAGAGGCGCAGTGGTGCAGAACAATGATAACAAGGCATCTGCACCCATCCACCTTGCAAAATCATGGTCTGTAATTTTTTTTTTGTTTTTAATAACTGTGTGCATGAATTAGTTCTTCATTTGAAGTGATTTACTGTGTGTCGGATCGACATGGTGAAGCAGCGCTAGTCACCCAAGCTAATCTGTCTATACGAAACCAATATAATAGGTTTTCTATGTTTAAAAATTGACCTGCTGGCTATTTGTGTTCATGCGGAGTTCACTCCTTCACTCTAATATTTTTCAGCACATTTTATCTATACTTCATTAGAGCGTGTACACTGTCCTATGACCTAATCACACCCAAAATAACACAAATACACCATTTTTATAGGCAGCATTTAATCACCTTGTGGATTCATTTCATGTACTTTAACTCATGAGATGTGTTTGAATTTAAATCCCTACTACTAATTTCTAATGTTTGTAACATTAAAGATAAAAGAAGCTCACTACTCTTTGGAGGAGTGTTTTGCTGGCTGCATAGCTGTGCATGCAGAAGAGGAGGTGTGAGGTGACCTGACCGCGGCCCAGTTGGCCTGATCTCTGGCCATGTGCTGCATTCTAATTCACAGCACAAGCAGTGATCATATTACATAGAGCAACAATACTAAGTATTCCACCATTTCTATAATATTTACTGAGCCCCACATTCCGGGGACCGCAGATACTCTGGGACTGGGTCCAGACTCACCATGGTTCTGCTCTGAATAAGCAATTAGGAAAGACAGACGATATCATACAATACCATTGTTCACAAGAGGAATGTTGAGCGAAAGGTGAGCGAACTGTATCAACTATGCGTGTTCTCCCAGACTGATGAAGGGGTGTAAGGGGATGTCTTTAATGGGAAAAGATGATTGGGGGGGGGGGGGGGGGGCTGTGTTTGTGGGCAGCACTACAGCTGAATTCATTCACTGTAAAGGGAATAGATTGGGATCTTTTGAAATTTCATTTTTAGAGAATAGGCTTTCTGCCTGTAGTATAGAGTATATATATTTATTTTTTCAGACCTCTCACTCAAGAAGGACCATGATCCTGATTTTCTGGCCATATGATTTTAAAATCATGATTCCTAACCTACCCAAAACACTGTGGTTGTATTTCTGTGGGAGAACCAGGACCAGAACCTTGCTGGGCTGAAATGAACGTATCGGCTTAGAAACCTTTAAAATATTTGCCTACATCATGTATATTTCACAGGCTGGGTGTCACAAAGTACAGCTATACTTTCCTATAATCCCACCCTGTGTACATTGCACAGAGACTCTTCTGGAAAATTCTTCCCCCTTACAAGTGCAGAAGGGGTCGTAGAGCAGGCCAGCCTCACTGACTGCAAAATTGTTTTTATCTCTTGAACAATCCACAGCTCCAGTCATTGCAGTATCATTAGCTGGAACCTGTTATTATTAGTCAGGTTTGCATCAAGATGGCTGCTGATTGCTGTGCTTTCTTTCATTTTTGTTTATATTTTTAAAGAAACAAGCAGCAAAACATTGGTAACCATTGTCTAACTGAAGTCCAGTCTATATCACAGGGGTCTCAAGCTCAAAATTACCTGGGGGCCACTGGTTAGAAGGTCATCTCCTAAAGGGGCCACTGGCTGGGAGGTCATCTCCTAAAGGGGCCACTGGCTGGGAGGTCATCTCCTAAAGGGGCCACTGGCTGGAGGTCATCTCCTAAAGGGGCCACTGGCTGGGAGGTCATCTCCTAAAGGGGCCACTGGCTGGGAGGTCATCTCCTAAAGGGACCATTTGACCTATTTTTTTTTTAGCTGAAATGAGACAGAGAAAAAAACAATGAAAAATAACTACAAGCTGCTAATGTTTACGATAACAAAGTCTAAGCAGATCCATCCATTCATTCAGGGTCCGGGTGGCAGGGGCCCAGACCTCCCTCTCACCGGCCACCACCTCCAGCTCCTCCAGGGAAATACCAAGGTGTTACCAAGCCAGCCAAGAGATATGATCTTTCTAGCATGTCCTAGGTCCATTCCAGAGTCTCCTTCCAGGTGAACATGCCCAGTGCACCTTCTCGGGGAGGCATCCACGAGGCATCCTAGACAGATGCCAAAACCACTTCAAGTGCCTCCTTTCGATACAGAAGAGCAGCGGCTCTACTTTGAGCGTCTCCAAGAGCTCCTGACCATAGCTGAGAGTAGGAATGTAGATCGACTGGTAAATTGATAGCTTCGCCCTTTCGGCTCAGCTCTCTTTTCACCATGATAAACTGGTACAATGTCTGCATAACTGCTGACGCTGCACCAGTCCACCAGTTTATCTCCTGCTCTAGTATTTCCTCACTTGTGAACAATCTGGAAGATCAGTTAAATTAAAAATTACTAAGTAGAAAATGAAAGATCAACCTGTTGGCCATATTTAATATACTGAAAACACAATGCATAAAAGGAGAGGAAAATCCCCTCACATCTGGACGCCAACCTGATGTTAATGTAGAGTCACACCAACAAGCTGCTACCCCCTCCCACTGTTGGTATGATCCACATCCACGGTGTTCCAATCACCTTCCAGTCAGTAAACTACTGACAGTCAATTAAATATGGTTGGGAGCAGTCTAGCAACCTCAATGCACTGTATTACTTAGCCAGCCATGCACTTCAGAGATACAATGAGGGGTTTGGGGGGGGGGGGTCTAAATTCACTTTAAAACACTGTTTGACATGAATGTCCGACTCAGTCTCAATGATGTAGTAATGTATTACAACACACCCATGTAAAGCGCCTCCGGGTGACTCTGTTGTGAAGGCACTATATAAAAATAAACTGAATTAAAGTGAAAATATACTCAGGCTCCCAAAGGATAACAGAAGAAAGGTGATGAACCACGAAGAGGCCTCAGATTGACAGTAAGAGTCTACAGCAAGGTCTGAACAGTCAAACGTTCTCACGATGGGTTTTCTATGTCACCTTGCATGTAAAAAATGAACTATTTGCAGTTGTTATTTGATCGGATCAGTCAGGTAATCCCAAATCAAGTCAAAGCAGAACTGTATACAAAAGTGTTTTCTCAATAGAGCAAGGTTTTGACTTAAATTCTGTATTTATTTACATACCTCTATTCAGGTTATGTACCTTTCCCAAAGGTACAATAGCTATTCCTCATATGGGAGTCTGAAGTCCTCTGCACTGGTGAGCCACTGGGTTACAGTGCAGGCCAAGACCAACCAAGGATGCACCGTGTTATTCCAACTGAATTAATTTGTAATGCAAATCTGCAGGCAGTTGCTGTGCCATTATGGTAATGCTGGTTAAGTGTTAATGAATCTTGAAGTACATATGGGGTTCCAGTAATCAAAATGCCTAATGAACTGAACACAGTGACATTAACCCATGGCTATGCGCTGATCCCCTGGTAATACAACAACAGGCAATGCAACAGACGACATGTTACCTTTAATAGTGACAGCTTTTTTAAAAACTTTTTTCTTTTATTTGTAATTAACGGCTTTTTATGGTTCGGGGAGGGGGGGGGGCGCTCTGTGGCAACTGCAATCACTAAATACTGTCTTGCTTCTGTGTTTACTTGCATAGTTTACAGCAGTTTGGAGCAAATTCAACATATCAATACTTCTGAAGCTTATATTTACCGAAAACACACAAAGATTATGACAGGAATCTTTACATGTAGACTGCCCCCTTTTAACAAAAAAATCACCTTCACCAAAGAGACCCAACAAAAAAAGCGGATATGCTACCCAGGGGTGATGGAATACTAAGCAGCGCGATGGGCTGTGTCTGCAGGGGGAGCTGCTCAAGTGTTAATTAACACGTCTGGCGTCTGGTGCACCAGAGCCGGTGTAGCCAAAAGGTATGATGAGGAATTCACATGCACACGAACAAAGCGAGCAATGCAACACTCACACAATAACAAATACAGACACACACACGGCAATTATGTGTAAAGACATCAAATGTAAAAAAGCCAGAGACACAAAAACAAATGCACAGACATACTTATAAACATGAAAAAACACTTGCACGGTATGTCGAGTGCACAGACACCCAGTCAGTGGTCCCATTACTCTGGCACTCCATTGGCTAACAAGATGGATTAGCCAATATTCATCCATACTCCCTTAAGGAGAGCAGGCCAGCACAAACATCATTTCTGCCATTTCCAAGCAGTCCAAGCAGCAGCGACAATATGGGCTTCCGGGGACTCTATGCCGCCCATGAGGAGATCTAACATGACCAGTGGTAACATTGTGGGGCTACAACTGAGTCAGCACTGAGTTTAACATTTAGCGTTTATTAAATTGCCTCCAGTGCTCTGAGAGGAACAGAAGTACGGAATAGAAGACAATGACCTGGCCAAACAACAGCACTGAGGATAATGAACTCAGATCAGTACAGGATCCGCGAGGCTCACAGCTCGGGTAGCAGCTGCTCTAGTGGTGGAGCAACTGAACAAGTAATGAAATCCCCCACTGCTGTAAACTACTTAAACCGTATATCTGGGATTAAAAAAAAAAAACAATCCTCTGCACGTGATTCCCTTTGGAAAAATAACACCCACCCACCATGCCACTGTGCAGAGATAGCTTCACATCATGCTCCAGCACAGAAGCCCCAAGCAGAGAGTTTATTACCGCTTATGTAGCACTGAACCGCTCCAGTAAAATGCAGGCTTATGCTGCCAAATGAAGAGGGGTATCTAGCTGCAACACTCCTGTGTGCTGCTTGAGTAGGAAAAGGAGGGAAAGGACGACACATCAAAAGAATGCAGACTGCGAGCAACTAAGGCCTGGTTCGACGCCCCACAAAGTCGTTTGTTGACTTTATTGGCCGTCATGACCAGGGGCGGATTAAGGTGTACAGAGGCCCCTAGGCTACAGTAGTGGGCCCCCCAACCCTGCCCCCCTCTGCGCCAATGGGGGCCCCCTTGCAGGCTGGCACACGTGGGGCCCCTAGGCTTAAGCCATATCTAGCCTGTGCGTTAATCCGCCCCTGGTCATGACCCTGTCATGAAGTCCCTTCCAAATGGTCTCTCAGACACATCTCTCTGGTAAAAGCTCAACACGACAGGGTTAGACTTGATTGGGTGGAGGGATCACATTTTGCATGGGTTCTTTACTAAGCAAATAACAGCTAAATGATAATTGTTATAATAATGATATCATTGTGCAAAACTACATTGTGTGCCCCCCCCCCCCCGTGGCTTTCCATTTACAGGGTGCTGCCTAGCCTTAGCCAAGACTCAAGGCGAGTTGTGTTTTAATGCGGGGGACAGTGTAGACAGGGTAATTTATGACAGCTCCCTCCCCTCAGCGTGGTCCCGCCACCCCTCATTCTCAGACGGCGTGCCATCTGGACCCCTGAAAGAAGCAGCCTTGCCCTTGTCAACCACCGGTCACATGAAATAGGAGGGCAGGCTGTCTTTTAGTGCTATTTAACCATTGTGCTTCAGAGGCTGCTTCCAGAACGGTCAATAATGATGTCCTCAATGTGCTTGGTATAAAGTCACGTACCCCTAGCATTCATATAATACATACAGATAATCCTACGCATGTCACACTGTAAGATCCAGTCCAAACTCTCACATACTACTTGCCTCACATGTTGCCCCTACAATTTCAGGTCCTGTGTGAAGATGGGGGTGTATGTGAGCACAAGCAACCATGTAACGCTGATCCTGCAGATCTGCCCCCCAGCCTGCAGCCCAGTCCCAGTAGAATACCAAGCTGTTCCTTCAGCTCTGATCTGGCGTCTGTGATGGGGGAACTTAGACGGACCGCACTCCAACACCTGTGGGTGTGTCCTTTTACAATCCACCGCAAAGGATTAGATAAGCAACACTACAAGATGGCTGTTAAAGGTCTCAGACACTGTGAGCTGTGCATTCAGCCAGAAACACATCTATAGTGTAGATGTAGGACACAATCTTATCTGCGTCAGGAAAAGAGATGTTCCTCATTTTTCATCTGTGACCTTGCCTGCTTCTGTGCACCATGTTAACATGAAGTACTCTGGGGTGTGTGTATTTACTGCAAGTTTTTCTCCAAAGTACCATTCAGGTAGAAGAACAGCTGGGTTCTTCATCTAAGGTCCATATGGGACGGTACACGGCACCCACTGAGGTGTGACGGACTGAGCCACAAAGCAAAATAAAGGCCTAAGAGATCTTTGGAAAGGAGAATTGACTACTGTCCCAACAAAAGCATCCCCAGCCCACCACTGCATATTTACAAACCATGACAAACTAGCCACAGTTTCTTCGAGCTTGCACATAATTATGTATAAGCACCAACTGGCTGGCCAGTGTCTTAAAGGGTGATATATTCATGTTATGATTTGCATTTGAGGGAAAAAAAAACAGAAAATCCACTGTTACATCCAAAAATTTGAGACCAAAACATAAAACAACGACAGCACAATGCAAACCGGTCAATTTTTTTAGATGGAAAAAGGAAAACAAGCTGAGTCAGCTGTATTAATTAAAGCATTCACAAAAGGAATTTACAAAATAGAAAAATTACATGAAAGCTGTATAGTTAGCATTAGGGTTATAAACCCAAGAAAATCAGCAGTGATCCGGCCATTAACCTCCCCCTCCCCCACACAAATATGCAAGCCTGTCCGCTTGTCCTACAGATGAACCCAGCAGAATACCCATTTAATGAAGAAGCACAGCTACAGACAGGATCTTTCAATCCCTGCAAAATAACATTGGCCTGTGAATCTGCATCATATACATGTGGATTGGAAGCACTTGCAAGCTACCAGTGGACCAGAAGCCTGCTTATTGACTGGAGGCATAGATCTATCATTACAGAGCTGCTAACATACCAAGCTCCGTTGCTGAGGGATGCGTTTCCCAGTGTTATGAAGAAAAAGAGCCACATTCTCCTGAGAAAGAACCTTCTAGAACTTAATGCTAACCCTGTTACATGCTACTTTATTGTTTAAATATTACCAGTTAGCCTAAAAATATCATGAAACATAAACCATGCTTTGTGCTTTATTTAAATGATTAGTAGCAAAGTTTAATCCACTAGTGGTAAAACTGCATGTAAAAATTCCATCTTATATGGTTTATTTTAAACTTTAGAATTCACTCAGCAATTATCCGCAATCCCGTATTGAACAAGCATTATTGTAAGAATATGTATCGAGAGAGTGTATATTATTCATATATTATAGAGTTGATATCACTTCAATGCGCTGTATGTCAGGAATGTAAACAGAGCATCATCTTTTCACTGACCTTTGACCCCACCTTGAAAGGTGGCTTGTAGGTTAAGAGGGTGTTTTCAGGCACCTGAATATTATCCTGTTATCCAATACCTCTGTCTCAGATCTATGGGTATTTTATTACTTTCAGTGTCCTACATCCTCTATAAGTGCTGTAGGATTAATGAGATGTTGTGAAGATTTTTTTTGCAGAACACCTGTATCTTCAGCTTCTTCTGGCATTACACTTATAGCCAAATGGCCACCTTCTCTCAACATCCTCAGCATAATAGTCACATATCTGTGGGTCTTTAAACTGGGCCCTTTAACCCCCAGCTCCAGGGGTGCTGCACGCTGGCTGACCCTGCGCTATGACCCCCTAAGCTTACTCTCACCTACATACAGTATGTGTCTCTGTGTCTCCTGGAGAGCAGGATGGGGTAGCAGAGAGAGACATTCCCATGTGCCTATACTCATGCTTGTGCAAATGTCAAATAAAGCAGCATCTTATATGGAAGGATCCAGTCTGAATGTGTTTCTCCTGACCTACCCTTTGCAAAGCTTTATGACGGAACCTAAATTTGTGCTTCCGAAGAAAAGCATTTCCAGCTCTGCCCTATCTAAATCACTTACCCACTATGGCCTTGCGGCTGTAGAAAGGTCTGCTTCTCCAGCCTGCTCTCAGCCATACTGACTTCTGACAGGAACTCTTTCCTTCTAATGCTGAGATGTGGGAGTGTGACCCTCAGCCTGAGAATCCATACAGTGACTCTCTTCACTTCATGCCAGTCTAAGTAATGTTCTATCAGCTTGTTCACTGGGTCAAGCAGGGACTGAATCATCACCATGGGGGTGCCTGTAGGAATTCATCACGTCACCCTTTTCTTATAATACTTACTAAAGCAGCAACAAGTAACACAGGAACTGCCTTAACTATAATTAAAAGGTTATCGGATAAAAATGAGTTAATGTCTTTAATATTAAAATACAGTAGTTAATGAACTAGGATGGCATTCAGTGTGTACAGATAAAGGATTTCCCATTTTGAACATTAATTGTTCCAAATGTCGAATGACTGGTGACAGAGGAGGCACTCAGGTGAAGTGCTGACAGGTTTAGGAAACCAGGATGTACAGCTGACTAATCAGAAGTTAGCATAACAGGTATCTCTGTCACACACACACACACACACACACACAGGGTTGTAATTGTATCTTTGTGGGGACTCTCCATTCATTTCTATGGGGAAAAACTCTAATCACAACATGACGACCTTAACCCCTACCCAGCCCTATAACCTTAACCATAAGTAACCAAATAAAACATGAGACCTTGGGCATTATTACTTTTTTATTGCATACACAGATCTTTGTGAAAAATGGTCCTTGCAACGTAAAAAAAAAACAGGTTCTTATCACATTTGGTCCCCACAATGTAATATGAACCTAATCCACACAGTGAAATGCATTGAGCTGATTAACCTTTCATGCTTATTTTAAGTAGCAAATTTTATACTTGAAGGGCCTTTGTACGGAGTCAAAAATGAGAACTGCCAAGATGCCTATCTTTTTTCATTATTTCTGAGCTTGCCAGCAGCCATACCACATGCAGTTTAGACTACAGAACCCTCCCTGAAGCTAAGCAGGCTTGGGCCTGGTCAGTACTTGGCTGGGAGACCATCTAGGAACGCTGGGTTGTGGATAGAAGAGGTGTTGTTGTGCCTAATAGGACAGCCCATCCTGTGGTCTGTGTGGGAACCCAGGGCAGTGATGAGAACTCTGTACTGTAGAAAATGTGCTGTCCTTTGGATGAGATGTACAACTGTGCTCCAGGTCCCAGGACATCAATTGAAAGAATAGGGGTGGTACCCTGATGGCTAAAATTGCATACTGTGGTGTTATCTAATAAAAATCTGCTCTCCTATTCATCCCCTCTATCTAATTGGTAAATTCTGCCACTTAGCTGCTGTGTGGTGAGTGTACTGGTGCAGAATGACTGCTGTCACTGTGTCCAGGTGGGAGGTACACTGTGGTTGTTGAAGTGACTCCCCATTGCTTCTGTAAAAGTGCTTTGGGTGTTGTGAAAAGTGCTATATAAATGCAACATTTATTCAGTTACACTGTTTGTAAATTACAATGTTACAAGGGAGGAAAAAGTATTCAAAAATAGTCACTACTCTGAGTGCATTCTTAAGAAGCCATTCTTTTACTTAAGTCATTTCTAGGAAAGATACTTCTCTATTTTTTTTTTTGGACATTTTGAGCTGCAGACGGTAAGGCTGCATTACACCTGAGAATTTTTGTGAGACCTAAAAATGTATTAAATCAGTAAAGCCAATGTGGACTGATAGACATCAGGAGCAGAAGCCACCACAAGAGACTTTTGTCTATTGTTTGGAAAACCCAGGAAGCAATTTTCATTCCTCAGTCATAAATAATAACAACAATCAATACTTTATTGATCCTGTAGTGGTGCCCAGGGAGCTGGGGGTTAAGGGCCTTGCTCAAGGACCCACAGACATGCTGAGGTTGGGTTGGAACCAGTGATCTTCTGATTACAGGCACACAGGTTTAGCCCACTGATCCACATGCTACCCAAAAAGGTATAAAAGTCAAACAGTAAAGTATTGTGGAAAAAAACTGTAAAAATCTCATACACAAACAACCTTTTCCTTTACCTTTCCTGAAAGTAGTTAAAAAATACCATTACTCTAAATCAGGGGTGTCAAACTCCATTCCTGGCCCCCCAGGAGCCCTGTGTAGCTTAGTTCTTTCCCTGTTCCACCATAAATGATTCAGTTCAAGAGCTGTGTGGTAATTAGCACAAGGAGCTGAATCAGGTGTGTTAAACGAGGGGAAACCCAAAAATGTGCAGGGCTCCGGCCCTCCAGGACCGGAGTCTGACACCTGTGCTCTAAATCAATATATGTCCTTCTAAGTAAATGCACATAAGCAGCACTGTTTAGCCAACACTGCCCTCTAGTGCATTTTCGAATCCAGTGATCTATCTGCTGAGTTCAATTTGAGTCATGCTACATTTAGGCTCACATGTCATATCCACAGGTTATTTTTAATCAAATTTAGTAAATATTTACTTCAAGCAGTGATCCATTTTGTATGTGGGCACATTTAAAAAAAAAAATGATACAAAAAGTCAACAGGTTCCACCATTTATTTTGCAGAAAATGTGTACACTATACTGGAATTTGCTTTTTTTGTGCTGTCCAATTTGCTAAAGGTCAAGTTATGTTCTTCAAATTAACACTAGGGTATACAGTATTTTGTATGTTATTTCCATCATTATTTGTTCAAATCTCAGTCAACTGTGTTACCCATCGAGAAAACCCCTATAACTTACCAATGATTTGTTCCCAAGTCACATGACGTCACTTCCTTTAGCCAGGGAACTTTAAATGCAGCGTGGAAAGTTTCTTTTCCTCCTCTTCAATATTTCATAAATATTATTTTCTGCACATAGAGTGGGTTAACTGCTTGTCAACTGTGTTGTCAACATATTCTTGTGTAGTTGCTTTAGATTTGAAATTTACAAAAATGTAGCGAAAATTTGTTTAAACATGAGTTGATAAAGGTCATGAGGTGACATGTTTGCACCTAGCAGTTAGCATAAGGGCCTAAAATGAAAGAAATGTCAACTGTGTTACCCATGAGGTGTAACACATTTGACAGGGATTAACACAGCTGACAATGTTGGCAGGGTTTATTGTCATAGTTTATGCTTACATTCAGTGTTTTTAATTAAAAACATGAACTATTACTATTATTATTATACAGAAATTACATGGTAAAACATGAATATGTGCAATTACAATTAATTCTGGAATATACACGTATACCTCGTACAATATCCATTCAAACAACGTCCATTCATGTTAACGTCCATAGCCCCTAAGGATATAACAGAAAAAAAAAAATCGCAACCGAAAAACATGACATAGCAGATGCGACAGGGTGCAGAGCAGGCAAGAGCATCACGCACATGTTTCTGTGTGTGTCACACAATGCAAGTGCGTTACGCACGTGTGCACCATGTAAACAAAGCCCTTTGAATTTAACCATGGCATTACTTAGTCTTGCTCAGTACATATTCACGCAACATCCAAATCACATAACATCCAGTTTCTCAGAAGAAATGTGGACATTAAGTGAGGCATACCTGTACTTGTATCAACAGAACAATGATTTCATGAAGTATGGATCATTTTGATAGGATTCAGTGCTTTGAAAGGACAGGTTCAACGATGGATTCATGGTCCAAGATCTCAGAAATATGAACTGTGTGAAATCAAAAGCAACACGAAAGAACAAAAGAAACTGAAAAATACACTATAAGTAGGATGAGTTGGAAAGGACTGTGCTTGAGGAGAATAATTCAGTATTAACAGCATATGTTTAAAAAATAAACGAGATAATGTTTGATATTTCTATTGTTTCATGAGAGTTACTTGTTAAATAAAGGTTTCTCTATCTCCTAATGCGTCCTGTCAGTGCTACTCCTGTCAACTGTGTTACTTTGTCTGTCAGCTGTGTTACCTCTGAGTTCTGTGTTATAAATCTTTTACATGTTGGCTAAACTGTAGTAAATATTCATCCTTGAAGATATCAGCCCACAAAGAAAACATTATCAAGCTCAAACTTAAAATATTCAAATCAGTTATACAGAAAACCTCAAAACACGTGCTTTATCAAATGTGTAGTATCTCTTTCATGTCTTCTGTGACACAACATTTGTCTGAAACAGAATTGTCAAAATAATGAATTGACGGTTAAACTATCTTTTAAATTTCAAAAATCATTAGAGCTTAAGCTTGGCAATTAAAGCATTTAGTACATCATGGAGGTATGTTGTGGAAACAACTTTACTATTTTGCAAAAATGTACAGTGATTTCTTCACTTTTTGGTTGATATGAAATGTTCCCCTGATTTCAGAATGACTCTTGTAATTCTTCAATTCCAACCCTCACAAATGAATTGGTGTATTTATTTACTTATTTACCTACCAAAAATAGGTACAGCACTATTCCCCTTTTGGTAGTGTAAAAATACAGCTGTGTTAAATATATAGCCTTATAATTAAAAAGGTACAAACATTTTTCTGCAAATACTGCCCTCTAGTGCATGTTAACATGCTTTGGATTCAGTCCTCTGAGCTGGGATCAAGGCGTAAGGTAAAGTTCCGTGCACATACTGTGGTGATGTACTTTTCACCGAAGCACAATCAGCCAATACAGCAGACGTTACTTCGGAATTGTTCTTTATGTGGTTGTCTGCTAATTAAGTTAAAAACAAAGCTGGTTTTTCTTACAGTTCCTTAAGATGCATTTCTTTATTCCAGTACCACACATTTATTTGTTTAATCTAGGTAAAAAAACAAGCATTTTAAACTCGCATTTGGCATTGCGTAGCAAATTTCTGCGTACCTCTGACAGGTTATCCATTGTTATGCGCAAGGTATTCTTATTCCGCCTAAGGACGTTATTTCAACTATCGCCACCAGCAGTACCGGAGTGTATGAAAAACTGTCCTTATATGGTAATTGCGTGACATTTCGCCCCGCCCCTTCCCTTCCCACAGGCTGCAGCCAGGGTCCTCTCGTTAGGTGTGTTCGACTTGGGCTTAGGTTAGGTTAGCTTGCCAAATTAGCGATTTTGTCGCTATATCTAGCGATTTTTTAGACCATTCTAATGACTGGTTTTCAAAAAAGCGACTAGCGACAAATCTAGCGACTTTTTTTGGTGTTACTGTAGACTTTTGGAGACTCTGACGTGAAAACACGTATCGTTCTTACTCTCCTCACCGAGCAGCGGGTGCTGCCATGGGTTCCTCTCACGTCCCAAAGCACTCACAGGCGGCCAGTCGTCGCGCAGCAGCTCCGCCCAGCTGCAGTCCGAGCAGGATACGTTTATCCCTCTGCGTCCAGACTGCAAATGAATCGCGCATGCGCGAAACCCTGGCTGATTCTGGCAAAAATAAGTAACTCGGCCAGAGTAATCAAGAAATAACTTATAAATGCAAAACACTTTATATTGAAATATGGATTGGTAATGGTTTTATTTTACTCATCTAGTTCCTGAGGATTTGTTTATAGGCAACATGTGTCCTCTTCTGAGCAAAGAAGCTCAGAAGAACATTTTGGGAGAACATTTTAAAACAAATTTGAGGAAGCACTTCTTTAAACAGCGTGTAGTTAGAGTATGGAATAGTCTTCCTGCTAGTGTAGCGGAAGCTAAAACCCTGGGGTCCTTTAAATCAGAGCTAGATAAGATTTTAACAACTCTGAGCTATTAGTTAAGTTCTCCCCAAACGAGCTTGATGGGCCGAATGGCCCCCTCTCATTTGTAAATTTCTTATGTTCTTATGTTCTAAGCGACCAACAAACACATTAGACATATAATTCAGAGGAATATTTTTTCTAAGCCAGCTGCAGTATTTTACTGGAATAATCTGTTCGATGACACAGATTGGGAATCTACTGGGATGTTACCTAGGACTTTCATTATTACGAATAAGGGGTGGGAGGTAACTTTTAAGACTCTTCACCATTGTTATCCAGTGAATTGTAAGATTGCCAAATTTAAAAGAGATATGAATGGGTCCTGTTCTTTTGGATGTAATCCAGATTAATTTATTCTGGGATTGTAGATACAGTAAGATATTCTGGAGAAACCTCAATAATTAAATAAACATAGTTGTTGTTGTTTTAGTTCTCTTCTACCTTTTATATTGTCACAGGGAACTATATCCTAACATGTACTTAAGTTTGTATATAGTACAGCATTAATAAAAATAATAATAATAAAAAATCACAAGCCTGGACATAAGAGGAGGGTTGGAATATACACTCACCTAAAGGATTATTAGGAACACCATACTAATACGGTGTTTGACCCCCTTTCGCCTTCAGAACTGCCTTAATTCTATGTGACATTGAATCAACAAGGTGCTGAACGCATTCTTTAGAAATGTTGGCCCATATTGATAGGATAGCATCTTGCAGTTGATGGAGATTTGTGGGATGCACATCCAGGGCACGAAGTTCCCGTTCCACCACATACCAAAGATGCTCTATTGGGTTGAGATCTGGTGACTGTGGGGGGCATTTTAGTACAGTGAACTCATTGTCATGTTCAAGAAACCAATTTGAAATGATTCGAGCTTTGTGACATGGTGCATTATCCTGCTGGAAGTAGCCATCAGAGGATGGGTACATGGTGGTCATAAAGGGATGGACATGGTCAGAAACAATGCTCAGGTAGGCCGTGGCATTAAAACGATGCCCAATTGGCACGAAGGGGCCTAAAGTGTGCCAAGAAAACATCCCCCACACCATTACACCACCACCACCAGCCTGCACAGTGGTAACAAGGCATGATGGATCCATGTTCTCATTCTGTTTACGCCAAATTCTGACTCTACCATTTGAATGTCTCAACAGAAATCGAGACTCATCAGACCAGGCAACATTTTTCCAGTCTTCAACTGTCCAATTTTGGTGAGCTCGTGCAAATTGTAGCCTCTTTTTCCTATTTGTAGAGGAGATGAGTGGTACCCGGTGGGGTCTTCTGCTGTTGTAGCCCATCCGCCTCAAGGTTGTACGTGTTGTGGCTTCACAAATGCTTTGCTGCATACCTCGGTTGTAACGAGTGGTTATTTCAGTCAAAGTTGCTCTTCTATCAGCTTGAATCAGTCGGCCCATTCTCCTCTGACCTCTAGCATCAACAAGGCATTTTCGCCCACAGGACTGCCGCATACTGGATGTTTTTCCCTTTGCACACCATTCTTTGTAAACCCTAGAAATGGTTGTGCGTGAAAATCCCAGTAACTGAGCAGATTGTGAAATACACAGACCGGCCCGTCTGGTACCAACAACCATGCCACGCACAAAATTGCTTAAATCACCTTTCTTTCCCATTCTGACATTCAGTTTGGAGTTCAGGAGATTGTCTTGACCAGGACCACACCCCTAAATGCATTGAAGCAACTGCCATGTGATTGGTTGATTAGATAATTGCATTAATGAGAAATTGAACAGGTGTTCCTAATAATCCTTTAGGTGAGTGTGTATACAGTATATATATATATATATATATATATATAAAATCAGAATAAAGTTTATTTGTAGTCCTAAACGCATTTATGGTGGTTTTTAACCACTTTTTGTATCTCCCACGACATTATTCCTCTCTGCTACAGTGTCCATTACAATTACATGCACATTGCACATTATGCAAATGAGGTGATGGCATCATTTAGCGACTTCTAGCAACTTTTGGGACAGTCAACAGTAGGGGTGGCACGGTTCACAAAACCCACGGTTCGGTTTGTATCACGGTTTTAGGGTCACGGTTTTCGGTTCTGTACGGTTCTTGTTATTTTTTCTTTTAATCTTTAACACTCCAGAAATGTACTTCAGCATATGATATATAGCTTAATTATCCACAATTTAGGATACAGTATTAAAAAAGCTATATCATGTAATCATGCATAAACTGAATTTGACTTGACTTAAAGCACATTATTAAAATTATTAAACATTATTAATCCCAGAACAGTAATAAAATAAAAGTCTTGCCTTAACATAAATGCTAAAAGAATAGATCGCTTTAATCGCTATTACAGTTGGGTATGTTCATGCGGTCTTATTTAGAAAACATACAAAAAGAGACGCATATAATGTTTAATCATTCGTTTTGTATTTGTCCGGTCCACGGGGTTAATTTAATTGGGGATCGTTAAAATGATAGATCACCTATCTTGATTAAGCCTGATTCGGTTCGTTATACAGGTCCTTCTCAAAAAATTAGCATATTGTGATAAAGTTCATTATTTTCTGTAATTGACTGATAAACATTAGACTTTCATATATGTTAGATTCATTACACACAACTGAAGTAGTGCAAGCCTTTTATTGTTTTAATATTGATGATTTTGGCATACAGCTCATGAAAACCCAAAATTCCTATCTCAAAAAATTAGCATATTTCATCCGACCAATAAAAGGAAAGTGTTTTTAATACAAAAAAAGTCAACCTTCAAATAATTATGTTCAGTTATGCACTCAATACTTGGTCGGGAATCCTTTTGCAGAAATGACTGCTTCAATGCGGCGTGACATGGAGGCAATCAGCCTGTGGCACTGCTGAGGTGTTATGGAGGCCCAGGATGCTTCGATAGCGGCCTTAAGCTCATCCAGAGTGTTGGGTCTTGCGTCTCTCAACTTTCTCTTCACAATATCCCACAGATTCTCTATGGGGTTCAGGTCAGGAGAGTTGGCAGGCCAATTGAGCACAGTAATACCATGGTCAGTAAACCATTTACCAGTGGTTTTGGCACTGTGAGCAGGTGCCAGGTCATGCTGAAAAATGAAATCTTCATCTCCATAAAAGCTTTTCAGCAGATGGAAGCATGAAGTGCTCCAAAATCTCCTGATAGCTAGCTGCATTGACCCTGCCCTTGATAAAACGCAGTGGACCAACACCAGCAGCTGACATGGCACCCCAGACCATCACTGACTGTGGGTACTTGACACTGGACTTCAGGCATTTTGGCATTTCCCTCTCCCCAGTCTTCCTCCAGACTCTGGCACCTTGATTTCCGAATGACATGCAAAATTTGCTTTCATCCTTTGGACCACTGAGCAACAGTCCAGTGCTGCTTCTCTGTAGCCCAGGTTAGGCGCTTCTGCCGCTGTTTCTGGTTCAAAAGTGGCTTGACCGGGGGAATGCGGCACCTGTAGCCCATTTCCTGCACACGCCTGTACACGGTGGCTCTGGATGTTTCTACTCCAGACTCAGTCCACTGCTTCCGCAGGTCCCTCAAGGTCTGGAATCGGTCCTTCTCCATAATCTTCCTCAGGGTCCGGTCACCTCTTCTCGTTGTGCAGCGTTTTCTGCCACACTTTTCCCTTCCCACAGACTTCCCACTGAGGTGCCTTGATACAGCACTCTGGGAACAGCCTATTCGTTCAGCAATTTCTTTCTGTGTCTTACCCTCTTGCTTGACGGCGTCAATGATGGCCTTCTGGACAGCAGTCAGGTCGACAGTCTTACCCATGATTGCGGTTTTGAGTAATGAACCAGGCTGGGAGTTTTTAAAAGCCTCAGGAATCTTTTGCAGGTGTTTAGAGTTAATTAGTTGATTCAGATGATTAGGTTAATAGCTCGTTTAGAGAACCTTTTCATGATATGCTAATTTTTTGAGATAGGAATTTTGGGTTTTCATGAGCTGTATGCCAAAATCATCAATATTTAAACAATAAAAGGCTTGAACTACTTCAGTTATGTGTAATGAATCTAACATATATGAAAGTCTAATGTTTATCAGTCTATTACAGAAAATAATGAACTTTATCACAATATGCTAATTTTTTGAGAAGGACCTGTATATATAAATATATATATATATATATAAATATAACGTGAAAAAAATTGGTATTCATTATATTGAATGTTCTTGAGTAATCGATAAAATCCAGTTTCTGTGTATGTACAAGACATCAATCTGTAATAGTTCAAAATATGTCCAGTTGATATGTCTAGTATGATCATCTGGCAATAGCCTGTAGGTCTGTGTGGTCAGACACTGCAATAAACAGAATTTTTAGGAACATGGCAAATGTTCACATTGCAGCATGGAAGCAGGCTCACTGTTACAACGCTGACCGGGGAAGCAGAGGCGAGGAGACCTAGGATCGGGGGAATGCTGGGTTTAATGAGCAAAAGGAACACAGACGAGCGGTAAAGCAGAATTGCAATATAATGACCGGACTGGAGAAAGAAACGGAAACGCGGACTAAATACAATGGAGTAATGACAAATTTGACAACAATCAGGAACAGCTGGTAAACACGGGGAATCCACACAGGGTTAAGGAGGGGGCGTGGCACACGGAAAGAGCGGACGATCGAGGCATGACACTGACTGGAGTGCTTTGTCACAGATAACTTAATTTTCTTTAACAAAGTGCCTAACCGCACATTAAATAAAGTCACACAACAAAGGCGCACAACAGTGTTCAGATGTTGTGCTATTGGTTGGCTGAAATTTAAACGTTTTCTTCAGAGACGGTGGTAACGCCGAAAACACGAGCTAAACGCAGCAAACGAAAGGCTACCGGAAATTACTTAGCTGGCTGAACTTTTACCGGAACTACGTCACAACGCTCTGTGCATATAGCCTATTCTTTCGCGCGAAAGGGAAACACACTGACGTCACATACGGGGCACGAGGCTACATTGCGCATGTCATGAACCGTCGAACCGTGCGACGCATGCATGCTCCGAACCGAGACAAGCGAACCGAACGGTTCGGTTTTTTTTCATGAACCGTGCCATCCCTAGTCAACAGCTACTTTCCTTGCTGAGGAGTTGGCAACAGTGGCAGCTGATGTGACGTGGAGCGAGATCTGCCGGCGGCTGCAGGGGTGGAGTACAAACTGACTGCAGCCAAGTCGGACAACTTCTACTCCTCGTAGTTTGCGAGATCTGACTGCAATGGCAGCACTGCCAGAAGGGTTTAGATCAAGGTTCTTCAAATCTGGACCTCGATTCCAAATCCAGGCCTTGTTTTCAGTCCTCCCAGGTAGTTAATTTAATAATTACTGATTCTGATTGGTCAGAGGCTTCACACCTGACTGACAGGTAAAGGAAGGCTGGAAAAACAGCAGTGCTCGGACAGGCAGTTCCGAGGCGTTATCTGCTATTTCTCCCGAATATCACGTAAAGCAGTAATAACTGTTTTTCAGTTATTTTACCTGGTTAAATAAATGACATAAATGCTCTAAAAGTACACGTAAGTTAGTGGTTTATTTATTGTTAGTTACTGTAATGTTGCGCTGCATTGTTTAATCGTCCAGTCTGTGAAGAAGGCATTCAAGTAAGAATTGCATCTTGCATAAGAACATAAGAACTATACAAATGAGAGGGGGCCATTCGGCCCATCAAGCTCGCTTGGGGAGAACTTAACTAATAGCTCAGAGTTGTTAAAATCTTATCTAGCTCTGATTTAAAGGAACCCAAGGATTCAGCTTGCACTACGTTATCAGGAAGACTATTCCATACTCTGACTACACGCTGTGTAAAGAAGTGCTTCCTTAAATCCAGTTTGAAATGTTGTCAGTACACGACAATAAAAACTTTGATTCCTTGAAATACATGTATTTGATCTTTTCACACAGGGCCACTATACACAATAGGATCAGGAGTTGGTTATTGGAAAAGAAGTAATGTGCATGCAGGTGATATTTGTATAGATTTATCTACACCCTTCTGACAGTGCGGCCATTGCAGTCAGGTCTCGCACACTATGAGGAGTAGAAGCTGTCCGACTTGGTTGCAGTCAGTTTACACTGCATCCCTGCAGCCGCAGCCAGATGCTCTTGTCACGTCAGCTGCAGACAGACATAAGCCCAAATCGAACGCAGCCACAGATTCGATTGCTTAGCCTTGGTATCCCGGATGTATAACTCGTATTTTTGCATGTGAATTCGGACAGTCGAATTTCCGATGCATATTTCCAATATTCAATGTTAGAATTTCAGTGGCATATGAAATTCAAATTGTGATGACACAGATTTACTTCCATAGATAAATCAGGCGATGGTGTCATTTAGTGACTTTTGAGACAGCCAATAGCTACTTTCCATGCTGAGGAGTTGGCAACAGTGCATAGAAATCGGTATCGGTCTTTGTCAGTCACATTTGAGTGTATCGCGGATGTAAACACGTTTGGTTAAGAAACTTAATATTTCATATTCAGTGTTTGTTTTCTCCCCAACGATGTAATGTTTTATGTAATCAGTAATAATACATTTTCATTACCAAAACACACTGTTATGTTCTGCCTCTTTATCCAAGAGAACAGCGGACTACAGCTCCAACGAGGTAACCAATTTTTATTAAAGGCGGGCACATGCACGCACACTACTACTAACATACAGCCGGACTCTCTCGCTCTAAATGGAACAGCAATACAGGTCCGGGTTGCAAAAGATATGAAATGAAAGTTCCTATTGTTACACACACTAGTAATTTGGGTGTTTAAGAGAGGAAAAGAGTCAAGAACACCACAAAAATGTCATTGCATGGACATAACATTATTGGTCATATTTAAAATAAAATATAAGTGGCAAGCACAATACAGGCTCGGTATACAATGAGTTTATATAGATCCTTCCAGACATCATGTGAAACGTTAGAAACCGTACTTGCAAATGTTTCTAAACTTAAACTATAGTTGGGCATTGGTTTGTCAGGGCACAGCACACAGTGACAGCGCCTTATCCAGCATTGTGGCTTATAATCCATGCACGCGAATATACACATACATGCACTGATAAACGTGTCATTACAGCTTTGCTGTTTACTTTTGTCTTTAAAAAGCATTCACTCTGTAACGCTAGTTTAACACGAACAGATTAACCCATATCTGCTACCCTCCGTAGTGAGACTATAGCTTGCTAGCGTAGGTTAACCAATGTGAAAATACCAACTTTAGAAGACAAAAAATGCATATTCAGTAATACTACCTAAACACAAAACATCTTACTTGCTTTTATGAAAATGCTGAGAGCAAACACGCATTAAGGGAGATATCATGTTGAAAGTTATCTCTTTCCGTCTCACCGCTGCGACCCAGACCATCCGACGCCTGTTCGTTACCTCCTCTATTTGCTGTCCATATCCTCTTTTCCAATTACTGTAGGTAACTGAAAAAATCCCGAGGAGTTTCGCTGTGTGGTGGGAGCGGCAACGCGCTGCATCAGCGCACGCTCCCAACCTTAAGCCCAATTAGCTTCCAGTCTCAAACACGTTGTGATAGATAAATAAATGAAATAAGGAAAAATGTCGATAACCTTATATGAAACACGCGTGATTTTAAAATGGGTACTTCACCTGTTGTCTTAAAAAACCCGCCATTGGTCGGATATTAAAAATTGTCCCTATATACCGCATGTCTAACTTAGGTACGACTAAGGAAAATACAATATGTATGTACATAGAATTATATGTATTTTAATAGGCATGTATGTTAAGCGTTATGTTTAAAAATATAGTTTTATGCTTAAAAATATAGTTTCACCCTACTGATTCTTCAACCCAATAGAACACCAAATGAAATGTTTTCCTTCCCAGTGTAATTTCCCACAACGCATAGTAACCAACACACGATTCCGTAACACCGCTGAGACATGTGATGGGTACTTTTAGTTTTTCCTGTGTAGAAACGCAACCGAGGAGAAAAGACAGAAAGACAATTTAAATGATTAATTTAAGAATAATTTTAGGTGTATTGGTATTTGAATTTGGGGAATTCGTGATATTTAGCTATTCGTGCATAATACAGAAAATAAAACTTAAATTCTCAGATAAACACAGTATACATTTTCCAAAACAGCTGTTAAAAACGTTTCACTTGTTCATCTTGTACAACTGTTTGTACAAGTAATATGTTATTTTTTTAATTTTTAATCTCAAATATAGATTTAAAAATAAACATAAAAACAAATACGTATATTTGAACACTGACGCAAAAGCGCAGTTTTTGCGTCACAGTGTTCAAATTCCGTAGCCTATTAGTATATTTGAACACTGTGACGCAAAAGCGCAGTTTTTGCGTTATAGAACGTATCGCACTATATATTCCTGTACACGTCTGATGCTGGTCATTTCGACTGAAATTAGAAAGAGACCAGACATCCACATTTCTGAAAAATGATGGCATACGACATGGAGCGAGAAATGATGTCCCTGGCTTTCCCAGTGTTCAACAAGCTGCGGCTGGCGGGACAGATGTGTGACGTGGTCCTTGTCGCCAACAATGTAAAGTTCGAAGCCCACAGAATAATTCTGTGCGGCTGTAGTTCCTATTTCCAGTAAGTAGCTGTGACCCATACATACTAATGATGCCAAAACAAGAAGAAGCCAGAGTTTCCTCTCTTTAGCAGTGACTTCTACCTGGCAATAAGTCTATAATATGATAACAGAATGCATTATTGTGTTATATTAATGCAGTACAGGGTTAATAAGAAAAGTATAAATACCGAGCAGCAGTTATTAAGTGTATACCACCTTAACTTTTGACATATTATAATAATAATTTGGAGCACGTCAATCGGAGGCAAAAAAAAACCCCTTATGTAACTTTATCTGCAAAACCTAAATGTATTAAATGAGTCACATCTGGATTGTTTTTCAGGGCTCTGTTCAACAGTAGCTGGAATGTTTTGGGAAAACGCGAGTACAAATTCCCAGGCGTTTCCCCAGACACGTTGAGGCAGATAATCGAGTACGCCTACACGTACTCTGTGCACATCACAGTAGATAATGTGGAGAGCCTCCTGGCAGCTGCTGATCAGTTGAACATCTTGGGCATCGTGCAGCGTTGCAGCGGCTTCCTGCGTGACCAGCTCTGCACTGAGAACTGCATTGGCCTTCTGAAAATTGCAGATGTCTACTGCCTCAGTGAGCTGCACAAGTCTGCCTTCGAGTTGATCCTGAGGAACTTCAAGGAGGTCGCCATCACCTCAGAGGAGTTCCCAGATCTTACCTTACATGAGCTCTCCCATATTATTGAAAAGGATGAGCTCAATGTAAGAGAGGAGGACGTGGTCTTTGAGGCTATCCTCCGCTGGATCATGCATGAGCCTGCCAACCGAAAGGCCCACATTTCAGTGCTGTTGCCCAAGGTGACTATAATTACACATCATTCTCACATAAGAATAGAACACTAATTCAGCGAAGTCTTTAATTCAGTAGCTAGAGACTAAACCTGCATGTCCCATAGGTCTACAATCTAGGCCTGCAAGTATTGCAACTTAGAGTATAGTCTAAAAACAAATGAACACAACACACTCAAATGTCTTACATTAAACAAGTGTTAATTGACATATGTCAGGGTCAGTGCCCATCTGATCCTGCCCTTTGTGTCTTTTCCCCATTTGGCCAGCCAGAGTCAGTAGCCATCCAATTTGGTCACTTCTTCCCTGAAAAACCTTGTGTGTTTCTGCTGCTACTTGGACTGCTGCTTACCTTGTTGGGTTGAGCATGTGGCTCTGAGATGGGTATCCTCTAGTCATGGGTTCAAAGTTGGCCTTGGAGTAACTTTATTAATTCACTATAATTTATTGGTTTTCTGTTTGTTGTGTTCTATTTTGTTTTTTCAGTCATTGGTTCCCTCTGCTTGTGGTCTGCATCATAACCTTAGTATTTAATTCCCAGTATGTAGTAATGTTTCAGAGTTTTGGTATTTGTTAAAGTTCCCTAGTTTCTCTGCTTGTTAATTGTTAGTTATGTTCCTCCTCCTGTTGCCTATTTCTTTCTACTGTGCTGATTAGGTAATTGTCTCGTGTCACACCCGCCCTCTCGTTAGCCGGTTACTTGTTTGTACTTACGTGCCTGTGTTTGCTCTGTTCGTTAGTTAGTACCGTAATTGTGCTTTGTTACTCTGTGGTTTATGCTGCCCTTTCTCCTAGTTCTCTTCCTGGTGTTGACCTTTTCCTTTTTATGGTAGTTTATTGTTTGGTTGTTTTTTTTCTCCTCATGTTTAGTTCTCACCCCTCGTGGTCCCTTTTATTTTGTGGTTTTCCCCTCGGTGATCAGTTTTGTTAATAAGCCCCTTTTGTCATGGAGTTGCCCAGTGGATCATCACATTCTTTTCCCTCCCTGCACCATGCCCCGCATCCATAACATATCTGAGACTTTCAGTGTAAATGTAAACGGCTTCGGTTACAGCATTATGAAAATGAAAAAAAATAGGACTTGCTGTTACATTCTTTATGCTAATGGTTGCTTTTTTCCAGAGAGACACAAAAAAGCATGAAGGAACTCATGGGATTTCCCTCGTTCTGGGTTACTGTGTAGGTGCGGATGGTTCGCATGAATACAGATTATTGCATTAAGACCGTGAAAAACAATGACCTAGTGAAGGCCAATGTGGCGTGCAGACCCATTATCAATTTAGTTTGCATTGCCAGCCATAAGTCAGACTCGTTCCTGGTGGGTGTTGGACTCTGCCAGAGCTGCCCTATGTCACCAGTTCTGTTCATAAGGTTTATGGACAGAATTTCTAGGCATAGCCAAGTGGCAGCGGGGGTCCAGTTCCGGGGCCTCAGGATGGCATCTTTGCTTTTTGTCGATGACATAGTCATGTTGGCATTCTTGGGTTGTGTGTGACCTGCAGGATGTAGTGGGCCAGTTTGCAGCTGAGTGTGAGGTGGCTGTGATGAGGATCAGCACCTCCTATGCCTTGTCCACACGTATACGGGTATTTTTTTAAACGTACCTTTTTCTATATGTCTTGGGCTTTTGTCCACACGTAAACGGCGTTTTAGGTCACTGAAAATGGAGCTTTTGCAAAACTCCACCCAGGGTGAAGATTTTAAGAAACTGCGTGTTCAGCGTCGACATGTAGACAGGGAAAACAGAATTTTTGGCTTGAAACGTCAGATTGTGCGCCGTTGTCCACTTTGTTTAATGTCAGAGCGTGTGCTGTTTGCTGTATACATTAGGCGAGTTTGAGCAATGGCGGACTTAGCCGAAATAGTGCTTGTGCTAACCTTGCTGACAGGACTTCTTATATGTGTACAGATAAATGTTGAGTCACTCTCGCATTATATTGATCAACACAGGCGTCGGAATGTGCGCCATGGTTTTCAACTTAACAGGACTGGCAATTAGGCTTCTGATTGGCTAACATGGCAGTACGGTTAGTTATAATGCCGCCTGTTGGTTTGGCATGCTCTTGACGGCGCATTTTAGCGGTTTCATGTGGACGGAAATATTTTAGAAGACAATGTTTGTGTGGACGGGGATGTTTTTTAAAAGGGAGGGGGAAAAACACCGTTAAAAAAATACTCGTGTACGTGTGGACCAGGCACTAGTCTGAGGCTATTGTTCTCGACTGGAAAAGGGTGGATTGCCCTCTCCTGTTGGGGAATGAGTTGTTGCCTCAGGCGGATAAGTTTAAGTATCTCAGGGTCTTGTTTATGAGTTAAGGGAAGGGAGCAGGAGATTGACAGACGGATTGATGCAGCTTTGGCAGTAATGTGGACGCTGCAGTGCTCTATTGTGGTAAAGAGGGAGCTGAGCTGGAAGGCAAAGCTTTCAATTTACCTGTCAATTTATGTTCCTACCCTGACCTGTGGTCATGGTAGTGACCGAATGAATGAGATCTCGGATACAAGCGGCAAAAATTAGTTTCCTCTGCGGGGGGTCTGGGTTCAGCCTTAGAGGTAGGATGAGGAACTTGGACATTCGGGAGGGGCTCAAAGTAGAGCCACTGCTTCTCTGCATGGAAAAGAGCCAGTTGAGGTGGTTCAGGCATCTATCCAGGATGCCTCCTGGACAGCTCCCTGGGAAGGTGTTTTGGGCATATCCTGGAGAGATTGAATCTCTTGGCATCCCTGCTTAGACTGCTGCCCCCACAACCCGACCCCGGATAAGCGGCACAAAATGGATGGATGGATAACACTCAAATGTCTTACATTAAACTAGTGTTAACTGAAATATCTGAGATTTTTCAAGTAACTGGCTTCAGCTGAAGCATTATGGAAATGAGAAATTAAAATCTGGACATACTGTTTGATCTTTTATGGTAAGAGTTGCTCTTTTCCAGCGATATATAAAAAGCATCAAAGAACTCATGGACATTCTCTCGCTCTTGTTTCCTGTGTAGGTTCGGATGGCTCGCATGGATCCCGAATTCTTTATGAGGACCATAAAGAAAAATCATTTCGTCAAGGCAAATGTGGCATGCAGGCCCATCATTGAGGACGTACTGAAGACCATGTATGACCTCGATGATGGACCTGCATGTTCCGACTTTGCAAATCCTTTGATCCGCCCACGCCTTCCGTCTGAGATGTTGCTGGCGGTTGGTGGTTGGAGTCGACACAGACTCAACCGGATCAATGCGTACGACACCAGAGCTGACCGCTGGGTGGATGTCACGCAGGAGGATGACGAGCCGAACTCCTGCCATGGCACCGTTTATGTAAACGGATATGTGTACTGCATCGGGGGTTATGACGGCACACATGCCGTCAATACCGTACACAGGTTCAACACCATCACACGGGCGTGGCAGCAGGTGGCCCCGATGCACTCCTGCCGCTGCTACCCTAGTGTGACCGTGGTCGATGGCTACATATACGCCATGGGCGGCCGTGATGACTTTATGCGCCTCAACTCAGCTGAGCGCTATAACCCAGCAACGAACGAATGGACGCTTATCCGGCCCATGCAGGAGCGCAGAAACTGTGCAGGTGCCACCACCCTGAATGGCAAGGTAGGTTAATGTGAGGGCATCTGACTGTGTTTACCCTCAGATTCAGCAGCTCTTATTCTCTTCAAATTACTGATTTTAATCCTTAATTACTAAGTTCAGTAACCTAATGTGTTTGGACGAAACATAAATGACCTCGCATTACTGGTCAGCATTAGTGACACATTGGGTATCACTGTGTTCTCTGGCTCTGTGTTTGTGCAGTTCAACCCACAGCCCAAAACCTGTGAGATAGATGAACTGGTGTTCCGACACCAGGTTTCCCCAATTCTGGTCCTGGTGGGCCAGAATCCAAAACAATTAGCAGATTTCCCTGTTCAAACACACCTACTAAGCCTGGTATCTAACTGATTAAGGTGTGCCTGAGAATGGAAATCTGCAAGCTGCGTTGGACTCTGGCCCTTCAGGACCAGAACTGGGGAACCCTGTCCTACACTATCCATAGCACATACTTTTATGTTTGAGTCACGATGAACTTGATCTGTAAATCCCCTACCTCCTGCCTTGTGCTTTTGGGCACAAGCTCCAGGTTCATCACAACCCAGTTCTAAATAAACTTTTATGGAAGATGTGATGGGTTCAATATGCTTTAGCAAAATGTGCATTTATTCTTTCTAGATCTCCATGCCCAATCATAAACTGCATACGTTTTCATGTTTAAACTGGTTTTCCTAGATTTATGTCTGTGGGGGCTTCACTGGAGCTGAGCCTGTTTCTGCTGTGGAGTGTTATGACCCACTCACAGGGGAATGGGCCACAATCGCCCCAATGAGCTCTCCCCGATATGGCCATGGAGTCGTTGCCTACAAGGGGAGAATCTATGCGGTGAGTGACTCCTTTCTTGTACCTTGAACCAAAGGTGTCGTCTCATATTTTACTTGTGAGTGTTACGTGCTGCTGTTTTTACCCCGCCTCCACGTTCGAACTCCGCCCACGACCATGCCCGCTCGACCTGTCCTGGCCCCGCCTCCACCTCCGGACCCCGCCTTCGTTCCTGTTTGGCCTTCGTCATTTCCGTCCGGAGGAGGATAAGAGCCGGTCCAGGACACCCTTCGAGAGCTTAGCTCATTGCCTGATTATTTGTTGGATTGCTTTATTTGGTTTGATTATTTGTGTATGACTTTTGATTTCCTTGACTACCGATTCTTAGCCTTACCCCTTTCTGTACTTTCGCCCGGTCTGCTTGATTTTCTGGTTATCGATCTTGTGCTTGCTTTTGGTTTACGTCTTCGCGCGCCCCTCTCATTTTGACGCTTTACTGTGTGTATGTTTTGTGTGCTTGTTTGGTGCTTAGTGAGTGATTGCCGGTTTTGTTTGGAAGTTTTTGTGACTGTTTTTGGATAGGGAGTTAGGAGTATCACTTGTTGTTTGGTTTTACACTTAGTCAAGCTAGAATTGGGTTGTGTTGGACAAGTGGGTTTTTGTTTCTTATTTTGGCGATAATCACTCCTGAGTCTTTCTGCACTAAACCATTTGTTCTGTGTCTGTCTTGCGTGAATAAAATATAAAAAACCATAAAAATATCCCCTTTGTCCACGCGTGTTCCCTTGTACACCACACCCTGTGTTCCCCTCGTTCCCCTTTCCCCATTCCCTTCCTCTGTTACACCCTAACCCCTAGACAGGGTCGTAACAGTGAGACTCACATTGTTTTTTTGTGTTTGCTACTGTGTCATGGATTGTGCTGCGCATAAACCAAAAAAAAGGTTCAGTACCAGAAATAACCTGCTGCAAAGGCTTATCTGAATACACATAAAAAATATATGCCACCCACTTTAGCCTTCCTTCAGTCATTTCTGGGTTATAAACTGCATGGGGGGGGGGAGGTGGTTTCTGCTACAAGGTTGCATAATAAAGCTAAGATTTCTGATTAGTTATATTCTGTAGTCACAGGCATAATTGGTCAGGTCGTTGTTTTTCAGTGTCTATTTAACTGCAAGTGTTTTTATATAGTAACTATTATAATAGCAAAATATGTAAGCATCTTTTTTGATGGCACAAAGTCTTCACTGAATTGTTCAGGTTTTCCACTGCCCAAATCCCTCTTTTCACTGCAGTTAAGTCGACGTGTATATAACACAATTGAGTTATAAGCTTGTGTCATATATAGACAATGGGAGGTTCTAAGGCACCTGCTTTCTTAGGGATACAATTCCTTAAGAGTTCATGACTTTGGGAAAGTTGATATTTGCCCATCCCTCTGGTATCTGAATGATCATTTACCTTTGATGTCTAACAGGTGGGCGGTACCGACAGGTCTCAGTACCTGCGTAGTGTGGAGGCATATGACCCAACCACGAACAGCTGGCATACGGTGGCCCCCATGTCCACGATACGAAGCTACTTTGGCATCGCAGTAGTGGATGACCAGCTGTTCGTGTTGGGTGGGTATGATGGGCTTGGAGTCAATAAGAAGGTGGAGTGTTACGATGCGGAGACAGGGAGCTGGTATCATGCACAGGACATGATCGCAGCCAACGACACCTTCAGCTGCTGCGTAGTGCCTGCGCTCCCCCACATCATACAGTACGCTTCACCGCGTTAGTCTCCGATGGCCACCCAGGAGAGAAACCCATCTGCCTCCAACAGCCTGCCCAGTATGTAACCTCATTTACCCCCCCCACCCCCATTTTCTAAAATGAATACTGTTCACAGAAAGTCACAGAAAGTTTTTGGTTCCCTGTGCTGCTGTTGTCCTGGGCTCCCAGAACATGCTGTTTTACCTTTTCCATGTAATCTGCCCATAGCTATAAGCACACACTGATGGATGCTGTCTGTCACACAACCATCGCCTTTCCTCTCACCTATACAGTACCATAAAGATATACATGTGTCGGCACTTTGTGTTGTAGCTGCCAAAACAATCCTCTAATACACACACATTGTGTACATGTGCTGTCACACTGCTGACTTTGTACAGTGGTGCTTTCTGCTTTTTAACAAAGTGCCTTCAGTCACACACACTCACAGTCTGTCACTCAGATATCAGGACAGTCGATCTGTTAGCTGTTATTTTTCCTGCACAGCAGTACATTGTTGGACTAATGCCTCATTCACGCATAAATGATTCTGTTCTCACACTTTCTCTATCTCTCACTGATTCCATTCCTTTCAGGGTTCCCTGTCCTCCTCTTCCTCTGCCTTGTGGGTGGCAACTTTCCAGAGGATGGAGCTTCTCCCAGCGGCTGCGTGTTGATGTCACCTCGCACGTCAGCAGAACAGACATGCAGGAACATGGCCCAGCACGTCCTTCCAGCCCACCGAGATCATGATCCTGGACAAGGGAGCAGTGTGTACAGCACACACAAAACTGAGAATTCGGGCTACCCCTGTTACTGAGATCTCACCTGACTAGAGCCTTAACACCATGGTTGCTGGCTACATCGGAACTGGGCTGCACCCTCATCAGTCCAAACTACATTATATTGATAAGCAGATGCATGTATATACAAATTTGCTCTTAGTAATCCCAATAAAATATTTCCAAGTGTCACCATTGAACTGCTGTAGGATGTTTCCATGATTACTAGATATCTGTGTGTCACCCACACATGAGTGACCCCCCACCTACACAGGTAGGCAGCTTTGGCCAATTGTGCCTGTCATTTTCTGCTGCTGTTGTTCTCTGAGACCATGATACCAACAGACACCAATAGATACCATACAGAGACATCTGGAAGCTGGGGAGGGCATCCGTGCCCCTTTAGCCACAGACAGACTGAGGCAGCCAACAATTGGATGATTAAAAAATATGAAATATATCAAATCAGCTGTGCTGTGGAATTGTGTTTCTTAGCTAAAGGCTTAAACAAACATGTAATTGTATTCATCACACCATATACAACTAGCCCAGCCTTTGGTCAGTTCCTTCACTGTACTTACAGATTTACTCTGTAATCAGATGTACTCTGATTATGAGGGGCTACCCTGAGTTCTTTTCCCTTTCTGTATTTTATACGTCTGAGGTTCTCAATTAAGAACTTTAACCTAATTTGTAAAGCTTCCCTTTGAATTCTGTAAATTTGCTCCCCACCAGAATGATACATATATACACACTCGTACCGGTGCAGCACTTTTAAACAAACCAAAAACTTATGCTGCCAATCGATTATGATAAATAGCCTCAATCACTCCATTACATTAACTTGCTACATTAGGACATATGATCAAGTACAGTACACTGTACAGTACAAACACAGATTAAAGTGTTACTGTTATATATTGTTGTAGTTTACTTTCAATTTCACGGGACTGAATCAGAACTGAATGTTAAAATCCTTATTTACAATGTCCAATAAATGTGGGCTGAGACACAGTACTTCCATATTTTTCTTATACATTACTCTCCTTCATCCATAATTCAGGGGGGGCAATAATGTAGTAAACATGAATACATAAATACCTTAGTACCATTACATTAAAACAAATGCAATAAAGTATACGTTTAAACGATCTGAATATTTAACTCAAAAATCTAAAAGGTTAAATCTAAACACCATGAACATTAATTCACAGCATATGCTGTATGAATATAACTCAGTGCCCCACTGTAAAAAAAAAAATGTTCAGCCAACTCAAAAATTCAAGGCAACATGCTGCAATACATTTTTGAGTTAAGTCAACTCAGTTACAAAAGTTCAACAAATTTAAATAAACTTGCCTTGTTTAGGTGACATTTTAAGAGTTAATGTTTTCATTAACTTTTTTTATATAGCAAGATTCAACTGTAATATTTCAAGTTGCCTTGTTCAGAGTACTAAAAAACTTATATTACCATTAGAACCTACAGGCTAAAAAAGAAACATTGGATCAACTTAAAATATTACTTCATTTTTAAAAACTTTTTTCAAGTTTGGTTAATATAATTTTTTCAAGTTAGTTCAACTTAAAGTAGTCAATCTAATACATTAGATTTTTACAATTAAAACCAATAAAACTGCTCATGCTCAACTAACGAATATGATTTGAAACAACTAAATAACCCAATAAATAACTAAATAAAGCCAGTTTACTGCAACAGTCCACTTCATTACAACGCATTGTTGCATCCTTGCATAAATAGCTATAAACAAGATACAGTGGCCAGAAACAGTACCTTTTGTCTTTAGACCACAACTTGGGATGGAAGAACAAATCAAATCACTTTGCTCATTTAATCTTCAGATTTTCATTAAGCTTAATTTTAGAAACCCACCACGAGCGAGGATGTTATGGCACTGATATTAGTCTGTACCACATTTTATTGTTAGTTCTTCTGGGTTGATGTATGCTAATTGGTCTGAGTAGTGTAGTTTGTACTGTATATGCATATTTATATGCATCCCCAAAGAAATCTTATTATTATGCTTTGCAGCACATTCAATATATCAATTGTAGCGGTATATATGGTCTGAATGCATTTCCTAGACAGTCTAGGCTGAGAATAGAAGCAAAGTAGTTCATTTTTCATAGCATATTCTGATGCTTTCTCTAAACCATAGAGGTTACTCCATCTCACCTAGTCACTGGCAAGCACACATTAAGCCATTTCTGTGGTTTTTGTTCTCTTGCTCTATTCACGGTGGATTAAGAAAAAAAAAATCTATTAAGTCAAAAACAGTACTATGCAAAAACAGCTATGCAAATATACATCCAGCACCATTGGTCTACAGTGGAGTGGGTGGTACCAGGAGCTGCACAGAAAAGGGTATAACAACTGTCCTGACACCTTTCTGCATATGTTAATCATCCAAGGGCAGGACCCGCAATCAAACGCACTGCTACAACATTAAATTATATACCACTCTGGAGACACATCCAGTACATCTCTTAGAGTCTTTTCTCTGACTTGACGTCAACATGCTATAAAACCACAGATCAGGAAAAAAACCCACCATGACCACAGCTCTCTAATCTCCAAGATCAGTCAGAACTGAACCAGAAAAGCTTCAATATAAAACAAGAAACAGCTGTAAGGTCTGTCAAGTCATTCTCATGACGGTGGGTAAATCTGGGATGGCTCTTCTGATCCTCATGACTTCTTGTGCGCATATTAAAATGGGGCAGCTAAAAAACTGAAGTTGAACACATTACAGAAAATAATACATCAATCCTACATGAAAATTTTAGGTCAAACCAGCTACACCCTTGTGACACTTTTTTCTGTGGGTTCTAATGGTAATATAAGTTTTTTAGTACTCTAAACAAGGCAACTTGAAATATTACAGTTGAATTTTGCTATTTGAAAAAATTAATGAAAACATTAACTCTTAAAATGTCACCCAAACAAGGCAGGTTTATTTAAATTTAATTTGACTCCTCAAGCAAAGTTGACTAAACCTCTGTACCTATGTTAATCGAACTTGCAAAATAGTGTTGAGAATTTAACAATCCAAGTTTATTGAAACTTTGTAAATTCCAAAAGTTTTACATAATTATCAGACTTAAGTTGCTATAAAAGGCAGTTATAAAACATGTATGAATCAATGTTGTTGTTTTTTTTTTAATCGGCAGTCTTTAAAGTAAAGCTAAACAGTTTACTGTATAATTTATAGTTCACAACTATAAATAGTTCACAAGCTTCACAAACTTGACTGAAGACTCTGCCATAAGTTGCCCGACTGGACAACTTGTCCCGACGGCGCAGCACAAGGTCCATCTTCGACCCTCTGCTGTGAAGATCACCTTGTTTACACAGTGCCCTAACTTCACCTATCTGAAATAACTGTAAGGACCTGTGACAATGTTAGACAGGAAATTGCATGTTTTTGTTACTGTGTTCTGTACGGACTACATTTCCCAGAATGCCAGGGCAAGAGTTGCCGCGTTTTGGACACATAACAGTGGCCAATCCTGTTCATCCATGCTGATGGGTTGCATATAGGATGTACATGGACCAATACTAGAGACGTGTTAAGGAACTGCGCGGCTAAGAGAGAGCGGGAGAACACGTTGGAGAGTCGTCGGAGCAGGACCTGAAGAGGGACGGAGCAGGATTTGAGAGGAGACGGAGCAGGTTTCGGTTTCGCCCTTCGGGAAAAGAAAAAAGTGTCGCCCGGAGTGTTTTGCTGTTTTGCCCCGGTGCCGGAGACCAGGAGGTATACGGCTGCAAGGGAGGTCGGCAACACGACGCCGTGTGGATTTGCACAACGTCGAAGGAAGCCCTGCTCGCCGGAACTCGCCTGCGGCCACTGCTCGGCATTGAGTTCTCTTTTCTTTTGATCCCGAACAAAGTTGTGGAATAAAAAGTGCACCAACGACTGGGCCCCAACGCACCACGCTGTGCAACAGGTTTTTCTTATGCTTATACTTTAATTGCATTGCAGCGAAATGTAAATGTAGGTTTACCGTTTAAGGGTACGCTGCTCTTTGTTTTTTTCCCTCTTTACTTTAGTGGTCGTATTGGAGCTGTTTTCTTTCTCCCTTGCTGAATAGGGCTCAATAAATAGCCCGGTTATGTTTAAGTAGTGTTGAATGTCTTTATTGAGGAAGTTGTGGTTTTGTTTTATATTCTGGGGGAATATGTTATGACCTGATTAGCTTCATCTCAGTTCAATATTCCCACAGTGGAGGCACCGCGCTGCTAAATCTATTATTTGTGTTTTAAATGTTCGGTCTAAGGGAACAAAATCTCGTCGCATAACACCTAGCGGGTAAACAGGGAGTCACAGCCACTTCTAGTGAACTTAGAACCCAGGATCTAGTTAACGTGGTCAGCTTGTAGTCGCGTGTACCCCCTTTGGTGGCTGAAAGGGGGGGTTACATAACAATAAGGGTATATGATGTTGGCAAATGTTATTTTATATTATTTTGATGGATACGTGTCTGTAAGAAATGGAGGGACACTGCTGTCATACTGCATGTATGATAACATGGATGAAAAATATAGATCAATATATAGATAAATATAGAGAAATATAGATTCAAATTTGGTTTTCAAAGGGTCCAGATGGAACGTTAGGTAAAGCTCCGTGCACATACTGTGGTGATGTACTTTTCACCGAAGCACAATCAGCCAATACAGCAGATGTTACTTCAGAATTGTTCTTTATGTGGTTGTCTGCTAATTAAGTTAAAAACTAAGCTGGTTCTTATTCTACGTAAGGACGTTATTTCAACTATCGCCACCAGCAGTATCGGAGTGTATGAGAATTTGTCCTTATATGGTAATTGTGTGACATTTGACCCCGCCCCTTCCCACAGACAGCAGCCAGGGTCCTCTCATTGGGTGCGTTGGACGCTATCCAGTGAGCTGAGACAAGACTGGACTCTTTCGGTACCGTGTCTCTTCGGAGAATCCTTGGGTACCACTGGTTTGACTTTGTGTCGAATAAGCGGTTGATAGAGGAGTCCCAAATAAGGCACATTACCTGCATCGTGAGGGAGCGTCAGTTACGGCACTACGGCCATGTGGCGCGTTTTCCTGAAGGTGATCTGGCTCGCAGGATCCACATTGCTGAAGACCTGAGCGGCTGGACCAGGCCGAGGGGACGCCCACGTAACGCCTGGCTGCGGCAGATGGATGGCCATTTCCGGAGGGTGGGACTGGACCATGTATCTGCCTGGGGGTGTCGCTGGATGTCGAGGAGTTTCGCTGCGTGGTGGGTGACTTGAAGCCCAACTAACTTCCAGTCTCATACATGTTGTGATAAATAAATGAAATACGGAAAAATCTTGATAACCTTATATGAAACATGCGTGATTTTAAAATGGGTACTTCACCTGTTGCCTTAAAAAACCCGCCACTAGTCCGATGTTACTATATAAATAATCTCTGCTCACGTCTCTGCTACAGCCAAATTGTCCCTATATACCGCATGTCTAACTTAGGTACAATTAAGGAAAATACAATATGTTTGTACATAGAATTATATGTATTTTAATAGGCATGTTAAGCGTTATGTTTAAAAATAGTTTCAACTTACTGATTCTTCAAGCCAGTAAAACGCTAAACGAAATTGTGTCCTTCCCAGTGTAATTTCCCACAAAGCTTAGTAACTGACACACCATTCCGTAACACCGCTGAAACACATGTGATGGATACTTTTAGTTTTTCCTTTGTAGAAATGCAACCGAGGAGAAAAGACAGGAAGACAAATTATTAATTTAAGAATAATTTTATATGTATTGGTTCTTCAATTTGGGGAATTCATGATTTAGTTATTCGTACATAATACAAAAAATAAAACTTAAATTCTCAGAAACACAGTATACATTTCCCGAAAGAGCTGTTAAAAACGTTTCACTTGTTCATCTTGTACAACTGTTTGTACAAGTAATGTTTTTTTTTTTTTTTTTTTCAATTTTTAGTCTCGAATATAGATTTAAAAACAACAAATACGGTATCTTAAAACACTGACGCACTTATCGCACTATATATTCCTGTACACGTCTGATGCTGGTCATTTCGAGTGAAATAAGAAAGAGACCAGACATCCACATTTTTGAAAAATGATGGCATACGACATGGAGCGAGAAATGATGTCCCTGGCTTTCCCAGTGTTCAACAAGCTGCGGCTGGCGGGACAGATGTGTGATGTGGTCCTTGTCGCCAACGATGTAAAGTTCGAAGCCCACAGAATAATTCTGTGCGGCTGTAGCTCCTATTTCCAGTAAGTAGCTGTGACCCATACATACTAATGATGCCAAAACAACAAGAAGCCAGAGTTTCCTCTCTTTAGCAGTGACTTCTACCTGGCAATAATTGTATAATATGATAACAGAATGCATTATTGTGTTATATTAATGCAGTACAGGGTTAATAAGAAAAGTATAAATACCGAGCAGCAGTTATTAAGTGCATACCACCTTAACTTTTGACATATTATAATAATTTGGAGCACGTAAATTGGAGGCAAAAAACCCCCTTATGTAACCTTATCTGCAAAACCTAAATGTATTAAATGAGTCACATCTGGATTGTTTTTCAGGGCTCTGTTCAACAGTAGCTGGAATGTTTTGGGAAAACGCGAGTACCAATTCCCAGGCGTTTCCCCAGACACGTTGAGGCAGATCATCGAGTACGCCTACACGTACTCTGTGCACATCACAATTAACAACGTGGAGAGCCTTCTGGCAGCCGCCGATCAGTTTAACATCCTGGGCATTTTGTAGCTCGTCGGCGACTTTCTGCATGACCAGCTCTGCATCGAGAACTGCATTGACCTTCTCAAAATCTATGACTTATATTGCTTCAATGAGCTGCACCAGACTGCCTTTGACTTGATTCTGAAGAACTTCAAGGAGGTCGCTAGCACCTCAGAAGAGATCCTGGATCTCACCTTACACGAGCTCTCTGATATAATTGAAAAGCAAGAGCTCAACGTCAGAGAGGAGGATGTGGTCTTTGAGGCTATCCTCCGCTGGATCATATCAATATCTGATCAATATCTGAGATTTTCCAAATAACTGGCTTCAGCTGAAGCATTATGGAAATGAGAAATTAAAATCTGGACATGCTGTTTGATCTTTTATGGTAAGAGTTTCTCTTTTCCAGCGATATATAAAAAGCATCAAAGAACTCATGATCATTCTCTTGCTCTTGTTTCCTGTGTAGGTTCGGATGGCTTGCATGGATCCCGAATTCTTTATGAAGACCATAAAGAAAAATAATTTAGTCAAGGCAAATGTGGCATGCAGGCCCATCATTGAGGACGTACTGAAGACCATGTATGACCTCGATGATGGAACTGCATGTTCTGACTTTGAAAATCCTCTGATTCGCCCACGCCTTCCATCTGCGAAGTTGCTGGCAGTTGGTGGCTGGAGTCAACACACAATGAACCGGATCAATGCATACGACACCCGAGCTGACCGCTGGGTGGATGTCACGCAGGATGAAGACGATGCGAATTCCTGCCATGGCACCGTTTATCTAAACGGATATATGTACTGCATCGGGGGTTATGACGGCACACACGCCGTCAATACCGTACACAGGTTCGACCCCATCACACGAGCGTGGCAGCAGGTGGCCCTGATGCACTCGTGCCGCTGTTATGCTAGTGTGGCTGTGGTCGATGGCTACATCTACGCCATGGGCCGTGATGACTTTTTGTGCCTTAACACAGCCGAGCGCTACGACCTAGAAACAAACAAATGGACGCTTATCCAACCCATGCAGGAACAGAGAAATGTTGCAGGTGCCACCATCCTGAATGGCAAGGTAGGTTAATGTGAGGGCATCTGACTGTGTTTACCCTCATTTTCAGCAGCTCTTATTCTCTTCAAATTGCTGATTTTAATCCTTAATTACTAAGTTCAGTAACCTAATGTGTTTGGATGAAACATAAATGACCTCGCATTACTGGTCAGCATTAGTGACACATTGGGTAGTACTGTGTTCTCTGGTTCTGTGTTTGTGCAGTTCAGCCCACAGCCCAAGACTTGTGGGATAGATTAACTGTGTTCCGACACCAGGTTTCCCCAATTCTGGTCCTGGTGGGCCAGAATCCAAAACAATTAGCAGATTTCCCTGTTCAAACACACCTACTAAACCTGGTATCTAACTGATTAAGGTGTGCCTGAGAATGGAAATCTGCAAGCTGCGTTGGACTCGGGCCCTTCAGGACCAGAACTGGGGAACCCTGTCCTACACTATCCATAGCACATACTTTTATGTTTGAGTCACGATGAACTTGATCTGTAAATCCCCTACCTCCTGCCTTGTGCTTTTGGGCACAAGCTCCAGGTTCATCACAACCCAGTTCTGAATGAACTTTTATGGAAGATGGATGGATTCAATATGTTTTAGCAAAATGTACATTTACACTTTGTAGATCTCCATGCCCAATCATAAACTGCATACGTTTTCATGTTTAAACTGAAACTGTCTGTGGGGGCTTCATTGGAGATGAGCCTGTTTCTGCTATGGAGTGTTATGACCCACTCACAGGGGAATGGGCCACAATCGCCCCAATGAGCTCTCCCCGATATGGCCATGGAGTCGTTGCCTACAAGGGGAGAATCTATGTGGTGAGTGACTCCTTTCTTGTACCTTGAACCAAAGGTGTCAAGTCTCATGTTTTACTCGTGAGACTGACATTTTTTTGTTGTCTTTGCTACTGTGTCATGGATTGTGGTGCGCATAAACCAAAAAAAAGGTTCAGTACCAGAAATAACCTGCTGCGAAGGCTTATCTGAATACACATAAAAAATATATGTCATCCACTTTAGCCTTCCTTCAGTCATTTCTGGGTTATAAACTGCATGGGGGGGGGAGGCGGTTTCTGCTACAAGGTTGCATAATAAAGCTTAGATTTCTGATTATATTCTGTAGTCACAGGCATAATTGGTCAGGTCGTTGTTTTTCAGTGTCTATTTAACTGCAAGTGTTTTTTTATAGTAACTGTAATAATAGCAAAATATGCAAGCATCTTTTTTGATGCCACAAAGTTTTCACTGAATTGTACAGGTTTTCCGCTGCCCAAATCCCTCTTTTCACTGCAGTTAAGTCGACGTGTGTATAACACAATTGAGTTATAAGCTTGTGTCATATATAGACAATGGGAGGTTCTAAGGCACCTGCTTTCTTAGGGATACAATTCCTTAAGAGTTCATGACTTTGGGAAAGTTGATATTTGCCCATCCCTCTGGTATCTGAATGATCATTTACCTTTGATGTCTAACAGGTGGGCGGTACCGACAGGTCTCAGTACCTGCGTAGTGTGGAGGCATATGACCCAACCACGAACAGCTGGCATACGGTGGCCCCCATGTCCACAATACGAAGCTACTTTGGCATCGCAGTAGTGGATGACCAGCTGTTCGTGTTGGGTGGGTATGATGGGCTTGGAGTCAATGAGAAGGTGGAGTGTTATGATGCGGAGGCAGGGAGCTGGTATCGTGCACAGGATATGATCGCAGCCAACGACACCTTCAGCTGCTGTGTAGTGCCTGCGCTCCCCCGCATCGTACAGTACGCTTCACCGCGTTAGTCTCCGATGGCCACCCAGGAGAGAAACCCATCTGCCTCCAACAGCCTGCCCAGTATGTAACCTCATTAACCCCCCCCCCCCATTTTCTAAAATTAATACTGTTCACAGAAAGTCTTGCAATACTTGCTTACATACAGTGGAAACATCAAGCATGTTCAATCTAACACCAACATGGGGGCCCATGCATGTGTAACAGTGTCTCTATGGCTATTTTTGGTTCCCTGTGCTGCTGTTGCCCTGGGCTCCCAGAACATGCTGTTTTACCTTTTCCATGTAATCTGCCCATAGCTATAAGCACACACTGATGGATGCTGTCTGTCACACAACCATCGCCTTTCCTCTCACCTATACAGTACCATAAAGATATACATGTGTCGGCACTTTGTGTTGTAGCTGCCAAAACAATCCTCTAATACACACACATTGTGTACATGTGCTGTCACACTGCTGACTTTGTACAGCGGTGCTTTCTGCTTTTTAACAAAGTGCCTTCAGTCACACACACTCACAATCTGTCACTCAGACATCAGGACAGTCGATCTGTTAGCTGTTATTTTTCCTGCACATTGTTATTTTTCTGTTCTCACTCTTTCTCTATCTCTCACTGATTCCATTCCTTTCAGGGATCCCTGTCCTCCTCTTCCTCTGCCTTGTAGGTGGCAACTTTCCAGAGGATGGAGCTTCTCCCAGCGGCTGCGTGTTGATGTCACCTCGCACGTCAGCAGAACAGACATGCAGGAACATGGCCCAGCACATCCTTCCAGCCCACCGAGATCATGATCCTGGACAAGTGAGCAGTGTGTACAGCTCCTTATTACTTAGTACTATTACATTAAAACAAATACATTAAAGTATACATTTAAATGATCTGAATATTTCTTTAACTCAAATCTAAAAGGTTAAATCTGAACACCATGAACATTAATTCACAACATATGCTGTATGAATATAACTCAGTGCCCCACTACATTAGCCAAGTAGATTTAAGCATAAATAACTGTTCGCTGGGCTTGCAAACTTTCAGCCATGTCCCATCTTTTCTCTCACCAATGCAGTACCATAAATATATACATGTGTCAGCACTTTGTGTTAACATAATAAAGTGGCATGTAAAAACACTTTCTAATCTTACCATTCCATCAACGTCCTCTTGTAGTGCCAAGGTGCAGCGATCACACCGTGTGAGGACCTTGTTGCTGACGTGCACGATGTTCACCAGGATTCCTGGTTTTGTCTAAAACTTGTGAAAGCTATAAACAAAAATATCAAATAAGTAGAAACCAACACAGTGTTTTTTTGTCTCTGATTATTTAAATTATTTACCAAATCTCTTTGTGTGGGATGTAGATGTCGTCCCCAGCATGATTTGTTTGCTTCCACTGTTTGGAGATCTCGCAGGCCACTCTCCATTGGTGGCTCCTTAGTCGATTCCAGGTTTAATGCCTCATGTTGCTTATTCTTATGCTCTGTAAAGCAAACAAAAAACAAATATAAGCAATGTACCACTATGCATGTATATTACAACTGTATTAGCATGCAGAGGTTTCATAAACAGCACATTATGACCAGTTTATTACCTAAGACAATATGGCCGTGCAGGTCTATGTTTAATGCAGCATCTGGTTCAACAATTTTCTGATACCGCTCTTTGGAATTCCTCCCCACATTCACAGATGGTGCAAAATATTTCTTTGCAAAAAAACATGCACAGAAGGTGTAAGCATATTGAGGAAATAGTTGTTTTTCCTCATGCCAGAGAAGATTTGCTCCACACACTGCCTGTTTAAGCAACCCACTAATTATGGAACCAAGCTGATTCTTGGGAGGACATCCTTTTCGTCTTTGCTATTCTGCTGATGGAAAACATCACTCAAGCAATAGTGCTCAGAAGAGCCAGTTACAGGGTGACAGCCTTCGTCTTCGCGATCCTTTTTCTCTCCTTTTTCTCCCTTAACCATGGCAGCCTGACCTGCAGTCTTCCCTCTGCAGAAAGTTTGAGGTTCTCTGGTGTATGATAGACCAATCTTCCATCATTCTTGGGAAAGGTTGGATTCTCTGGGTAACGCCTGTTTACTTGACTAAAAAGTCCCCTTTGGTAATCATAGACTGTGACATTGGGAAAATACTTCCATGAGAGAAGCATATCCGCTAAATCTCTAGAACTCTCTACCCTGAGGTTGAACTTAACTGAATAAATGACTCTACATGGACAAGAGATCACAGCCCAGCCACCTGTAAAAGATCATATCAGTGTCTCTAGCAAAAGTGAACAATACAATTAAATTCCAAAAGCTTTACATAATTATCACACTTAAGTTGCTATAAAAGGCAGTTATATAAAACATGTATGAATCAATGCTATTGTTAATTAATTTTTTTTTTTATCGGCAGTCTTTAAGGTTGGGAGCGTGTGCTGATGCAGCGTGTTGCCGCTCCCACCACACAGCGAAACTCCTCGGGATTTTTTCAGTTACCTAATTGGAAAAGAGGATATGGACAGCAAATAGAGGAGGTAACGAACAGGCGTCGGGTGGTCTGGGTCGCAGCGGTGAGACGGATAGAGAACTTTCAACATGATATCTCCCTTAATGCGTGTTTGCTCTCAGCATTTTCATAAAGGTGTTGTGTTTAATGCAATTATAATGTGTACTGTGTTACCGGAAGTACATGTGTAAGAAGGGAATCTTCCGGTTGATGAAGTGCGCGGGTTAGTTCTCCTACGTGGTTTCCGCTCTGCATGTACTGCTGCTTACGTGCGTGAACTTTAGTAAAGTTATAAGGTTACTCCTGTTTCCTGCTCCTTATTTTGACACCAGCCATCACAACAAATTGGCGACGAGGATTTCGATTTTTTTTCTCTTTTCTTTGCTCTTCCACGCTTGTGGAGATGGCAGTGTCTAATGTGCCTTTTCCAAGTTTTTTCCTCCCCTGCCCCGGTGAGCCGGCGGTGCCTTTCACTACGTGGCTGCGGATTTTCAACAATTACTTACTGGTGATCGATGCTACTGGTGATGCTTGGCCTGACGCCCGGAGGAGAGCAGTTTTACTTCACTGCCTCGGTACGGAGGGGCAAAGAATTTTCTATGCCTTGCCTAATACAGGTAGTACATATGAGTCGGCGGTGGACGCGCTCATTGCATACTTCGCGCCTAAAGTTAATGTGGTGGCGGAACGCCATGCCTCCCGCAAAAGGTCTCAGACAACTACTGAGTCAGTTTTGCAATATGTAGCTGCCCTGCGTGAACTTGTTGCTACGTGCGACTTCGGTGATCGCTCGGAAGAAATGATCCGTGACCAATTAATTGAACATTTATGCAGCGCACGCATTCGGGAAAGAAAGTTGCTGGAAGTGGACTTAACACTGGACAAAGCCGTAACTATTGCAACACAAATTGAATCTGCTACGGATCATGCCAAATCGATTGCAAATGTACATATTGCCCCAGTACAGGCTGTGCAGTGCGCGTCTACTGTGCCTACCGGTTACGAGCCAAAGGGTAACCTACCGCTGCGAGGTCATGTCTCTGTGCATGCTTTCGATGTGGTTCAGAAGGACATTTAGCAAATGCAGCAACTTGCCCTGCCGTGTCAGTAACTTGCAGACGTTGTAAAAAGGTTGGGCACTTCGCTAAAGTGTGTCGCTCTACTCAGTCTGATGCACGTGAAGTGCGTGAAATTCAACTGCCTGAATTTACGGTGCTTTACACGGAATTCCCGGAGAACATGCCCGGTACAATTATCTGCCCTGTCACGATTTCGGTGCCAGATTGCCAGTCCTGTGTTGTGGACTTGGTTGTTGACACAGGCTCATCAGTTTCCATTCTGCCTCACAGCATTTACTCACGTAGATTCAGTAACGCTCCATTGACTCCACCTGCAGCCAGGTTGGTGACGTACTCCAAAGCTCACATTCCTGTTCTTGGTTGTTTGTCCGCGACTGTTTCTCTGCGTGACCGTGCAGTCCCTGCGACTTTCTTTATAGTACAGAATGGAATGCCTCTCTTAGGAAGAGATTTAATGTCAGGACTACAGGTGTGCATAGCCGATAATAAAGTTCTCTGCCCTGGGCTCAGTACTGCTTTAAACTCTGCTGCTCCTGTGCTAGAATGTGCTATTACGTCACGCCCTGCTGTCGGTTGCGTGAAGAATTTCATTCACCGTGTGAAAGTTGATAGGACTGTGCTGCCAGTACACCAAAAACTGCGTCGCCTGCCATTTTCAGTCAGAAATTCTGTCTCGGAGGAATTAATGCACTTGCAGACTGCGGGTATTATTGAACGAATTGATGCATCTGCTTGGGTATCACCGATTGTGGTTGTGCAGAAGAAATCGGGAAAAATTCATTGTGTGTCGATCTGCGGGAACCGAATAAAGCGGTTATTGTCGATTCCTTCCCCTTGCCTCATATGGATGAACTATTGTCTGCTCTCAGGGGATCTACTGTGTTTTCCACTATTGATCTGACCAGTGCTTACCATCAGGTACCTTTGCATGAGGACAGTCGGGACCTGACGGCTTTCATTACCCATGAGGGGCTTTTCCGGTTTCGCCATGTCCCTTATGGATTGGCATCTGCACCTGCTGCTTTCCAAAAGATGATGTCCATTGTTCTTGCTAACGTGCCTGGAGTGGAATATTACCTGGATGACGTCATTGTTCATGGGAGGGATATGGCTGCTCATGATAGAGCTTTGGAAGCTGTTCTACATAGATTACACTCTGCTGGTCTTCAGTTAAATGAGGAGAAATGTCATCTTCGACGGCTCAGTTTACCTTTCTTGGGTCACATTATTTCGGCAGAGGGTCTGTTGCCTGATAGGGGACGGATACAAGCGATTGTCGATGCTCCTGCGCCTACTGACGCTTCCACCTTGCGCTCTTTCCTCGGCTTACTCTCCTGGTATTCCAAATTCCTGCCTAATCACGCCACTGTGGTGGAGTCCATGCGCGCCTGCTTACGTCAACAGGGACATGCATTCCAGTGGACTGATGCAGCACAGGAAAGTTTTGAGAAGGTAAAGCATATGCTATTAGTTAGTCCTGCCTTGGCTCTCTTTGACCCTACTCTGCTTACTGTCGTCTCTACGGATGCCTCAGACTACGGCCTGGGTGCCGTACTGTCACAAGTCGGGCTTGACGGTGTTGAACGTACTGTGGCGTTTGCATCACGGACACTGTCCACCACGGAACGTAAATATGCTACAGTGGAGAAGGAAGCACTTGCTTGTGTTTGGGCGGTTGAGAGATGGCGTACTTACCTGTGGGGCCATCGTTTCACTTTGCGGACGGATCACCAAGCACTCACGACACTGTTGACAACAAAAGGTGTTGGCCGTGCGGGTCTGCACGTCGCAAGATGGTCTGCACGTCTGCTGTCATTCACCTATGATGTGGTGTACCGTCCAGGTGCTCAAAATGCTCCCGCTGACTGCTTGTCTCGCTTGCCCTTACCTGTTACTTCACTGCCTGACGCTTCGTCTGCTCCTGATGACATTGACACAGAGGTAGTTGCTCTTCTTTCTTCTGTTTCGGATGCTCTTTCGGTTTCTGACTTCACATCTGCTTGTACTGCTTGCCCGGAACTGTCCAAGCTTCGTGTCCAGCTGGCGCGTGGCTGGCCTCAGTCATCGAAGGGTTTAGATACTGCTCTGTTGCCATACTACAGACTTCGTCATGAACTCTCTGTTAAGGATGATCTGGTGTTTCGTGGCTTCCGCCTAGTTGTACCTCTTGCTCTTCGTTCTAGACTCGTATCCATAGCACATGAAAGTCACCAAGGTCTGGTGAGGACAAAACAACACCTTCGCGACCTTTATTGGTGGCCGAAAATGGATGACCTTGTCCACTGTACTATCAGCAGCTGTTATGTGTGCCAACTGAGTGATAAATCGGCTCAGCCACATCCTGCTCCTCTACAACCTGTTCAGTTGCCTGACGGGCCCTGGCAGAAAGTGGCTGTGGATATTGTTGGACCTTTCGAAACTGCTGCGCCTGATTGCAGGTATGCGATTACTATGACTGACTACTACAGTAAATGGCCAGAGGTTGCCTTTACCCCCAGTATTACGTCTGCTTCAGTTATTGCCTTTTTGTCTGCATTTAGTCGTCATGGCAACCCGCTGAGCATTGTAACTGACAATGGTGTCCAGTTTGTTTCTGCCCCTTTTGCTGCCTTCCTGCGGGAACGACAAATACGTCACCATAGGTCTTCTCTCTACTACCCTGCTGCGAATGGAGCTGTTGAACGATTCAACCGCGTCCTCAAACAGACCATTCAATTGGCAATTCAGCAACATCAGCCCTGGAAAACTGCTGTGACAGACTTTTTACATGTCTATCGTGCTACGCCCCATGCTACAACTGGTACTTCACCGTTTGAACTTCTTCATGGACGGCCGATGCGTACTAAGCTGTCAATGCTGCCACCTGCCCCACCCTCTACACAGACTCATGTGGCTGTTCGTGATCGTGTCAGCCGGGCCCAGCAGAAGATGGCGGAATACGCTGATGTTGCACGGCGTGCACGTATCCCTCGCTTTCGAGAAGGGGACAGGGTTCGAGTGAAAACGTCCCTGCATGTTCCCAAAGGCCATAGGAGATTCTCAGATCCCTTGACAATAGACAGAAAACTGGGTGATGGAAAAACATGGAATGCCTCACACCTCACTTTATTTCCAGGCTCCACCCCTACGCTTCCAGTGGAAAATAGTACCACAGACTGCATACAAACTACCAGGCCTAAAAGAGTTGCACACAAGCCAAGTTGGCTGAAAGACTATGTAACTTAATGGAAGAAGTTCAGTGAATATTTTACATTTCCACTGTTGTATTCTATTACTAATAAGTGTTACAACTGTTTGGAGACTTACATTATTGTAACAGTGATGTTGAACAGGACTTGCTGATTGTTATTATGTTGCATTGGTGTGAAAATTGCATTAGTGGTAACTGTTACATACTGTGTTTTGAGTAGTGGGTAATCGCTTCTTCTACAAAGGGGGAAATGTTGTGTTTAATGCAATTATAATGTGTACTGTGTTACCGGAAGTACATGTGTAAGAAGGGAATCTTCCGGTTGATGAAGTGCGCGGGTTAGTTCTCCTACGTGGTTTCCGCTCTGCATGTACTGCTGCTTACGTGCGTGAACTTTAGTAAAGTTATAAGGTTACTCCTGTTTCCTGCTCCTTATTTTGACACCAGCCATCACAACAAAAGGCAAGTAAGATGTTTTGTGTTTAGGTAGTATTACTGAATATGCATTTTTTGTCTTCTAAAGTTGGTATTTTCACATTGGTTAACCTACTGTACGCTAGCAAGCTATAGTCTCACTACGGAGGGTAGCAGAAATGGGTTAATCTGTTCGTGTTTAACTAGCGTTACAGAGTGAATGCTTTTTAAAGACAAAAGTAAACAGCAAAGCTGTAATGACACGTTTATCAATGCATGTATGTGTATATTCGCGTGCATGGATTATAAGCCACAATGCTGGATAAGGCTGTCACTGTGTGCTGTGCCCTGACAAACCAATGCCGAACACAACAGTGTGTTTTGGTAATGAAAATGTATTATTACTGATTACATAAAACATTACATCGTTGGGGAGAAAAAAATCACTGAATATGAAATATTAAGTTTCTTAACCAAACGTGTTTACATCCGCGATACACTCAAATGTGACTGACAAAGACCGATACCGATTTCTATGCACTGTTGCCAACTCCTCAGCATGGAAAGTAGCTATTGGCTGTCTCAAAAATCACTAAATGACACCATCGCCTGATTTATCTATGGAAGTAAATCTGTGTCATCACAATTTGAATTTTATATGCCACTGAAATTCTAACATTTAATATTGGAAACATGCATCGGAAATTCGACTGTCCGAATTCAAAGCAAAAATACGAGGTTAAAATACGAGTTATACATCCGGGATACCAAGGCTAAGCAATCGAATCTGGCTGCGTTCGATTTGGGCTTATGTCTGTCTGCAGCTGACGTGACAAGAGCATCTGGCTGCGGCTGCAGGGATGCAGTGTAAACTGACTGCAGCCAAGTCGGACAGCTTCTACTCCTCATAGTGTGCGAGACCTGACTGCAATGGCCGCACTATCAGAAGGGTGTAGATAAATCTATACAAATATCACCTGCATGCACATTACTTCTTTTCCAATAACCAACTCCTGATCCTATTGTATATAGTGGCCCTGTGTGAAAAGATTAAATACATGTGTTTCAAGGAATCAAAGTTTTTATTGTCGTGTACTGACAACATTTCAAACTGGATTTAAGGAAGCACTTCTTTACACAGCGTGTAGTCAGAGTATGGAATAGTCTTCCTGATAACGTAGTGCAAGCTGAATCCTTGGGTTCCTTTAAATCAGAGCTAGATAAGATTTTAACAACTCTGAGCTATTAGTTAAGTTCTCCCCAAGCGAGCTTGATGGGCCGAATGGCCCCCTCTCATTTGTATAGTTCTTATGTAAGATGCAATTCTTACTTGAATGCCTTCTTCACAGACTGGACGATTAAACAATGCAGCGCAACATTACAGTAACTAACAATAAATAAACCACTAACTTACGTGTACTTTTAGAGCATTTATGTCATTTATTTAACCAGGTAAAATAACTGAAAAACAGTTATTACTGCTTTACGTGATATTTGGGAGAAATAGCAGATAACGCCTCAGAACTGCCTGTCCAAGCACTGCTGTTTTTCCAGCCTTCCTTTACCTGTCAGTCAGGTGTGAAGCCTCTGACCAATCAGAATCAGTAATTATTAAATTAACTACCTGGGAGGACTGAAAACAAGGCCGGGATTTGGAATCGAGGTCCAGATTTGAAGAACCTTGATCTAAACCCTTCCGGCAGTGCTGCCATTGCAGTCAGATCTCGCAAACTACGAGGAGTAGAAGTTGTCCGACTTGGCTGCAGTCAGTTTGTACTCCACCCCTGCAGCCGCCGGCAGATCTCGCTCCACGTCACGTCAGCTGCCACTGTTGCCAACTCCTCAGCAAGGAAAGTAGCTGTTGACTGTCCCAAAAGTCGCTAGAAGTCGCTAAATGATGCCATCACCTCATTTGCATAATGTGCATGTAATTGTAATGGACACTGTAGCAGAGAGGAATAATGTCGTGGGAGATACAAAAAGTGGTTAAAAACCACCATAAATTTGTTTAGAACTACAAATAAACTTATTATTATTATTTTTATTAATGCTGTACTATATACAAACATAAGTACATGTTAGGATATAGTTCCCTGTGACAATATAAAAGGTAGAAGAGAACTAAAACAACAACTATGTTTATTTAATTATTGAGGTTTGTCCAGAATATCTTACTGTATCTACAATCCCAAAATAAATTAATCAGGATTACATCCAAAAGAACAGGACGCATTCATATCTCTTTTAAATTTGGCAATCTTAAAATTCACTGGATAACAACGGTGAAGAATCTTCAAAGTTACCTCCCACCCCTTATTCGTAATAATGAAAGTCCTAGGTAACATCCCAGTAGATTCCCAATCTGTGTCATCGAACAGATTATTCCAGTAAAATACTGCAGCTGGCTTAGAAACAATATTCCTCTGAATTATATGTCTAATGTGTTTGTTGGTCGCTTAGAACATAAGAACATAAGAAATTTACAAACGAGAGGGGGCCATTCGGCCCATCAAGCTCGTTTGGGGAGAACTTAACTAATAGCTCAGAGTTGTTAAAATCTTATCTAGCTCTGATTTAAAGGACCCCAGGGTTTTAGCTACCGCTACACTAGCAGGAAGACTATTCCATACTCTAACTACACGCTGTGTAAAGAAGTGCTTCCTCAAATTTGTTTTAAAATGTTCTCCCAAAATGTTCTTCTGAGCTTCTTTGCTCAGAAGAGGACACATGTTGCCTATAAACAAATCCTCAGGAACTAGATGAGTAAAATAAAACCATTACCAATCCATATTTCAATATGAAGTGTTTTGCGTTTATAAGTTATTTCTTGATTACACTTGGCGGAGTTACTTATTTTTGACAGCCAGGGCAGGATCAGCCAGGGTTTCGCGCATGCGCGATTCATTTGCAGTCTGGACGCAGAGGGATAAACGTATCCCTCGTCTCCATCAGTTTGACAACACAGGCGCTGCAAATACGGAAACGTGCTGCAAACACAAAAAACGTGCTGCAAACACAAAAAACGCGGTGCAAACACAAAAAACGTGCTGCAAACACAAAAAACGCGGTGCAAACACTAAAAACGCGGTGCAAACACAAAAAACGTGCCGCAAGCACAAAAAAAGCGCTGCAAATAGCAGGCACCACAACGGAAATGTTTCAGGGGGACCTCAAAAAGTGACGAACCCATCTGGGAGCTGATTATTTGCTCATATTACCTCTGGGCACAGCCTGGCATGACACCTGGTCCTCACCTGCAGGTTTAGGGGCATTCTTCACGACAAAACTAACATTTCGCCTACATGAGCTACAAAATTTGTGCAAAGTTGGCCGCTGAAAGCCACAGAACGGACAATACATTTTGATCTGAAAAAACAAAAAATAACAATGTTACCGATTTTAGCATGCTTTATTTGTATTCCGTTGTTCATTATTATTAAGGGGTCTGAATAAATTGTAAAATATATTTTTTTCCATCAATATATAATGAATTTTGACCTGATTTTAACCATTAATGAAGCACTGCAGAATTTTGTCATTTATTTGCATATATTTATTTAGATATTTATTGGCAATTAAATTAATAACGTTCCACAGTTAAGTGTGTGATTCGTCAGATTAGTCTAATAATATCCAAAAGACCAATGAATCATATGATCAGGTTGTTAAAAAAAAAAAACACCTTTTAGTTCACGCACAACACCTCTGCTCTGACCAAAAGCCACTGAACAAATAATCAGCTCCCAGATGGGTTCGTCACTTTTTGAGGTCCCCCTGAAACATTTCCGTTGTGGTGCCTGCTATTTGCAGCGCTTTTTTTGTGCTTGCAGCACGTTTTTTGTGTTTGCACCGCGTTTTTAGTGTTTGCACCGCGTTTTTTGTGTTTGCAGTACGTTTTTTGTGTTTGCACCGCGTTTTTTGTGTTTGCAGCACGTTTTTTGTGTTTGCAGCACGTTTCCGTATTTGCAGCGCCTGTGTTGTCAAACTGATGGAGACGTTTTCTTAATTTGTTGTGTTTTTTTATGTTTGCGTATGTTTTCTTGAAGTTGCAGCGTGTTGAGCTCTCTCGGCCACCGTACCTAAGCCCAAGTCGAACACACCTAACGAGAGGACCCTGGCTGCAGCCTGTGGGAAGGGGCGGGGCGACATGTCACGCAATTACCATATAAGGACAATTTTTCATACACTCCGATTCTGCTGGTGGCGATAGTTGAAATAACGTCCTTAGGCAGAATAAGAATACCTTGCGCATAACAATGGACAACCTGTCAGAGGTACGCAGAAATTTGCTACGCAATGCCAAATGCGAGTTTAAAATGCTTGTTTTTTTTACCTAGATTAAACAAATAAATGTGTGGTACTGGAATAAAGAAATGCATCTTAAGGAACTGTAAGAAAAACCAGCTTTGTTTTTAACTTAATTAGCAGACAACCACATAAAGAACAATTCCGAAGTAACGTCTGCTGTATTGGCTGATTGTGCTTCGGTGAAAAGTACATCACCACAGTATGTGCACGGAACTTTACCTAACGTTCCATCTGGACGCTTTTTAAAACCAAATTTGAATCTATGTTTATCTATATATTGATCTATATTTTTCAACCATGTTATCATACATGCAGTATGACAGCACTGCCCCTCCCTTTCTTACAGACACGTATCCATCAAAATAATATAAAATAACATTTACCAACATCATATACCCTTATTGTTATTTCAGATAGGTGAAGTTAGGGCACTGTGTAAACAATGTGACCTTCACAGCAGAGGGTCGAAGATGGACCTTGTGCTGCGCCGTCGGGACAAGTTGGCCAGTCGGGCAACTTATGGCAGAGTCTTCAGTCAAGTTTGGGGAGCTTCTGGTAAGAGATTCATTTTTTTCCCTGCTACTCTTCCAAAACCTTTTTGATCATTTGTATATACAGTATACAGTAACCTGTTTAGCTTTACTTTAAAATGGTAGATTTTAAATACGCATGTTATTCTTGTAATTATTAGCATCGTGGCCGTATCGAGAGCACTGATGTTCAGACAATGCTACTTTATTTTTTCGGCTGTTATTCCAAGGAAAAATTAATTGTGCAACCATCATAACTCGCTAACGCGCACACGTGTCCCCTTATTCTATATAACCACTGTTACGTATACATACATACAGTGGTACCTCAGTACTCGAACTTAATCCGTTCAGAACTCCGGATCGAACACTAAAAAGTTCTGGTTCTGATCGAATTTTCCCCATAAGAAATAATGGAAAACCAAATAATTGGTTCCCAGCCCGAAAAAAAAATACACCTAAATATGTTTTTTTTTTTTTTTTTAGCATTTAAACACAAAATGAACCGGATCAAACAAGAAGAGCATATACTGTACTAAATACATCTAAGCACATATATCAAAACAGTAATTTGTAATGTAAGAAAATAAATGTATCCAAACAATGTGTCCTGCCCCTATCGTCCACACGCCCCCTCGTTAACCCCTTGTGGAATCCCCGTGTGATCAGCTGTTTCTGGTTGTTGTCATTAGTCCTCTGCGTTTCAGTTTGTTGTCCGGTCATTGTATTGTCCGTCTGCGTTTTGCCTGCCTTACCTGTAATTAAACCCCGTATTCCCCGATACCCTGACGTCTGCGCTTTTGTTTCCGTTCTGTCCCTGCTCAGCACAACAATATAATAATTAAATGTATTAATGGTTTATTATTACAGTTTTTTACAATCGCTATGACAGTTTTTTCAAAACATTTAACAAGTTTCCTAAACTCTTAACACGGTTAGCACAACATCCGTCTTTGTAGGCTATACAATTAACACATTTCTTGTTGCTTTGATACAAAATGCGTACAGTTAACACCAATTTAAAATGCTTGAACTTCTTTTACACACAAGCTCAACCAAGACCAAAACAATGTAATTTTACAGTCAAATTTACAAATGCTTTAACACTGTATGTCAGAACAGATAACATCATGTTCTAAACATAACTTATATAGGCTAAAGTCAAAGTGAACAGCTGTTCATATTGTGAATTGAAACACAAATATATTCCCTGTATTTTATTCCATTGCCAATGAGAACTATACAAAGTTCCTTTTGAAAGGAACAGTGAGCACTTCAAAGAACTCCGTCACCAATATGTCCAGGTAAGGTTATGCAATACAGTCATTACTGTACTATACACAGTGTGTTTTGCAGTAAACTACTCTATAAATCTGGAGTGCATTAGTACATACAGTAGATATACAGTACAGCACAGCATTTACATACACTGTGTGTAATTACTTTGAGAGTCATGGAGTTGGAGGCCAATCAAGTCCCACATGAAATTATCTATGTTGACGAGGCTGGCTTCAACTTGGCGAAAAGGCGTCGCCGTGGGAGAAACATAATAGGCCAAAGGGCCACAGTTACCGTGCCGGGCCAGAGAAGAGCCAACATCACCATGTGCGCCGCAATCTCCAACAACGGTGTACTCCTGCATGAATGTCAGATTGGCCCCTACAACACCGACCGCCTTCTCCTGTTTTTAGAAGACCTGCACGAAAGACTGGTGCCAGAGGTAGAAAGGGGACAGGTGGGAGACCACTTGCCAATATACTGTATGTTATCACATGGGACAATGTGGCATTCCACCATTCCCGTGCAGTCACAGCCTGGTTTGACGCTCATCCAAGGATGATGTCCCATTTCCTTACCCCTTACTCCCCTTTCCTCAACCACATTGACGAGTTTTTCTCAGCCTGGAGATGGAAGGTTTTTGACCATCGTTCACATGACCAAATGTCCCTCCTGGATGCAATGGATGCTGCATGCCAAGACATCACAGCTGAACACTGCCAGGGGTGGATAAGGCATGCCAAAAGATTCTTCCCACGATGCCTTGCCAGAGAAGATATCAGGTGTGATGTGGATGAGAACATGTGGCCAAATGCAGAAGACCGGGCAGAATAGAAGATTACTTTTTTTTTTTTTTTATTATAATTACGGTGCTTTTTCTGTTTGTATATCTTGCAGTAATGTCCTTTTGCAAATAAAGTCTGTACTGCAGCAGTTCTGTCTGTATTTTTTTTTTTACATAAACTGTACATTTTATAAAGCTACTCTGAGATGGTCATTCACTTTTTTGTATTGAATTTCTGCAGCAAAAGAAACAAAATGCATGCATTTACTAAACCCAACAAAACAAAAATGTAGAAAGGCTTCAAATATAAGGGCAGACCTGACACATAAAATAATGCAGTTTCTGTAATTTCAGCTGATGATAGTGTTTTTTTGTCAGTGTGTTATGATTGACTAAATGTTCCTGTTGGAAGAGAACATGTGTTACTGTTTTGAATAATTATTTGATTTTAAAACATGTTTGCAGTGTTTTGCTAGACATAGTGTACTGTGGTAGTTTATTATTGTATTTTGAAAATTAGTTTTGGGGTTTAGTTTACAATGTGTGATTTTGAGCATGAAATTAACCGTTTTGCCAATTGTGTGTTTTAGGTGTGATGGTGCGTTAAGAGTTTAGGAAACTTGTTAAATGTTTTGAAAAAACTGTCATATCGATTGTACAAAACTGTAATATTAGGGTTAGGCTTATTATATAATAATAATTACTGTTACTGTCTATCATTGTCTAAATGTATTTTCTGAAGCTTCATCCTTTGTTTCCGCTGAGAGACGTGCTGCGTGACTCATTTCCCTGCGCATACAAGGTAACTTAGGTCCACGTTCACGGTTTGACTTTTGAGATTCAGATCGAGTTCTAGGTAATTTTTTTTCGAACTGGTTGGGTCGACTTTTAAGAATTTCGAGTTCTAATGAGTTTGAGAACCGAGGTACCACTGTATATGTATTCACCTATCGTGCCTCTGCTATATCGCAGATTTTTCCCAGACGCAATCTCTGCGATGTGTGTGTGTGTGTATTATATTATATATATTATATATTATATATTACATATTATTATTATTATTATTATTATTATTATTATTATTATTATTATCTCACTCAGATCCTTAGCCCTACATCCACATATCATATGTGTTTAAGGCATGTGGGAGGGGTATTTTAACACTGGTCGATTTTCTTTTGAGGGTCCCTGGTTCAAAAGACTTGGAAAACCCTTTATTGAACTTTGTCTGCCTAACTTGTATTTGTTAAATGAGTCACATTTGGATTGTTTTTCAGGGCTCTGTTCGCCAGTGAATGGAATGATCCAGGAAAGTGCGAATACCAATTCCCAGGCATTTCCCCGGACACGTTAAGGCAGATTATCGAGTACGCCTACACGTACTCTGTGCACATCACAGTAGACAATGTGGAGAACCTCCTGGCAGCTGCTGATCAGCTGAACATCTTGGGCATCGTGCAGCGTTGCAGCGGCTTCCTGCATGACCAGCTCTGCACTGAGAACTGCATTGGCCTATTGAAAATCGCAGATGTCTACTCCCTCAGTGGAGCTGCACAAGTCTGCCTTCGACATGATCCTGAGGAACTTCAAGGAGGTCGCCATCACCTCAGAGGAGTTCCTGGATCTCACTTTACATGAGCTCTCTGAAATAATTGAAAAGGATGAGCTCAATGTAAGAGAGGAGGACGTGGTCTTTGAGGCTATCCTCCGCTGGATCATGCATGAGCCTGCCAACCGAAAGGCCCACATTTCAGTGCTATTGCCCAAGGTGAATATAATTATACAACATTCTCACCAACATGTGGCATAACAACAGAACACTAATTCAGTGAAGTCCTTATTACTGTACCTAGAGAGTAAACCTCCATTTCCATGTCCCATAAGTCTACAACCTGGGCTTCTAAGTCATTAAACCAGCAGTAGAGTCTAACAAACAAATAAATGGAAAACAACACAGTCAAAGGTCTTACATAAAATGACACATCTGAGTCTTTCAAAGTAAATGGCTTCAGCTAAAGCATTATGAAAATGAGAGATTAAAATTTGGAAATGCTGTTACATCCATTATCTCAATAGTTGCTCTATTCTAGAGATACACAAAAAAGCAACAAGAAACTCATGGGAATTCTCTTGTTCTGCTTTCCTGTGTAGGTGCGGATGGCTCGCATGGATGTGGAATACTTTATGAAGACCATCAAGGACAATGACATAGTGAAGGCCGATGTGGCATGCAGGCCCATTATCAAGGAAGTTTTGAAGGCCATCTATGAACTTGATGATAGAAGTGACTTCGAAAACCCGATGATCCGCCCACGCCTGCCCTCTGACGTCTTGCTGGTTATTGGTGACTGGGATATCCTCCCAACCAGTTGTATTGATGCATACGACAGCCGTGCCGACCGCTGGGTGGATGTGACCGAGGAGGAGGAGAACCCCATGAGCTTCCATGGCACCGTATATCTAAACGAATATGTGTACTGCATCGGGGGTTATGACGGCATACACGCCGTCAATACCGTACACAGGTTCGACCCCATCACACGGGCGTGGCAGCAGGTGGCCCCGATGCACTCCTGCCGCTGCTACCCTAGTGTGGCCGTGGTCGATGACCACATCTACGCCATGGGCGGCCGTGATGGCTCTATGCGCCTCAACTCAGCTGAGTGCTATGACCCAGCAGCAAATGAATGGACACTTATCCAGCCCATGCAGGAGCGGGGAAACATTGCCAGTGCCACCACCCTGAATGGCAAGGTAGGTTAATGGGAGGGCATCTGACTGTGTTTACCCTCATTTTCCCCTTGAAATTGAATATTTTACAGATTCAGCAGATTATTCTCTTCAAATTGCTGTTTTTAATCCTTAATAACTAAGTTCAGTAACCTAATGTGTTTAGATGAAACATAAATGACCTCGCATTACGATGTGGCGTGCAGGCCCATTATCAAGGAAGTTTTGAAGGCCATCTATGAACTTGATGATAGAAGTGTATATTCTGACTTCGAAAACCCGATGATCCGCCCACGCCTGCCCTCTGACGTCTTGCTGGTTATTGGTGACTGGGATATCCTCCTAACCAGTTGTATTGATGCATACGACAGCCGTGCCGACCGCTGGGTGGATGTGACCGAGGAGGAGGAGAACCCCTCGAGCTTCCATGGCACCGTATATTTAAATGGATATGTGTACTGCATCGGGGGGTTTGACGGCCTAAACTGCGTCAATACCGTGCGCAGGTTTGACCCCATCTCACGGACGTGGCAGGAAGTGGCCCCGATGTACTCCTGCCGCTGTAACGCTAGTGTGGCCGTACTTGATGGCTACATCTACATCATGGGTGGCCATGACGAGGTTATGCGCCTTAACACAGCCGAGCGCTACGACCCAGCAGCAAATGAATGGACACTTATCCAGCCCATGCAGGAGCGGAGAAACATTGCCAGTGCCACCACCCTGAATGGCAAGGTAGGTTAATGTGAGGGTATCTGACTGTGTTTACCCTCATTTTCAGCAGCTCTTATTCTCTTCAAATTCCTGATTTTAATCCTTAATAACTAAGTTCAGTAACCTAATGTGTTTGGATGAAACATAAATGACCTCGCATTACTGATCAGCATTAGTGACACATTGGTGTTGGGGAGCAGGAGGAAAGCGCCGTAGCTTTGACCCCCTCTCACCGTTACCTATGTGGAGAAAGCGTACTGGCTTCTCACTCCACACTTTGCACTTTTAGGACTCAGGAATAATAATAATAATAATGAGACAGCACACTTCTAATCTTTTTACTTGCGCAAGGGTGCCCACTCACTTAGATGCCACAGACAATATCTGCACCTCAGTTCAGTGTCACACCGGGCAGTCCCTTGGCTTCTTTATTTATACAGGAGGGGAGTGGTTACAATGGGGAGTATCCTAAAGCTATAATGCTGCTTGTGCTTCTTGTGAAGGGGTTAAAACACAGGACCTTGCATTCCTCAGAGTGGGCCCCCTCGATGTATCGACAGAGTCTATTTCCACTCCCAGGGTGATTGTTCCTTTTTCACAATCTTACACAGTTACAGAAGATGTCCTGTTCTAACAGGTCTCTACGTCAAGGTTGATAAACTATTTGCCTACATTCACACAATTAATATGATAAGAAATATACATTTTCATTCTAACAATTGGGTAGCACTGTGATCTCTGGCTCTGTGTTTGTGCAGTTCAACCCACAGCCCAAGACATGTGAGATAGATGAACTGGTGTTCCGACACCAGGTTTCCCCAATTCTGGTCCTGGTGGGCCAGAATCCAAAACAATTAGCAGATTTCCCTGTTCAAACACACCTACTAAACCTGGTATCTAACTGATTAAGGTGTGCCTGAGAATGGAAATCTGCAAGCTGCGTTGGACTCTGGCGCTTCAGGACCAGAACTGGGGAACCCTGTCCTACACTATCCATAGCACATACTTTTATGTTTGAGTCACGATGAACTTGATCTGTAAATCCCCTACCTCCTGCCTTGTGCTTTCGGGCACAAGCTCCAGGTTCATCACAACCCAGTTCTGAATAAACTTTTATGGAAGATGTGATGGGTTCAATATGCTTTAGCAAAATGTGCATTTATTCTTTCTAGATCTCCATGCCCAATCATAAACTGCATACGTTTTCGTTTAAACTGGTTTTCCTAGATATATGTCTGTGGGGGCTTCACTGGAGCAGAGCCTCTTTCTACTGTGGAGTGCTATGACCCACACACTGGGGAATGGGCCACAATCGCCCCAATGAGCTCTCCCCGATATGGCCATGGAGTCGCTGCATATAAAGGGAAAATCTATGCGGTGAGTGACTCCTTTCTTTTACCTTGAACCAAAGGTGCCAAGTCTCATGTTTTTCTCATAAGACTCACGTTGTTTTTTTGTCTTTGCTACTGTGTCATGGATTGTGGTGCGCATAAACCAAAAAAAAGGTTCAGTACCAGAAATAACCTGCTGCGAAGGCTTATCTGAATACACATAAAAAATATATGCCATCCACTTTAGCCTTCCTTCAGTCATTTCTGGGTTATAAACTGCATGGCGGGGGGGAGGTGGTTTCTGCTACAGTACAAGGTTGCATAATAAAGCTTAGATTTCTGATTAGTTATATTCTGTAGTCACAGGCATAATTGGTCAGGTCGTTGTTTTTCAGTGTCTATTTAACTGCAAGTGTTTTTTTATAGTAAGTATAATAATAGCAAAATATGTAAGCATCTTTTTTGATGGCACAAAGTTTTCACTGAATTGTACAGGTTTTCCACTGCCCAAATCCCTCTTTTCACTGCAGTTAAGTCGACGTGTGTATAACACAATTGAATTATAAGCTTGTGTCATATATAGACAATGGGAGGTTCTAAGGCACCTGCTTTCTAAGCAGTAAAATTCCTTAAGAGTTCATGACTTTGGGAAAGTTGATATTTGCCCATCCCTCTGGTATCTGAATGATCATTTACCTTTGATGTCTAACAGGTGGGAGGTACCGACAGGTCTCAGTACCTGCGTAGTGTGGAGGCATATGACCCAACCACGAACAGCTGGCATACTGTGGCCCCCATGTCCACGATACGAAGATACTTTGGCATCGCAGTAGTGGATGACCAGCTGTTCGTGTTGGGTGGGTATGATGGGCTTGGAGTCAATAAGAAGGTGGAGTGTTATGATGCGGAGACAGGGAGCTGGTATCGTGCACAGGACATGATCGCAGCCAACGACACCTTCAGCTGCTGCGTAGTGCCTGCGCTCCCCCGCATCGTACAGTACGCTTCACCGCGTTAGTCTCCGATGGCCACCCAGGAGAGAAACCCATTTGCCTGCCCAGTATGTAACCTCATTTACCCCCCCACCCCCCATTTTCTAAAATTAATACTGTTCACAGAAAGTCTTGCAATACTTGCTTACATACAGTGGAAACATCAAGCATGTTCAGTCTAACACCAACATGGGGGCCCATGCATGTGTAACAGTGTCTCTATGGCTATTTTTGGTTCCCTGTGCTGCTGTTGTCCTGGGCTCCCAGAACATGCTGTTTTACCTTTTCCATGTAATCTGCCCATAGCTATAAGCACACACTGATGGATGCTGTCTGTCACACAACCACCGTCTTTCCTCTCACCTATACAGTACCATAAAGATATACATGTGTCGGCACTTTGTGTTGTAGCTGCCAAAACAATCCTCTAATACACACACATTGTGTACATGTGCTGTCACACTGCTGACTTTGTACAGCGGTGCTTTCTGCTTTTTAACAAAGTGCCTTCAGTCACACACACTCACAATCTGTCACTCAGACATCAGGACAGTCGATCTGTTAGCTGTTATTTTTCCTGCACAGCAGTACATTGTTGGACTAATGCCTCATTCACGCATAAATGATTCTGTTCTCACTCTCTCTCTATCTCTCACTGATTCCATTCCTTTCAGGGTTCCCTGTTCTCCTCTTCCTTTGCCTTGTAGGTGGCAACTTTCCAGAGGATGGAGCTTCTCCCAGCGGCTGCGTGTTGATGTCACCTCGTACGTCAGCAGAACAGACATGCAGGAACATGGCCCAGCACATCCTTCCAGCCCACCGAGATCATGATCCTGGACAATGGAGCAGTGTGTACAGCTCCTTATTACTTAGTACTATTACATTAAAACAAATACATTAAAGTATACATTTAAATGATCTGAATATTTCTTTAACTCAAATCTAAAAGGTTAAATCTGAACACCATGAACATTAATTCACAACATATGCTGTATGAATATAACTCAGTGCCCCACTACATTAGCCAAGTAGATTTAAGCATAAATAACTGTTCGCTGGGCTTGCAAACTTTCAGCCATGTCCCATCTTTTCTCTCACCAATACAGTACCATAAATATATACATGTGTCAGCACTTTGTGTTAACATAATAAAGTGGCATGTAAAAACACTTTCTAATCTTACCATTCCATCAACGTCCTCTTGTAGTGCCAAGGTGCAGCGATCATACCGTGTGAGGACCTTGTTGCTGACGTGCACGATGTTCACCAGGATTCCTGGTTTTGTCTAAAACTTGTGAAAGCTATAAACAAAAATATCAAATAAGTAGAAACCAACACAGTGTTTTTTTGACTCTGATTATTTAAATTATTTACCAAATCTCTTTGTGTGGGATGTAGATGTCGTCCCCAGCATGATTTGTTTGCTTCCACTGTTTGGAGATCTCGCAGGCCACTCTCCATTGGTGGCTCCTCAGTCGATTCCAGGTTTGATGCCTCATGTTGCTTATTCTTATGCTCTGTAAAGCAAACAAAAAACAAATATAAGCAATGTACCACTATGCATGTATATTACAACTGTATTAGCATGCAGAGGTTTCATAAACAGCACATCATGACCAGTTTATTACCTAAGACAATATGGCCGTGCAGGTCTATGTTTAATGCAGCATCTGGTTCAACAATTTTCTGATACCGCTCTTTGGAATTCCTCCCCACATTCACAGATGGTGCAAAATATTTCTTTGCAAAAAAACATGCACAGAAGGTGTAAGCATATTGAGGAAATAGTTGTTTTTCCTCATGCCAGAGAAGATTTGCTCCACACACTGCCTGTTTAAGCAACCCACTAATTATGGAACCAAGCTGATTCTTGGGAGGACATCCTTTTCGTCTTTGCTATTCTGCTGATGGAAAACATCACTCAAGCAATAGTGCTCAGAAGAGCCAGTTACAGGGTGACAGCCTTCGTCTTCGGGATCCTTTTTCTCTCCTTTTTCTCCCTTAACCATGGCAGCCTGACCTGCAGTCTTCCCTCTGCAGAAAGTTTGAGGTTCTCTGGTGTATGATAGACCAATCTTCCATCATTCTTGGGAAAGGTTGGATTCTCTGGGTAACGCCTGTTTACTTGACTAAAAAGTCCCCTTTGGTAATCATAGACTGTGACATTGGGAAAATACTTCCATGAGAGAAGCATATCCGCTAAATCTCTAGAACTCTCTACCCTGAGGTTGAACTTAACTGAATAAATGACTCTACATGGACAAGAGATCACAGCCCAGCCACCTGTAAAAGATCATGTGTCTCTAGCAAAAGTGAACAATACAATTAAATTCCAAAAGCTTTACATAATTATCACACTTAAGTTGCTATAAAAGGCAGTTATATAAAACATGTATGAATCAATGTTTTTTATTATTAATTTTTTTTTTTATCGGCAGTCTTTAAAGTAAAGCTAAACAGGTTACTGTATAATTTATAGATACAAATGATCAAAAAGGTTTTGGAAGAGTAGCAGTTGCAGGGAAAAAAATGAATCTCTTACCAGAAGCTCCCCAAACTTGACTGAAGACTGCCATAAGTTGCCCGACTGGCCAACTTGTCCCGACGGCGCAGCACAAGGTCCATCTTCGACCCTCTGCTGTGAAGGTCACATTGTTTACACAGTGCCCTAACTTCACCTATCTGAAATAACAATAAGGGTATATGTTATTTTATATTATTTTGATGTATACGTGTCTGTAAGAAAGGGAGGGACAGTGCTATCATACTGCATATATGATAACATGGTTGAAAAATATAGATCAATATATAGATAAACATAGATTCAAATTTGGTTTTAAAAAGCGTCCAGATGGAACGTTAGGTAAAGTTCCGTGCACATACCTGTACTGTGGTGATGTACTTTTCACCGAAGCACAATCAGCCAATACAGCAGACGTTACTTCGGAATTGTTCTTTATGTGGTTGTCTGCTAATTAAGTTAAAAACAAAGCTGGTTTTTCTTACAGTTCCTTAAGATGCATTTCTTTATTCCAGTACCACACATTTATTTGTTTAATCTAGGCAAAAAAAACAAGCATTTTAAACTCGCATTTGGCATTGCGTAGCAAATTTCTGCGTACCTCTGACAGGTTATCCATTGTTATTACACGGCTCTCTGGAATGCTTGATTCTGATTGGCCAGTTGAGACATTTGCAGGTTCGCTATTTTCAAATAATAACCGCTCCAAAGTAATAACGCATAGTCACGTGGTACCATATCGTTTCGCGGAAAGATAAAAATATTATTTTAAAACAAATATGCCAATAAAATGTTTCAAATTCATATTCATGTCCATGTCATTTTCCTTATGTGGCAAGTAGCCGTGTAATAAGCGGGATAATGTACAGGCAGCCGGTAGTTATCGCGAAATAAGCCACCGTATCACCCTTCAGTGTGATACAGATACCTCCGCTTCGCGTCGGGTCCTGATCACACTGTCGGGGCTTATTTCTGCGATAACTACCGGCTGCCTGTACATTATCCCTTACTTATGCGCAAGGTATTCTTATTCTGCCTAAGGACGTTATTTCAACTATCGCCACCAGCAGTATCGGAGTGTATGAAAAACTGTCCTTATACGGTAATTGCGTGACATGTCGCCCCGCCCCTTCCCACAGGCTGCAGCCAGGGTCCTCTCGTTAGGTGTGTTCGACTTGGGCTTAGGTCTGTCTGCAGCTGACAGTGTTGCCAAGTTAGCGATTTTGTCGCTATATCTAGCGAATTTTTAGACCATTCTAATGACTGGTTTTCAAAAAAGCGACTAGCGACTTTTTTTGGTGTTACTGTAGACTTTTGGAGACTCTGACGTGAAAGCACGTATAGTTCTTACTCTCCTCACCGAGCAGCGGGTGCTGCCATGGGTTCCTCTCACGTCCCAAAGCAGGCGGCCAGTCGTCGCGCAGCAGCCCCGCCCAGCTGCAGTCCGAGCAGGATACGTTTATCCCTCTGCGTCCAGACTGCAAATGAATCGCGCATGCGCGAAACCCTGGCTGATTCTGCCCTGGCTGTCAAAAATAAGTAACTCCGCCAGAGTAATCAAGAAATAACTTATAAACGCAAAACACTTTATATTGAAATATGGATTGGTAATGGTTTTATTTTACTCATCTAGTTCCTGAGGATTTGTTTATAGGCAACGTGTCCTCTTCTGAGCAAAGAAGCTCAGAAGAACATTTTGGGAGAACATTTTAAAACAAATTTGAGGAAGCACTTCTTTACACAGCGTGTAGTTAGAGTATGGAATAGTCTTCCTGCTAGTGTAGCGGAAGCTAAAACCCTGGGGTCCTTTAAATCAGAGCTAGATAAGATTTGAACAACTCTGAGCTATTAGTTAAGTTCTCCCCAAACGAGCTTGATGGGCCGAATGGCCCCCTCTCGTTTGTAAATTTCTTATGTTCTTATGTTCTAAGCGACCAACAAAAACATTAGACATATAATTCAGAGGAATATTGTTTCTAAGCCAGCTGCAGTATTTTACTGGAATAAACTGTTCGATGACACAGATTGGGAATCTACTGGGATGTTACCTAGGACTTTCATTATTACGAATAAGGGGTGGGAGGTAACTTTTAAGATCCTTCACCGTTGTTATCCAGTGAATTGTAAGATTGCCAAATTTAAAAGAGATATGAATGCGTCCTGTTCTTTTGGATGTAATCCTGATTCATTTATTTTGGGATTGTAGATACAGTAAGATATTCTGGACAAACCTCAATAATTAAATAAACATAGTTGTTGTTGTTTTAGTTCTCTTCTACCTTTTATATTGTCACAGGGAACTATATCCTAACATGTACTTATGTTTGTATATAGTACAGCATTAATAAAAATAATAATAATAATAAGTTTATTTGTAGTTCGAAACGCATTTATGGTGGTTTTTAACCACTTTTTGTATCTCCCACGACATTATTCCTCTCTGCTACAGTGTCCATTACAATTACCAGCACATTGCACATTATGCAAATGAGGTGATGGCATCATTTAGCGACTTCTAGCGACTTTTGGGACAGTCAACAGCTACTTTCCTTGCTGAGGAGTTGGCAACAGTGGCAGCTGACGTGACGTGGAGCGAGATCTGCCGGCGGCTGCAGGGGTGGAGTACAAACCGACTGCAGCCAAGTCGGACAACTTCTACTCCTCGTAGTTTGCGAGATCTGACTGCAATGGCAGCACTGCCGGAAGGGTTTCGATCAAGGTTCTTCAAATCTGGACCTCGATTCCAAATCCAGGCCTTGTTTTCAGTCCTCCCAGGTAGTTAATTTAATAATTACTGATTCTGATTGGTCAGAGGCTTCACACCTGACTGACAGGTAAAGGAAGGCTGGAAAAACAGCAGTGCTCGGACAGGCAGTTCCGAGGCGTTATCTGCTATTTCTCCCGAATATCACGTAAAGCAGTAATAACTGTTTTTCAGTTATTTTACCTGGTTAAATAAATGACATAAATGCTCTAAAAGTACACGTAAGTTAGTGGTTTATTTATTGTTAGTTACTGTAATGTTGCGCTGCATTGTTTAATCGTCCAGTCTGTGAAGAAGGCATTCAAGTATGAATTGCATCTTACATAAGAACATAAGAACTATACAAACGAGAGGGGGCCATTCGGCCCATCAAGCTCGCTTGGGGAGAACTTAACTAATAGCTCAGAGTTGTTAAAATCTTATCTAGCTCTGATTTAAAGGAACCCAAGGATTCAGCTTGCACTACATTATCAGGAAGACTATTCCATACTCTGACTACACGCTGTGTAAAGAAGTGCTTCCTTAAATCCAGTTTGAAATGTTGTCAGTACACGACAATAAAAACTTTGATTCCTTGAAATACATGTATTTGATCTTTTCACACAGGGCCACTATACACAATAGGATCAGGAGTTGGTTATTGGAAAAGAAGTAATGTGCATGCAGGTGATATTTGTATAGATTTATCTACACCCTTCTGACAGTGCGGCCATTGCAGTCAGGTCTCGCACACTATGAGTAGAAGCTGTCCGACTTGGCTGCAGTCAGTTTACACTGCATCCCTGCAGCCGCCGCCAGATGCTCTTGTCACGTCAGCTGCAGACAGACATAAGCCCAAATCGAACGCAGCCACAGATTCGATTGCTTAGCCTTGGTATCCCGGATGTATAACTCGTATTTTTGCATGTGAATTCGGACAGTCGAATTTCCGATGCATATTTCCAATATTCAATGTTAGAATTTCAGTGGCATATAAAATTCAAATTGTGATGACACAGATTTACTTCCATAGATAAATCAGGCGATGGTGTCATTTAGTGACTTTTGAGACAGCCAATAGCTACTTTCCATACTGAGGCAACAGTGCATAGAAATCGGTATCGGTGTTTGTCAGTCACATTTGAGTGTATCGCGGATGTAAACACGTTTGGTTAAGAAACTTAATATTTCATATTCAGAGTCAAGAACACCACAAAAATGTTATTGCATGGACATAACATTATTGGTCATATTTAAAATAAAATATAAGTGGCAAGCACAATACAGGCTCGGTATACAATGAGTTTATACAGATCCTTCCAGACATCATGTGAAACGTTAGAAACCGTACTTGCAAATGTTTCTAAACTTAAACTATAGTTGGGCATTGGTTTGTCAGGGCACAGCACACAGTGACAGCCTAGCTTATCCAGCATTGTGGCTTATAATCCATGCACGCGAATATACACATACATGCACTGATAAACGTGTCATTACAGCTTTGCTGTTTACTTTTGTCTTTAAAAAGCATTCACTCTGTAACGCTAGTTTAACACGAACAGATTAACCCATTTCTGCTACCCTCCGTAGTGAGACTATATAGTTTGCTAGCGTAGGTTAACCAATGTGAAAATACCAAGTTTAGAAGACAAAAAATGCATATTCAGTAATACTACCTAAACACAAAACATCTTACTTGCCTTTATGAAAATGCTGAGAGCAAACACGCATTAAGGGAGATATCATGTTGAAAGTTATCTCTTTCCGTCTCACCGCTGCGACCCAGACCACCCGGCGCCTGTTCGTTACCTCCTCTATTTGCTGTCCATATCGATCCTCTTTTCCAATTAGGTAACCGAAAAAATCCCGAGGAGTTTCGCTGTGTGGTGGGAGCGGCAACACGCTGCATCAGCGCACGCTCCCAACCTTAAGCCCACCTAGCTTCCAGTCTCAAACACGTTGTGATAAATAAATGAAATAAGGAAAAATGTCGATAACCTTATATGAAACACGCGTGATTTTAAAATGGGTACTTCACCTGTTGTCTTAAAAAACCCGCCATTGGTCGGATATTAAAAATTGTCCCTATATACAGTATATACCGCATGTCTAACTTAGGTACGACTAAGGAAAATACAATATGTATGTACATAGAATTATATGTATTTTAATAGGCATGTATGTTAAGCGTTATGTTTAGAAATATAGTTTTATGCTTAAAAATATAGTTTCACCCTACTGATTCTTCAACCCAATAGAACACCAAATGAAATGTTTTCCTTCCCAGTGTAATTTCCCACAACGCTATAGTAACCGACACACGATTCCGTAACACCGCTGAGACATGTGATGGGTACTTTTAGTTTTTCCTGTGTAGAAACGCAACCGAGGAGAAAAGACAGAAAGACAATTTAAATTATTAATTTAAGAATAATTTTATGTGTATTGGTATTTGAATTTGGGGAATTCGTGATATTTAGCTATTCGTGCATAATACAGAAAATAAAACTTAAATTCTCAGATAAACACAGTATACATTTTCCAGAACAGCTGTTAAAAACGTTTCACTTGTTCATCTTGTACAACTGTTTGTACAAGTAATATGTTCTTTTTAAAATTTTTAATCTCAAATATAGATTTAAAAATAAACATAAAAACAAATACGTATATTTGAACACTGACACAAAAGCGCAGTTTTTGCGTCACAGTGTTCAAATTCCGTAGCCTATTAGTATATTTGAACACTGTGACGCAAAAGCGCAGTTTTTGCGTTATAGAACGTATCGCACTATATATTCCTGTACACGTCTGATGCTGGTCATTTCGACTGAAATTAGAAAGAGACCAGACATCCACATTTCTGAAAAATGATGGCATACGACATGGAGCGAGAAATGATGTCCCTGGCTTTCCCAGTGTTCAACAAGCTGCGGCTGGCGGGACAGATGTGTGACGTGGTCCTTGTCGCCAACAATGTAAAGTTCGAAGCCCACAGAATAATTCTGTGCGGCTGTAGCTCCTATTTCCAGTAAGTAGCTGTGACCCATACATACTAATGATGCCAAAACAACAAGAAGCCAGAGTTTCCTCTCTTTAGCAGTGACTTCTACCTGGCAATAAGTCTATAATATGATAACAGAATGCATTATTGTGTTATATTAATGCAGTACAGGGTTAATAAGAAAAGTATAAATACCGAGCAGCAGTTATTAAGTGTATACCACCTTAACTTTTGACATATTATAATAATAATTTGGAGCACGTCAATCGGAGGCAAAAAAAAACCCCCTTATGTAACTTTATCTGTAAAACCTAAATGTATTAAATGAGTCACATCTGGATTGTTTTTCAGGGCTCTGTTCAACAGTAGCTGGAATGTTTTGGGAAAACGCGAGTACAAATTCCCAGGCGTTTCCCCAGACACGTTGAGGCAGATAATCGAGTACGCCTACACGTACTCTGTTCTCGTCACGGCTGACAATGTGGAGAGCCTCCTGGCAGCTGCTGATCAGCTGAACATCTTGGGCATCGTGCAGCGTTGCAGCGGCTTCCTGCATGACCAGCTCTGCACTGAGAACTGCATTGGCCTTCTGAAAATTGCAGATGTCTACTGCCTCAGGGAGCTGCACAAGTCTGCCTTCAACTTGATCCTGAGGAACTTCAAGGAGGTCGCCATCACCTCAGAGGAGTTCCCAGATCTTACCTTACATGAGCTCTCTGAAATAATTGAAAAAGATGAGCTCAATGTAAGAGAGGAGGGCGTGGTCTTTGAGGCTATCCTCCGCTGGATCATGCATGAGCCTGCCAACCGAAAGGCCCACATTTCAGTGCTGTTGCCCAAGGTGACTATAATTACACATCATTCTCAGTTAAGAATAGAACACTAATTCAGCGAAGTCTTTAATTCAGTAGCTAGAGACTAAACCTGCATGTCCCATAGGTCTACAATCTAGGCCTGCAAGTATTGCAACTTAGAGTATAGTCTAAAAACAAATGAACACAACACACTCAAATGTCTTACATTAAACAAGTGTTAATTGACATATGTCAGGGTCAGTGCCCATCTGATCCTGCCCTTTGTGTCTTTTCCCCATTTGACCAGCCAGAGTCAGTAGCCATCCAATTTGGTCACTTGAAAAACCTTGAGTGCTTCTGCTGCTACTTGGACTGCTGCTTACCTTGTTGGGTTGAGCATGTGGCTCTGAGATGGGTATCCTCCAGTCATGGGTTCAAAGTTGGCCTTGGAGTAACTTTATTAATTCACTATAATTTATTGGTTTTCTGTTTGTTGTGTTCTATTTTGTTTTTTCAGTCATTGGTTCGCTCTGCTTGTGGTCTGCATCATAACCTTAGTATTTAATTCCCAGTATGTAGTAATGTTTCAGAGTTTTGGTATTTGTTAAAGTTCCCTAGTTTCTCTGCTTGTTAATTGTTAGTTATGTTCCTCCTCCTGTTGCCTATTTCTTCGTACTGTGCTGATTAGGTAATTGTCTCGTGTCACACCCGCCCTCTCGTTAGCCGGTTACTTGTTTGTACTTACGTGCCTGTGTTTGCGCTGTTCGTTAGTTAGTACCGTAATTGTGCTTTGTTACTCTGTGGTTTATGCTGCCCTTTCTCCTAGTTCTCTTCCTGGTGTTGACCTTTTCCTTTTTATGGTAGTTTATTGTTTGGTTGTTTTTTTTCTCCTCATGTTTAGTTCTCACCCCTCGTGGTCCCTTTTATTTTGTAGTTTTCCCCTCGGTGATCAGTTTTGTTAATAAGCCCCTTTTGTCATGGAGTTGCCCAGTGGATCATCACATTCTTTTCCCTCCCTGCACCATGCATTCAAAGCATGAAGGAACTCATGGGATTTCCCTCGTTCTGGGTTACTGTGTAGGCGCGGATGGTTCGCATGAATACAGATTATTGCATTAAGACCGTGAAAAACAATGACCTAGTGAAGGCCAATGTGGCGTGCAATTTAGTTTGCATTGCCAGCCATAAGTCAGACTCGTTCCTGGTGGGTGTTGGACTCTGCCAGAGCTGCCCTATGTCACCAGTTCTGTTCATAAGGTTTATGGACAGAATTTCTACGCATAGCCAAGTGGCAGCGGGGGTCCAGTGCCGGGGCCTCAGGATGGCATCTTTGCTTTTTGTCGATGACATAGTCATGTTGGCATTCTTGGGCTGTGTGTGACCTGCAGGATGTAGTGGGCCAGTTTGCAGCTGAGTGTGAGGTGGCTGTGATGAGGATCAGCACCTCCTATGCCTTGTCCACACGTATACGGGTATTTTTTAAAACGTACCTTTTTCTATATGTCTTGGGCTTTTGTCCACACGTAAACGGCATTTTAGGTCACTGAAAATGGAGCTTTTGCACAACTCCACCCAGGGTGAAGATTTTAAGAAACTGCGTGTTCAGCGTCGACATGTAGACAGGGAAAACAGAGTTTTTGGCTTGAAACGTCAGATTGTGCGCCGTTGTCCACTTTGTTTAACGTCAGAGCGTGTGCTGTTTGCTGTATACATTAGGCGAGTTTGAGCAATGGCGGACTTAGCCGAAATAGTGCTTGTGCTAACCTTGCTGACAGGACTTCTTACACGTGTACAGATAAATGTTGAGTCACTCTCGCATTATATTGATCAACACAGGCGTTGGAATGTGCGCCATGGTTTTCAACTTAACAGGACTGGCAATTAGGCTTCTGATTGGCTAACATGGCAGTACGGTTAGAGTTATAATGCCGCCTGTTGGTTTGGCATGCTCTTGACGGCGCATTTTAGCGGTTTCATGTGGACGGAAATATTTTAGAAGACAATGTTTGTGTGGACGAGGATGTTTTTTAAAAGGGAGGTGGAAAAACACCGTTTAAAAAATACTCGTGTACGTGTGGACCAGGCACTAGTCTGAGGCTATTGTTCTCGACTGGAAAAGGGTGGATTGCCCTCTCCTGTTGGGGAATGAGTTGTTGCCTCAGGCGGATAAGTTTAAGTATCTCAGGGTCTTGTTCATGAGTTAGGGAAGAAGGGAGCAGGAGATTGACAGACGGATTGATGCAGCTTTGGCAGTAATGTGGACGCTGCAGTGCTCTATTGTGGTAAAGAGGGAGCTGAGCTGGAAGGCAAAGCTTTCAATTTACCTGTCAATTTATGTTCCTACCCTGACCTGTGGTCATGGTAGTGACCGAATGAATGAGATCTCGGATACAAGCGGCAAAAATTAGTTTCCTCTGCGGGGGGTCTGGGTTCAGCCTTAGAGGTAGGATGAGGAACTTGGACATTCGGGAGGGGCTCAAAGTAGAGCCACTGCTTCTCTGCATGGAAAAGAGCCAGTTGAGGTGGTTCAGGCATCTATCCAGGATGCCTCCTGGACAGCTCCCTGGGAAGGTGTTTTGGGCATATCCTGGAGAGATTGAATCTCTTGGCATCCCTGCTTAGACTGCTGCCCCCACAACCCGACCCCGGATAAGCGGCACAAAATGGATGGATGGATAACACTCAAATGTCTTACATTAAACTAGTGTTAACTGAAATATCTGAGATTTTTCAAGTAACTGGCTTCAGCTGAAGCATTATGGAAATGAGAAATTAAAATCTGGACATACTGTTTGATCTTTTATGGTAAGAGTTGCTCTTTTCCAGCGATATATAAAAAGCATCAAAGAACTCATGGACATTCTCTCGCTCTTGTTTCCTGTGTAGGTTCGGATGGCTCGCATGGATCCCGAATTCTTTATGAGGACCATAAAGAAAAATCATTTCGTCAAGGCAAATGTGGCATGCAGGCCCATCATTGAGGACGTACTGAAGACCATGTATGACCTCGATGATGGACCTGCATGTTCCGACTTTGCAAATCCTCTGATCCGCCCACGCCTTCCGTCTGAGATGTTGCTGGCGGTTGGTGGTTGGAGTCGACACACGCTCAACCGGATCAATGCGTACGACACCAGAGCTGACCGCTGGGTGGATGTCACGCAGGAGGATGACGAGCCGAACTCCTGCCATGGCACTGTTTACGTAAACGGATATGTGTACTGCATCGGGGGTTTTGACGGCACACATGCCGTCAATACCGTACACAGGTTCAACACCATCACACGGGCGTGGCAGCAGGTGGCCCCGATGCACTCCTGCCGCTGCTACCCTAGTGTGGCCGTGGTCGATGGCTACATATACGCCATGGGCGGCCGTGATGATTTTATGCGCCTCAACTCAGCTGAGCGTTATGACCCAGCAACAAACGAATGGACGCTTATCCGGCCCATGCAGGAGCGCAGAAACTGTGCAGGTGCCACCACCCTGAATGGCAAGGTAGGTTAATGTGAGGGCATCTGACTGTGTTTACCCTCAGATTCAGCAGCTCTTATTCTCTTCAAATTACTGATTTTAATCCTTAATTACTAAGTTCAGTAACCTAATGTGTTTGGACGAAACATAAATGACCTCGCATTACTGGTCAGCATTAGTGACACATTGGGTATCACTGTGTTCTCTGGCTCTGTGTTTGTGCAGTTCAACCCACAGCCCAAAACCTGTGAGATAGATGAACTGGTGTTCCGACACCAGGTTTCCCCAATTCTGGTCCTGGTGGGCCAGAATCCAAAACAATTAGCAGATTTCCCTGTTCAAACACACCTACTAAACCTTGTATTTAACTGATTAAGGTGTGCCTGAGAATGGAAATCTGCAAGCTGCGTTGGACTCTGGCCCTTCAGGACCAGAACTGGGGAACCCTGTCCTACACTATCCATAGCACATACTTTTATGTTTGAGTCACGATGAACTTGATCTGTAAATCCCCTACCTCCTGCCTTGTGCTTTCGGGCACAAGCTCCAGGTTCATCACAACCCAGTTCTAAATAAACTTTTATGGAAGATGTGATGGGTTCAATATGCTTTAGCAAAATGTGCATTTATTCTTTCTAGATCTCCATGCCCAATCATAAACTGCATACGTTTTCATGTTTAAACTGGTTTTCCTAGATTTATGTCTGTGGGGGCTTCACTGGAGCTGAGCCTGTGTCTGCTGTGGAGTGTTATGACCCACACACTGGGGAATGGGCCACAATCGCCCCAATGAGCTCTCCCCGATATGGCCATGGAGTCGCTGCCTACAAGGGGAGAATCTATGTGGTGAGTGACTCCTTTCTTGTACCTTGAACCAAAGGTGTCGTCTCATATTTTACTTGTGAGACTCACATTGTTTTTTTGTGTTTGCTACTGTGTCATGGATTGTGCTGCGCATAAAACAAAAAAATGGTTCAGTACCAGAAATAACCTGCTGCGAAGGCTTATCTGAATACACATAAGAAATATATGCCATCCGCTTTAGCCTTCCTTCAGTCATTTCTGGGTTATAAACTGCATGGGGGGGGAGGTGGTTTCTGCTACAAGGTTGCATAATAAAGCTTAGATTTCTGATTAGTTATATTCTGTAGTCACAGGCATAATTGGTCAGGTCGTTGTTTTTCAGTGTCTATTTAACTGCAAGTGTTTTTTTATAGTAACTATAATAATAGCAAAATATGTAAGCATCTTTTTTGATGGCACAAAGTTTTCACTGAATTGTACAGGTTTTCCGCTGCCCAAATCCCTCTTTTCACTGCAGTTAAGTCGACGTGTATATAACACAATTGAGTTATAAGCTTGTGTCATATATAGACAATGGGAGGTTCTAAGGCACCTGCTTTCTTAGGGATACAATTCCTTAAGAGTTCATGACTTTGGGAAAGTTGATATTTGCCCATCCCTCTTATATCTGAATGATCATTTACCTTTGATGTCTAACAGGTGGGCGGTACCGACAGGTCTCAGTACCTGCGTAGTGTGGAGGCATATGACCCAACCACGAACAGCTGGCATACGGTGGCCCCCATGTCCACAATACGAAGCTACTTTGGCATCGCAGTAGTGGATGACCAGCTGTTCGTGTTGGGTGGGTATGATGGGCTTGGAGTCAATAAGAAGGTGGAGTGTTACGATGCGGAGACAGGGAGCTGGTATCATGCACAGGACATGATCGCAGCCAACGACACCTTCAGCTGCTGCGTAGTGCCTGCGCTCCCCCACATCATACAGTACGCTTCACCGCGTTAGTCTCCGATGGCCACCCAGGAGAGAAACCCATCTGCCTCCAACAGCCTGCCCAGTATGTAACCTCATTTACCCCCCCCACCCCCATTTTCTAAAATGAATACTGTTCACAGAAAGTCACAGAAAGTTTTTGGTTCCCTGTGCTGCTGTTGCCCTGGGCTCCCAGAACATGCTGTTTTACCTTTTCCATGTAATCTGCCCATAGCTATAAGCACACACTGATGGATGCTGTCTGTCACACAACCATCATCTTTCCTCTCACCTATACAGTACCATAAAGATATACATGTGTCGGCACTTTGTGTTGTAGCTGCCAAAAACAATCCTTTAATACACACACATTGTGTACATGTGCTGTCACACTGCTGACTTTGTACAGCGGTGCTTTCTGCTTTTTAACAAAGTGCCTTCAGTCACACACACTCACAATCTGTCACTCAGATATCAGGACAGTCGATCTGTTAGCTGTTATTTTTCCTGCACAGCAGTACATTGTTGGACTAATGCCTCATTCACGCATAAATGATTCTGTTCTCACTCTTTCTCTATCTCTCACTGATTCCATTCCTTTCAGGGTTCCCTGTCCTCCTCTTCCTCTGCCTTGTGGGTGGCAACTTTCCAGAGGATGGAGCTTCTCCCAGCGGCTGCGTGTTGATGTCACCTCGCACATCAGCAGAACAGACATGCAGGAACATGGCCCAGCACGTCCTTCCAGCCCACCGAGATCATGATCCTGGACAAGGGAGCAGTGTGTACAGCTCCTTATTTGGCACCTCACACACACACAAAACTGAGAATTCGGGCTACCCCTGTTACTGAGATCTCTCCTGACTAGAGCCTTAACACCATGGCTGCTGGTTACATCGGAACTGGGCTGCACCCTCATCAGTCCAAACTACATTATATTGATAAGCAGATGCATGTATATACAAATTTGCTCTTAGTAATCCCAATAAAATATTTCCAAGTGTCACCATTGAACTGCTGTAGGATGTTTCCATGATTACTAGATATCTGTGTGTCACCCACACATGAGTGACCCCCCACCTACACAGGTAGGCAGCTTTGGCCAATTGTGCCTGTCATTTTCTGCTGCTGTTGTTCTCTGAGACCATGATACCAATAGACACCAATAGATACCATACAGAGACATCTGGAAGCTGGGGAGGGCATCCGTGCCCCTCTAGCCACAGACAGACTGAGGAAGCCAACAATTGGATGATTAAAAAATATGAAATATATCAAATCAGCTGTGCTGTGGAATTGTGTTTCTTAGCTAAAGGCTTAAACAAACATGTAATTGTATTCATCACACCATATACAACTAGCCCAGTCTTTGGTCAGTTCCTTCACTGTACTTACAGATTTACTCTGTAATCAGATGTACTCTGATTATGAGGGGCTACCCTGAGTTCTTTTCCCTTTCTGTATTTTATACGTCTGAGGTTCTCAATTAAGAACTTTAACCTAATTTGTAAAGCTTCCCTTTGAATTCTGTAAATTTGCTCCCCACCAGAATGATACATATATACACACTCGTATCGGTGCAACACTTTAAACAAACCAAAAACTTATGCTGCCAATCAATTATGATAAATAGCCTCAATCACTTGCTACATTAGGACATATGATCAAGTACAGTACACTGTACAGTACAAACACAGAACTGAATGTTAAAATCCTTATTTACAATGTCCAATAAATGTGGGCTGAGACACAGTACTTATATATATATAACTCAATGTCCCACTGTAAAAAAAAAATGTTCAGCCAACTCAAAAATGCAAGACAACATGCTGCAATACATTTTTGAGTTACGTCAACCCAGTTACAAAAGTTCAACAAATTTAAATAAACTTACCTTGTTTAGGTGACATTTTAAGAGTTAATGTTTTCATTAACTTTTTTAAATAGTAAGATTCAACTGTAATATTTCAGTGACACATTGGGTTGCCTTGTTTAGAGTACTGAAAAACTTATATTACCATTAGAACCTACAGGCTAAAAAAGAAACATTGGATCAACTTAAAATATTACTTCATTTTTAAAAACTTTTTTCAAGTTTGGTTAATATAATTTTTTCAAGTTAGTTCAACTTAAAGTAGTCACTCTAATACATTAGATTTTTACAATTAAAACCAATAAAACTGCTCATGCTCAACTAACGAATATGATTTGAAACAACTAAATAACCCAATAAATAACTAAATAAAGCCAGTTTACTGCAACAGTCCACTTTATTACAACGCATTGTTGCATCCTTGCATAAATAGCTATAAACAAGATACAGTGGCCAGAAACAGTACCTTTTGTCTTTAGACCACAACTTGGGATGGAAGAACAAATCAAATCACTTTGCTCATTTAATCTTCAGATTTTCATTAAGCTTAATTTTAGAAACCCACCACGAGCGAGGATGTTATGGCACTGATATTAGTCTGTACCACATTTTATTGTTAGTTCTTCTGGGTTGATGTATGCTAATTGGTCTGAGTAGTGTAGTTTGTACTGTATATGCATATTTATATATTTATATGCATCCCCAAAGAAATCTTATTATTATGCTTTGCAGCACATTCAATATATCAATTGTAGAAGTACATATGGTCTGAATGCATTTCCTAGAGAGTCTAAGCTGAGAATAGAAGCAAAGCAGTTCGTTTTCCATAGCATTTTCTGATGCTTTCTCTAAACCATGGAGGCTACTTCATCTCACCTAGTCACTGGCAAGCACACATTAAGCCATTTATGTGGTTTTTGTTCTCTTGCTCTATTCACGGTGGATTAAGAAAAAAAAAAAATCTATTAAGTCAAAAACAGTACTATGCAAAAATAGCTATGCAAATATACATCCAGCACCATTGGTCTACAGTGGAGTGGGTGGTACCAGGAGCTGCACAGAAAAGGGTATAACAAATGTCCTGACACCTTTCTGCATATGTTAATCATCCAAGGGCAGGACCCGCAATCAAACGCACTGCTACAACATTAAATTATATACCACTCTGGAGACACATCCAGTACCTCTCTTAGAGTCTTTTCTCTGACTTGACGTCAACATGCTATAAAACCACAGATCAGGAAAAAAAACCCACCATGACCACAGCTCTCTAATCTCCAAGATCAGTCAGAACTGAGCCAGAAAGACTTCAATATAAAACAAGAAACAGCTGTAAGGTCCGTCAAGTCATTCTCATGACGGTGGGTAAATCTGGGATGGCTCTTCTGATCCTCATGACTTCTTGTGCGCATATTAAAATGGGGCAGCTAAAAAACTGAAGTTGAACACATTACAGAAAATAATACATCAATCCTACATGAAAATTTTAGGTCAAACCAGCTACACCCTTGTGACACTTTTTTCTGTGGGTTCTAATGGTAATATAAGTTTTTTAGTACTCTAAACAAGGCAACTTGAAATATTACAGTTGAATTTTGCTATTTGAAAAAATTAATGAAAACATTAACTCTTAAAATGTCACCCAAACAAGGCAGGTTTATTTAAATTTAATTTGACTCCTCAAGCAAAGTTGACTAAACCTCTGTACCTATGTTAATCGAACTTGCAAAATAGTGTTGAGAATTTAACAATCCAAGTTTATTGAAACTTTGTAAATTCCAAAAGTTTTACATAATTATCAGACTTAAGTTGCTATAAAAGGCAGTTATAAAACATGTATGAATCAATGTTGTTGTTTTTTTAATCGGCAGTCTTTAAAGTAAAGCTAAACAGTTTACTGTATAATTTATAGTTCACAACTATAAATAGTTCACAAGCTTCACAAACTTGACTGAAGACTCTGCCATAAGTTGCCCGACTGGACAACTTGTCCCGACGGCGCAGCACAAGGTCCATCTTCGACCCTCTGCTGTGAAGGTCACCTTGTTTACACAGTGCCCTAACTTCACCTATCTGAAATAACTGTAAGGACCTGTGACAATGTTAGACAGGAAATTGCATGTTTTTGTTACTGTGTTCTGTACGGACTACATTTCCCAGAATTTCAGGGCAAGAGTTGCCGCGTTTTGGACACATAACAGTGGCCAATCCTGTTCATCCATGTTGATGGGTTGCATATAGGATGTACATGGACCAATACTAGAGACGTGTTAAGGAACTGCGCGGCTAAGAGAGAGCGGGAGAACACGTTGGAGAGTCGTCGGAGCAGGACCTGAAGAGGGACGGAGCAGGTTTCGGTTTCGCCCTTCGGGAAAAGAAAAAAGTGTCGCCCGGAGTGTTTTGCTGTTTTGCCCCGGTGCCGGAGACCAGGAGGTATACGGCTGCAAGGGAGGTCGGCAACACGACGCCGTGTGGATTTGCACAACATCGAAGGAAGCCCTGCTCGCCGGAACTCGCCTGCGGCCACTGCTCGGCATTGAGTTTTCTTTTCTTTTGATCCCGAACAAAGTTGTGGAATAAAAAGTGCACCAACGACTGGGCCCCAACGCACCACGCTGTGCAACAGGTTTTTCTTATGCTTATACTTTAATTGCATTGCAGCGAAATGTAGGTTTACCGTTTAAGGGTACGCTGCTCTTTGTTTTTTTTTTCCTCTTTACTTTAGTGGTCGTATTGGAGCTGTTTTCTTTCTCCCTTGCTGAATAGGGCTCAATAAATAGCCCGGTTATGTTTGAATGTTGAGTAGTGTTGAATGTCTTTATTGAGGAAGTGGTGGTTTTGTTTTATATTCTGGGGGAATATGTTATGACCTGATTAGCTTCATCTCAGTTCAATATTCCCACAGTGGAGGCACCGCGCTGCTAAATCTATTATTTGTGTTTTAAATGTTCGGTCTAAGGGAACAAAATCTCGTCGCATAACACCTAGCGGGTAAACAGGGAGTCACAGCCACTTCTAGTGAACTTAGAACCCAGGATCTAGTTAACGTGGTCAGCTTGTAGTCGCGTGTACCCCCTTTGGTGGCTGAAAGGGGGGGTTACATAACAATAAGGGTATATGATGTTGGCAAATGTTATTTTATATTATTTTGATGGATACGTGTCTGTAAGAAATGGAGGGACACTGCTGTCATACTGCATGTATGATAACATGGATGAAAAATATAGATCAATATATAGATAAATATAGAGAAATATAGATTCAAATTTGGTTTTAAAAGGGTCCAGATGGAACGTTAGGTAAAGTTCCGTGCACATACCTGTACTGTGGTGATGTACTTTTCACCGAAGCACAATCAGCCAATACAGCAGATGTTACTTCAGAATTGTTCTTTATGTGGTTGTCTGCTAATTAAGTTAAAAACTAAGCTGGTTCTTATTCTACTTAAGGATGTTATTTCAACTATCGCCACCAGCAGTATCGGAGTGTATGAGAATTTGTCCTTATATGGTAATTGTGTGACATTTGACCCCGCCCCTTCCCACAGACAGCAGCCAGGGTCCTCTCATTGGGTGCGTTGGACGCTATCCAGTGAGCTGAGACAAGACTGGACTCTTTCGGTACCGTGTCTCTTCGGAGAATCCTTGGGTACCACTGGTTTGACTTTGTGTCGAATAAGCGGTTGATAGAGGAGTCCCAAATAAGGCACATTACCTGCATCGTGAGGGAGCATCAGTTACGGCACTACGGCCATGTGGCGCGTTTTCCTGAAGGTGATCTGGCTCGCAGGGTCCACATTGCTGAAGACCTGAGCGGCTGGACCAGGCCGAGGGGACGCCCACGTAACGCCTGGCTGCGGCAGATGGATGGCCATTTCCGGAGGGTGGGACTGGACCATGTATCTGCCTGGGGGTGTCGCTGGATGTCGAGGAGTTTCGCTGCGTGGTGGGTGACTTGAAGCCCAACTAACTTCCAGTCTCATACATGTTGTGATAAATAAATGAAATACGGAAAAATCTTGATAACCTTATATGAAACACGCGTGATTTTAAAATGGGTACTTCACCTGTTGCCTTAAAAAACCCGCCACTAGTCCGATGTTACTATATAAATAATCTCTGCTCACGTCTCTGCTACAGCCAAATTGTCCCTATATACCGCATGTCTAACTTAGGTACAATTAAGGAAAATACAATATGTTTGTACATAGAATTATATGTATTTTAATAGGCATGTTAAGCGTTATGTTTAAAAATAGTTTCACCCTACTGATTCTTCAAGCCAGTAAAACGCTAAACGAAATTGTGTCCTTCCCAGTGTAATTTCCCACAAAGCTTAGTAACTGACACACCATTCCGTAACACCGCTGAAACACATGTGATGGATACTTTTAGTTTTTCCTTTGTAGAAACGCAACCGAGGAGAAAATACAGGAAGACAAATTATTAATTTAATAAAAATTTTAGATGTATTGGTTCTTCAATTTGGGGAATTCATGATTTAGTTATTCGTACATAATACAAAAAATAAAACTTAAATTCTCAGAAACACAGTATACATTTCCCAAAAGAGCTGTTAAAAACGTTTCACTTGTTCATCTTATACAACTGTTTGTACAAGTAATATGTTTTTTTTTTCAATTTTTAGTCTCGAATATAGATTTAAAAACAACAAATACGGTATCTTAAAACACGGACGCAAAAAACACTGACGCACTTATCGCACTATATATTCCTGTACACGTCTGATGCTGGTCATTTCGAGTGAAATAAGAAAGAGACCAGACATCCACATTTTTGAAAAACGCTGGCATACGACATGGAGCGAGAAATGATGTCCCTGGCTTTCCCAGTGTTCAACAAGCTGCGGCTGGCGGGACATCGCCGACGATGTAGCTCCTATTTCCAGTAAGTAGCTGTGGTCCATATATGCTGATGATGCCAAAAGAGCAAGGAGTCAGTTTTTTCCAAAAGGGTCTGGCTGCAGAACGTGCACTCACAGCCGCCTGCACGCTCACCCACAACAGGAAGTGCAACCGGGGAATCGTTTCCTAATTGCTAAGTTAGTGCTAATAAAGTGCGGTATACGTTTTCGAGTTACAGTCTTGCCAATTATGAACGATATGAAATATTCTTAATCATGTTAACATGTAAATATTTATGTTTGGCTAATAAACTAACTATGTTAGTTTATTAAAATGGTAGATTTTAAATGCGCATGTTATTCTTGTAATTATTAGCATCGTGGCCGTGGTAGTATCGAGAGCACTGATGTTCAGACTAGAGCCCTGCATTGGGAGCGGGATCCTGCGGGTCCCGCGGGACCCAATGCAAATCTCACGGGATTGGGCGGGTTTTAGATTGTCGTGGGCGGGAGTGACAGAGATAGCGGGTGGGATAAAAATAGACAGCGGGTCCCAAAATTGTTAGCTTAGCAGGATGGAGGATGCAGCTGATGTTAATAAAATTGCAAAGGGAGAATATAAAACAAAACTAAAATTGGGGAAATCGGAGATATGGAAAAACTTTAAAATTGTAACAAACAAAGAGGGTAAAGAGCTGAACTTTGTGTGTTGTGTGAAGTGCGGCAAAGCGATAGTGTACAACGGGCACAAATCTGGCACTTCAGGATTGAGGCGACACACCTGCCCCGTTGCTGTACTCCCAGGTAGAGCCCTGCATTGGGAGCGGGATCCCGCGGACAAAGCAAATCTCACGGGATTGGGCGGGTTTTAGATTGTCGTGGGCGGGAGTGACAGAGACAGCGGGCGGGATTGGGCGGGAATCGTTAGAAATTCAGCGGGAGTGGGCGGTAATGGTCAGAAATTCAGCGGGAGTGGGCGGGAGCGGGATTAAAAAAATAGTCCCGCGCGGGGCTCTAGTTCAGACAATGCTACTTTATTTTTTCGGCTGTTATTCCAAGGAAAAATTAATTGTGCAACCATCATAACTCGCACACGTGTCCCCTTATTCTATATAACCACTGTTACATACATACAGTGGTACCTCAGTACTCGAACTTAATCCGTTCAGAACTCCGGATCGAACACTAAAAAGTTCTGGTTCTGATCGAATTTTCCCCATAAGAAATAATGGAAAACCAAATAATTGGTTCCCAGCCCGAAAAAAAAATACACCTAAATATGTTTTTTTTTTTTTTTTAGCATTTAAACACAAAATGAACCGGATCAAACAAGAAGAGCATATACTGTACTAAATACATCTAAGCACATATATCAAAACAGTAATTTGTAATGTAAGAAAATAAATGTATCCAAACAATGTGTCCTGCCCCTATCGTCCACACGCCCCCTCGTTAACCCCTTGTGGAATCCCCGTGTGATCAGCTGTTTCTGGTTGTTGTCATTAGTCCTCTGCGTTTCAGTTTGTTGTCCGGTCATTGTATTGTCCGTCTGCGTTTTGCCTGCCTTACCTGTAATTAAACCCCGTATTCCCCGATACCCTGACGTCTGCGCTTTTGTTTCCGTTCTGTCCCTGCTCAGCACAACAATATTATAATTAAATGTATTAATGGTTTATTATTACAGTTTTTTACAATCGCTATGACAGTTTTTTCAAAACATTTAACAAGTTTCCTAAACTCTTAACACGGTTAGCACAACATCCGTCTTTGTAGGCTATACAATTAACACATTTCTTGTTGCTTTGATACAAAATGCGTACAGTTAACACCAATTTAAAATGCTTGAACTTCTTTTACACACAAGCTCAACCAAGACCAAAACAATGTAATTTTACAGTCAAATTTACAAATGCTTTAACACTGTATGTCAGAACAGATAACATCATGTTCTAAACATAACTTATATAGGCTAAAGTCAAAGTGAACAGCTGTTCATATTGTGAATTGAAACACAAATATATTCCCTGTATTTTATTCCATTGCCAATGAGAACTATACAAAGTTCCTTTTGAAAGGAACAGTGAGCACTTCAAAGAACTCCGTCACCAATATGTCCAGGTAAGGTTATGCAATACAGTCATTACTGTACTATACACAGTGTGTTTTGCAGTAAACTACTCTATAAATCTGGAGTGCATTAGTACATACAGTAGATATACAGTACAGCACAGCATTTACATACACTGTGTGTAATTACTTTGAGAGTCATGGAGTTGGAGGCCAATCAAGTCCCACATGAAATTATCTATGTTGACGAGGCTGGCTTCAACTTGGCGAAAAGGCGTCGCCGTGGGAGAAACATAATAGGCCAAAGGGCCACAGTTACCGTGCCGGGCCAGAGAAGAGCCAACATCACCATGTGCGCCGCAATCTCCAACAACGGTGTACTCCTGCATGAATGTCAGATTGGCCCCTACAACACCGACCGCCTTCTCCTGTTTTTAGAAGACCTGCACGAAAGACTGGTGCCAGAGGTAGAAAGGGGACAGGTGGGAGACCACTTGCCAATATACTGTATGTTATCACATGGGACAATGTGGCATTCCACCATTCCCGTGCAGTCACAGCCTGGTTTGACGCTCATCCAAGGATGATGTCCCATTTCCTTACCCCTTACTCCCCTTTCCTCAACCACATTGACGAGTTTTTCTCAGCCTGGAGATGGAAGGTTTTTGACCATCGTTCACATGACCAAATGTCCCTCCTGGATGCAATGGATGCTGCATGCCAAGACATCACAGCTGAACACTGCCAGGGGTGGATAAGGCATGCCAAAAGATTCTTCCCACGATGCCTTGCCAGAGAAGATATCAGGTGTGATGTGGATGAGGACATGTGCCCAAATGCAGAAGACTGGACAGAATAGAAGATTACTTTGTTTTTTTTTTTATTATAATTCCGGTGCTTTTTCTGTTTGTATATCTTGCAGTAATGTCCTTTTGCAAATAAAGTCTGTACTGCAGCAGTTCTGTCTATTTTTTTTTTACATAAACTGTACATTTTATAAAGCTACTCTAAGATGGTCATTCACTTTTTTGTATTGAATTTCTGCAGCAAAAGAAACAAAATGCATGTATTTACTAAACCCAACAAAACAAAAATGTAGAAAGGCTTCAAATATAAGGGCAGACCTGACACATAAAATAATGCAGTTTCTGTAATTTCAGCTGATGATAGTGTTTTTTTGTCAATGTGTTATGATTGATTAAATGTTCCTGTTGGAAGAGAACATGTGTTACTGTTTTGAATAATTATTTGATTTTAAAACATGTTTGCAGTGTTTTGCTAGACATAGTGTACTGTGGTAGTTTATTATTGTATTTTGAAAATTAGTTTTGGGGTTTAGTTTACAATGTGTGATTTTGAGCATGAAATTAACCGTTTTGCCAATTGTGTGTTTTAGGTGTGATGGTGCGTTAAGAGTTTAGGAAACTTGTCTAAATAGCGATTGTAAAAAACTGTAATATTAGGGTTAGGCTTATTATATAATAATAATTACTGTTACTGTCTATCATTGTCTAAATGTATTTTCTGAAGCTTCATCCTTTGTTTCTGCTGAGAGACGTGCTGCGTGACTCATTTCCCTGCGCATACAAGTTAACTTAGGTCCATGTTCACGGTTTGACTTTTGAGATTCAGATCGAGTTCTAGGTAATTTTTTTTCGAACTGGTTGGGTCGACTTTTAAGAATTTCGAGTTCTAATGAGTTTGAGAACTGAGGTACCACTGTATATGTATTCACCTATCGTGCCCCTGCTATATTGCAGATTTTTCCCAAACGCAATCTCTGCGATGTGTGTGTGTGTGTATTATATTATATATATTATATATTACATATTATTATTATTATCTCACTCAGATCCTTAGCCCTACATCCACATATCATATGTGTTTAAAGCATGTGGGAGGGGTATTTTAACACTGGTCGATTTTCTTTTGAGGCTCCCTGGTTCAAAAAACTTGGAAAACCCTTTATTTAACTTTGTCTGCCAAACTTGTATTTGTTAAATGAGTCACATTTGGATTGTTTTTCAGGGCTCTGTTCGCCAGTGAATGGAATGATCCGGGAAAGTGCGAATACCAATTCCCAGGCATTTCCCCGGACACGTTAAGGCAGATTATCGAGTACGCCTACACGTACTCTGTGCACATCACAGTAGACAATGTGGAGAGCCTCCTGGCAGCTGCTGATCAGCTGAACATCTTGGGCATCGTGCAGCGTTGCAGCGGCTTCCTGCATGACCAGCTCTGCACTGAGAACTGCATTGGCCTATTGAAAATCGCAGATGTCTACTCCCTCAGTGAGCTGCACAAGTCTGCCTTCGACATGATCCTGAGGAACTTCAAGGAGGTCGCCATCACCTCAGAGGAGTTCCTGGATCTCACTTTACATGAGCTCCCTGATATTATTGAAAAGGATGAGCTCAATGTAAGAGAGGAGGATGTGGTCTTTGAGGCTATCCTCCGCTGGATCATGCATGAGCCTGCCAACCGAAAGGCCCACATTTCAGTGCTGTTGCCCAAGGTGACTATAATTATACAACATTCTCACCAACATGCGGCATAACAATAGAACACTAATTCAGTGAAGTCCTTATTACTGTACCTAGAGAGTAAACCTCCATTTCCATGTCCCATAAGTCTACAACCTGGGCTTCTAAGTCATTAAACCAGCAGTAGAGTCTAACAAACAAATAAATGGAAAACAACACAGTCAAAGGTCTTACATTAAACAAGTGTTAACTGACACATCTGAGTCTTTCAAAGTAAATGGCTTCAGCTAAAGCATTATGAAAATGAGAGATTAAAATTTGGAAATGCTGTTACATCCATTATCTCAATAGTTACAGAAATAGATACACAAAAAAGCAACAAGAAACTCATAAGAATTCTCTTGTTCTGTTTTCCTGTGTAGGTGCGGATGGCTCGCATGGATGTGGAATACTTTATGAAGACCATCAAGGACAATGACATAGTGAAGGCCGATGTGGCGTGCAGGCCCATTATCAAGGAAGTTTTGAAGGCCATCTATGAACTTGATGATAGAAGTGTATGTTCTGACTTCGAAAACCCGATGATCCGCCCACGCCTGCCCTCTGACGTCTTGCTGGTTATTGGTGACTGGGATATCCTCCCAACCAGTTGTATTGATGCATACGACAGCCGTGCCGACCGCTGGGTGGATGTGACTGAGAAGGAGGAGAACCCCTCGAGCTTCCATGGCACCGTATATTTAAATGGATATGTGTACTGCATCGGGGGGTTTGACGGCCTAAACTGCGTCAATACCGTGCGCAGGTTTGACCCCATCTCACGGACGTGGCAGGAAGTGGCCCCGATGCACTCCTGCCACTGTAACGCTAGTGTGGCAGTACTTGATGGCTACATCTACATCATGGGTGGCCATGACGAGGTTATGCGCCTTAACACAGCTGAGCGCTATGACCCAGCAGCAAATGAATGGACACTTATCCAGCCCATGCAGGAGCGCAGAAACACTGCCAGTGCCACCACCCTGAATGGCAAGGTAGGTTAATGTGAGGGCATCTGACTGTGTTTACCCTCATTTTCCCCTTGAAATTGAATATTTTACAGATTCAGCAGCTCTTATTCTCTTCAAATTGCTGATTTTAATCCTTAATAACTAAGTTCAGTAACCTAATGTGTTTGGATGAAACATAAATGACCTCGCATTACTGGTCAGCATTAGTGACACATTAGGTAGCACTGTGATCTCTGGCTCTGTGTTTGTGCAGTTCAGCCCACAGCCCAAGACATGTGAGATAGATTAACTGTGTTCCAACACCAGGTTTCCCCAATTCTGGTCCTGGTGGGCCAGAATCCAAAACAATTAGCAGATTTCCCTGTTCAAACACACCTACTAAACCTGGTATCTAACTGATTAAGGTGTGCCTGAGAATGGAAATCTGCAAGCTGCGTTGGACTCTGGCCCTTCAGGACCAGAACTGGGGAACCCTGTCCTACACTATCCATAGCACATACTTTTATGTTTGAGTCACAATGAACTTGATCTGTAAATCCCCTACCTCCTGCCTTGTGCTTTCGGGCACAAGCTCCAGGTTCATCACAACCCAGTTCTGAATAAACTTTTATGGAAGATGGATGGATTCAATATGTTTTAGCAAAATGTACATTTACACTTTGTAGATCTCCATGCCCAACTGCATACGTTTTCATGTTTAAACTGGTTTTCCTAGATATATGTCTGTGGGGGCTTCACTGGAGCAGAGCCTCTTTCTACTGTGGAGTGCTATGACCCACACACTGGGGAATGGACCACAATCACCCCAATGAGCTCTCCCCGATATGGCCATGGAGTTGCTGCATATAAAGGGAGAATCTATGCGGTGAGTGACTCCTTTCTTTTACCTTGAACCAAAGGTGCCAAGTCTCATGTTTTACTCATAAGACTCACGTTGTTTTTTTGTCTTTGCTACTGTGTCATGGATTGTGGTGCGTATAAACCAAAAAAAAGGTTCAGTACCAGAAATAACCTGCTGCGAAGGCTTATCTGAATACACATAAAAAATATATGTCATCCACTTTAGCCTTCCTTCCGTCATTTCTGGGTTATAAACTGCATGGGGGGGGGGAGGTGGTTTCTGCTACAAGGTTGCATAATAAAGCTTAGATTTCTGATTAGTTATATTCTGTAGTCACAGGCATAATTGGTCAGGTCGTTGTTTTTCAGTGTCTATTTAACTGCAAGTGTTTTTTTATAGTAACTATAATAATAGCAAAATATGTAAGCATCTTTTTTGATGGCACAAAGTTTTCACTGAATTGTAGAGGTTTTCCGCTGCCCAAATCCCTCTTTTCACTGCAGTTAAGTCGACGTGTATATAACACAATTGAATTATAAGCTTGTGTCATATATAGACAATGGGAGGTTCTAAGGCACCTGCTTTCTAAGGAGTAAAATTCCTTAAGAGTTCATGACTTTGGGAAAGTTGATATTTGCCCATCCCTCTGGTATCTGAATGATCATTTACCTTTGATGTCTAACAGGTGGGCGGTACCGACAGGTCTCAGTACCTGCGTAGTGTGGAGGCATATGAACCAACCACGAACAGCTGGCATACTGTGGCCCCCATGTCCACGATAAGAAGCTATTTTGGCATCGCCGTAGTGGATGACCAGCTGTTCGTGTTGGGTGGCTATGATGGGCTCGGAGTTAATAAGAGGGTGGAGTGTTACGATGCGGAGACAGGGAGCTGGTATCGTGCACAGGACATGATCGCAGCCAACGACACCTTCAGCTGCTGCGTAGTGCCTGCGCTCCCCCGCATCGTACAGTACGCTTCACCGCGTTAGTCTCCGATGGCCACCCAGGAGAGAAACCCATCTGCCTCCAACAGCCTGCCCAGTATGTAACCTCATTTACCCTCCCCCCCCACCCCCATTTTCTAAAATTAATACTGTTCACAGAAAGTCTTGCAATACTTGCTTACATACAGTGGAAACATCAAGCATGTTCAGTCTAACACCAACATGGGGGCCCATGCATGTGTAAGTGTCTCTATGGCTATTTTTGGTTCCCTGTGCTGCTGTTGTCCTGGGCTCCCAGAACATGCTGTTTTACCTTTTCCATGTAATCTGCCCATAGCTATAAGCACACACTGATGGATGCTGTCTGTCACACAACCACCGTCTTTCCTCTCACCTATAGAGTACCATAAAGATATACATGTGTCGGCACTTTGTGTTGTAGCTGCCAAAACAATCCTCTAACACACACACATTGTGTACATGTGCTGTCACACTGCTGACTTTGTACAGCGGTGCTTTCTGCTTTTTAACAAAGTGCCTTCAGTCACACACACTCACAATCTGTCACTCAGACATCAGGACAGTCGATCTGTTAGCTGTTATTTTTCCTGCACAGCAGTACATTGTTGGACTAATGCCTCATTCACGCATAAATGATTCTGTTCTCACACTTTCTCTATCTCTCACTGATTCCATTCCTTTCAGGGTTCCCTGTCCTCCTCTTCCTCTGCCTTGTGGGTGGCAACTTTCCAGAGGATGGAGCTTCTCCCAGTGGCTGCGTGTTGATGTCACCTCGCACATCAGCAGAACAGACATGCAGGAACAAGGCCCAGCGCGTCCTTCCAGCCCACCGAGATCATGATCCTGGACAAGGGAGCAGTGTGTACAGCTCCTTATTACTTAGTACTATTACATTAAAACAAATACATTAAAGTATACATTTAAATGATCTGAATATTTCTTTAACTCAAATCTAAAAGGTTAAATCTGAACACCATGAACATTAATTCACAACATATGCTGTATGAATATAACTCAGTGCCCCACTACATTAGCCAAGTAGATTTAAGCATAAATAACTGTTCGCTGGGCTTGCCAACTTTCAGCCATGTCCCATCTTTTCTCTCACCAATGCAGTACCATAAATATATACATGTGTCAGCACTTTGTGTTAACATAATAAAGTGGCATGTAAAAACACTTTCTAATCTTACCATTCCATCAACGTCCTCTTGTAGTGCCAAGGTGCAGCGATCATACCGTGTGAGGACCTTGTTGCTGACGTGCACGATGTTCACCAGGATTCCTGGTTTTGTCTAAAACTTGTGAAAGCTATAAACAAAAATATCAAATAAGTAGAAACCAACACAGTGTTTTTTTGACTCTGATTATTTAAATTATTTACCAAATCTCTTTGTGTGGGATGTAGATGTCGTCCCCAGCATGATTTGTTTGCTTCCACTGTTTGGAGATCTCACAGGCCACTCTCCATTGGTGGCTCCTCAGTCGATTCCAGGTTTGATGCCTCATGTTGCTTATTCTTATGCTCTGTAAAGCAAACAAAAAAACAAATATAAGCAATGTACCACTATGCATGTATATTACAACTGTATTAGCATGCAGAGGTTTCATAAACAGCACATCATGACCAGTTTATTACCTAAGACAATATGGCCGTGCAGGTCTATGTTTAATGCAGCATCTGGTTCAACAATTTTCTGATACCGCTCTTTGGAATTCCTCCCCACATTCACAGATGGTGCAAAAAAACATGCACAGAAGGTGTAAGCATATTGAGGAAATAGTTGTTTTTCCTCATGCCAGAGAAGATTTGCTCCACACACTGCCTGTTTAAGCAACCCACTAATTATGGAACCAAGCTGATTCTTGGGAGGACATCCTTTTCGTCTTTGCTATTCTGCTGATGGAAAACATCACTCAAGCAATAGTGCTCAGAAGAGCCAGTTACAGGGTGACAGCCTTCGTCTTCGGGATCCTTTTTCTCTCCTTTTTCTCCCTTAACCATGGCAGCCTGACCTGCAGTCTTCCCTCTGCAGAAAGTTTGAGGTTCTCTGGTGTATGATAGACCAATCTTCCATCATTCTTGGGAAAGGTTGGATTCTCTGGGTAACGCCTGTTTACTTGACTAAAAAGTCCCCTTTGGTAATCATAGACTGTGACATTGGGAAAATACTTCCATGAGAGAAGCATATCCGCTAAATCTCTAGAACTCTCTACCCTGAGGTTGAACTTAACTGAATAAATGACTCTACATGGACAAGAGATCACAGCCCAGCCACCTGTAAAAGATCATGTGTCTCTAGCAAAAGTGAACAATACAATTAAATTCCAAAAGCTTTACATAATTATCACACTTAAGTTGCTATAAAAGGCAGTTATATAAAACATGTATGAATCAATGTTTTTTATTATTAATTTTTTTTTTATCGGCAGTCTTTAAAGTAAAGCTAAACAGGTTACTGTATAATTTATAGATACAAATGATCAAAAAGGTTTTGGAAGAGTAGCAGTTGCAGGGAAAAAAATGAATCTCTTACCAGAAGCTCCCCAAACTTGACTGAAGACTGCCATAAGTTGCCCGACTGGCCAACTTGTCCCGACGGCGCAGCACAAGGTCCATCTTCGACCCTCTGCTGTGAAGGTCACATTGTTTACACAGTGCCCTAACTTCACCTATCTGAAATAACAATAAGGGTATATGTTATTTTATATTATTTTGATGTATACGTGTCTGTAAGAAAGGGAGGGACAGTGCTATCATACTGCATATATGATAACATGGTTGAAAAATATAGATCAATATATAGATAAACATAGATTCAAATTTGGTTTTAAAAAGCGTCCAGATGGAACGTTAGGTAAAGTTCCGTGCACATACCTGTACTGTGGTGATGTACTTTTCACCGAAGCACAATCAGCCAATACAGCAGACGTTACTTCGGAATTGTTCTTTATGTGGTTGTCTGCTAATTAAGTTAAAAACAAAGCTGGTTTTTCTTACAGTTCCTTAAGATGCATTTCTTTATTCCAGTACCACACATTTATTTGTTTAATCTAGGCAAAAAAAACAAGCATTTTAAACTCGCATTTGGCATTGCGTAGCAAATTTCTGCGTACCTCTGACAGGTTATCCATTGTTATTACACGGCTCTCTGGAATGCTTGATTCTGATTGGCCAGTTGAGACATTTGCAGGTTCGCTATTTTCAAATAATAACCGCTCCAAAGTAATAACGCATAGTCACGTGGTACCATATCGTTTCGCGGAAAGATAAAAATATTATTTTAAAACAAATATGCCAATAAAATGTTTCAAATTCATATTCATGTCCATGTCATTTTCCTTATGTGGCAAGTAGCCGTGTAATAAGCGGGATAATGTACAGGCAGCCGGTAGTTATCGCGAAATAAGCCACCGTATCACCCTTCAGTGTGATACAGATACCTCCGCTTCGCGTCGGGTCCTGATCACACTGTCGGGGCTTATTTCTGCGATAACTACCGGCTGCCTGTACATTATCCCTTACTTATGCGCAAGGTATTCTTATTCTGCCTAAGGACGTTATTTCAACTATCGCCACCAGCAGTATCGGAGTGTATGAAAAACTGTCCTTATACGGTAATTGCGTGACATGTCGCCCCGCCCCTTCCCACAGGCTGCAGCCAGGGTCCTCTCGTTAGGTGTGTTCGACTTGGGCTTAGGTCTGTCTGCAGCTGACAGTGTTGCCAAGTTAGCGATTTTGTCGCTATATCTAGCGAATTTTTAGACCATTCTAATGACTGGTTTTCAAAAAAGCGACTAGCGACTTTTTTTGGTGTTACTGTAGACTTTTGGAGACTCTGACGTGAAAGCACGTATAGTTCTTACTCTCCTCACCGAGCAGCGGGTGCTGCCATGGGTTCCTCTCACGTCCCAAAGCAGGCGGCCAGTCGTCGCGCAGCAGCCCCGCCCAGCTGCAGTCCGAGCAGGATACGTTTATCCCTCTGCGTCCAGACTGCAAATGAATCGCGCATGCGCGAAACCCTGGCTGATTCTGCCCTGGCTGTCAAAAATAAGTAACTCCGCCAGAGTAATCAAGAAATAACTTATAAACGCAAAACACTTTATATTGAAATATGGATTGGTAATGGTTTTATTTTACTCATCTAGTTCCTGAGGATTTGTTTATAGGCAACGTGTCCTCTTCTGAGCAAAGAAGCTCAGAAGAACATTTTGGGAGAACATTTTAAAACAAATTTGAGGAAGCACTTCTTTACACAGCGTGTAGTTAGAGTATGGAATAGTCTTCCTGCTAGTGTAGCGGAAGCTAAAACCCTGGGGTCCTTTAAATCAGAGCTAGATAAGATTTGAACAACTCTGAGCTATTAGTTAAGTTCTCCCCAAACGAGCTTGATGGGCCGAATGGCCCCCTCTCGTTTGTAAATTTCTTATGTTCTTATGTTCTAAGCGACCAACAAAAACATTAGACATATAATTCAGAGGAATATTGTTTCTAAGCCAGCTGCAGTATTTTACTGGAATAAACTGTTCGATGACACAGATTGGGAATCTACTGGGATGTTACCTAGGACTTTCATTATTACGAATAAGGGGTGGGAGGTAACTTTTAAGATCCTTCACCGTTGTTATCCAGTGAATTGTAAGATTGCCAAATTTAAAAGAGATATGAATGCGTCCTGTTCTTTTGGATGTAATCCTGATTCATTTATTTTGGGATTGTAGATACAGTAAGATATTCTGGACAAACCTCAATAATTAAATAAACATAGTTGTTGTTGTTTTAGTTCTCTTCTACCTTTTATATTGTCACAGGGAACTATATCCTAACATGTACTTATGTTTGTATATAGTACAGCATTAATAAAAATAATAATAATAATAAGTTTATTTGTAGTTCGAAACGCATTTATGGTGGTTTTTAACCACTTTTTGTATCTCCCACGACATTATTCCTCTCTGCTACAGTGTCCATTACAATTACCAGCACATTGCACATTATGCAAATGAGGTGATGGCATCATTTAGCGACTTCTAGCGACTTTTGGGACAGTCAACAGCTACTTTCCTTGCTGAGGAGTTGGCAACAGTGGCAGCTGACGTGACGTGGAGCGAGATCTGCCGGCGGCTGCAGGGGTGGAGTACAAACCGACTGCAGCCAAGTCGGACAACTTCTACTCCTCGTAGTTTGCGAGATCTGACTGCAATGGCAGCACTGCCGGAAGGGTTTCGATCAAGGTTCTTCAAATCTGGACCTCGATTCCAAATCCAGGCCTTGTTTTCAGTCCTCCCAGGTAGTTAATTTAATAATTACTGATTCTGATTGGTCAGAGGCTTCACACCTGACTGACAGGTAAAGGAAGGCTGGAAAAACAGCAGTGCTCGGACAGGCAGTTCCGAGGCGTTATCTGCTATTTCTCCCGAATATCACGTAAAGCAGTAATAACTGTTTTTCAGTTATTTTACCTGGTTAAATAAATGACATAAATGCTCTAAAAGTACACGTAAGTTAGTGGTTTATTTATTGTTAGTTACTGTAATGTTGCGCTGCATTGTTTAATCGTCCAGTCTGTGAAGAAGGCATTCAAGTATGAATTGCATCTTACATAAGAACATAAGAACTATACAAACGAGAGGGGGCCATTCGGCCCATCAAGCTCGCTTGGGGAGAACTTAACTAATAGCTCAGAGTTGTTAAAATCTTATCTAGCTCTGATTTAAAGGAACCCAAGGATTCAGCTTGCACTACATTATCAGGAAGACTATTCCATACTCTGACTACACGCTGTGTAAAGAAGTGCTTCCTTAAATCCAGTTTGAAATGTTGTCAGTACACGACAATAAAAACTTTGATTCCTTGAAATACATGTATTTGATCTTTTCACACAGGGCCACTATACACAATAGGATCAGGAGTTGGTTATTGGAAAAGAAGTAATGTGCATGCAGGTGATATTTGTATAGATTTATCTACACCCTTCTGACAGTGCGGCCATTGCAGTCAGGTCTCGCACACTATGAGTAGAAGCTGTCCGACTTGGCTGCAGTCAGTTTACACTGCATCCCTGCAGCCGCCGCCAGATGCTCTTGTCACGTCAGCTGCAGACAGACATAAGCCCAAATCGAACGCAGCCACAGATTCGATTGCTTAGCCTTGGTATCCCGGATGTATAACTCGTATTTTTGCATGTGAATTCGGACAGTCGAATTTCCGATGCATATTTCCAATATTCAATGTTAGAATTTCAGTGGCATATAAAATTCAAATTGTGATGACACAGATTTACTTCCATAGATAAATCAGGCGATGGTGTCATTTAGTGACTTTTGAGACAGCCAATAGCTACTTTCCATACTGAGGCAACAGTGCATAGAAATCGGTATCGGTGTTTGTCAGTCACATTTGAGTGTATCGCGGATGTAAACACGTTTGGTTAAGAAACTTAATATTTCATATTCAGAGTCAAGAACACCACAAAAATGTTATTGCATGGACATAACATTATTGGTCATATTTAAAATAAAATATAAGTGGCAAGCACAATACAGGCTCGGTATACAATGAGTTTATACAGATCCTTCCAGACATCATGTGAAACGTTAGAAACCGTACTTGCAAATGTTTCTAAACTTAAACTATAGTTGGGCATTGGTTTGTCAGGGCACAGCACACAGTGACAGCCTAGCTTATCCAGCATTGTGGCTTATAATCCATGCACGCGAATATACACATACATGCACTGATAAACGTGTCATTACAGCTTTGCTGTTTACTTTTGTCTTTAAAAAGCATTCACTCTGTAACGCTAGTTTAACACGAACAGATTAACCCATTTCTGCTACCCTCCGTAGTGAGACTATATAGTTTGCTAGCGTAGGTTAACCAATGTGAAAATACCAAGTTTAGAAGACAAAAAATGCATATTCAGTAATACTACCTAAACACAAAACATCTTACTTGCCTTTATGAAAATGCTGAGAGCAAACACGCATTAAGGGAGATATCATGTTGAAAGTTATCTCTTTCCGTCTCACCGCTGCGACCCAGGCCACCCGGCGCCTGTTCGTTACCTCCTCTATTTGCTGTCCATATCGATCCTCTTTTCCAATTAGGTAACCGAAAAAATCCCGAGGAGTTTCGCTGTGTGGTGGGAGCGGCAACACGCTGCATCAGCGCACGCTCCCAACCTTAAGCCCACCTAGCTTCCAGTCTCAAACACGTTGTGATAAATAAATGAAATAAGGAAAAATGTCGATAACCTTATATGAAACACGCGTGATTTTAAAATGGGTACTTCACCTGTTGTCTTAAAAAACCCGCCATTGGTCGGATATTAAAAATTGTCCCTATATACAGTATATACCGCATGTCTAACTTAGGTACGACTAAGGAAAATACAATATGTATGTACATAGAATTATATGTATTTTAATAGGCATGTATGTTAAGCGTTATGTTTAGAAATATAGTTTTATGCTTAAAAATATAGTTTCACCCTACTGATTCTTCAACCCAATAGAACACCAAATGAAATGTTTTCCTTCCCAGTGTAATTTCCCACAACGCTATAGTAACCGACACACGATTCCGTAACACCGCTGAGACATGTGATGGGTACTTTTAGTTTTTCCTGTGTAGAAACGCAACCGAGGAGAAAAGACAGAAAGACAATTTAAATTATTAATGTAAGAATAATTTTATGTGTATTGGTATTTGAATTTGGGGAATTCGTGATATTTAGCTATTCGTGCATAATACAGAAAATAAAACTTAAATTCTCAGATAAACACAGTATACATTTTCCAGAACAGCTGTTAAAAACGTTTCACTTGTTCATCTTGTACAACTGTTTGTACAAGTAATATGTTATTTTTAAAATTTTTAATCTCAAATATAGATTTAAAAATAAATATAAAAACAAATACGTATATTTGAACACTGACACAAAAGCGCAGTTTTTGCGTCACAGTGTTCAAATACCGTAGCCTATTAGTATATTTGAACACTGTGACGCAAAAGCGCAGTTTTTGCGTTATAGAACGTATCGCACTATATATTCCTGTACACGTCTGATGCTGGTCATTTCGACTGAAATTAGAAAGAGACCAGACATCCACATTTCTGAAAAATGATGGCATACGACATGGAGCGAGAAATGATGTCCCTGGCTTTCCCAGTGTTCAACAAGCTGCGGCTGGCGGGACAGATGTGTGACGTGGTCCTTGTCGCCAACAATGTAAAGTTCGAAGCCCACAGAATAATTCTGTGCGGCTGTAGCTCCTATTTCCAGTAAGTAGCTGTGACCCATACATACTAATGATGCCAAAACAACAAGAAGCCAGAGTTTCCTCTCTTTAGCAGTGACTTCTACCTGGCAATAAGTCTATAATATGATAACAGAATGCATTATTGTGTTATATTAATGCAGTACAGGGTTAATAAGAAAAGTATAAATACCGAGCAGCAGTTATTAAGTGTATACCACCTTAACTTTTGACATATTATAATAATAATTTGGAGCACGTCAATCGGAGGCAAAAAAAAAACCCCTTATGTAACTTTATCTGTAAAACCTAAATGTATTAAATGAGTCACATCTGGATTGTTTTTCAGGGCTCTGTTCAACAGTAGCTGGAATGTTTTGGGAAAACGCGAGTACAAATTCCCAGGCGTTTCCCCAGACACGTTGAGGCAGATAATCGAGTACGCCTACACGTACTCTGTTCTCGTCACGGCTGACAATGTGGAGAGCCTCCTGGCAGCTGCTGATCAGCTGAACATCTTGGGCATCGTGCAGCGTTGCAGCGGCTTCCTGCATGACCAGCTCTGCACTGAGAACTGCATTGGCCTTCTGAAAATTGCAGATGTCTACTGCCTCAGGGAGCTGCACAAGTCTGCCTTCAACTTGATCCTGAGGAACTTCAAGGAGGTCGCCATCACCTCAGAGGAGTTCCCAGATCTTACCTTACATGAGCTCTCTGAAATAATTGAAAAAGATGAGCTCAATGTAAGAGAGGAGGGCGTGGTCTTTGAGGCTATCCTCCGCTGGATCATGCATGAGCCTGCCAACCGAAAGGCCCACATTTCAGTGCTGTTGCCCAAGGTGACTATAATTACACATCATTCTCAGTTAAGAATAGAACACTAATTCAGCGAAGTCTTTAATTCAGTAGCTAGAGACTAAACCTGCATGTCCCATAGGTCTACAATCTAGGCCTGCAAGTATTGCAACTTAGAGTATAGTCTAAAAACAAATGAACACAACACACTCAAATGTCTTACATTAAACAAGTGTTAATTGACATATGTCAGGGTCAGTGCCCATCTGATCCTGCCCTTTGTGTCTTTTCCCCATTTGGCCAGCCAGAGTCAGTAGCCATCCAATTTGGTCACTTGAAAAACCTTGAGTGCTTCTGCTGCTACTTGGACTGCTGCTTACCTTGTTGGGTTGAGCATGTGGCTCTGAGATGGGTATCCTCCAGTCATGGGTTCAAAGTTGGCCTTGGAGTAACTTTATTAATTCACTATAATTTATTGGTTTTCTGTTTGTTGTGTTCTATTTTGTTTTTTCAGTCATTGGTTCGCTCTGCTTGTGGTCTGCATCATAACCTTAGTATTTAATTCCCAGTATGTAGTAATGTTTCAGAGTTTTGGTATTTGTTAAAGTTCCCTAGTTTCTCTGCTTGTTAATTGTTAGTTATGTTCCTCCTCCTGTTGCCTATTTCTTCGTACTGTGCTGATTAGGTAATTGTCTCGTGTCACACCCGCCCTCTCGTTAGCCGGTTACTTGTTTGTACTTACGTGCCTGTGTTTGCGCTGTTCGTTAGTTAGTACCGTAATTGTGCTTTGTTACTCTGTGGTTTATGCTGCCCTTTCTCCTAGTTCTCTTCCTGGTGTTGACCTTTTCCTTTTTATGGTAGTTTATTGTTTGGTTGTTTTTTTTCTCCTCATGTTTAGTTCTCACCCCTCGTGGTCCCTTTTATTTTGTAGTTTTCCCCTCGGTGATCAGTTTTGTTAATAAGCCCCTTTTGTCATGGAGTTGCCCAGTGGCTCATCACATTCTTTTCCCTCCCTGCACCATGCATTCAAAGCATGAAGGAACTCATGGGATTTCCCTCGTTCTGGGTTACTGTGTAGGCGCGGATGGTTCGCATGAATACAGATTATTGCATTAAGACCGTGAAAAACAATGACCTAGTGAAGGCCAATGTGGCGTGCAATTTAGTTTGCATTGCCAGCCATAAGTCAGACTCGTTCCTGGTGGGTGTTGGACTCTGCCAGAGCTGCCCTATGTCACCAGTTCTGTTCATAAGGTTTATGGACAGAATTTCTAGGCATAGCCAAGTGGCAGCGGGGGTCCAGTGCCGGGGCCTCAGGATGGCATCTTTGCTTTTTGTCGATGACATAGTCATGTTGGCATTCTTGGGCTGTGTGTGACCTGCAGGATGTAGTGGGCCGGTTTGCAGCTGAGTGTGAGGTGGCTGGGATGAGGATCAGCACCTCCTATGCCTTGTCCACACGTATACGGGTATTTTTTAAAACGTACCTTTTTCTATATGTCTTGGGCTTTTGTCCACACGTAAACGGCATTTTAGGTCACTGAAAATGGAGCTTTTGCACAACTCCACCCAGGGTGAAGATTTTAAGAAACTGCGTGTTCAGCGTCGACATGTAGACAGGGAAAACAGAGTTTTTGGCTTGAAACGTCAGATTGTGCGCCGTTGTCCACTTTGTTTAACGTCAGAGCGTGTGCTGTTTGCTGTATACATTAGGCGAGTTTGAGCAATGGCGGATTTAGCCGAAATAGTGCTTGTGCTAACCTTGCTGACAGGACTTCTTACATGTGTACAGATAAATGTTGAGTCACTCTCGCATTATATTGATCAACACAGGCGTTGGAATGTGCGCCATGGTTTTCAACTTAACAGGACTGGCAATTAGGCTTCTGATTGGCTAACATGGCAGTACGGTTAGAGTTATAATGCCGCCTGTTGGTTTGGCATGCTCTTGACGGCGCATTTTAGCGGTTTCATGTGGACGGAAATATTTTAGAAGACAATGTTTGTGTGGACGGGGATGTCTTTTAAAAGGGAGGGGGAAAAACACCGTTTAAAAAATACTCGTGTACGTGTGGACCAGGCACTAGTCTGAGGCTATTGTTCTCGACTGGAAAAGGGTGGATTGCCCTCTCCTGTTGGGGAATGAGTTGTTGCCTCAGGCGGATAAGTTTAAGTATCTCAGGGTCTTGTTCATGAGTTAGGGAAGAAGGGAGCAGGAGATTGACAGACGGATTGATGCAGCTTTGGCAGTAATGTGGACGCTGCAGTGCTCTATTGTGGTAAAGAAGGAGCTGAGCTGGAAGGCAAAGCTTTCAATTTACCTGTCAATTTATGTTCCTACCCTGACCTGTGGTCATGGTAGTGACCGAATGAATGAGATCTCGGATACAAGCGGCAAAAATTAGTTTCCTCTGCGGGGGGTCTGGGTTCAGCCTTAGAGGTAGGATGAGGAACTTGGACATTCGGGAGGGGCTCAAAGTAGAGCCACTGCTTCTCTGCATGGAAAAGAGCCAGTTGAGGTGGTTCAGGCATCTATCCAGGATGCCTCCTGGACAGCTCCCTGGGAAGGTGTTTTGGGCATATCCTGGAGAGATTGAATCTCTTGGCATCCCTGCTTAGACTGCTGCCCCCACAACCCGACCCCGGATAAGCGGCACAAAATGGATGGATGGATAACACTCAAATGTCTTACATTAAACTAGTGTTAACTGAAATATCTGAGATTTTTCAAGTAACTGGCTTCAGCTGAAGCATTATGGAAATGAGAAATTAAAATCTGGACATACTGTTTGATCTTTTATGGTAAGAGTTGCTCTTTTCCAGCGATATATAAAAAGCATCAAAGAACTCATGGACATTCTCTCGCTCTTGTTTCCTGTGTAGGTTCGGATGGCTCGCATGGATCCCGAATTCTTTATGAGGACCATAAAGAAAAATCATTTCGTCAAGGCAAATGTGGCATGCAGGCCCATCATTGAGGACGTACTGAAGACCATGTATGACCTCGATGATGGACCTGCATGTTCCGACTTTGCAAATCCTCTGATCCGCCCACGCCTTCCGTCTGAGATGTTGCTGGCGGTTGGTGGTTGGAGTCGACACAGACTCAACCGGATCAATGCGTACGACACCAGAGCTGACCGCTGGGTGGATGTCACGCAGGAGGATGACAAGCCGAACTCCTGCCATGGCACCGTTTATGTAAACGGATATGTGTACTGCATCGGGGGTTATGACGGCACACACACCGTCAATACCGTACACAGGTTCAACACCATCACACGGGCGTGGCAGCAGGTGGCCCCGATGCACTCCTGCCGCTGCTACCCTAGTGTGACCGTGGTCGATGGCCACATATACGCCATGGGCGGCCGTGATGATTTTATGCGCCTCAACTCAGCTGAGCGTTATGACCCAGCAACAAACGAATGGACGCTTATCCGGCCCATGCAGGAGCGCAGAAACTGTGCAGGTGCCACCACCCTGAATGGCAAGGTAGGTTAATGTGAGGGCATCTGACTGTGTTTACCCTCAGATTCAGCAGCTCTTATTCTCTTCAAATTACTGATTTTAATCCTTAATTACTAAGTTCAGTAACCTAATGTGTTTGGACGAAACATAAATGACCTCGCATTACTGGTCAGCATTAGTGACACATTGGGTATCACTGTGTTCTCTGGCTCTGTGTTTGTGCAGTTCAACCCACAGCCCAAAACCTGTGAGATAGATGAACTGGTGTTCCGACACCAGGTTTCCCCAATTCTGGTCCTGGTGGGCCAGAATCCAAAACAATTAGCAGATTTCCCTGTTCAAACACACCTACTAAACCTTGTATTTAACTGATTAAGGTGTGCCTGAGAATGGAAATCTGCAAGCTGCGTTGGACTCTGGCCCTTCAGGACCAGAACTGGGGAACCCTGTCCTACACTATCCATAGCACATACTTTTATGTTTGAGTCACGATGAACTTGATCTGTAAATCCCCTACCTCCTGCCTTGTGCTTTTGGGCACAAGCTCCAGGTTCATCACAACCCAGTTCTAAATAAACTTTTATGGAAGATGTGATGGGTTCAATATGCTTTAGCAAAATGTGCATTTATTCTTTCTAGATCTCCATGCCCAATCATAAACTGCATACGTTTTCATGTTTAAACTGGTTTTCCTAGATTTATGTCTGTGGGGGCTTCACTGGAGCTGAGCCTGTTTCTGCTGTGGAGTGTTATGACCCACTCACAGGGGAATGGACCACAATCGCCCCAATGAGCTCTCCCCGATATGGCCATGGAGTCGTTGCCTACAAGGGGAGAATCTATGCGGTGAGTGACTCCTTTCTTGTACCTTGAACCAAAGGTGTCGTCTCATATTTTACTTGTGAGACTCACATTGTTTTTTTGTGTTTGCTACTGTGTCATGGATTGTGCTGCGCATAAACCAAAAAAAAGGTTCAGTACCAGAAATAACCTGCTGCAAAGGCTTATCTGAATACACATAAAAAATATATGCCACCCACTTTAGCCTTCCTTCAGTCATTTCTGGGTTATAAACTGCATGGGGGGGGGGGGGAGGTGGTTTCTGCTACAAGGTTGCATAATAAAGCTTAGATTTCTTAGTTATATTCTGTAGTCACAGGCATAATTGGTCAGGTCGTTGTTTTTCAGTGTCTATTTAACTGCAAGTGTTTTTATATAGTAACTATTATAATAGCAAAATATGTAAGCATCTTTTTTGATGGCACAAAGTCTTCACTGAATTGTTCAGGTTTTCCGCTGCCCAAATCCCTCTTTTCACTGCAGTTAAGTCGACGTGTATATAACACAATTGAGTTATAAGCTTGTGTCATATATAGACAATGGGAGGTTCTAAGGCACCTGCTTTCTTAGGGATACAATTCCTTAAGAGTTCATGACTTTGGGAAAGTTGATATTTGCCCATCCCTCTTATATCTGAATGATCATTTACCTTTGATGTCTAACAGGTGGGCGGTACCGACGGGTCTCAGTACCTGCGTAGTGTGGAGGCATATGACCCAACCACGAACAGCTGGCATACGGTGGCCCCCATGTCCACAATACGAAGCTACTTTGGCATCGCAGTAGTGGATGACCAGCTGTTCGTGTTGGGTGGGTATGATGGGCTTGGTGTCAATAAGAAGGTGGAGTGTTATGATGCGGAGACAGGGAGCTGGTATCATGCACAGGACATGATCGCAGCCAACGACACCTTCAGCTGCTGCGTAGTGCCTGCGCTCCCCCGCATCGTACAGTACGCTTCACCGCGTTAGTCTCCGATGGCCACTCAGGAGAGAAACCCATCTGCCTCCAACAGCCTGCCCAGTATGTAACCTCATTTACCCCCCCCACCCCCATTTTCTAAAATGAATACTGTTCACAGAAAGTCACAGAAAGTTTTTGGTTCCCTGTGCTGCTGTTGTCCTGGGCTCCCAGAACATGCTGTTTTACTTTTTCCATGTAATCTGCCCATAGCTATAAGCACACACTGATGGATGCTGTCTGTCACTCAACCATCGCCTTTCCTCTCACCTATACAGTACCATAAAGATATACATGTGTCGGCAGTTTGTGTTGTAGCTGCCAAAAACAATCCTTTAATACACATACATTGTGTATATGTGCTGTCACACTGCTGACTTTGTACAGTGGTGCTTTCTGCTTTTTAACAAAGTGCCTTCAGTCACACACACTCACAATCTGTCACTCAGATATCAGGACAGTCGATCTGTTAGCTGTTATTTTTCCTGCACAGCAGTACATTGTTGGACTAATGCCTCATTCACGCATAAATGATTCTGTTCTCACTCTTTCTCTATCTCTCACTGATTCCATTCCTTTCAGGGTTCCCTGTCCTCCTCTTCCTCTGCCTTGTGGGTGGCAACTTTCCAGAGGATGGAGCTTCTCCCAGCGGCTGCGTGTTGATGTCACCTCGCACGTCAGCAGAACAGACATGCAGGAACATGGCCCAGCACGTCCTTCCAGCCCACCGAGATCATGATCCTGGACAAGGGAGCAGTGTGTACAGCTCCTTATTTGGCACCTCACACACACACAAAACTGAGAATTCGGGCTACCCCTGTTACTGAGATCTCACCTGACTAGAGCCTTAACACCATGGCTGCTGGTTACATTGGAACTGGGCTGCACCCTCATCAGTCCAAACTACATTATATTGATAAGCAGATGCATGTATATACAAATTTGCTCTTAGTAATCCCAATAAAATATTTCCAAGTGTCACCATTGAACTGCTGTAGGATGTTTCCATGATTACTAGATATCTGTGTGTCACCCACACATGAGTGACCCCCCACCTACACAGGTAGGCAGCTTTGGCCAATTGTGCCTGTCATTTTCTGCTGCTGTTGTTCTCTGAGACCACGATACCAATAGACACCAATAGATACCATACAGAGACATCTGGAAGCTGGGGAGGGCATCCGTGCTCCTTTAGCCACAGACAGACTGAGGCAGCCAACAATTGGATGATTAAAAAATATGAAATATATCAAATCAGCTGTGCTGTGGAATTGTGTTTCTTAGCTAAAGGCTTAAACAAACATGTAATTGTATTCATCACACCATATACAACTAGCCCAGCCTTTGGTCAGTTCCTTCACTGTACTGTTACAGATTTACTCTGTAATCAGATGTACTCTGATTATGAGGGGCTACCCTGAGTTCTTTTCCCTTTCTGTATTTTATACGTCTGAGGTTCTCAATTAAGAACTTTAACCTAATTTGTAAAGCTTCCCTTTGAATTCTGTAAATTTGCTCCCCACCAGAATGATACATATATACACACTCGTATCGGTGCAACACTTTAAACAAACCAAAAACTTATGCTGCCAATCAATTATGATAAATAGCCTCAATCACACCATTACATTAACTTGCTACATTAGGACATATGATCAAGTACAGTAAACTGTACAGTACAAACACAGAACTGAATGTTAAAATCCTTATTTACAATGTCCAATAAATGTGGGCTGAGACACAGTACTTATATATATATAACTCAATGTCCCACTGTAAAAAAAAAATGTTCAGCCAACTCAAAAATGCAAGACAACATGCTGCAATACATTTTTGAGTTACGTCAACCCAGTTACAAAAGTTCAACAAATTTAAATAAACTTGCCTTGTTTAGGTGACATTTTAAGAGTTAATGTTTTCATTAACTTTTTTAAATAGTAAGATTCAACTGTAATATTTCAAGTTGCCTTGTTTAGAGTACTGAAAAACTTATATTACCATTAGAACCTACAGGCTAAAAAAGAAACATTGGATCAACTTAAAATATTACTTCATTTTTTAAAACTTTTTTCAAGTTTGGTTAATATAATTTTTTCAAGTTAGTTCAACTTAAACTAGTCACTCTAATACATTAGATTTTTACAATTAAAACCAATAAAACTGCTCATGCTCAACTAACGAATATGATTTGAAACAACTAAATAACCCAATAAATAACTAAATAAAGCCAGTTTACTGCAACAGTCCACTTTATTACAACGCATTGTTGCATCCTTGCATAAATAGCTATAAACAAGATACAGTGGCCAGAAACAGTACCTTTTGTCTTTAGACCACAACTTGGGATGGAAGAACAAATCAAATCACTTTGCTCATTTAATCTTCAGATTTTCATTAAGCTTAATTTTAGAAACCCACCACGAGCGAGGATGTTATGGCACTGATATTAGTCTGTACCACATTTTATTGTTAGTTCTTCTGGGTTGATGTATGCTAATTGGTCTGAGTAGTGTAGTTCGTATATGCATATTCAGACATTTATATGCATCCCCAAAGAAATCTTATTATTATGCTTTGCAGCACATTCAATATATCAATTGTAGAAGTACATATGGTCTGAATGCATTTCCTAGAGAGTCAAAAACAGTACTATGCAAAAACAGCTATGCAAATATACATCCAGCACCATTGGTCTACAGTGGAGTGGGTGGTACCAGGAGCTGCACAGAAAAGGGTATAACAACTGTCCTGACACCTTTCTGCATATGTTAATCATCCAAGGGCAGGACCCGCAATCAAACGCACTGCTACAACATTAAATTATATACCACTCTGGAGACACATCCAGTACCTCTCTTAGAGTCTTTTCTCTGATTTGACGTCAACATGCTATAAAACCACAGATCAGGAAAAAAACCCACCATGACCACAGCTCTCTAATCTCCAAGATCAGTCAGAACTGAACCAGAAAAGCTTCAATATAAAACAAGAAACAGCTGTAAGGTCTGTCAAGTCATTCTCATGACGGTGGGTAAATCTGGGATGGCTCTTCTGATCCTCATGACTTCTTGTGCGCATATTAAAATGGGGCAGCTAAAAAACTGAAGTTGAACACATTACAGAAAATAATACATCAATCCTACATGAAAATTTTAGGTCAAACCAGCTACACCCTTGTGACACTTTTTTCTGTGGGTTCTAATGGTAATATAAGTTTTTTAGTACTCTAAACAAGGCAACTTGAAATATTACAGTTGAATTTTGCTATTTGAAAAAATTAATGAAAACATTAACTCTTAAAATGTCACCCAAACAAGGCAGGTTTATTTAAATTTAATTTGACTCCTCAAGCAAAGTTGACTAAACCTCTGTACCTATGTTAATCGAACTTGCAAAATAGTGTTGAGAATTTAACAATCCAAGTTTATTGAAACTTTGTAAATTCCAAAAGTTTTACATAATTATCAGACTTAAGTTGCTATAAAAGGCAGTTATAAAACATGTATGAATCAATGTTGTTGTTTTTTTTTAATCGGCAGTCTTTAAAGTAAAGCTAAACAGTTTACTGTATAATTTATAGTTCACAACTATAAATAGTTCACAAGCTTCACAAACTTGACTGAAGACTCTGCCATAAGTTGCCCGACTGGACAACTTGTCCCGACGGCGCAGCACAAGGTCCATCTTCGACCCTCTGCTGTGAAGATCACCTTGTTTACACAGTGCCCTAACTTCACCTATCTGAAATAACTGTAAGGACCTGTGACAATGTTAGACAGGAAATTGCATGTTTTTGTTACTGTGTTCTGTACGGACTACATTTCCCAGAATGCCAGGGCAAGAGTTGCCGCGTTTTGGACACATAACAGTGGCCAATCCTGTTCATCCATGTTGATGGGTTGCATATAGGATGTACATGGACCAATACTAGAGACGTGCTAAGGAACTGCGCGGCTAAGAGAGAGCGGGAGAACACGTTGGAGAGTCGTCGGAGCAGGACCTGAAGAGGGACGGAGCAGGATTTGAGAGGAGACGGAGCAGGTTTCGGTTTCGCCCTTCGGGAAAAGAAAAAAGTGTCGCCCGGAGTGTTTTGCTGTTTTGCCCCGGTGCCGGAGACCAGGAGGTATACGGCTGCAAGGGAGGTCGGCAACACGACGCCGTGTGGATTTGCACAACGTCGAAGGAAGCCCTGCTCGCCGGAACTCGCCTGCGGCCACTGCTCGGCATTGAGTTCTCTTTTCTTTTGATCCCGAACAAAGTTGTGGAATAAAAAGTGCACCAACGACTGGGCCCCAACGCACCACGCTGTGCAACAGGTTTTTCTTATGCTTATACTTTAATTGCATTGCAGCGAAATGTAAATGTAGGTTTACCGTTTAAGGGTACGCTGCTCTTTGTTTTTTTTCCCTCTTTACTTTAGTGGTCGTATTGGAGCTGTTGTTTTCTTTCTCCCTTGCTGAATAGGGCTCAATAAATAGCCCGGTTATGTTTAAGTAGTGTTGAATGTCTTTATTGAGGAAGTTGTGGTTTTGTTTTATATTCTGGGGGAATATGTTATGACTTGATTAGCTTCATCTCAGTTCAATATTCCCACAGTGGAGGCACCGCGCTGCTAAATGTATTATTTGTGTTTTAAATGTTCGGTCTAAGGGAACAAAATCTCGTCGCATAACACCTAGCGGGTAAACAGGGAGTCACAGCCACTTCTAGTGAACTTAGAACCCAGGATCTAGTTAACGTGGTCAGCTTGTAGTCGCGTGTACCCCCTTTGGTGGCTGAAAGGGGGGGTTACATAACAATAAGGGTATATGATGTTGGCAAATGTTATTTTATATTATTTTGATGGATACGTGTCTGTAAGAAATGGAGGGACACTGCTGTCATACTGCATGTATGATAACATGGATGAAAAATATAGATCAATATATAGATAAATATAGAGAAATATAGATTCAAATTTGGTTTTCAAAGGGTCCAGATGGAACGTTAGGTAAAGCTCCGTGCACATACTGTGGTGATGTACTTTTCACCGAAGCACAATCAGCCAATACAGCAGATGTTACTTCAGAATTGTTCTTTATGTGGTTGTCTGCTAATTAAGTTAAAAACTAAGCTGGTTCTTATTCTACGTAAGGACGTTATTTCAACTATCGCCACCAGCAGTATCGGAGTGTATGAGAATTTGTCCTTATATGGTAATTGTGTGACATTTGACCCCGCCCCTTCCCACAGACAGCAGCCAGGGTCCTCTCATTGGGTGCGTTGGACGCTATCCAGTGAGCTGAGACAAGACTGGACTCTTTCGGTACCGTGTCTCTTCGGAGAATCCTTGGGTACCACTGGTTTGACTTTGTGTCGAATAAGCGGTTGATAGAGGAGTCCCAAATAAGGCACATTACCTGCATCGTGAGGGAGCGTCAGTTACGGCACTACGGCCATGTGGCGCGTTTTCCTGAAGGTGATCTGGCTCGCAGGATCCACATTGCTGAAGACCTGAGCGGCTGGACCAGGCCGAGGGGACGCCCACGTAACGCCTGGCTGCGGCAGATGGATGGCCATTTCCGGAGGGTGGGACTGGACCATGTATCTGCCTGGGGGTGTCGCTGGATGTCGAGGAGTTTCGCTGCGTGGTGGGTGACTTGAAGCCCAACTAACTTCCAGTCTCATACATGTTGTGATAAATAAATGAAATACGGAAAAATCTTGATAACCTTATATGAAACATGCGTGATTTTAAAATGGGTACTTCACCTGTTGCCTTAAAAAACCCGCCACTAGTCCGATGTTACTATATAAATAATCTCTGCTCACGTCTCTGCTACAGCCAAATTGTCCCTATATACCGCATGTCTAACTTAGGTACAATTAAGGAAAATACAATATGTTTGTACATAGAATTATATGTATTTTAATAGGCATGTTAAGCGTTATGTTTAAAAATAGTTTCACCCTACTGATTCTTCAAGCCAGTAAAACGCTAAATGAAATTGTGTCCTTCCCAGTGTAATTTCCCACAAAGCTTAGTAACTGACACACCATTCCGTAACACCGCTGAAACATGTGATGGATACTTTTAGTTTTTCCTTTGTAGAAACGCAACCGAGGAGAAAAGACAGGAAGACAAATTATTAATTTAAGATGTATTGGTTCTTCAATTTGGGGAATTCATGATTTAGTTATTCGTACATAATACAAAAAATAAAACTTAAATTCTCAGAAACACAGTATACATTTCCCAAAAGAGCTGTTAAAAACGTTTCACTTGTTCATCTTATACAACTGTTTGTACAAGTAATATGTTTTTTTTTTCAATTTTTAGTCTCGAATATAGATTTAAAAACAACAAATACCGTATCTTAAAACACTGACGCAAAAAACACTGACGCACTTATCGCACTATATAATTCCTGTACACGTCTGATGCTGGTGATTTCGAGTGAAATAAGAAAGACCAGACATCCACATTTTTGAAAAATGATGGCATACGACATGGAGCGAGAAATGATGTCCCTGGCTTTCCCAGTGTTCAACAAGCTGCGGCTGGCGGGACAGATGTGTGATGTGGTCCTTGTCGCCGACGATGTTGAATTCAAAGCCCACAGAATAATTCTGTGCGGCTGTAGCTCCTATTTCCAGTAAGTAGCTGTGGTCCATATATGCTGATGATGCCAAAAGAGCAAGGAGTCAGTTTTTTCCAAAAGGGTCTGGCTGCAGAACGTGCACTCACAGCCGCCTGCATGCTCAGCCACAACAGGAAGTGCAACCGGGGAATCGTTTCCTAATTGCTAAGTTAGTGCTAATAAAGTGCGGTATACGTTTTCGAGTTAGTCTTGCCAATTATGAACGATATGAAATATTCTTAATCATGTTAACATGTAAATATTTATGTTGTTTGGCTGGCCTTTGTTAGTTTATTAAAATGTTAGATTTTAAATACGCATGTTATTCTTGTAATTATTAGCATCGTGGCCGTGGTAGTATCGAGAGCACTGATGTTCAGACAATGCTACTTTATTTTTTCGGCTGTTATTCCAAGGAAAAATTATTGTGCAACCATCATAACTCGCTAACGCGCACACGTGTCCCCTTATTCTATATAACCACTGTTACGTATACATACATACAGTGGTACCTCAGTACTCGAACTTAATCCGTTCAGAACTCCGGATCGAATACTAAAAAGTTCTGGTTCTGATCGATTTTCCCCATAAGAAATTATGGAAAACCAAATAATTGGTTCCCAGCCCGAAAAAAAAAATACACCTAAATATGTTTTTTTTTTTTTTTTTTTTTTTTTTTTTAAGCATTTAAACACAAAATGAACCGGATCAAACAAGAAGAGCATATACTGTACTAAATACATCTAAGCACATATATCAAAACAGTAATTTGTAATGTAAGAAAATAAATGTATCCAAACAATGTGTCCTGCCCCTATCGTCCACACACCCCCTCGTTAACCCCTTGTGGAATCCCCGTGTGATCAGCTGTTTCTGGTTGTTGTCATTAGTCCTCTGCATTTCCTCTGCGTTTCAGTTTGTTTCCCCAGTCCGGTCATTGTATTGTCCATCTGCGTTTTGCTTGCCTTACCTGTAATTAAACCCCGTATTCCCCGATACCCTGACATCTGCGCTTTTGTCTCAGTTCTGTCCCTGCTCAGCACAACAATATTATAATTAAATGTATTAATTGTTTATTATTAATATTAAAATAATAAGAAATCTTTATTTTAAAATGTATCTTATTATATAATAATAATTACTGTTACTGTCTATCATTGTCTGAATGTATTTTCTGAAGCTTTATCCTTTGTTTCCGCTGAGAGACGTGCTGCGTGACTCATTTCCCTGCGCATACAAGTTAACTTAGGTCCGCGTTCACGGTTTGACTTTTGAGATTCAGATCGAGTTCTAGGTAATTTTTTTTTGAACTGGTTGGGTCGACTTTTAAGAATTTCGAGTTCTAATGAGTTTGAGAACTGAGGTACCACTGTATATGTATTCACCTATCGTGCCCCTGCTATATTGCAGATTTTTCCCAGACGCCATCTCTGCGATGTGTGTGTGTGTATTATATTATATATATTATATATTACATATTATTATTATTATTATTATTATTATGTCACTCAGATCCTTAGCCCTACATCCACATATCATATGTGTTTAAAGCATGTGGGAGGGGTATTTTAACACTGGTCGATTTTCTTTTGAGGGTCCCTGGTTCAAAAGACTTGGAAAACCCTTTATTTAACTTTGTCTGCCAAACTTGTATTTGTTAAATGAGTCACATTTGGATTGTTTTTCAGGGCTCTTTTCGCCAGTGAATGGAATGATCCGGGAAAGTGCGAATACCAATTCCCAGGCATTTCCCAGGACACGTTAAGGCAGATTATCGAGTACGCCTACACGTACTCTGTCTACTGTGATGTGCACAATGTGGAGAGCCTCCTGGCAGCTGCTGATCAGCTGAACATCTTGGGCATCGTGCAGCGTTGCAGCGGCTTCCTGCATGACCAGCTCTGCACTGAGAACTGCATTGGCCTATTGAAAATTGCAGATGTCTACTCCCTCAGTGGAGCTGCACAAGTCTGCCTTCGACATGATCCTGAGGAACTTCAAGGAGGTCGCCATCACCTCAGAGGAGTTCCTGGATCTCACTTTACATGAGCTCTCTGAAATAATTGAAAAGGATGAGCTCAATGCAAGAGAGGAGGACGTGGTCTTTGAGGCTATCCTCCGCTGGATCATGCATGAGCCTGCCAACCGAAAGGCCCACATTTCAGTGCTGTTGCCCAAGGTGACTATAATTATACAACATTCTCACCAACATGCGGCATAACAATAGAACACTAATTCAGTGAAGTCCTTATTACTGTACCTAGAGAGTAAACCTCCATTTCCATGTCCCATAAGTCTACAACCTGGGCTTCTAAGTCATTAAACCAGCAGTAGAGTCTAACAAACAAATAAATGGAAAACAACACAGTCAAAGGTCTTACATAAAATGACACATCTGAGTCTTTCAAAGTAAATGGCTTCAGCTAAAGCATTATGAAAATGAGAGATTAAAATTTGGAAATGCTGTTACATCCATTATCTCAATAGTTGCTCTATTCTAGAGATACACAAAAAAGCAACAAGAAACTCATGGGAATTCTCTTGTTCTGCTTTCCTGTGTAGGTGCGGATGGCTCGCATGGATGTGGAATACTTTATGAAGACCATCAAGGACAATGACAGTGAAGGCCGATGTGGCATGCAGGCCCATTATCAAGGAAGTTTTGAAGGCCATCTATGAACTTGATGATAGAAGTGACTTCGAAAACCCGATGATCCGCCCACGCCTGCCCTCTGACGTCTTGCTGGTTATTGGTGACTGGGATATCCTCCCAACCAGTTGTATTGATGCATACGACAGCCGTGCCGACCGCTGGGTGGATGTGACCGAGGAGGAGGAGAACCCCTCGAGCTTCCATGGCACCGTATATTTAAATGGATATGTGTACTGCATCGGGGGGTTTGACGGCCTAAACTGTGTCAATACCGTGCGCAGGTTTGATCCCATCTCACGGACGTGGCAGGAAGTGCCCCCGATGTACTCCTGCCGCTGTAACGCTAGTGTGGCCGTACTTGATGGCTACATCTGCATCATGGGTGGCCATGACGAGGTTATGCGCCTTAACACAGCCGAGCGCTACGACCTAGAAACAAACAAATGGACGCTTATCCAGCCCATGCAGGAACAGAGAAACGTTGCAGGTGCCACCATCCTGAATGGCAAGGTAGGTTAATGGGAGGGCATCTGACTGTGTTTACCCTCATTTTCAGCAGCTCTTATTCTCTTCAAATTCCTGATTTTAATCCTTAATAAATAAGTTCAGTAACCTAATGTGTTTGGATGAAACATAAATGACCTCGCATTACTGGTCAGCATTAGTGACACATTGGGTAGCACTGTGATCTCTGGCTCTGTGTTTGTGCAGTTCAGCCCACAGCCCAAGACATGTGAGATAGATTAACTGGTGTTCCGACACCAGGTTTCCCCAATTCTGGTCCTGGTGGGCCAGAATCCAAAACAATTAGCAGATTTCCCTGTTCAAACACACCTACTAAGCCTGGTATTTAACTGATTAAGGTGTGCCTGAGAATGGAAATCTGCAAGCTGCGTTGGACTCTGGCCCTTCAGGACCAGAACTGGGGAACCCTGTCCTACACTATCCATAGCACATACTTTTATGTTTGAGTCACGATGAACTTGATCTGTAAATCCCCTACCTCCTGCCTTGTGCTTTCGGGCACAAGCTCCAGGTTCATCACAACCCAGTTCTGAATAAACTTTTATGGAAGATGGATGGATTCAATATGTTTTAGCAAAATGTACATTTACACTTTGTAGATCTCCATGCCCAATCATAAACTGCATACGTTTTCATGTTTAAACTGGTTTTCCTAGATATACAGTATGTCTGTGGGGGCTTCACTGGAGCAGAGCCTCTTTCTACTGTGGAGTGCTATGACCCACACACAGGGGAATGGACCACAATCGCCCCAATGAGCTCTCCCCGATTTGGTCTTGGAGTCGCTGCATATAAAGGGAAAATCTATGCGGTGAGTGACTCCTTTCTGTGTCAAATCTCATGTTTTGTCCATGAGACTCACAGGTTTTTGTCTTTGCTTTTGTGTCACGGATTGTGATGCGCTTAAAGCCAAAAAAAAAGAGTTCAGTATAAGAAATTCCTGCTACGAAGGCTTAACTGAATACACATTAAAATATATGCCACCCTCTTTGACCTCCCTCCATTCATTTCGGGGTTATAAACAAATCTGCTGGGGGGGTCTCTGCTGCAAGCTCAGGTAGAAAAAAATAGATTTTTTATTAGAGTTATATTCTGTAGTTACTGGCGTAACTGGTGAGATTGTTGTGTTTTTCAGTGTCTAACTGCAATTGTTATTTTTAGTGATAATAATAATAAAAAAGCAAAGTAGATCAGCATAAGGAGTCATTTTTGATGGCTGACAGTTTTCACTGAATTGTGCAGGTTTTCCATCGCCCAAATCCTTGTTTTTGTTGCACTTTGATATGTTGATATGTAGGTTGATATGTATGTTGAACACAATTGAGTTACAGTATAAGCTTGTGTCATATATAGACAATGGGAGGTTCTAAGGCACCTGCTTTCATAGGAGTAAAATTCCTTAACAGTTCATGACTTTGGGAAAGTTGATATTTGCTTCTCCCTTTGATACCTGAGTGATCACTTGCCTTTGATGTCTAACAGGTGGGCGGTACCAAGAGGTCTCAGTACCTGCAGACCATGGAGGCCTATGACCCAACGACGAACAGCTGGCATGCTATGGCCCCTATGTCCACGCCGCGCACCGAATTTGGCATCGCAGTGGTGGATGACCTGCTGTTTGTGTTGGGCGGCTACGATGGATTCAGAATCACTAACAAGATGGAGTGTTACGATGCGGGGACAGGCAGCTGGTACCAGGCACAGGACATGAGCAGACTTAAAAAATACTTCAGCTGCTGTGTAGTGCCTGCGCTGCCCCGCATCATACAGTACGCTTCACCGCGTTAGTCTCCGATGGCCACCCATAGGGCTGTCACGATCATGAAATTTTAACTGACGATTAATTGTCATAAAAATAATTGCGATTAACGATTTAATTCTTTTTCCTGTTCTTTGTATAAAGTGAACATATTCATAGTTTAATAATACGCATACACCTTATGAAGAAACCCTGTTTATTCACTTTGAACCTTATATATAACATATAAAAAGGCAGAAACAGTCAGTAACCAGTAATAATTACCAAGCCTATCATGACAATACAACAGTCAATATCCTTTTCACACATAACTGATCATGCTCATTACTGGCTAGGCAGATTCCGATTTCTTTTAAATCCTAGAGAACCTCATCCTTTAGTTGGTTGTATAAATTGGGGATTGCAGTTTTGGACACGTAAGTTTTGCCTGGTAATTCATATTGCTTGTCAAAGTTTTGCCTTGTTTATATTGATCGCGCGACAATGCGTCACAGCGCGCAGTGATCAATGTTCAAGAAAATTCAACTTTGACCGCGGTGCTCGCACAAGCTCCGTGAGCGGCGCGCGGTACCGCTTTGGCGCTGCGCTTGCGCTTTGCTCGGCGCACCGCGAAACCGTCCTTGCGCCGCGCAAGCCTTAGGAAATAATGGATTTCAGAGCGTAGCACAGTGCGCGCCGCGTTTGGACTGTGAAGCCGTTTGCTCTGCTAGAGCGGGACGGTGCACGGCTAAACAATAGCAGCATACGGAAAAGACGTCATTAATCAAACCAATCAAACGGGAGTAACCGAATGAGAAAAAGAAGATACAAGCACAAATCCAAAACTGTACTGCAAAGACTATTAAATAGTGAGTAAAAACATTTCAATTTATAGGTATATAACGATTATGACAATTATCCAAAAAATGATCGCGGTCAGCTCAAACTATCGCGATCAGGCAATTAATTGATAATTGCGACAGGTCTAGCCACCCAGGGCCCAGTTTTTCAAAAGTAATCCAGTGGGATTTTGGATCACGGATTGGATCAAATCTTGGAAATGGGTTTTTCAAAAGTAAAAGAGGGATCCTGAATTAAGATCAGACCACGTAATCCAATCTTACATTTGATTTGGATCAGACCTGCCCTTTGGGTTATTCTAGGGTGACCAGATAATCCATGTCAGGGAGGACACTTTGAGCTACTTCGGGTTTTACAAACTACTTTCAAATTGAAAGGCTCCTGTGCTCGGCTAAATAGTTCAGCTCTTCTTGTTCTTTGACTGATTTATTTCCTTGACTGAAAGACTCATCCAGCTGTTTCACATTAGCATTAGTGAAACATGTATGATTATAGGAGACTGACCAATCAGCACACAGCAAGAACTCAGTGCTCAAGTGAAATCCTGGTCCGTTTAATTGAAATGGTAATTTACAATTCCTGTACTAGCTCAGAGTGTCCTCCCTGACATGGATTATCTGGTCACCCTAGGTTATTCAAAACTTTGAACTTAGATTGGGATCTATTTGATCCAAAAAAACAGGATTATCCTGATCCCATCAGAAGGGTGGATTCAGTTGTGATTTCTTTACCCAAATAAACCAAATAAAATATATATATACATTTTTTTTTAAGTGAATGATCACAAACTTAATGGTTACTGATGATATATAAATTCCTTCATATTTGAAGCCTATATGAAGCATGTCACATATAATGATATTGAGATATGGTAAACAACAAATTAATATCAAAGCTATCAGATGTCAAATAAATGTCACTGTTGGTCATAGCTCTATAATTCCACAGTATATTAATGACAATGGCCACAACAGATATACTCATTTAGTAATTTAATAGGAAAAGTAATTTCTCACAATTGCATCTCTAATTGCATGTCCAGTGTGTCCTTCATTATGTAAGAACATAATTCATCAAAATTGTCATCAAGAGGGACATGACGCCTGGTTGCAATGTTATGCAAAACATTGCATGCAAGGATTATGTTGCATTCCACTTTGGGTTGCACTCGCAAGTAGTTAAGACATGCAAACCTTCTCTTCAGGACTCCATTTAAGCGTTCAATGGCACATCTTGTTTTGCAATGTGAAGAGTTGAAGCGAGACTCCTCAGGTGTGTTTGGAACTGGAAAAGGGGTCATTAACCATGGTAGGAGGGGATACGCACTGTCTCCCAATATTATGCCATTTGGTTGGTGGATTGTAGTGCTCTGTATAGTGCACTTTCTCTTAGAATACGTGCATCATGAACAGACCCTGGCCATTTCACAACACAGTTTGTTATTATGAGGTCGGCGTTGCCCACAAGTTGGATGTCAATGCTGTGCCTCCCCTTTCGATTGACATACTCTCATTCCCTTTCATAAGGTGCTTGGATATGCACATGAGTACAATCAATAGCACCAATAGTGCTAGGCATGTTCCCCATTTGTAAAAACTTGTGCTTAGTCTGAGCTGTCTGGTCATCCTTGGGAAAGTAAACAAATTGATTGATCAGACTGCCCAGTGCTACTGACATAGCCTTCACCACATTACTCACGGTTGTTTTTCTTACTCCCATGTTGTCACCAATTACTTGGTAGAAAGTCCCACATGCGTAAAAGCGCAGAGCGATTAAGCACTGTTCCTCCACGGATAAAGCATGACTCCTTTGGGTTTGGTGTTGAGTGTTGGCCTGACAAGATCTGCAATGTACTTGATGTCATCTCTCCCAAAATGAAAACGTGAATACAGTTCTCCTGATGTGTATTGCTCGAGTGGTTTTGCACGCTCAGCATCCACCCTTTGACGGTACCTTCTCCTACGGTAACGATGAACAAGACCCGCCATGTGGATGCATCTGTAGGCAAGAGAAATGAGTGCAAAGACATGATGTCTTTAAATGGTGTCACCCATTAACAAGCAATGAGCTGATTAGTGTAAGCCTAATTGAGCACAAGCCAAAGCAATCATGCTCAAGGCTTTTAAGATCAGTGTTGCTACACCAAAGAGTTGGAACCATAGACTCAAAAGGGCCTAATTTCACTGTGGCAGAATCCTGTGCACTGCTGGAGGGTGTTTGAGCCAATTTTGCCTCAATAGTAGGAGGTTTCAGTTCTGCAAAGGGTGGAGAGGTGACTAAAAAAGTAAAACACAAAATTTGGGAGGACATAACCATTCATGTCAATTCCATGGGGTCTGGCGAAAGGAGGACCATAAAACAAGTTATGTTGCGATGGAAGAACCTTAGGGCCAAGGCGACAAAAGACCTTACTGAAGCCAAGAACCCCCAAACAGGTAACAAGCCATATAAAAGGGGTGATTTCACTGATATGGTACTTGATATCATCGGAGGAGAAAAATCAGAGGCTCTGCATGGCATTGAAGGCATAGAAGCAGATGGAGAGGCCACAATTACAGAGACTAGGACTTCAGAAGAATGCGAGCAAAATTCTCCTGCAGAGGAAATGTTTGTCCTAGTACAGTGACTGAGGAGGAAGATAGATCCCCAGTGGATGTAGTGAAGACGGTCCAAGATGTTCCTAGAAAACGCAAACGTACCTCAGCTACAAACAAGGATGGTGACAGCTATGAGTTACTTCTTAAGCGGGAAACCGAGAGAGCAGAAGTAGAAATTGAACTGGGTAAAGAACAAATCTTGCTTGCCCAAGGGCAGATGTAGATACATCTCCTAAAGGCAAAGATGGAAAGTGCTGGTGTCTGTCCTGTAAATGATTTTTGACTTTTTGACAGTATTGTTTTTGTTTTGTTATTTAACATTAGAACAAACTAAAAAAATGTAAAAGGTTTTTTTTTTTTTTTTTTTTTGCAGTGTTTCTGTTTCTTACAATTAAAACAAACAATGGCTATTTGTGGCCATTGGTATTTTGCCTACCTGTTGTTTTTTTGCTAAGCCAGTAGGCTACACTGTTGGTTCCATTTAAGGCTATGGTAAACAAGATTTGGTAATCCTGAAATTTGATATTTGGATCATCACAGTAATTCAACCCAATGTTCCTTTAAAAAACTGTCATAAAAGTAAGATAGATCAGTTAATCCTGGATAGCAAAACATGGGATTTCCAAATCCGGACCAATTTGATCCAGGTAAAATTTTTTGAAAAACTGGGCCCAGGAGATCAAGATACGGCCGACCCCCCTATTGATGCCAGAGGTCATCTCGGCAGAGGGGACAAGGGTGGCTCAGGTTTGGGATGGGTCCATGGAGGGGGACTCAGGGCCAGACCAGGTCCTCAGATGGGTATTCCTCCAGGTTCACCCTCTCGGAGCAGGTGGCAGCCAAGAAGGTGGGCTTGGGGCTGGAGGCTGGGAGAGGGCTGGGTTGGAGCCGATGGCTGCAGGCAAGCAGTGTATAGCAGGGCCCACTGCGGGTGCAAAGAGCACAGCTAGGGCATCGGCAGACTGGCAGAGCAAAGCTGGGATGTCAAGAGGCGGATTGAGCTCGATGGGCACTTCAGGGAACAAGCAGAGCAGGGCACTCACGGAAAGGCGGCAGCCTTACCAGGGCCGGGAGCTTGTGGCTGAGCCGCATCGTCTGGGCAGGGCACTGGCTCAGCCCTCCCTCTTAGTCTCCACTGTATGTGGCAGGAGCTAACGGAGGGCTTCGGATAGCCAGCAGGTGGATTGGAAGCCAGCTTTGTGGAGCCAGTGGGCAGATCGGCAGCAATCTCCTCTCAGAGCTCCGAGGGCCTCCTGGATCACCATCACCTCTCTGGGATCTGCTTTCGGGGTGAGGGTCACCATGCGTCTCTGGAAATTCTGGAGGCGGGCCATTCTTTCTCGAGAGGTGAGCCACTGGTTGGGTGAGCACCACCAGGTATGCCTGGAACGCCTGGCACCAATCCATTGTCTGGAAATGGGCGGGGCTCGGACACCTCGGGACACTGGCGGGGCTCGGACACCTCGGGACACTGGCGGGGCTCGGACACCTCGGGACACTGGCGGGGCTCGGCCACCTCGGGACACTGGCAGGGCTCAGCGGAGCTCTGTGCTAGAACAGGGGACTTTGAGCACTTCAGGAAGCAGGGCGAAGGAGGCCTCACCGGTTTGTTAAAATGACTTCTGTTGCTGCCTTACCCTGACACTTACTAGAATAAAATCCACAACTAAGCATTTCCATGGTCACTGCTTCCCAAAATTTGTCCGGATTCACTTTACCGCTGTATTCTTGTGGTTGGCAATAATTTTCACTAACTTTAAACAAAAGAGAGAGAATTGATTGTCAAAAAAAAACATTGGCTTTAGGGTTAATCCTTTTAGCTCTACATTTAATCGTCAATGATCTCATGTGAGCCTTCGAGTTCCAAACTTACCTACCATGCTAAAGACACCTTTCTTATGCCGGTCTATAATGACAGTTGGGGGTTAGTGCAGTAGTCATGATCTGTGAGTATGCTTGCAAAATTCTCTCCTTACTAGGGAAGGACTCTTCTTCAACTTCAATTATTTGACTTATTGCAGTGTCAGTCTGAAAATATAAGAAAGCAACTGAAAATAATTAAAAGTTTAAAGAATTAGGTGCCATAAAACATTGACTTGTTCAGGTAATAGTACAGCTTCATAAACCTTTATCAGAATAACACTCAGGGACTAATATTTATTTCACAGTTTTATACATAATTATACATTTAGCACTAACCTGTAATGCCCTTCTTAAAATTAGGCAAAAATCACTCCACTGCACTCCATCTGTCCAATCTTGATACCTGTATACCATTTTGCAACTAGGATAGGTCTTCCTGTATGTACAAATATCTGCATGTACAAATACAAATAACCATTTGTTCAAAAAATTTTACTTGTACAAATAATATAGACTTTTTCCAATCATTTGCTTACCTTTGACTATACCTGTGAATGTCACAATTTTGGCTGCTGAAGTGATCAGTTGAGGGTCACTCAAAATGTTGAACTGATCACATTTGTCACATACTGTTTCTGATGGAATTAGATGTTTTGTATCTCTGCTGTTCTCTACCAATGTTTTGTTCAGTTCAGCAGGTATTTCAAAAGGTAAATCAGCAGGTAAATCAAAAATCTCAGCTTTCTTCCAACCCCATTATCACTTTGTGAATATGCACCCTCCTTTGAGGTTGTCAGTCCATGACATTGTCATTTGAAACAATCATCAGATGCCGTTTAGCTGTAGCCTTGTGTATCCAAGATTTTTGACCTGTCACACATGGACAATGCCAAGTGTTTTTCCTTGGTGTTATATGACACAACAATTCTGCCAAGTCTGCTGTAATAAGCCATCCTAGCTTCATACACTGAAACACTTTGTTTCAGATCCACTGAGAGTCAACACAATTGACAGGGGTGCATCATCTTTACAGTATGTGCATCATGTCGTCTTTTTAACAGCTCTGCCTTGCGCTGAACACCAAAGCACTGGTTTTGGACCATAATGTCAAGTACTTCTTTTGTGAGACCGAATATGCTCACAATCGAAAGGTAGAATGCCATTTCTCTTGGAAAAATCAGCATTTAAGTTGCACTTCTTCAGTTCACACTTAGATCTATATGTCTCTGACCAAGTATTCTTGAGTACATGGATCGGAGTTGATAGGCCATAAAATGATCTCTACAACAAACACGCCTCAATTCGGATCCTCACACTGATAGGTGAGGTACCTACTGTACCATTTGAAACCATGTCCACATTTTTGTGGGATCCTTCTGATGTGAATTCTCAAGTTCCTCTTTTTTCAGGTGCAAAATGCAGTATTCATATACAACAGTACCTTCTGGATGATGAGCAGAGGCGGCTGGGGCTGCAGACTGAAGGACGAAGGGGTTACTGGCTGTGGTGTGGAAGTCGCTGGGGCTCTTGCCTGTGGGAGGAGGCTGATGGGGCTGCTGGCATGGAAGGAAGCACTGCTGGTGTATGGTGTTCTCTTCGGATTAATATACTGGTAGTAAATGGGCAGTGAAAGTGGGTATGTTTTCTGCAATTTAGTCCGCATTCTACTTTAGTAAACTCTAAAATGGAGAAAAAAAGTTATTTGAAACATTTTACTAAAATGACCTATACTTTTAGCTATATTTCAAGATGTGCTCTATCATTTGAAGGAAAATTTCTTTTGCAGGTTTATCTAGAACATTTCTGGTTGTTTTTTATGATTCAGTACACAGCTTTCCATTTTTTCCCATATAAAGATATTAAATTACGAACATCAACTGCTTTTTTTCAGTGTAGAGGCCAGTGGAATCATTACAATATAATGTGCATCAAGCAAAATTCTCACTTTGTTTAGTTTATATACCAGGGACAGTGCGTAATTTTTTTATGCCAGAGTTAGTCAAAGGAATTTAATTTTCATTAGTTGTTCCTCAGCAGAATGACAACATACATACAATAAAATTCAGGAATTATTATATCCTCCTGAGACCCAAGGAAAAAAGTGTCCTTCAATTGTAGGTTATTTGTCTTTGGAGGAAATAAGACATCTTACAATTTAGATTTTTTCAAATTTATTCTTATTTTAATTTCACAGCATGTCCTCTTTAGTGCACAACAAGAATAAATACGTTTCCCAACATCAGTGAAAGAATAAATGCAAAAATACAATGTCCACTACAATGGACATAAATGAATAGGTCGGGTCTCAGGAGGATAGCAAAAAAAAAAACAGCAACATGACAACACATAGCAACATAGGACAAGGCAGTGTTTTAGTGCTCACCGATTGATTATTAATTAAGGGTCGTCTCGTAACTTTTTTCATTATTTATTTGTTCAAATACAGTACTCATCCCTTTATGTTTAACACATGCATGGTTTGCAACCCTGTGCTCCACACCAGCAGAAAGAGCAGTGATGCTTCCAGATTTATAACATGGACAAGGCTGTCCGCTGGTATATATGGATACGTGTCTGTAAGAAAGGGAGGGACACTGCTGTCATACTGCATATATGATAACATGGATGAAAAATATAGATCAATATATACAGTAGATAAATATAAATAGAGAAATATAGATAAAAATAGATTAAAATTTGGTTTTAAAAAGCGTCCAGATGGAACGTTAGGTAAAGTTCCGTGCACATACTGTGGTGATGTACTTTTCACCGAAGCACAATCAGCCAATACAGCAGACGTTACTTCGGAACTGTTCTTTATGTGGTTGTCTGCTAATTAAGTTAAAAACTAAGCTGGTTTTTCTTACCAGCAGTGTAGTCCAAGTAGCATACTCCACAAGTCAGGAATACTCCCCCAGGAATGGAATACTAGCCTATCGAAGGGAACATGCACACTAAAACACACAACCATCACCCACTGGCTGGATCCCAGTTTGGTTCCTCCTTGACTCTTTGGTTAAACCAGCATCCACTACCATTGCTAATTAAAATCCCTACTCCTTACCCCATCCATGCTTTACATGCCCAGGCCTTCAATGCCATATTTGCAGGGCCTTGCTATCAAGGGCGGATCTAAGGATGCCAAGAGGTGGCCATGGCCAAACCCAGTAAACACGTGGTCACCCCTGTTGCTGCCCTATGTCAAAAAAAATACACACAAAATATGGATTATTTAATTTTTTAAGCAGAGCCATAAAAGACACTAATACACCTGGACACTGATGGCCACCACAACAGAAATTTTCTGCAAGTGCCACTGCTTGCAATGCAATAACATGTGCTGTTACTGTGTAAACCAATGATTCCTAACAACAAATGGCACCACAGAAGAAGTGAGAGAAGTGTTTTTCCAAGTAGAATGTTTACTATGTTACTGTGACAACTGTGATGTCAACATTCCGAAGGTATGGAACGTGATGTAAGCACTATTCAACTTCAGAACAAATTATACATTGAAGGAGAAACACTGAAAGATGAAGTGGTCCTCATTAAACTGCTGTAGGCCCCCAGTGGTGGCAAAGGAGGCTGGGGAGGCATCGGAAAGCCAGGAGGGTAAAGGAGAACAGAAAAAAACTAAATTAATGACATCATGTTTTGAATATGTTCAAATTAAACACCATTCTCTCCATTTTTATATTGTTATTATATCTAGCTTTCTCCACCGCTGCTTTCATCTCCTCCTCCATGGTGGGGTTGATGGAGGAGGAGATGGAGGCCATAGTGGAGGTGATGGAGGATGAGATGAAAGCAGTGGTGGAGAAAGCTAGATATAATGACTAGGGTTGCAAAGGGCTGGAAAATTTCTGGAAATTTTCCTGAAACTTTCCGTTCCATGGGAAGTTAAGCTGGGGAATTTTGGAAATATTCCACATTAGAAACTTTCCATGGGAATTAACGGGAAAGTATGGGAATTAACAAGAATATTCCTAGAATTTTGCAACCCTAATAATGACTAGAAAAATGCTTTTAACTTATGAATAAACCAATATAAAAATGGAGAGAATGGTGTTTTATTTGAACATATTCAAAACTCAATGTCATTAATTATACTCAAATGTTTAATAACGGAGGTTATGTGCACATTCTATCTCAGTAAGACAAAGCCAAATCCAGATTCTGAGGTAAGTGAAATCAAAGTAAAAATCAAAGTAAGTATGGAAGGAAAGGAAAGAGCCACGTTCTTTTCCCAGGTGGAGCAAGAATTATTACTGCAAGCCTACGAGGATGTAGGAATTATTAGCTCAGGTAAATTTTAATATCTCCACCAATATGTTTTGAAGTTAATTAAAGTTTAAGTAATTAGTATTTAATTACGATTATTGCCTAATTGTTATGCCGAATGGTTGGTTCCTCCAAATTCAATTGCGGTATCCCCGTGAGTCTGTTAATGTGAGACTTAAATGGGATTCACTAATTACCAGTATTGCCTAGTAACCTGAGTTAGAAGGCTCGTCCATCGAGCTGCATCACCAGGTAATGTAAACGAAGCTCCCCTCATGGCCGATGAGAGAGAGTCTCGCGATATTTCAGGCGAGTTTGTGGTTTCAGAGCGTAGTAGCCAGATCGCACAGAGACAGGGACCATTGTAAGCACTCAATGAACGGAGGCGGAAGTTGTGTAAAACACATGCATTTATTCCTAACTAACACTATAACTAACATAAGACAGACATTACACTTAACACAAACAACAAACACGAAATAACGGAATAGAAACAAAGAATGTAATTATGGAAATGCAATGACCGGATTTAAATGGGTAATCTTAAAAGGGAAATACTGTTCTGCAAAGCAAGCACAGTTTGTGGAAACATGACCCTAAAGTCATATAGCAGGTTAACAGCACAGCTTAGGTTGTTAGAATAAAAGGAAGTTGGTTTACTTGGTGCAGAGTGGGGGGGGGGGGGGTCTTGGCAGTTGGTTGCAGAGCCTGATGAGCTGATGGGATGATGGCACTCAGGAAGGCGCAGCGTTTGGAGCAGTTATTGGAATGGAGCCCCTTGGATTCTCTCTCCTTGTGAATCTTTAAGGTGAAAGGCTTTGTCTTGGTTGCAGTTCTCTGTTGGGTCGCAAGCCTTCACCGGCAGGCTTCAGGAGGGCTTCTTGCGGGCTTCTCTTCTCCTGGGCTGATGTTCTCCGCCTCTCTTCGGGCTGATGTTCTTTCTGCTCCTCCCCTGGCTTTGTTCTGAGGTGCCAGGTTTTATAGTCTAAAGTTC